>NC_046223.1:22403123-23143123 GCF_009819885.2 Catharus ustulatus
CACGTTGTATTTCTACATTTTTGCACTGCCATCCCTAATGTATATTGTGAAACTCTGCTTGATGTGTTGTTATCTTATCAGTGCCCTACTATAGCATATGGTATGTTGAGATAGCAGGTCGATGACATGGAAAGTGTTTAAATAACTTGTAACTTAACACTTTCTCTGTCATGAACCTGTTATTCCAACTCTGTAGAGGCACTAGCTGATCTCATGCTAAATATTCTATGGCTGTCCCTAGGCTTAGCACTTTTCCTTGTCCTGTTCCAAATCTTTCAAATTTCACATACTTATGTCTATGTCTGACTGTCTTAATATTTCATTGCACTGTTTTTCCACCAAATGGCTCTGCCATTCATCATATTTGCTTAAGATACCATATAACTTTTCATCCATCTGCTTTTAAAAATATTCATACTTCATAGCAATTCAAGTTAGTAGCCTGACAGCTTATTGGTTATTTCCATGTTAAAGAAAGTATTTAATTCTGGACCTTTTCTTTTTTTCCTAATGCAGCCAGATCATCCTAAATAATTTGCAAAAGATTTAAAGTTGCTGTGGGGTTTTTTAAAATGGAGGATGTTTATCTTTTTACACTAAGAACAACAATAATTCAGCAAAGGTTACATTGTAATCCCTAAAAACAAGAGAGAATACTTTAGCTGTAATGTGCCTAAATTACTGACTTTTGATTCCAACATAAATATTTTGTAATGCATAGCCTATTTTTTCATTGCTTTTTAATTCTGTTGCTGCTGATGCTTTTTTTTTTTTTATTTTAAGATGATGGCTTGGCAAGGTGTTAGTAAATAGTGTGTACCTGTTAACATTATCAGTAGCCAAAGTGAAAGTCAAGCAAATACTATCATAAACTGATGGAAAAGGTCACTGCAGGTGTGAAATGTAGTACAACAGGCACTAGTTTAGATTGTCTGACCATAGAGGATTACACTTATAATGGATTTTTCCACAGTTAGGCCATGATTTAACAATGTATTCAAGGAAAATACCTGTCTCAATTAGCCTTCATATTTAAATTCAACTCTTAATTTTTCTGAAAACCTTTTTCTGTGAAAGTACTTGCTAAAAACAGGAAGGAGCTTTATTGGGGCTGTATTCTGTTCTGTATAGGTATGTTCCAGTTTTCCAGAAAAGTATTGGTTTCCAGTAAACATCATATAGAGACCAAACAGGACTTTGGGAATTGAGGGCTCTGTCCCAGTTCTGCAGTGCTCAAGCATCATTGCTTGGGCTCAATACAATGACACATTACTTTGCCTTAAGTCACTTGAGGCCCAGTATCTGGGAGGAGCCTTAAAGAGGAATTTGGTTTGCAATTGGTTATTCTAAGCCATAAAATATTAATGCTACCAGATCGCAAACGGCTTTTCCCTCTTCAAGAGTAGTTGGAGTTCTTGTTATTTGAAAGGAAGGTGACTGAGTCAGGCTTATTTCCCTCAGGTGGTTTCCTCATTCATCCCTATTTGTTCTCAGGTTGGTTCAGATGGAATACAGGGTCATTTTTAATTGCATCTGAGTGTCTGATATTAAGTTCTAGGACAGGAAGAATCAGGTGTTACCTCTTTTCCAGAGAAGAGATTTGGAGGAAATTCTTATCTTCCTATTTCTGTCAGATGACTGTGTTAACACAAAATTAATCCAAATCTGTAGCCCCCAAGATGCTGTGATGCATTTGAATGAAAGTTTGACCTAAAGAGAATCCTTAATTATCTGTATGTCCTTAGGGAGTTTCAAAGCACCAAGTTGCAGGGTTATACTCAGAATTCTGTTGCTTATGAATGTAGAAATCAATGTGTGTTACTTTCAGTTTGGAGTTTTGGGATTTTTTGTTTCTTGAGGATTTTTTTAATACATATTATGACATATTTTGATGACACATCATCTAGGGTACATACTTTTCAGCAAGACAGTTAATTGGGTATTTTTGTAAAGAAAAAAAAATCATTGATCTGCTTACTCTGCTTATTTGGAGATGGTTTACTAAAAAGGTTCATTGCCGCCCACTCATTCTCTCAGCAAATTGGTGAATTCTAACAGCACAGTACAACATAAACAAGTTGAATTTTGCATGCATGCATCAAAGTGTTGCCCATCTAACCTTTTTAGGTTAATATTTACTATATATATGAATAAATAGAGTAAAACTCAGACCATCTATTCATTTGACTTCTATAATAAAGTTCCTCTTACAGCCTTGAACTTGGCACAGTGTACCCAATACTTTCAGTACCCTCTCCAAACAGAAGTCAAAAAGGAAGTGTTAAGAATCAGCCTAGTACAAAAATCAATGACTGCTAGGGGAAGACAGCACCTGCAGATGGCAACAGAAGTGGAGAAAAAAATCCTGAAGCCCCTTGAAGTTCCCAGCCTGTCTTGTGCTGAACGCTTGAGAATGAGGAGTGAAAGTTATTACAAAATGCTTACCACCTCCTGCACCAGAAAGATAACCTCCCCATTCCCAATATGGCATACATTTATGGGATACATTAGCTGCTGCTTTTCCAAACCAACCATAAAGGAGATTTTTCATATTTTGTCCCCTTCCTTTCTCATCTTGTCTGTCTTCATGGTTCTAGCAGCAGGTCTACAACACTTACCAGTCCTAAAGATATTTGAGAGGGGGGACAATGAGCATGCATAATCCATTTTCAAATGGCCATATTTAATCTGTTCACCAGAGCAGGAGTTAGGGGTATTTTGCCTTGGAATTGTAGGGCATTTAAATTTTGATTTGCCTGGCTAGAAAATTAATGGTTTTTCCATGCATTTCAGAATGATCATTGAGTAATGTTTAGTTGAACTTCAGTAGGTTTTGAATAGCTTCACAATGCACCATCTAATAGTATAATTCTAGTCTGTATCAGTTATGATGTTCTTTTCCTTAGTAGACGTATCTCTGAGGAAAGCAAAATTAAAGTCACTCTCTAATTCCTACATCTGACCATTTCTTCGGCGAAGATTCTAGCATCAGACCACAGATGGTGTTTTAATTGATCTTCTGCATCACTGTATTCCCATAGTTATGTTTTTTGTCATATGCACATTGTCTGTCTTGTACTTTGTAATTTGTTTGGTTTCATGTGATAAAGTTGACGTATAGGGCTGAACCCCATTTTTGTGTGGAATGTATTCTCGGTTCTTAACAGGTTTAAATTCCTAGTGACTGCCTATAGCAGGATTGGCTCCAAGACTGTTTCTACTCCCTTGGAATAGTCTAGGGAATAATAGCAATCCTCTAGAGATGGCTCTGGTAAAAAGTATTGAGTAAAAGGGAATTTGCCAATCAGTTTTCCTACAAAAACAGTCTTTTAGTTAATGAATGTCTTCAGAGTTTTTAACCCATATGAAGACCCCATCGACTGTGCCTAGGTATCTATGGTAACTGTTAAATGCTAAAAAACAATTTATGACATTAAATACAATATGATTAATGGCAGTGACGTAACCCAAACCAGATACACACAATCTGGCTAGAGCTTCCACAGATAAAGAAGTTGAGTTTGAATATTTCTGTGTGTTGGCTTCAAACAAATAAACTTCTCTTTAGAGACTAGTATAAATCCCATCTGTTTTCTCAGGTAGAGAAAACATGATGAAAACTGGGATTTGACAAGCTCTTGGTGAAGTTTTTCTTTGCATTTTATAAGGGGGAATCAAATTACGATTTAACTATGTAAGTTTCTAGTGTAATAGCAGAAAGAGCGCAATGATAGGTCATCCTTTTACAGAGAAAATTGTGTGCAGTGGATGTGGCTGTTTTTGTTACTCTTCATGTTTTTCCCTAAATAGTCTAGAGGGAGGTAGTTTATAAATACAACAGTCATCTGAGTGATTCTGTGGTTTTTTCAATCTGCAAGTGCATCACTTATGATGCCTCATGAAAGGTGACTGAAAAAACCAAAAGAATGTCATATGTCAAACAAAAATCCTAGATCAAGTTTAGAGCTTCATTCCATCCAAAGTATTACAACTAAGTGTAATGGCATTTGACAGTATTGACTTTTCTTATATGACTTCTTTTGGCCAACTCAGCATTCTGAAAAAATAAATAGTGTTCTCTCTCTGTGATTGAAAGGGTTAAATAGTACCAATTCATTACCTCTCACAAAAGGATTTATTTTCTTCTCATAAATCAGTTTTATTCCACATTTTTATTATTCCCTTGGGTCAGCTGCTCCAATTGAAATCAATACAAGTGCAAGTGACACAATCAATCTAGATATTTGATTATGGATTTGAGACTCCAAGTTCTGCTCTGTGTGTTTAGTTAGTCTCCTTCTGATAGTGTCCCCGGAGAATGGAAAATTCTTATTGGCATCCATGAATTATGGGCATAGATTCAGAAACCAGATACTGTGATAATCTCCATTTATGTACTGCTGCAGCTAGAGAAAGAATGTTCTAAGCATGGAGAAGCAAACTTGAAGGTTTAAAAGCTAACTGTTTCTGAATTTTTCTAAATGTATAAATCCCTCCTGAAATAAACTTGATGAAGTCTCATAATTTGTCTATAAAACCCCTCAAACAAAATGGATGAAATCAGTAACTGCTCTGTGATCGGTTTAAGATTGCAAGTGCAGCAAAATGCTTTTACTGTTTGATGTCTTGTGTCAAACGTGATGTTTTTCCACTTGGATTACTAAACTGTGCTGGGACACTTCCTCCTGTTTGTATCAGGATAACACTGCTTGGACACTGGAAACCTTTTTGAAATCCAGAGAAGTTAGTTGTACTCATGGAATGCTTTCCAAGACTTTGGTTTAGGTCATGGGCTGAGTTCTTACTATGTGTCTCTAAAACTGTCTCTGTACAGTATGTGAGGTCCAAGACTGATGCCCCTTGGTGTTATTGCAGAAAAATTGAGTAACAGTAGAGATGAATATAATTACAGCAGAGATTTAACACTATGCTGAAAACACTGTTTTAACTGGAAGGTCTAAATGAAACTGACTCAGCTGCAAGCTCATTAGATGTTTCTGTGTTTATAAAAGAGTAATGAGAAAAACTAAAACAGTAATTCAAATCAGGAAGGTTTCTTCTTGGCAGCTTCATCAACAATTACAGAGGTTTTTTTAGTTCAAAGCCTCATGGCACTGAGCTGAAAGTTCCAAAGGGTAGATGAGACCACACACTGAAGATTCCTTCCTGCTTGCCATCATGACAGAGCCTAATTCTGGCTGCAGTCATTAGCCATCCATGGGGTCTGTGCTAACTTTCTTGTATGAGCTCTCACATCAAGCTGTGGGCTTTATTCATATTTCAGTCTGTAGAATTAATGAGCACATAAATGCACATTACTTAGTGTTTGTAACCCTAATAATCACTTATTTCGACTGACAGGAACATGCTTTCATCAAAATGATTACCCTTGCTTTGCCTTAGGGTTCTTGAAGTGTTCTGAAAATTTTCAGGGAATCATACAACAGCTGAGGTCAGAGAGAACCTCTGGGAAACAACCAGTTCAAGCTCTCTTCTCCAAGCAGGGTTAGTTGGAGCATATTGCCCAGGACAGTGTCCAGCTGGCTTTTTAGTAGTATCACCAAAGTTGGAGACTGAGCAACTTGTTCCAGTGTTTGACCAATGTTAAAGTAAAAATAGTTGTTTCTTAGGTTTAAACAGAATTTATTGTACTTTCTGTATGTGTTTTGTTCTGCTACTGTATATTGCTGAGAAATGTTTGGTTACTTTATGCCCTTACAACAGACATTTTTAACATTTTACGCATTTTTAAGATCCTCCCTTCTCTTCTTGAGTCTAAAGAACCCCAGTTCTCTCAAACCCTCTTCATGTGACATATTCTTCAAGGCTTTAATCATCTTTGCATGAACTTCACTCAGATCTGTGTTATGCTGGGGATCTCAGAACAGGATGAACTCTCCAGATGAACGGATGAACTCTCTCACCAGGCTGGAGAGAGAGGACGAATCCCCTTCCAGTGTCAGTGACAGACAGTGCACACATTCTGTACATCTCAAGACAATCTAAGATAGCTCTACCAAATCTAAGTCTGTAAGAATCTTCTTTGAGTGATGACTTAAGTACTGCTCAGAAAATACTAGTCAGAAACTGAGTCTTTTAGATTTCAGATCTCTGCTGTACATGCCAACATGGATTTTTTATCTTGTTCTTCAAATATTTTCCATTTTTCAGTTTTAAAACTAAAGGCTTCTTTTAATTCCCAGGGGAAAAGGAAAAAGATAAAGTTTTTCAATGCAGATAATGTGAAACTCTTCTTATTTACAGGAAAATTAGTATTTTGGATTAATAATTTTCCCAGTTTCCCACAGTGCTTTTAAATTACCCATTTTCGACTCATTCAGCAGCTCCTCCTAGCCCATGAGAGTGAAGTTTTCATGTGTTAAGAGAGTCTTTAAGTTTTGAGCTCAGTTTGATGGACTGTGACCATGATATGTCCATGGGAACAATACATCTGTCAGCTCAGGAGTTGGAGAACAAATAGTGGTTCAAGACATTGAGGCAAAAAAATCAGCAGTGTGCTCATCTGAAAAAAAAAGAAAGAAAGAAAATAAAAAAAACCAAAAAAAATCCTCCAAAACAGAATGCCAAAACATAAAAAACAACTTTGTCTTAAAATACAAAACCCCCCAACAGTTTGTTGAGAAGGGGGGTATGGCGCCAGAGCCAAGCTACTTCACAAGTCAGTATAACAATTGAGATGACAATTTGAGAACGCTTCATTATTACAGTTCTTAAGAAATGAGAGTTGCCAATAATGCCAAGGAAGTATTTCAGCTGGTTTACTACTGGGATAATTAAACTAATGGAAAGTGATATTTTTTATTCTGAATATTCCATTAGAAACAATGGGAAAGAAGGAGAGGGAGAAAAGAAAAATCTTAGCTGGAAGGAAAGTAGGTTTTGTGGTAATTAATAAAGCTGAAGAATAGACAAAACTAACAAAAGAACAAACTGAAACACAAAGAAGTGTGCAAATTGACAGAATTTCCCCCAAAGATGTGATGCCAAAGCCACACACTCTGACTGTGTCTCAAATAGGGACAATGAGGATGAGTTCTGGGGAGAAGGGTTGTAGAAGTGTGGGTTTGTTACATTTTTATTTTGCTATTCTGATCTGATAATGAGCTTTTTCTGTGGCTCATGGTACAAGGCTTAACCTTTGTATTCTCAGTCATATAAAGCAGGTAAAAAACCAACTGTGTTTGTGATAGTTAACTAAGTAATCTTTGTATAGATCCTCACATGAACTGTTTCTTGAATTGGATTTTTACTACCTTTAGTCCTTGAGTAGTCTTCTACAGTGGTAATGGTTCTGCTTCTGTCTGCTTGCATATTGTAGGACAACAGGTTCTGTAATGTAAAAAATGGTTATCAGGAAATAATGGAACTGTGTAAAGTATGGATTGGTATTAATCACAAATGCAATACAAATGGAATTTGCCCACCCTTGTGAAATATGTGTCTTTCTCTGTTTAATGCATGAAAAGGAAACATTCTCAATTTATTACCTTTTCCTTTAAAAACATAAATTTTTAAAGGTATTGGAAAAGTGCCTTTAAATTTGCCAGATCTGGGGGGAGAAAAGTTCTTAAATGTAAGATGAATGTGTTTAGTTTGTATCATTTCTTTGCCATTAGAATGATTTCACGTTGTACCATTTCCTACACTGCTCACAACCTTTGTCACATGAATAAGATATCAGGATGCTAATGACTAATATACAGTATTCCGTGTCTGCTGATGCTGTGACCTTTGCAATATTATGTATCCTGATTGGTTGTGCATTTCACCTCTTCCCCACAAGTTAATAAGGCTGTAAAAAGGAGAGAACTTGAAATCGCCAACCAGTCAAATTACAGAATATTGAAAAGGTCAGAGCAGTACAGCACACAGAAAAAAAATTATGGAATATATGAGGCATTAAAATTCTTGTGACAATGATTATAACAAGAATGGAAAAGGATACCCATTTATGTTATTTCAATCTAGTGAACCCCACAGGATGATGGACCCAGGACAGCAGTAATTCACGCACCGCTGACTCACAGGAGCTTAATTCACCTATTTACAGGGATGCTCAGTAACAGGAATGCACATCTGTTGGGGAGTCCCCTGAAGAGTGTCCACTCAAAACCATCTGAGCCTTCAAGTGCAGATACTCACCAGCTTGAGTGCTCTTAGCACTTTAAAACTGTGATTTTGAATGCAATATATGTATTTGTGTGTATTTTTAATGCAAACATGTTTTATTCCTTGACTTTGTTTCAATTATACATCACTTTTAAGTATATTTATGGGTATTCTTTAGCCCTCATTTCTTCATATGGATATTTTCCTGAAAAACTGACACACTTTGATCTAGTATAAACTAGGAATAAACTGGGAACAGCAGAAGTATTTCTCAGTTACATTCGGCAAAAAAATCCCTAAATAATTTTGAGGACATATGGAGAACTGAGCAGGAAGGCTAATAAAAGAACAAAACCATAACTGTGCAAAAATATGGAAATGTTGAGTAGCTTGGGGAAGCCCTTCATGTCTGTAAAAGACAGTATTTTTAAGAGGTTATAGAATATAGTGTCTCAGAGCCCTATCCTGTCAGGATCCATCTTTTTGTGCAGGTGTTTGCATGCCTTAGGTGTTCATGGATGTGGTGAGTTGGATGTAGGAGTTTGTTTTCTGCCCCTTTGGGTTGTTCATGTTAACAGAATCATGGTGCAATCTTGCTTGTTGGGGCAGAAATGAGGAGGTGCTCTGGTACAAACCACTTGTCTAAAGCAGAACAATGTCTCTCAGGACTGAGGCAACTGCTGTATGCCTCTGCAATGGACTTGCTGGTGGGCTACAGTGGGACTTGTGAGCAGGATGGAGAGAAAAACACCGAGGAAAATTGAAAAAGGGAGACCTCATCCACTTATACTCACAAATTGGGTCCACACTGAGGCAGCCTGGGCAGGAATGGCATGGAATGATATGACAGTGTTATCGCTGTATCACTTTCTGTCAGGCTGAACCTATGTGTCTGCATTTTCCAGCCCACTGAAAGCACAGTTCAGGCAGTGAGAAGTGGCAAAGCTGCATATTGCAAGTCAGCCACAGCAAGACCTGCATTTTAAAAATGTTCTTCTAATATTTTACTTGCCAGCAGCAGTAAGTTTGTTGTCTGGGAATTGGGATAAACACCTTTTTTCTGTGTAAAATTTGGGCTAGGAAATTTGCAAGTACTCTTTAGCTTTTTATTAGAAGCAATGAAAAATTTTGAGCTGCTATGTTGTCTCTCTCATTGTAAATTTGCAAGTTCACTTTTGAGCTGAATAAAATGGTTATGTAATTACATACTTCTCCTAATTATTGAGTAATTATATACTTCTTATAATTACCGAGTAATCACTCTGCTATAACTAGAATTTAATGTTACAACTAATTGTATAATTACTGTATATTAATGTTGTTATCCAGGCAACTTGGAATAGAGTGTTATCCTTTTAATTCATTTTCTGTTACTCAAAACTGTATTTTTAAAACATAGTATAGTTAGCCATTGGAAGAAAGATTAATAATGGAATAAAAATATTGGCAGAGTGAGTACATGGTTTCCTGCCAGGCTCAGGTGAATGAAATGAAAATATTAACAAGTTAAATTTGTACTGTTGATAGAAAAAGTTTCATTTTCACATGAATTTGGCATATATAAATTGCGGTTAGACAAATTTCCTTTATGCTTGAGGTTTGACTCTAGCCTATGTGCTGATCTGTTAACACAGTATTTTTAACTTTTCCACACATTGGAGGTGAAATATTTGAAAAATGCATCATTTTTTTCCACAGTCAGCTGAGACTTTAAGTGTTTAATGTCCCTAGGACCTTAAAAATATATATGTCAAATATTGTCGCATGACTTCACTAATAATAAATCACAAATATCACAAAAACTGTGATAGAGAATAGGAGAAATGTGCTTTGTTGGATTGTATCTTCTCCCAAATCACACACGGGGACAGTTTCACAAAGGTGCAGGAGGAGGGTTTGATACACAATTTAAAAGCTGAGATAAGTAATGCAGATGCATTTTTCTAGTGCTGGTTGAGTAGCCTGAGTACATAAGAGTAACCTCAGACAAAATAACTTTGCTTCTGCAGGATTTCAGTATGTGGAATGTGTAAAATGTAGTTGTTCTTCTTGCATGTAAAGAAGCTTTGCCTCCATTGCTGTACCTAAAACAAGGTCTCTCAGATAAACCAGTGAAATCCAAAATGAATCCATCAAGCTTCATGAAATCATTCAACCTTCAAGCTACTGTAGTCTATTTGAGTGGTCTGGTGCTATGGTAGAGTGCAATCCAGGTAGAATTTGAACAATGAAGATCTAGGCTACAAGGCAGATTTGTAAAAAAAGAGTTTTATAAACCTGTCCCCCTCCCCAAAATCTCAAAAAACAAGCCTTTTGTATCTTACAATAGAATAAGTGAAAACACCAGGGCAGGTCATTACACTAAAATAAAGGAAGGGCTTGGATTTGTACCATAAGTTAATTGTTCTTAGGAATCCCTAGATTAGAGGAAAATACAGATCCTTCATCCATGGTAAAATGTAATGTGAGCATGACTGAAATGTACTGCAAATGCACCTTAATGCACATCATAGAAACATGGAATATTTGAAAAAATGTTTCTGATTTGATAGCATTTCAGTTTTAATAGTTCATATGAAACTTGCATCAAAATGAGTAAGTCTGATGAGTGTCCCTTAAAAATAAAAAGATTGATTTTTCTAGTTTTTTTGTAATTCTTTCTTACTTAGATTTTGTAGAAGACTCAGATGTAAATATTGAATCTTCTAGCTGTGACAATGTCATAACTGATTTACAATATTTTTATAGTCACAGTCTATTTACTCTCATTCTCATACCTGTGTGATTCTGTTGTTCCTAAAGTAGGATTTTCATTGACTTCAGTGTGAGAGCTCTCCATGGAATGATAGATAGTAATAATAATAATATTAATTGTTCATATAGCACTTCATCTACTCCAAGTATAAGATGATATTTTAACTGAGTCAGCTTGGCTCTGAGATATGTGACCAAGTCTTAATTAAGTAAAAAAACTGTTACTTGACATATAAATTTTATATTTTCTAGTCTAACCAGATATTTTGGAGAGGTTTTGGTTTTTTGTTTTTTTTTTGTCGAGTAGAATATTTTCTTATCTTAAGTTTGAGATCTTAAAAGGGTTGCAAAGGACATGTAGGTTGCTCTGGTGTCCTCTGATGATTTCAACTGATAAACTGAGTACTTCAAATCCTTGTTTTGTCTTTGAGAGAACTGCAGGCCATGCTGGAAAGCCTCTATTACTGCAGATGACTCTTTGTTATACATGCAATAGAATTAGCTTATCAAGTCCTAAATCAAGCATTTTTCTAGCAAATTCAAGAAGTTTTGCTAGTCTTTCATGGCATGGTATAAGAATTATCATTGATGTTTCAAATCTGCAATTATCACAGAACTGTTCTGGAACTTCTGTTTGCTGTATATAGTAATCATTTTGCAACTGTTTGGTTCATATATTGGTTTGTTTATTTTCCAGGATTTACAAATACCAAAAATTGTTGACAAAAGGAGAAGAAATCATGAATAAGAATTTTTCTTCCTAACACACCAAAAATTTGTGTATGTTAATGGTGTAAATGGCAACTCTTCATTTGAGTAGAAATAAGACTTGGTTCATAAAGTGAATTGTAGCAGATGCAAGGTCTAACATTTGTTCTTTTCCTCCCCCTCTTGTTTTTCCATAACAGATAATGCTAATTATTCTATTGTAAATGATACTCAGATGTTGTGCAGCAGCAAGGAATTCAATGTATGGGTACCCATTAAAGGCCTGATTCCATTTTCTAACTACACAGTACAAGTGAATGCGTCCAACAGCCAGGGCAGCTTGATAAGTGATGCTATAACCATAGTCATGCCTCCAGGAGGTAAGTATGAAAAAGTGCTTTTTCTGTGCATGTAACAATTACACAAACACTCTGTTCAACAAAACATTATTTATTATTGCACTGAGGACTGAAGTTCAGAAGAATATGTTTGTAATAGTAGTTCTTACTCACAAAATTGTTCTTTTTGGCTTCTAATTTGTCACTTTGTTCCATTTAAGAACAAGAAAATGAAAATACATAGTTGTGTAGTTAGCATATTATGGAGGTGAGAAGTGCATTATGTACTTCATTCTTTTTCTGAGAATGGTGGTGTATTCTGGCATGGAAAGCTAATCTAGCCCAAGAATATAGAGAGCTTCTCCTGTATTTTGTAATCTGTTTTAGAGTAGAAGTTGTAAATGCTGACAAGGAGCACTTATTGGATAGACTTAGAGAATTTGTTTAATATTAGTAATATAAACCACTGGCAATATATTGAGCCAGAATCCACAAAATAATGTAGCTGTAAGAAAGTCAATTACAATGTGCTGATTTACAGTGAATTAGGCTGTAAGCCAGTCTACATATTATCTTCATAACAATTTGAAATAAGAGAACTGAGCAAATATGCCCTAAATATTGTAGAATGATGTGTTTTGTGGCTTTGTTGTTAGTTTTTTTTTTTCAAGAAAGCTTACATTTATAGCTGATGTAGATGTGCTACTTTTGCATTTTCTTTTTGTGGACAACTTAGCTCGCTAGTTTTTTGGTTAAATAAATGTTAAATGGATATAATTAATTTAAGGCAATTTTGAATTTTTAAATGAGAATCCAGCAACACTTGTTTTTGAGAGTGTGTGGTGTAGCTGTTGAGGAAAAACAGTGTAGAGGGACATACATACAATTTGAGAGCAAAAGAAAAGCACAGCAAAAAAGATAAAGGGAAGAAAAATCATAAACCTTACAACTCAAAAACACAGACTTGAAATAACTTGCTTGCAAACAGATGGATTGGGTTTGGGGACATCAGAAAAGCGAGTAAGTACAATACAAAGTTTTTGTGACAGATTACTGAGGATCAAGGGAAAAGTCAATTACCAGCACATTTTGTACTTTTCCAATCTGATTGTCAAGTGTCACCTACTATTAACTAATATACATTCTCATATAGTTATAAAACTGCATCTGAGTTTTACTGCTCATTTAAGATTGAGGAGTAAGACACTGGTAATTCTAACTCCAGTGTCACATTTCAATTTTGCTTAGCAAAATTTGGAAGTGAAAATTTCACCAAATGACAAAGTAAAGGACCTTTAAAGATAAGCAAGGATGTGCACAAGTTTATGACAACCATTAAGATACACTTTCTTTCATCATTAGATTGTTGTTGATTACAATTAGAAAACTTATAGCTTTGAAATTATCTTTTTTATGACCTTGTGGTAGTTTAAAAGCAATACCTCATTGGTTAAATAGGTTTTAGTTCATGCTTCCTTTTAGTTAATGATCTGAAAACATATTATCCTGATTTACACATAAAATCATGCTGAAAAGCATGTGGCATTCACTAGGATATGTGTGTTTAAGTAGAATTAAATTAGCAGTGAGAGTTATTAAAGAAATCTTCCATTCTATTGTCCAGTGGACTGTGATCTGTAGAGAAATGAATAATAAATGAAGCAGTGCATATGAGAGAAGTGCTCTCTCACATGCTGTGTTTTCCCTGTATGTGTACACATGTACAGACACATGTGTATCTAGGACAATGCATGTTTGTTTTACTATGATGTTTATTATAACGAGTGTTCTACAATTCCATTGCATGCTAAATTATGAGTATAATGGTAATTTTACACTGGGCAGTATTCAGTGCCTTCACACTTTCTAAATCATTAAATGACATCTAGATGCTACTTAAGAAAAAATTTTATTTTTTACTTCAGTGGCCAAGATTCCACTTAGTCAGAGGTTTTGTTTGATCAAAAAGTAAAGAAGGTCTCATTATGTACAGAAGCACAGCCTTTTAATGAATGTTAAAATGTAACATTCTCTTTTCAAGGATACCAAAAAAACACTATTTAAGAAATCTACACTGTGAGGAGTCGTTGGAGTTTGATGGAAGATTGTCTAACAGGGAGAGTGATAGAGGACAAAGGAGTATTCAATTTTGAAGTTATTGCTGATCACTGTTTTACCATTATGATGCAATTTTTTTCCAACATGCATTTCTTTTGTTCCTTTTTTTTTAGCTTTAAAACACATTGCACACAATATAAAGCACACCAAATCCTTAGTGTTACCTGATTGAATATATCTTAATGTCTTATCAAGCTGATTTTCCATGCTTAAACTCTATACTAAAAAAAAACTATCTTAGAAATAAGGAATTTATTTTATCTATACTCTCAACTAAAATTGCAGTGCAGGTTCAAGAGTTCTTGGAAAGATTAAAAAAATAAAAACTGAATCCAAATGTTAATCCATAAATATGAAACTTTATTTTGACCCTTACCCTGTAGTGGTCTGGAGTTACTAATGGGGTTAGGATTTCAACTCTTAATGGGACTTGGTGCATTAGTGTTTGGTATGCATGGAATTCAGCATTCAGTTTAATAAGTGGTTGACATTGGTGATGTCCCTTAATTTGCTTAAATCTAATTGGCTCTTTTATCAGTCAAACCTGTATGGATTGGCAATTGATCAGAAAGGGTCAGCCATGACTGTGCATGTACTTAAATGCTGGAACCACCAGTTAAAGTCACCACTGTTGCATAATAAGAAGCTGAAACCATGAGAACAAATGATCTTCAGAGTCGGAAAGCAAAAGAAAGAGAAGTTTTTCAGGATGTTCAAGTTCAGAACAAAGGCATTATGGAGTATATAAATTTTAAATACACTGCTTTTTGCCTCAAGACTTAAAGCTTTTTTTTTCCAGATGAACTGAAATCTTGTCTGAAACTGTCTTTGTTACATCAAAGAACTGCATAGAAAGCTAAAAGAGATGGAAGAAGCATAAAAGGGCATAGTTTAAAATGATTAGTGACAAATTTCATACTGCAGAGGTAGAAGTAAATTTTTTTGATTTCTATATTTTTTTTCCCCAAAAAGAATAAATTTGTTCTATTTATCTTGTCCCAAAATGCTTTGGTTGAAGCTGTAAAAAAATGATATACTAGCCAATGCTTCACATTAATTTGAGGATGCCAGGCAGTAAAAGATCTGGAAAACAAATTATTTTAGAATTAATTTAATGAGATAAATTAATTGAAGTGATAGAGAGGATATAAAACTGCAAAGGTCTGGAAGAAAATCTTTTGCACAGAGTTCTTGGTTATACATTTTTCTCCTCAGTGAGTACTATTTCTGATGTAGCGGCACATAGAAGACCCCATTATTTTAGAATTACTTTGTAATAAGGGATGGTGAGCTAGTAGAAAGGAAATTTGCATTCACTGTTGATAATAGCTTATATTTATATATTAAATTCATTTATTCCCTTCCTCTGGCCACCAAAGCCTGAGTATGGAAGGGAATGGGGAGAAGATGGATTCTGTTGAATAAATAGATGCAAAAAGGACAGGCTGCTGCTCTGATGGGAAGCAGGAAGGTGGAGTCTTGATCATCACCTACAAAGCAGAAAAAAGGGCTGAATTTCCAAGTCATGACAAGAGGTCTGAAGACTGTTGTGGATGGTAATTCTGTTTCACATTGCAGACTTGACTCCCTGTGGATTCTTATACTGGGGATTACTCACCATTAACGTGGTACTGAATTATCTACAGAAAAGAACCTTAAAGAATTGATACATGCTTCCTATGTAAAACATAAAGGGAAAGATACTCTGAAAAAAAATCTAAGTAGTGAAGTGTCTCTTTAAACTCTGCCATGATTTATTAAGTATGTTGTTCGATTATGTGCTCTGTCTGTGATTTGCACAACATAGGAATGTCTAGCAGAAAAATATAGGATTTTGCCTTAGACCCTTAAGCCCCTGCTCCTTGCTGGTCCCTTGTTTTTGTGTGGAATACTGCATGACTCTACCTTGGCTTTTTCTCAGCAACAAAACTTGAGCCTACATACCTGTACCTGTTGATATTTGTTCAATATCTGCAGGAGATGGTGTCCTGCAGCCAGAGGGTTTCAGCCACTGTTAGTTTAAGTCACAACACCTCGGAGGCTGGATACTGAACCTCATCGTAGGAACACTGATGTAATTATGCAAACAAATATGAACCACATCATGCAACTTATATTCACATCTGAAAGTGTTTGCTCATGAAGTTTATCACTGAAGCCAGCAGGCCTCCTTACAGGAAAGAATATTCAATCAACAAAGCAAAGCAAAGTGATGCCAAGTCAGAAATATTTAGGAAGAAAAATCAAACTAGATTTTTCTCTGTGAGGTAGATTTGTTTTCCCATGTTTCCTAGTATCATATTGAGTCACACCATAACATTTGTCTTGAAAGAATGTCCTCTGCTTCAAATTCCAGTTATTTGAGACATCACTTGTTTTTCTCTCTTTCCCTTTTCCTCCTTCTTCTTTTCTCTCTCCCTTCTCTCTTTAGGGAGAAATCCAAGAGAAAGAATCCAAGAGGATTCTTTTGTTCCATATCTTCTGTGTTAACAGGAAGTTCTTAGTGAAAAATTGTAACCATACCTTTTCTACTGGTACTTTGTGGAGAGACCAGGATAGAGTAGGGAGGGGGAAAAAGTTCTGCATCTCTCATCAATGGCCTAGCTAATTCCAGAGTGTCAGTAGCAAGCTGTGTAAATTGTTCACTCCAGTTCTTTTTGTCCAGAAAGATGATTTCTTAGGAATATAAGGGTAGAATTCCAAAAGAGCTTGTGTGGAAAATGGCGAGTTTTTCTACTGAAAGAGGAATTCTTCTCTAATCTTTGCAGTATTGAACTGATTTTCATTTTCATTAGTGTTACTTTCTTCTTTTATTCCCCTCTCCCAGGCTGTTCAGCACACCTTTCAGTGAGCTCATACAGTGTCCATTCTTGATTTTGGGTGGGTGTTTTTCATGGCAAGAGATGAGAGAAGTCTCATTCCTGACCAGCTGTGTCTTCAGACTCTGGCAGAGGGAGGCACAGAGGTGCCCTCTTTGCTGCTCATTTTCCTAAACTGCAGCCAGTTGGAGCTCAGCCTAACTCCACACATTATAAAGGTTGCTTTAAATTGAAGCTTAGTGTAAATCACTACTCATAAAACTGAGGAGTTTTTCCAGCAGGCAATGACACTCCAACTATGTCCTTTTCTTGTGATTGCCTCCTTCTCTTTGCCTTTGCACCCTGTGCTTTTGGGGCTGGGCGAATCTCCCGTAGGTCCAGCTGTGCCCTTTCCATACTCCAGACCCAAAGCACCTGCATTTATCAGCCCCTCAGTTCCTTTGTCTCTTCTAGAGCAGCATGAAACAGCTGGGACAAGAAGATCAAACCAGCAGTTTTAGTTGCCTGGAAGAGCACGGTTGTGTTTTGCTTGCTGAGGGAGAGCCGGATAAGCCAGGGAAAAGTGTGCAGCCTCTAATTGATTGTCTGTAAGCAGGCAATTAACCTCACTGGAGAGGTCTCACTCAGTGGTTTCCAAAACCTTAGCCCTTGCGTGAGATCCAGGCTCTACTTAGAAGAACTCTTAGAAGAAATCTGTAGTAGGGAAGATGCCATGCTGAAAAATTACAGCTTGGTTGTACTTAATACAGAAAAGTATATAAAAATGGAGGAAATGGGATGTCGTGGAATCTAGAGGTAGATCATTATTTAAAACTATTACCTACTTTCAGATTAACCTATTTCAGACCAATTTCAATTGTAAACAAGAAAGGACCTGATTTAGATGAAGTGTGCCAATTTCAGATAATCTCAAGTTTATTCATGCTGGGGGCTTTTTTACTTTTGATTTTTCTTTTCATTCTGAGCGAGTCTGAACCAGATTCTTCAATGCTGTAACTGAAGTCAACAATGTTTATGTGATAAGTTCAGCTCTGTTGAAGGAATTCTGCAATAAAATGCTGTTGAAATTCCTGGTGAAAACATAGAGAAGGCATTTGAAAAATCACACCATTAATTTTGTCTTTAGAACCATTTCCCAGATATGTGTAAGTACTAGGAATCTGATCAATTTTTTGTGTTACTGTGCTGCAGTGTAAATTTTGGAATAAAATTTCATTTTTGTTAACAACTGTCAACAAAGGAAATATTTGAATTTTTTGTTTGTTCATTAGTTTACTGGGGTTTTTTGGTCATGTAATTCTGTATTTTCTACACTTGAAGGATCTAGATTATGGAAGTTAGCCTGGTGATCAAAAAGTATTTCAGTAAAATGGCAAGGTTTGAAGACTTCAGCTACTTTGCACAGTTCAGGAAGTTTTGAAGTTCCTCTGCCTGCAATGGATTCTGTACACCTCCAGCAAAGTTTTCTCATCCTGTTAAATATTTGTCATGTTTCCATATTAGGGGATAAAAAACTTCATGGGGGGAAATAAGGGTTTTTTAATGACCTGCTGAGGTTTAAATGTACAGGAAATCAAATCATTGTTCTTTTCCTCTCTTTAGCTAGGGAAAAAAATCAGAGATGATCTTTCTTAAACATCATGGCCATAAAAGTGCTTTTGCTTTTTTTGGCTGGTTCTGTATACAGTTAAAAATTACTCTTAGTAACTCCATTTTGGGACTTTTCTCTGTAGTTTGGAAAAGGATCTGAAATTGAATTAAAAATATCTGAAACTTTATTTCTGAATTCTTAAAACATTTTGCAGAAAATAACTTTTTTCCATATAGCTAATTATTTGTTCTGGTGGTGTTTTAAGTTTGACCTTTCCCTACTTTTTGTTAGTGTAACACTCCTTGTTCTTTTACATCTAGGTTGTTGACTTCAGTTTAGTTGGCTGAGTACCTGAGGAGAAATAAACTTCTCTATAAAGGCACAAGAGGAGAGAGAATGGAGGTTGAGTGAGAGTTAGTGGCTAGAGTCACCACTTCTCCTCTGGTGTTCCTATAATGCAGTGTTGGTGTGTGCTCCCCTCTTTTTTTCAACAAAGGCAACTATAAGAGTCTTATAGCCCTTAATGGTTGATTCTTGGCATTTGACAGCTTTTCCTAACTGTTCTTTTCTTTCTGAATGTTATTTTTGTGTCTGCATGCGTATGCACACACACAAAAATGTATATGAAATATCAGTATATGCATGTTCATGTGTACATGATTGCTTTCTGTCTTTTTTTATCTTTGGATCTCTATGCAGATCATGCTAATTCCTCTGTCAAAGAAATGCTATGCTCTTAGATTAATTCCAGCTGAGTAAAATGAGAAAGGGAATTAATGTATTTCATGTTGTAGGGTGATATGTCCAGTATTGAATTATATTTATCCTTACTGTTTGTATACTGACCTAGTTACTTTTATGATTTTTACAACTGTATCTGCTAATTCAGATTTCCAGTAGGCTTCTCAGGTGACTGAGGATTGCTATTCCCATTTTACAGACAGAGTGAGAGGCATGTGTTAGCAGCAGAAGGTAAAAGAAAATTTTGTATTTCTCCTCATGCTGAAAAGTATAATATACATGTCACAAAGTTTGTCAGCCTTTTTTCTTGTCTCTTAGCTTAGGCTGGGGGATTGCCACTCTGTGAAAGGTGTCACCATGGTTTAATGCAGCCAGTGTGTACAGAGAAGATGCATGCATTGAGGTTGACCAAATTTAGATTATCTAAAAATTTCTAATAATACATATATAAAGAAAAGAAGTTGAATAACTGAAGAGATGGCATTATGTAAAGAAAAAATACTTATCTTTTCTCTGTTTTTCTTTACGTTGAAGTTGGGAGTGCTCTTACATACTGAGTAGTCTATTTGAGAGGGTTATTCATAAAAAATTGGTACTGCTGTCCAAAATGCTCAACTGATGGTTGTAATCTGAATTAATCAGCTGTAAATTTTCTGTGTTGAGGATTTAGCCCTATGTTTGAAAAATGAACAAAGGAGAGGAAGTTTCCTCTGGATCTTTACTTTTTGTCAAAAGATTGAAGAAAATCTGTATTTTAGAGAGTAAGGTATTTAGTTTTCTTTGACCTGTGATGAATAGTGCATGTATTTGGGGGTAAATGCTTTGAAATGTCTTGTGACACAGAAGGCAGAACACATTCAGCCTTATTTGGGTTTGAATAAACCACAATGGTGTTATAATGACTTTTAATCAATTAGGCTACCTGATTTTGAACAGGATGACAGTAGTTAAGGTCTTTTCAGTAAAAATACTTGTGAGCAGATCATTCATTGTTGTAGATTGACACACTACCACCAATTCTAGTGAATTTATGTATTCTTCAGTATTATCTAAGAAAATGAAGTCCAGAGATAATTCATGTAAATGGTTTATTTGTTAAATGTCTCTAGAACAGGGCATTAACTAATGGGTAGCTGCTTAATAATGCTGTATGAACATTCCTGTGTGGATAGCTTGACTATAAAAGGTTGTAATCCTTTTACCCTATTCATCAGAGAAGTCAACTGTATATTTTGAACATAGTATTTCTGTGTGGGAATAGTCTTGCTTGAATTGCTTTTTATTCATCCTAAATATTAAATATTGTGCTCCAGTATATATATCATATCTCTGTGATTTGAAAAGCTATTTTTAGTGGGGAGCTGTGATGGGTTAAAAACAGTCAGGGATTTTTGTCATGGTTAGTTGCAGTGGAGGTGTTACCTTCCATATTCTTGCATAGCTCTTCTCTGTTAGAATGCTGACTGAAAAAAAGGAGATCTGGATCATTCATCTTGTCTCCCAGTTGCTGGACAGTGTACTAGCTTCTGGGTTCTTAAGCAGGGAATGCGGAATACTGTCCATCTATCCTGTTGAAACTCTGCTGTTGGGTGTAGGGGGAAGCCTCATTTATTGAGGGCAAAAAAAAGCAGGTAGTGTTGTAACATGGGGCTGATGACACTTCCCAGGCTGGGATGAGGGAGTGTGCACAGCAGCAGCACAGAGGGCAAGAGGAGAAGGTGCTGAGTTCTGGGTGTTAGTGGCTCTGGATGTGTGTTCCTCATCATGAGCATGAGCATCAGGATGTGATCCTATTGCTATTTTCTAATACAGTTTAATTTATTGATACTGCAGCTGTTGGACTGGACTGTAACATGAAGTGACAGCCATAGCATTGCAGTTGGCATTGGGAGGAGTGATAAGAATTCTTGTTTACCCTGTAAATGTGATGGTTCAGATTTGTCAGCCTTGGCCTCATGTATTACATAAGAGAATAATACGCAGCATTTTTTTGTTATTTTTCCTAATTGTATCAGTCTTATTTCCAGAACTAAATTTTTGATTCTTCTCTATTCCATTGTACAGATTACACCCCTGAGAGTTTCACACGTTGATCAACGGCAGGATTTGGTTATATAGGAAAAAACACTCCATACCAGTGATGATGACAGATACAATTAAATTAATTCTTTGCTGTCCCCTTTGATGTACAAAGAATTTCCTCATTAATATTGATGGACTTCAGTGTCACAAGCACATGTTGGGGATGGAGGTGGGGGGGGGGGAGGCGGAGGAAGCCCCTGAATGTTGTATTTTGCTTTTTGTGGAGCTGACTACATCACTTTATGTTTAAATGTAAGGAAAGCTGCTGACAGTTTTGATATATTAAATTATAACTGAGAACTAATTCAAGGATCAAAGATGCTCTTTGGGAGACATCACTTTACTGGTAGGAAAAATCATTACCTTTTTCCCAGTCTCATGTATTTATACTGTATGTCTTGGAAATATCATTCCCTACAGTTTCTGAATCTTGATGTTTAATTTAACGCAAAGGTCTTTGAGCAGCACAATGGGAGAGGGGCTTCTTTTAGTGAAACCTCGTAGAAGGAAATTGAAATGTACGTGTTTTTTCTCATTTATCAAAGAAGTGCAAAAATCTAAACTGACATTTTATATCAAATGAATTATGAACTGTGTACCTCGTACCTAAGGGAACAGCAACTAAATTAGACTTTTGTTAAAAAGAGAGAGAGAATAAAAATAGGCTTTTAATAAAATATACAGTCATTTTTGGTATTTTTTCTGAATCTGACATATACTATACTTTGCAGAAGAAAACCAGAGAATATAGGCTGCTTCAAAGTCTATATGATTGGAATGCTGTAGAGTGAATTGAAAAGCAGGTTAAGATGACACACAAACCAGAATTTTTACTTAAAAGATACTGTTGCTTTGATATTTTTGTTTTCAGCCTCAGATGAACAGGAAAAGTTAATGTGCTTTTTAATAGCGTGGAGATTGGAGCCAAAATATTATTGGGGGAGGTTGTTTGGGGGTTTTTTTGGTTAGTTGTTTTTTTTTTTTTTTAATATCCATTTGTGAGAATGTGTTTGCTACTGAAACAGTCTTCCAGGGAGCAAAATTTTACAAGACACTTGATGGAACCTTAAGAAGTCAATTTTCAAAGAATTATTCACTCAGTATTCTACAGGCATGACTTCTACTGTCTTGAGGTGAACAACATTTCTTGCAAGCATAGACGAGACTCCCCGTCTGTAGAGTTAGAGTTTTTGACTCATTTTGACAATGAGTCAAAATCTCTTTGTGATTATCATATATATCATAAAGAATTAAGTAGTAGCTGTGAACAAGAGCCAGCTCTGTGCTGCCTTGATTACTAGAAGCAGAAACTTTGGAGAAGCTCTTTTCCTCCTCTTTCTGCAAGTAAAGAAAGAATTTGAAAGGGAGGAAGTCTGTTCTGGCTGCAGTTGTTTCGTTGCCAAAAGATAGTCCAGTGACCTGGATCTCACTGATACCTGTAGGATATTCAAGATACAATAAGACTGCACCACCCACTGTGTGTAGTGGCTCCCTAACACCAGCTAATCTGTCATCTTGTCAGATCCATTTTCTATTTATAGGCACTCTCAAGCTTGGGTTCCATCAGAAAAGGTAGTATTTTACACCATCCATTATGTACCACAGAGAAATTTATGGATTAAGAATAACTACGGGTAATCTTATTGTGGAGCTAATTTATTTGCACCCCTGCATTGTTCTCCAGTCTGTACATACAGGGATGTATAAACTGAGGCTTCTGTCAAAATGCACATCAACTGGCAGCACTGCAGTTTTCTACCAACAGGATGGCCTGTTCTGTAGCACTCCATCAGCACATCCATACTGCAGGATGGATGCCATAATATATCCATACTCCATACACATCCATTCTTATGTAGTGAGAACATTCACATATTTTCCAATATCCTATTTTCTTTACCATTCAGCTGAGGTTGTTGTATTTTCTTAGTTTCTTTTGCCATGTTGGATGAGATATAGAATCATAGAATAATTTAGGTTAGAAAAGATCTTTAAGGTCATCAAGACCAACCATTATTTCAACTTGATTAGGTCCACCACTAATCCATGTCTCTAAGCAGCACATCTGCACACCTTTTAAATTCCTCCAGGGATGGTGACGCCACCCCTTCCCTGAGCAGTCTGTTCCAATGCTTGACAACTAATAGCTAAAAATAATTTGCAGAAGCCATGTCCACTCATCCAAGTAGAATGGTGTTTTCTGGTTTTAACTATCTGGTGTTATAATTTTTCCTTCAGTCATAGAATAAATCAATATTAAAAATTAATTTTTAACAGACTGTGCTTCACAACAATGCATTTGTTTCTTGTAACATCACCACCTCTGTGCCTTTTCCTTTATCTTACTCCTCTTCCATGACATTAGAATCCCCTTCAGAGAGTTATTAGGCTGAAAAAGAGTTAATTGGGAAGTCAGCTGATGCCATCTCCTTTCCTCAAAATTGTAAGTTATCTCATTTTTGATAAGCATTTGTTTAGTCTGATGGCAGTTTGAAAACTTTTTTGCTGGGGTTTAATGCCATTTCTGTGTGTTCTTTTTCCAGAAAAACATTCTCTGTTTTTGCAAAACTTCTACAAAGTTGAAGATTAATGTGTCTGGACTTATTGTTCATTTAACTAAATAGGTTTAAACTTTCTTCCCTGGGCTTTTCCCAGCCACGAGTGATAAAATTACATTTTTTTTTTTTTTGGTTGCTTTTGGGGAGTCTCTGGATTTCTAGAACTATCTAAGAACTGTTAGTTTCAAACTAACAGTTTCTGTTTAGTTTCAAACAAGAGACTACAAGCTTAAAAGCCACTCTGCAGTCCTCTGAAATTCTGGTATCAACATTAAGAAAGACATTTTAATTTAGCTGAGTCTCCTCACCAGCAATCTAAAGACTCTCACCATAGATGTCTCCATCAGCGTGGAAGGTACCATGCCTGCCTCTGGTTATAGCACTCTGATGTCAGATACTAGTTAAAAAGAAAGCTGTAAGATTTTGAAGATGATGTCAGATTTTTTTACCTTTTTCCTTTAAAAAAACAAACAAAAGAACCCAAAACTGCTAAACAACCAACTACAAAGAAGTCCGCTAATAATAATAATAATAATAATAATAATAATAATAATAATATAAAACCCTGCGATCCTAGAAAACCTCCTGAACTTCATCTCTAAAGCTGCTTCATGCAGGCAGCTGAAGTTGTTGCATGAAGATAGACAGGATTTTATTCCCACTGCTCATGCCACATCTGTCTCCCTAAGTTAAAACAGGCAGATCTGATAGTTTCTTGAAGCTATTTCACAGAGATATTTCATTTTCCAGTAGCCAGAGTCACAATTAACCAGCAAGAGATGTTTTTTTAATTGCAGTTTCTGCCTGATTTTATAATACCATTCCTTATGGTTTTTCTTCATAGTACTTAAAAAAAAATTAATTTTGTTATATGGCAGTTATTGGCTTACCATCCTTTTGAACAGTCTGATTAATAATTAGTTTTACTGGACAGTTATAAATTCTAGCCAATGTCCTTACTACAGGTATTAAAATCATTAATCATTCAGCTAATTGCTTATTGGCATTCTTTTGTAGCTTTTAGAGTTTAGTTAAGTTCTTGCTGAGTAAGATGGACAAACTTCCACCTAACATGGGGAAGGAAGGCAGGTTACTTCTTATGGAAAGGAGAAGTGACAAATTTATAAGATATCTTTATAGTGTTGACCTCAGTGAAATGTAACATTTAGGAAAGGAGCATCTCTTACACATATTTCCACTTGAGACCCATGCCCAGGTTGCAGGTGTTGAGATTGTACATGAAGAAAAGTTCATTAAAAAGGAGGAGAAAGTCTGGTTTTTTTTGTTCTTGTTGCTGTTGATTTTTTTATTTTGTTTTATTTTCTGGAACAATAATGAGGAATAAGTAAGCCTGCTTTGGGATTTCAAAAGACAATTGTCTTAAACTTTGGGTCTGCAGGTCATGGAGTAAGTTGATTTTTAGTACCCTACTAAAATTATGCTCTGCAGCTAGGAATACCAAGTCGTGAAAGTGCAGAAAAATCTGCAGTTAGAGCTTACACACTCAATCCAGATATAGATAAATTTAAAATTTTTTTCAAATATCTTGTTTTTATTTTTCTGAATGATGTTGTGCCATACAAGTAACATTAAAGATTAATGATTAAATTTAATAGATTTTAAAAACCATTTTTTTTCCAATGAAATTACTGTTACAGCAGAGAGTAGAGGTATAAAGCAGAATAGATCATGAAGAGAAAACAAAGTATTTCTGTACCCTGTTTATATTGCACTTCTGAAAAGAAAATTTCACTGCGGTGTGAACAAGTATGGACTTACTATAAGTTTACAAAGGCTTTAAGCTACTCCGTTACAGCTCTCAATTTGTTTTCTGCCAAAACACAGCTTCCTTTCTCCCCAAGATAAATGTGCCAGAGGGGGGAAAGCAAGAGAACCACCATGAACCTTTCACACTGTGTGTTCCAATGTGCAAGGCTATGCATTGAATAAGGATGTGTTGTCCTGTGTATTGCTAGATGGAGCTATATCTGTGACTGAAAATATTCAGCAGTGAAATTATAAAATTAGTAAGAAATTCCAAAAATATTTTGTGCATTCTCTAGTCATTGGGAGTGGGAGAAATAACATAGTTGCACATATATATCAAATGAAAAAATCAAGAACAGCTCTTATATTCAATATATGCTGAGAAGGAAAAATAATGGGGAAAGAGTTAAAAACTAAACCAGAGTAAACTTCAGTGAACCTGTGAAGATAAGAAACAAATAAAAGCAATCTTCTGCTTTGCCAAGACAGAAAGGTTTGTAACTAGCATGCTGTTCTAGTGATGTCATATGGCCCAGCATCATGCCCTGTCTTTCTCTGAAATGAAACTAAAACACATGCCCGAGTTGAGAATTATGGGGAGTGCTATGATTGGAATTATTTGTACTGAGTAAGCCACTATCAGGCATACCTGAGAAAATCAGAAGAAACAAATGTCAATGTGCAGAACATATGACCATATAAAGTGCCATAATAAGATTATCTCAGTATGGCACCTAAAATAGAAAATTAATCAGGAGTACTTTAACAAGCACTACAATAAGATAAAGAAATGGGGTTTGTGAATTGAACCTGGAAAAGAGGAAGAGTAGTCATGACAGAGCAAGACACTTATCTAAAAGGAGTCTGAGTGGAACTTTTCCTTGCTGCTTTGGTACAAATGCTGGAGAGCCTATTTTCGTCCTCCCCTTTAGTTAAATCCCCACAGTTATCATTTGCGTCCTTGTGTATGAAATATATTTTGATAAGATATAAATGCTAAATATTTTATATATGCAGATGTGGCAACTTTTAGAGTTGCATATTCGTAGCTCCAAACTCTTCTAGCTGCCTATCTGGAGATATTATGGGTACATTGGGGTCAGTATATCTGAAGTGGTGACACTTCAAAGTTGGTGTGAGTTTTCACCAATTTTATAGATATGTAATTGAGCTCTGCTGACTTTTTTTCTTCTTATCATAGAATAATAGTGGAGACCTTTTTATAACTAAATAATCATTTATTGACCTAATAGTAGTTCACCTTTTAATAGTCCTTCTAAAAAAAATTACATTTCAGATAAATCCTAATGATAAATATAATGGATGCCTCTCAGAAAAAAACAAACTTTCAACATGGAATAAACATTTAAGCAGAATCACTTCACATGGTGCTTGCTGTCCTAAAATAAACAAATAATTACAAAGCTGACTATTTTTGCACATGTTATTTAAGATAAAGAAATTGAGGCAAAAAGTTGAAACACTATTCAAAGGCTGCTTGGCACATTACCGGCTGAAGAGGGATCAGATCTTTCTTCAATCCATCCACATGTACCTGAGTATTTGGAATACAATACATCATTGTCATCTTGAAAAAGTCTTCAGATTTTATTGTTTTGTGGAACAGTTTATTAATTATTTGATTAGAATTGACATCTGATTAAATATTTTATTCTGCCTTTGTAGTCTCTTGATACACAAAGCATGACTTTCTGCCCTGCTAAGTGAGGATTTACAGGGCTAGATGTTGATTCAGTAGGTTGCAAGTGGAGTGCTCGCCCCCTGAGGGTCATATTAAAGCTCGAGGGGAGATTTTTGAGCAACACTGCATCTTAAAGACGATATATCAAGCTGATAGATACATGGCTCTTCTGTTGAGAAATTCGCTGTAGAATTATTGCTTGTTGCCAGTTATTACTTGGGTAGTAAGGAGTCTCTTGGGGATATGGATTGGATAAAAAGGGTTAAGCTGGGGGAAATGTTACACTGAAGACCTTGGTGATGAGGAATGCCTGAAATAGTCAGAGGATGTTTTGTGTGCAAATTAGAATTGCCATTTTGGGGGGTAAGTCTCTGCCGTTTTAATGAGCAAATCGTGATTAGTTTAATAGAGCACCTTTCTCATTATGACTCAGCAGAGACTTGACAATTTATTTGCTGTACCCTCCTGCCCCCCTGCCCTATTCCTTTGGAGAACACTCACTAGTACATCACCAGGGAAATTCTCTGTGGGCTACAGGAAGCCTTTCAGATAAATACATTTGCTGTATATTGAAACATGTTAGTTTGAAAGTAGTGGGCTTGGCTCATTCTATGGGTCAGGCGACTTTCACAGTAGAGATTTGTCCAAATTTTCCACTCTTCCCTGTGCTGTGCTTTTGTTGGTAGAAGAGATTTGAACATTTAGCTGAGATTACCTACTCCATTAAAATAACATCCACACTGTGGAATTGTTATTGACATTTAGACGGCTACATCTTTGTTTTTTGATGAGCATTCCTGTATCGCTATAATAACCACCTCTATACATACATAAAGCTTAATCTGAGCTTTTACTTTGTAGATCTCAGACAGCTTTACAAAGAAGGATAAGTATTATTATCTCCATTTAACAGATTGGTAAATGAAAGACAAAGGTGAAGTGATGTGTCCTGACAGAACTGCAAATAAATTTAACGCTTTTGCCTCCTCAGTGAGTTGCCTCACACTGTCCCCTCAAACTTTGATTTCCTGGCCAAATTACTTGGTCAACTAATTAAATTCAGTTTTAGATGTAGCTTTTCAGGCTGTGTAGGATTTCTGTGTGAACTTTAAAATCTGGTGCATTTTAATTTGCAGGTAGTTTAGTTTCAAATGAGGTGGTACCTGCTTTGAAAGGATATTGACTCTTTCTGTTGGTGTCAGCTTAGAAAAACACTTAAAAATCCTGAACTAAAAATTTTTACTTTAATTGTGTCATCTTTCTCATACTGTCTCAGTTTTCCTTCAACTTCAGGAATAATCTTATAAAGGATGCCAAAATAGTACATGATTATCTGTGAGTAGTGCACTTCGCATCCATTTTTCCAATCTGTTGTTGCACAACTGAAATCTAACTCTGCTTATGTTGCTGCTAAACAGAACAATATTATGTAAGGTAACTAAATGTGTTCTCCATTTTACTGTGAGAGTGAATGTCATGTGCAGAGACATTTGATTTGAAAATGTTTATTTTTGATGGCTCAACTGGAGGGATATTTGGGCTATTTAAGTTAAGCCAGCCACCTTCTTTCCTCTGAAGTGAGGTGCTCACAATCTCTTATTGCCCCGAAGGTGTTGGCATGGGATTTGCAGACCATGAATGACATTACTCTCAGAGACTTTCTGGATTTGGAAATAGGAGGATTTTTAGGTTTACTTGGGATTCACTGGAACCTTTTTGCCTAGATGTAGTTGACAGCAGCAGGAAGGAACATCCAAATGCAGCTAGATTGGCTCAAACCTCCATATTACATGTTTTCTTTTTCACAATGACAGAGAGAAGCAGAATGGAATTGGGAAGCTGGAGGTTCTGTTCTGCTTCATCTTGTACTGAAAAAAGAACAGGAGGGCTGTATGGCTAGGAGCCAACTATTAGAAGAACCTGATAATTCCAGTACCCCAGAAACCAGTTTTTAGTAAAAATTTTGTATGTGAACTTACAGACCTTGAAATTAATGTAAAGGGAACAAGTATCTTAGGCTTTAGCAGGACATGTTTTGTGCCTTTCCCTGTAATACAGTTTGGATCTCGATGAAAAATGGTGAAGTGTCCCAGCTATAAATATAATCAGAGTAAAAATATCAGATGCTACTTCACATATCTGTTAATGTATAAATCAGTATAAATAAAAACCATTATATGTGACTGATGTATTGTTTGTTTTAGAGTTGATGCATCTTTTCACCTGTCTCAGGGAGAGAATTACTCACACAGTGTATCACAAAGTCTGTTTCTTCCCTCTTAGTAACCACCTCATATAGAGGTGGTAAATGAAAATCATAAAGCTTACTGTAAATTACTGTTAGCTCATCTTAAAACTTAAAGTTTAGGCCCTGAGGCTTACAACTACACTTTGAGTTAGAGATCTGTGAGACTGGTTTTTCTCCAATAGAAGCAAGAAGAAAATAACAGCAATGAAAAAGAATTTCTGTTGGAAAGACCAAAGGAGAAAAGCAAATGGTAACTACTGGACCATGAAAAGCAAAACTATTATACAAGAGTTTAAATGACAAAGGCTACTGCCTTTCCAGTGTTTTAACTCTAGAAAAGAGCTACAGAGATATGGCTACAGATGTGTTATATATATAAGTTACAGATGTGTTTAAATACAGAAAGTTTCTTCAACAGATTGATTTCTTGTTAAAGAAAAAGCAAAGCCATAAACTCACAGGTGTAAATTGTCATAGTTCTTTTTACTGCATGCAGTGAAATTTGCAGCAGTTAAAGGTCATTGGTGGTATCATTACTGACACATTTTGATCTGCAGTTCCTTGGACTTCATAAAAATTAATTTCCTTAACAAAACAGTGGGTTCGAGGCTGAGACTTCAGTGAATCTATTTTGATTTCTACCTAAAGATGTTCTTAACATTTCTTCTGTTTTCTTTTTAAATTATTATTAATTTCTAAGGGTGAGAAGGTATCTGAATGATAAAAAAGTCTGATCAATTTTACTCTAGCTGGGTAACATTTCTGTGTAGCATTTCCTTAGCTTCTCAGGGTGGCAGAGCTGGGCATAGGGAGAAGTAGATAATATTTGAACAGGTGGTAGAAAATATGTTGCTTCTGAATTACTTTTGGTGTTTGGAGGTTTGCTTTTAGCAAGATGATATTCACGTATTGGAAAGAAGAAAATTAAGAATTAGCATTGTTCAGTAGTGAAAATGTTAAACTAAATGGACCATGTTAACATTACTGTTGATCCTGAGGAACAGTTTTTCCAGTATATGGAGCATTTTGTTTCCACGCGGCATATGTTCTCCATGGTTTTCTCTGCTCTAATTCATCCATGTTTTTCAACAGCTCCAGATGGCGTGATGCCTCCAAGGCTTTCAGCTGCCACTCCGACCAGTCTTCAGGTTGTCTGGTCTACACCAGTTCGCAACAACGCCCCAGGCACACCCAGCTACCGACTCCAGATGCGGCGGAGGCGTTCTGCTGGTGACATTTTAGAGTACGCAGAGTGCATCAAGACCACCATCCACTGCTGAGCAGGAGCAGGCCCTTTCCCTTGAACACAGCTCACCTTTGGGGTGGCTGGTCTTGTTATGAGATGGCATGTTTTAGTCTTTCTTGACGTGCTGGTGTGTGTTCTGAAGTAACTCGTGCTGTTTTTCTTTGCAGTTTACTTCCCAGCCCTACTGCTTCCTTACAGCACAAGGTTGGAGACCTGCAACCCTACACTGAGTATGAGATGAGAGTGGTTGCCTCCAATGGTTATGGCAATGCTTACAGCAACTGGACTTCAATGACTACAGCAGAGGACAGTAAGCAGTCAGATCTTATTTAGCTCCCTTTAGGAGAAAATGTAAATAACAGTCCAGCTGCCATCGTACTTAATTTCTTTAGTTATCTAGCTCTCTCAGTTATAGAGCAGTAACGTATTTTTTTCCCTAGTATTTCCTAGAAGTAAAAACTCCTAAAGGATCAAGTGTCTGTTGTCTTACATATTCCTTAAAAAAATATGGATATTTACATGCATATTTTGTGAAGCAGTATCTTATTTCTGTATATAGTATCCTTCCAGCAATATATGGTTAGTTTAAGATACACTGGTAAGTACAGCTTTATAAGTGGTGTTCCTTTATATTCAGGGACTTGATTCTGATTTCAGTCTTATCAGAGAAAATAAGTTGAAGTTAATAGTATATGACAGTCGTCTCATCTCTGTGTTGAGAATACTCAAGCTACCGCAGAACTTTTCATTCCCAGTGATCTTTGTTAATTCAAAGTGGTGACCCACTGGTCTGAAATTGGGTTTGTCATTGTCAATACCATCACTTTCACTGTTAGTAGTTCTATGTTCTCCAGACTCACTTGCCACAACTTTTTCAACAGTCCCTTGATTTAGCCGCCAGCTGTCAGTGTATTGGTATGACCAGTTAGATGACAGGATAGGATTTTGCACCTGATTCAGTATGTAAGCAAAAACATATGAAAAAATTTGAGCTTGTTGTTTGTAATACAAAAAGAAAATACACAATTTCTAACTTTTTTTTGTCCCTAAGAAACTGAGCTGTTAGCTTTCTTGTACAAGGTAGCAGGATAGCTAACATTGGTTTAGCAAATATTCAGTGCTGGTGACTCAACTTGATTTTAGTCCTTTTTCTAAATGGACAGCTGTCTATGTTGAGAAAACACTGAGCAAAAAAATATTTTTCCCACAATTGTAAAACATTTTTTCTTTGAAGCTGAGCAAATGATTCACAACAGAAATTTATCTGATAAATTCATTTAAGCTCCAAAGGTATTAATGCTTCTATAAACACTCCTACCTACAAGTAAATGTTAGTTCTGAACTTGGTCTTTAGGTACCAGAGCTGTTTTATCTACCTGTAGCAATTCTTGTTGAGATTCAGTTATTTCATTATATTGTTTGCTAACAAAAGGGGTTACAATATTATTGAACTTGTCTGCATTCATAGTCAAAATGCAGCCAGTCTCCTATGACTATTTCATTCAAATTGCAATGATTATTTAGCTCTGGTATGATAATTTATCTTTTCACATACAAGGAGGACAGAAGTCTATTTAAAATGCATCACTTGTTGCTGATATAAAAATTATTTTTGTGCAAAGTAGTGGGTGTAAAATTTTAAAATTCTCTTTTGAGAAATAGAGTGGAAAACCTACGCAGGAGATGCAACAGTAACCAATAGCCCTTTTAATTTAAAAAATAAAACACCCTACTTTCAGTGGTGACAGAGGATTCTGTGGTGTCATTGCGGAGAGCTGCCATATGTGAAAGGATATTCAGCTCAATTGCTTAAGACTGAACGATTGTCATTGGGTCTAAGCAGTATTTTTGTCAAGGTTTCAACATGTTTCTTGTGAAACTGCTTATACTGACAGTTTGTTACAGAAGTACACTTAATTCCTGGCCCAACAGACCTTGACTTTTTAAAGCACATATAATAATGGAAGTTTCCCATATCTCATACTAGAACTAGATGTGTGTCTACATGTTCTTATTGAACTTTATTCAGTAAATATATATGTGTTTTGTTTCACCAAAGCATAAAGTATCTGTAGGCATAAAATACATGTGTGCATGTGTCTATGTGCACATCTACTTGACAGCAATAGATGTGAATCAACACATCTACTTTTAAAGTCAGTAGAGTTCCAGTAATACAAGCTGATTATTTCACAGTGTATCTGTGTATTATATTTTATTTATGATAAATATCTGGTAAAATTGGAGGCTATTGGGATCATTAAGGGAAAATTAGCAAATGCTATCATAAAAATGTGTTGTATCTGACAATAAAATGTCATAATATACAGATTAGTAGGTTTGGGATATTTTTAATGCAAGAAAAAAAATGCAGTAAAGAATGTTCAAATACTTCTATTTACATGATTGTGACACTAGTAACTGATTCCATGCATTTTTTAAAGTCTAACCTGCCCATGCCAGATAACAATAATATACATAACTATGAATATTTTAAAACCTGTTAAATATGCATTAATAAAAGATGTTTGTTCCAGTGATCTTGGTAAGTATGGCATCAGACTATTTACTGCCAGAATATCTACAGATAGAAACAATTGATGAAGTTTCTGAATTGGAGCTTGCTTTCAGTAACTTGAATGTAAATTTCAGATAGCTCTCTTGCAATCAGTGTAAAGACCGCTGAACTGAGAGGTCAGTATGTATCCTTGAAATGAGAGCAGAATACATTGTATTCAGAAATAAAACTAAACCTTCTAGATACAGTAAAGGAGATACAAGTTAGGTTTTCCCTTTAGCTATGCGGAGCCTTTGAGCTCTCTGAGATTCGCAGAGACACTGGTTACAGTCACCTGCCCCAATGGCAGCTGCTGGGTTCCTGTGGTTTAGATTTAGGACTTGCAAAATTATATAGTCTGATAGCAATCCACACAGTGTAATTTTTGTTCAGAAGGGTATCTCCCAAATGAGAAAGATACTTTTTCTAGTGCTTGAGAAAATACACTCTGACTCAGACAAGTTCTAAGATAGCAAAAATTCTACTTTAAAGAAAAGCTTCCTGTTACTTTATGAGCTTTTGAACACCCCAGAACCTGTCTGCAGCCCAGTGAGTTGCATACAGCAGAACATCTCAGTCACCAGCACATTCTCTGTTGTGGCTACATTTTGGTTCTGTGGGTCAGTGTGCAACTCCAGTGTGGAGTGCCTTTTTAAAAGTGCCTGACTTGCACTAGCTGGAAAAGAAGATTTTGAAAGTTACCTAGCAGTCAGTCCAATTTTTATTTTTTATTTTTTATTTTTTCCATAAGTGATTTCAAGTCCATCTCTTTTATACATAATGAAGTTATGGGTCAACCCAGTGTTTCTTCACAATAAGTACAGGCAAAAGCACACAGGATATTCACTGGAGATCATTACATATTGAAATTGCTGGAGATAAAAAAAGCAATTTTAAAAAAAGTACACTTTCAAAATGTATCGCCTGTATCCGCTGAGCAACTTCTTGTCAAATCAGGGAAGCATTATTGACATCATGGGGAGGTTTAGGTAGGGTATTAGAAGAAAGTTCTTCTCCCACAGGGTGGTTGGCCACAGGGAAATATTCACAGCCCAAGCTTGACAGAGGTCAGGAAGTGTTTGGACACCATTCTCAGGCACATGGTGTGACTCCTGGGAATATCCTGTGCAGAGTCAGGAGTTGGGCTTCAATGATCCTGATGGTTCCCTTTCAACTCAAGATATTCTATGATTCTATGATTCTCCTAAATCTTCCTGCTGTAGACAACGAAGAGACACAATTCAGAACAAGAGAGTAAATAATGCAGTTTGGCACCTTTGGAAACTCTTGCTTTCTCTGCTTATGGTATTTGTTGTCTGAGAAGACAGGTCTTCTACTTTAGCTATGTAAATTATGTCCATATAATTGAGTAATATAAACTAATCCATAAATAGTTGATGTGCATGTGTTCATTTGAGCTTAAGAAAGAAAAATGGAAACTGAAGCAAGAGAAGACAAAACCTGGTGAGGTGACAAAGGGAAGAAAATTTATGTAATACCTGACAGGGTGAATAGCATAAGGACAGAAGAAATGAAGCTGATGTAGTAGTGGTACATACGATAAGATGATCATATGATATATAGTGCAAACTGCCCATGCATGCCTACAGATTAGGAATTGGAACTTTATTGACTGGTAGAACCAAAGTTCTGGAACCAGTATGCATTTGGAGCAGTAGAGGGCAACAAGTCGTAATACTCTGAAGACAACTCTTAATGCATATTTGAAGGGGTTCATATGGATTGCATGTCATTGCATGAACAGCTTAACAACTTTTGAGTTCTGTGATCTCATGTGATAAAAGATTCCTGTGGTCTCTTATGCCCAGAGCTACACAATTTGGGTCTGCTGCTGGGTACTGTCAGCAGTATGTGAAAGACACCACATTCTGTTAATACATATAATTTCATTTTCCATGTTCCTGAAAAGAATAAAAGGCACAGAATTTTTATTCTGCTTAGTGAGAGATTTTGCCAGCAAATCAGGCATTTCTCATTAGCTTTAAAGGGCATCAGTCCAGGTACATGTCTTAGTATATTAAATATAAATCTAGATTTTCCCCAAAAATACAACCATGAGAGTGTAACTCCTTACTTTCCAAGTCTCACAGTAAGTAAACAATTATGTCATTCTAGTCAGGGAATTAAAAAAGATTAATGAGTGTTTTGTGCCTTTATTTTAAGCCAAGCCTGAACTTTTGAAGCAGATGAGCGAAGTAATCTACCATAAAAGATAATTTCATTTGCCAAAATGAAACTACCTTCTAGTATTACTACTGTAATGAAATGGTTTGAAATATGAACTAAGAATCTTAAGGACAAAGATGCCCACTGTTCCATCTTCAGTAGTTACTTCTATAAACAATTACATCCATGTAAAAAGCTTTATGATTTTATTTTCATCATTGACAGGCTGAGCTGTGTAGCTGTCATACTTTGCAGTCTTCCCTCCAGTGACAACCACATTGACAACATGTTATACTCCACATTGATTTTACAGTTAAGGAGCTGATTGTGATATATAGGGATTTTAAGAATTCAGCTGAGAGGATGACTTTTGCCTTTTATCATTCCATTAAAATTTTATAACCATCTTTTTCATGTCATTTCATCCATGAATTCTTACTTTAGAAAGTGATAGCTACTGCTGCGAGCATAACTTTTTTCATGTTCAGAGCTTTTTATTGTATTAGCAAACTATCCCAATTACAGTTAATACTCATGTTTTACATAATTGTGGTGACCCTTTCAACCAAGCTGTATCGTGCTAGTTGATTTGTACATAGAATTAGATGATTCTGCTTGCCATTTAAAAAGAAGCTGCACTGAATGAGTGTTGGGGACCAGGATTTAATGCTTTCCCATCCAGTGGGGCCAATTAAGCATCTCTCAAATGTCTTGTTTGAACTCAGAAAGTCTTAAAAGTCTCTCTTTTAAAAGGGCAGTAGGGAATGTGTGGGTAGGTATGCTAGCTACCAAAATATGCTTTTTTGACGGGAAGGGGAGGGACTAGGGGGACCCAAAGCTGAAGCTTGACAGCTCCTCCTGTACATTACAGATTGTCCTTAAGGAATAAGTCTGAACTTGGGAGGTGTTGAAGCTCAGATTCAACTAATTACCATGAATGTTTCACCTGTAATGCCTGCAACTTATTCAGTAAGAGTATAAAGGCTTAGCTGTTCCCTTATACAGCAAACTGCTTGAATATTGGGGGGCTTTTCTGTTGTGGGTTTTCCCCCCCCCTCCTGCAGATGCTCACAGTGCAATAGCTTATAAGCTATAATTAGATAAAATGCAAATTTGTAGTTCAGTGGTAAATATCTTATTTCAGCTCCTTTCCACCACTAAACTAGAATTTGCAGCAACTGATTTTCAAGGTCTTTAATTCCAAAGCAAATTCTCCTCTTTCCACCCCAGAAAAAAATTTGGTTTACAGAATATAAATCTAATTCAGATTTACACCTCATCTCTCCAACTTTCAGTGAGGTCTAAATAATGGACCAAATTTTGTTCCAACTTACGACCTAATTGATTTTACCCAGGAGTACATGCAAATAGAATTTAATTACTCTTTACAACAGATCATCTTTTGTACTTGCAAATTCAGAGATCTAAATTAATCCTAGTGTGCACAAGCATTAAATACAGAACTCCATCCTTATTATCACTGTGAATAGAGCAGGATATGTGATACGGCTGAGCTTTATGAAGCTGCTTTGTGATGCATCATATAATGAAAAAAAACCACTGTTACTTTTCAAATTTGAAAGAAAAAAAAATAAAAAAAGCTTGCTATCCCAATTTTACATAACTGTTTTTACAGACATCACTGGAATAATCTTGATTTACCTTGCTTTGCCTGTGATAGGAAGACAGGGACTTCTGGCTTGCGTCAGCTGTTACTCTAAAATATAGATGGAGCAACTCATAGTGCTGGATTTATTTGATTCCTCCCCTTCCTCCCTGCCCCCACCTTTTCCCTTAAAAATTAACACGAATTCTTTAACTTCCAGTGAAGTAAGTTATTCTTCCTGTAATGTTCCTTCTGGTTTGGACACCAGGAATTAAATACTACTGTTGTTGACTACAACAGAATTCAGCATATGTTCTGTCACCTCTCCTGAAGTCTCGGCACACCCACAATCACGAATAAATTTTAAATTTTTGGACTCTTATAATTCCAAATGTAGGTCCCCTCTTCTCCCCCTGCAAATCCCCAAATCTAAAGCTATTTTAAGCAATTACTAAATCTGAGTATATCTTTTTTTAAGATTTCAATAAAATGTAATGTTCACAGAAAAATCTCATAAATGTCAAAATTGCTATGGGCAGAATGGGGGAGAATATAGTATTTTCTTGATCTGCTGTAGCAATTTATAGATTTCAGGATGTGGTTTATAAGAATGCTAAATGTTCTGGAATTACAGCTGTTACTGATCAGTGATTGAGCCAGATTTGTGTTATTGCACCATGTTCATGCTTGTACCTAGAGAGCAGTAAAGCCTCAATATAATAAAAAGCACCTGCATTTTAAATGAAATTTCAATTGAAAAACTTAACAGCCCTTCAAATTGCAGAATTTAACGCAGCCCAGTAAAGCTTAAATAACACTTTGCCTCCACAGGCTGAGGGTTTTGCATTCAAGGTGACTTGATTGTGTCGCATGGTGAAATTATTTACAATTAAGGAATTTCTCTGGAGGGCTGCAGAGTATTTGCTGTTCCACAACACCTATGCAGGCATATGGTCGGTCTTTTTCAGTATTCATGGAAGCTCCTGAACCTTTATGATAATTGAATCAGTTAGAGTGCTGAGTGGAGCAAGCATAAAACCTGTTAACCTAAAGGTCAGATCTGTGCATTGTTTATTTATCAGTAGGTGAAAGAGCTAAATCGGCAGCTTCTGTCACAGTCCAAGTAAAAAATCACCTATAATATTAACTGGGAGTAGATAAATTGCAAAAAATGGATTAGAATTATAAACAGAACGAAGTAAAATATTGAATATATAATGAGAGATGCAGTAGGGACTTACTGAGCTGTAAAATACACAGCATTGTTATGCCTGTGCTGTTGGTTGCAATTAGTATCTAACGCTCTAGAAAAACATCCCCAAAAGCTAGAACTGCAGGTCTGCAGTAATACTGAGCCATACACTTTCTCCACATGCAAACAGCATTGATAGGGCACTTCTGAGACACAGGAAGAAAAAGGGTGTACAAGAGGAGGGAGGAAGGTTGGGATGAGGGAGGGTGAGCAGCTTGCCTTTGAGGAGAGAGTCATATTCATCCCCTGAATATCTGGCCTGCATTTTCCAAAGAAACAGGCTCTTTAGTAGATCTGAACTCCTTTTGTGATTTTTAAGCCTCACTAAGGTGAGTACATCTTGCTGATACTGATTTTTAAAATCACAGATTATTAGTAATTTCTCTTTCCTTTTTAATTTTTAATATTTTTTTTACAGAGCCTGGACCTTTAGATCCACCGCTTCTATTGGATGTTAAAGCAAGGGCAGCAAGCATCACCTGGCAGCATCCTTTAAAACCAAATGGCATTATCACACATTATAATATTTACCAAAATGGCCAACTGCATGCAACAGTGCCAGGAACTGCATCTAACTGCACTGTAGAAGACTTGCATCCTTACACTGTCTATGTGTTTCAGGTAGAAGGATGCACTTCTAAAGGATGCTCTCTTTCCCCCCCAACCCCAGAAATACAGACTCTTCCAGATGCCCCTGAGGATATTCCTGCTCCAGAACTCTATTCTGATACTCCAACTTCTGTCGTCATATCCTGGCAACCACCTGCTCGCCCAAATGGTTTGGTGGAAAACCTTACAATAGAGAGGAGGGTGAAAGGAACAGAACAAATCTCAACTGTGGTGCATCTGCCCCTCAGTGAGTCCACGAGCTACATTGACCAGAGTACTGCTCTGAGCCCTTGGCAGAAATTTGAGTACAGAGTGCTGATGAGCACCCTGCACGGGGGCACGAACAGCAGTGGCTGGGCAGAAGTTACCACCAGACCTTCAAGACCTGCTGGTGTTCAGCCACCTGATGCAGAAGCATTGGGACCCTATTCAGTCAAGGTAGGAATAATTCTCATTGCCTCATGGCTTTAATTCTCATTGCCTCATGGCTGTTTTCCTTGTAGAAACTGTGTATTTAAGAGAGACATCTACTGGCTGAGCCAACAGACTTCATTGCTGCAGGGGTAGTTGAATAATTAGTGTCTGTGCTTTGGCTCAAAAGCATTAGATTCCTTTCCATTTTTTTTTCTTTACACGACCCTCTGGCATTATATTCCAGTTCATTTTCTTCCTTACACACCTGATGTATTTTCAATATTAAACTTAAATTATTGCTTTTAACTCCCAGATCAGATCAGAAAATGACCTACTGCCTTCTCCAAAATTTCAAGTCTTCATTAAAATGCTAAGAAGTAAAAAAGACTCTTTTTTCTGTAATTAAGTCTTCTGTATAATTATCAGACTTTTTTTAAATCGCTAATGAAGAAAAAATAGCATTTTTGTTCTCCTGATTTACGGAAGAGGAGTCTTACAGGACTACGTAGGAAGTTTTCAATTATTCACATCGTTCTGTTGGGAATGAACTCTAGAGGACAGGATAACTACCATTGTTTTGGCTTGCATACAAACTTCATTCAAGGGAAATTAGTGTAACCAAACAAGAGGGATTTTTGTAGCTTAGAAGCCTCTTTTGTGTAAATACACACATGCTTCCATGGATTCAGTCTTGTACTAATGCCAAAAGTATTGGTACAGTAGCTTGCTCACCAGAGCACAAAACAAAGGACATTTGCATAAGATTGAAGTTCATCTGTTAGATTTATTATTTTTTGGTATACATTGTATTTTCAAAAGGTAAACAGAGTGGTGTTACCAGTGCAATCTGAATAATTTGAGGGTATGAATTTCAGCTGTAAACCACTGCTGATTTTTTTTCTTTGTTCACACATAATCTTAAGCTATGAAAAAAATAGCTATTCACTATCAGACAAAAAAAATCCTGAGCTTATAAAATCATGTTTTAATGTCTAAGGAATTGCATGTTATCTCCACGTTAATTGCAAATCAGTTCAATATGAGTACAATGGTTACTGTAGGAATTAATAACGATCGACCACTAGTAATTATGATGAATTGCCAGACTGCTTATTGAAGATTTGGGCAATCTACTTCCAGGACTCTGTCCTCTGTCCTTCTGTAGATATATCTTAATATTCCCCACAATTTATAGTAAAGCATTTTTCATGGATTTGCCAGAAGCTGCAATGCTGAGTAAATAGTAGCTCCAGTTCAATCACAGGCTTCCCCACATATCCACATTTCACTGTGTGAGCTTTTTCACGTTGGCTTCAACTCTGAGCACAAAGACTCGTTGCAACCTTTGAAGCTCCTGTTAACATAGTAAGAACATAATAATTTTATATCTGTTTTTGGTTTTTTTTTTCCCCTCTAAGTGTATTCAACACTCAATCCTAGTTTTAAAAACCTATGAGTTATCAGAGGTTGTGTCATTCTTTACTGGATGTGTTTTCCTGATGTCCAACATGTGTGTTCAGTTGGAATTTTATTGTATTTTGCTCAGCTCCAAAATTACATAATCTACCAATACTGAAAGTTAGTTGGGTCATTTATTTCTTCTGAAACCTGAAGTCAGGCAATGCAGTTTTCACTCTATAATAATTAAATTTCAATACAGCATTGTTTTTTAAAGTTTGTTTTCCTTTCTTACTGAAGAGTTCAAATGCTTATTTTCCTTCTTCTTCCCCAGCCTGTCATTAATATTCAAAACTCTTTAAAGCCCTTTAATGTCCAAACTGTATGAACTCCTCTATGAATGGTGGTCAAATTTAATGTCTCTGCTGCTCATGTAGTCTTGGACTTGTGTTTTCCACCTGGAGACAAATATTTTTCAGATCTGTTAAGACTAATTTTTGTCAAAGATGCTGAAACCTGGATGTTTCTGTTTCCATGAATTGGTTTTACTGTCAGTTTTAATTAATTTTAAATATTTAAGTTAAAATGTTTAAAATAGTTTAAGGTGGCAACATTGAATTGAGAAAAGTGGCTTACATATATGCCTCTCCAAATCTATTCATTCCTGACTACCTTGTCTGCTAAAGTCTCTCTGTTACTGTACAGAGCACTGGTTCTTTGCTGATATCAACATAAATTCTTGTATTTATCAAGTATTCTAATTTACTTAGTGTTGTTCCATTCTATATTCATCATAAGTGATAGAAAGTCAGGAACACTTAGTACAGTTCCTGTGCAGAAAGTATCCCATGGCTGAGATATTGCTTCAGTTCTGATTTCTAAGATTCTAAGATTTCTTAAAAATCTTAAAATTTCTCTCACTTGTCCAGGTCATCAATATTTTTATTTAGTTTTTTAGCATTTATTATTCTAATAATAAATTATTTCTAAATTATTTCTTATCTCTTTAAACAAGATGAAGCAAAGCTATAGTTGCAGAAGAGTTCATTGCACTTCATCACCGATGAGATAATAGACAAGACTTGCTGCACCCAGCAGTTTTCTCGCCTTCTGCTTGTTTGCAGATGGGAGCACCAGAGGAAGCAACTGGGATTTCATCTTACTTGTCGGTCTTCTTACAGATCTGTCAAATGGATTAGTTTGCTAGAGGTGGTGTTGTTTCCTTCCCTGCATTTTTATGGCGAATTCACACCAGAGTAGTAGGGCTTGGAGAGCACTCAGGGCTTCACTGTGTCCCTGAGGCAGTCTTATGTAACTGCTGTGTGCTGGGAGAGTACAAGAAGAACAAGGGAGCACCTGTTTGCAAAATGTTTGGGGATTTTGCCCAAATTCTCTAGAACTAGGGTGGAAATCTGCCAACCCACTGTATCTCTTCACCCCAGAAATTGCTAGTTGCACAGACAGAACAACTGTGCAGTATGCTGGAATGATTGCCTCTTAGTGGCTGAAATGTTTTCCTGTGTGGAAATAGGATGGATTTAATATGGGATTGCTTTACACTGGTGCCCCTAAGAGTCCTAGAAAGGCTTACTTTCCTCCTGAGAAAGCCCAGCACACCTGCAGTGCATATATCACCTGTGTACTGTTCAAATGAAATTTGTGGAGCCTTTTGTGCTGTACAGTGCTCGTACCTGTGTCAACGATGGTAACTCTCAAGCACAGGGTGGAAAACAAGCCATCCCTTTGGGAAGGAGATTTTAATTACCTCTCACCCTAGAGAGAGCTGTCCTCCCAGGTTAGAGCAGAAGGTATTGGAAGGGCACTGTGGGAAAGATTAGCAAGAGGCTCCTTTACCAAGCCACGGTCGCAAATCAATAGAGGCTTTCAGCTGTCACTGCAACCAATCCCTAAACCATGAGTGCAAATATTTACTTCTACTGAAAACAGAGAGATTTTACAAAAAAGAGAAACATATTTCCATTCCTTTATTTAGTCATTGAATCAATAAAAATGATTTGGGGTTGTGAAGAATTCAAAGTGCTCCAGGATAGTACTCACTTGAGTATACAGCTTATTTTCATAGACCAAAGCTTTCACTCTGCGAGGAGGAAAATATCAGCACAGCAGGTCACTCTCAGCGTAAACACTTCTGAAGCAAAGAAGCAAATGTCCTTTAACATTTAATTTTAATCAGATTGGACCAGTATCTCTCCATAACGTTTAACTTGCTTTCCTTTGTGCAACAGAAAGCGTAAGGCTGTCGATAATTTTGAAAGTACTCATTTCTGTGACACCTGCATGATATTTTTTAATATTTGCTGAATTGCTAAGGTTCATGGTAGCGGAGTATAATGCGCAATAAACGGCTTTTGTGGCTGATTAAATGCCAAAGTGAAGTGGAGGTATTCAGCAACTGCAAAAGCCGTTTATTTAGTATATGCCAATGCCATGAACATTATTCCTGTTACACAAGATTTGCTGTACCCTAACGTACAGAAGTAGAAAAGAAATTGTTTCTTTTTCTTGTGAGGGTTGCAATTGCTGTGCTGCTTCAATCTCACACTTCACACTGATATGACATTCGAGAATGTAGCTAGGTTGAGTGGCTTGAGAAAGAGGCTGGTTTACACAGTGAATAATTATTTAATGGAGTTCTTTGTGTAGGAAAGGCATTATGTGGCTGAGTATACTGAACTAAATTAACTCTAGTATGCAAACATTCCGACTTTGGTCTTATAACTTTTGGTAGGAGGACTTCATTTTTGCTGCTGGGGTTCTTCTTTGAGGATTTTGGCCTGGGAAAAGGCAGCTATAGTCTTAATTATTGGCTTACTCAAAGATTAACTGCCTCCTATTGCCTGTATTGCTCCCCCTTACTGATGACTGCCACCAGCTGGACCACTGACAAATAAAAAGCTGCAGCCATTTCCTGTCATCCTTCATGTAACTTTTTTCTCAAGATAGAAGTTGGCATGAGATGTGCATAATCCTGATGTTTCTCTCCAGGGAAAACATTTTTTTTTAGTGTTTATGAAGAGTTTACAAGGGAATGATTTCCTCCTGTTGGATGGAATAAATACCTCATTGACATATAGTTCTCATGCTGTGCTATTCCTTCATGATAACATCATTTACAGAAATGTCCTGCAATTTGATTAGATACATATTGATACTATATGTTATATATGTTGCTGGGAGGAATGAAGGGCTGTGGTGACTGTGGCACCTAACTGCCATTCTAGTTTCTTTTTGTTTGTTTGTTTTGCTTATTGATTCAGTAATGTCATTGATTTTCCATGGATTGATTATTTTTCTGAAGTATTTCCTCTTGAGTTCTTGACTGAGGAAGGGTTATAGGCTTTTTAATTTGACTTTCATTCATGTTTGCTGTTACCCACAGACATGGCAGTCTCTTACTTTGCCATTCACCTGCCATTCTGTTCTTTGTATAGAAGAAACTGAAGCAGAGAAAGCTGCTATTCCACCCTTCAGACTGAACAATGTCGTTAGTTTTCTGTCCACAGTGTCTTCAAGAGTTGCCATCTGTACTCTTTCAGTGCAGTAGATTATCATTTATTGCAACAGTGATAAACTTTTCTAGTAGCTATTGCTCAAATTTCACTACTAAATTGGATGTGCAACTGAGCAAACACAAATAAACAAGGTTCTATTTTTATAGTTGTCTTCTGTTCTTCATTAGCCCAGAAGCTGGATAGTGGACTGCTAAATGCCTGTTGTTCTGTGAATAGGCTAGGTTTAAAATACACAGGAGAAAGATTTCAGCTGTAAGGAATAGATACACTGACACATTTAAAGCAGCATACTCTATAGTTACAGTTTGAGTATCATCCATGACAAAAAAAAAGGTGTTTTCTTTATCCATTTTCTATTTCCCACAGAATTAGTTATAGGCACATGTTCTGGAGCTGGGGTTTTTTGTCTCACACATGAATGTTTGGTGTCCTATGAAGCTGATTCTGATTACAGAATGTTGGATGTAATGCTAATTATTCCAAGGTCACTGAAGTCAGTGCTAACAGCGAGATGATCCTTCAGTGTTCCTCCTCTGCAGGTCACTACGTGGCAGAGAATGAGGCTGTCAAGACCCTTTCTCTGTTCCAGGTTTAAACTCCCTGTTGCTATTTCATTCTCCAAACCATTCAGTCTGCAGTTTACCCAGAACATAATTTGGAGAGTAGAAACAACCCTGATTCCTAAACCATGTCTGCTAAAGGGGGATGCAGCAAGCCCAGGTAACAACTTCATTCTGGGAAAGGGAAAAAAAAGGGCTTGGACTTTGTTCACCACCCTTTCAGTTTTATGCAGGTATGCCTGGTGCATCAGGGAAACTGTTTAGGAGCAATCAACCCTTGTGTGAAGATTGCCTTGTAATGCTGCGAAGGTCAGGGAGACCTTGGTTCATTTGACACATAAGTGCTGCTTGAGTGACTTAGGATATTTCAACACCCATAGGAACAACCTTAACTTGCACACCTGAGGGTTTCCACATGTTAGGACTGTGATTTCTTGCACAGCTTGCTCATTTTGTATAGATTATACAGCGGGGTTTCATTGGCATCATCCCTCTGTCTTTGATAAAGTTGAAACACTCTAGTCTGGTGTTTAGGACCATAAATGTTCTTTTGTTTTTCCCACTACTCAAGCAAAGTTCTAGGAGTTTTTGTAGTAGCAGCTGGTTACTGCAAACTTGATCATGCTGTTCTGTGGCAGTCCTTGCTGAAGCTGGCTGTAACTCATGTGCAAAGTGTATGAGCAGAACCATCAGTGACCTTTCTCAGAATTTTCACTTCTAGTATGATCCTGGCTCTTGATTGAACCCACAATAATTTCTGTTAAGACAGATAAGAATTTAGGAGGAAGTTAATCTCCCAGCTATTCTAGGGGAGCTGGGAGGTTCTCAGAGGACTATAGTCCAGGGGCTGGAATGCAGAATTAGGGTAGCAGGCCTTTGTTTGGAGTTTTGCTTCTTTCTGAGATGTGATTTAGTCTGGGATTTGGTCTCTATCTCTAAAACTGGAATAATAATATTTGCAATTTGAGACTTACAATGTGCTTTGAGACCAACAGTGAAAAGCTCTCAGTAGTGTATTTATTACATTCTGTTTGTAGAGGTTACAAGCAGTATCTAGGAGAAATGAGAATAAAATGAAGCCAAAAGCACTGATTTAAAAGCAAACTGTTGAAACCAGGCCTGAACAGTAAAATAGCTTACATGTGCCAATGCCTCTCCTCAGATAGCTCAGAATTAAGTTGCAGGGTTCCAACTACTGTCAAAAAAGGAAAAAAATTCCAAGGTTATAACTGTTTAATGGGGGGAAAATGGCTAATTTCTGTCTCTTTAAATTTTGTGGTGGAGAAAATAAGGTCCTTTGATCTTTAAATGAAAGCTTCCAGAGTCATTACATTGAATCAGTTAATCTCTCCCAGTAGTTACCTTATTCTCTCTTCCTCATGGGCATCCTCTTTCATGGTCTCAGTGCTGAGCTTCAAATCAATGAACAAACTGTTACTGCTTCCAACACAGCCTGTCTAGTGAGCTTTCCTGCTTTCATGCATTGCCAAGCTCTTACCTCAAACCTTGGCACATCCAAGAGCAGAAGAGGTCCAGTAGTGCCACATGTGTGTTAGCCAGGCTGGCTCCATCATGTCCACTTATGGGTCAGGCAGTCCCTTGCCTCTTGACAAGAAATGTTTGTGAGGGATTGCAGGTCCTGTCATTCTCAGGTGACACAGGTAATTCTGAGCAGCTCAAGGGACACAGCAGAGTTAGGGAGTATCCTTGGTCATCCCATTACTTAGTTAAAAAATTATAAACCAAAACAATAACAGATCTTCATATCTTTGTGTGACACATCTGTTCCCAGAAAAAAATAATTTACACTGTGTGTGCTGATGGCTTAACATACTCTTTGTTCAGAATGGTTTTTATTTCTCTTAGGTCAAAAAAAAAAAAGAAATTAAAGAAATTTCCCACTGTAAGCCCCAAAGCCCCTCAAGGCATATTTTGAACTACTGTAGCTGTTAGAGTACAACAAATGCTGTGACGTAGCACTTGGGAGTTTTTTCAGGTGTTACCAGGTGGTGCACACACTGTGTGAAACTCAGGAGCTGAAGTTAAGGAGCAGCCTCTGTTTTCTTGCCATGGTATTAATCTGTTCCTTTATGTGAAGGGGTCACAGGGTATGGTGAATCTTGCACAAGTTGTATTAGAATGATTTTGTGGATTTAGACGTAGAAGTTAGGCATCGAAAATGAAACGTGGTTCGAAAACAATGCATCCTCTTTTCCAGGAAATAAGTTTTGGTACAAAGTACAGTAGTTTCACGAATACAAGCCGCACGGATTATAAGCCGCACTTCCGGTGCCTCGACAATGTTGCTGTCTTTGTCAATAGATAAGCCGCACCCCGAATATTAGCCGCACTTTCGTTCGTCGCGAGAATCCGTGCGCAGCTTTCACAAATTTGCCAATTAGTAACAGGATTGCGGCATAGCGGGCTTTACTGGCTCGGGGCGGGGCCAGGAAGGCTCGGCCCGCTCATGGTTGCCGACAGGGGCGGGTGGCCCAGCTTGGCACTACGGCTCGGCTGGGCCGGCTGGGCGGTGCTGCCGCCGCCGCCGGGCTCCCTGGCTCCCCGCTCCTGTCTGCACCACCGCTGCCGCGTTTGCTCGCCCTGGCCGGCACTGCTGGACCCCGCACTGCCAGGCTCCCCCACGCTGCTGACCCCGGTTCTCCTGGGCTCCAGTGGACTGCTAGCCCTGGTTCTGCTGGGCTTCTCCCCGCCCTGCTGGCTCAGGCTCTGCCGCCCGCCCCCCACACTGCTGGCCCCGCCTCTGCCAGGCTTTCCCACCTCAGCCGGGGCCGGCCGGGCTCCAGCTTGGCTTGGGGCTGCTGCGGGCTCTCACTTCCGTGCTGGCAGCTTTTAGAATATTGTTCATATATTAGCCGCCCCCGAATATTGACCACACTTCCGGGTTTCCACCAAAATTTTTATTCAATTGCTGCGGCTTGTATTCGTGAAATTACTGTAAATGTTTTATCTTCTGGGCATGTAGTACCAGGTATTTTTCTAAGCAACTTGCATGCAGTTCTTTTATTAGAAACCACCTTGTATTAAGCAAGAAGGCGGCTTTTTTCAACAGTAATGACAGATTTGCTTTATTAATATTAAGATGTGAAATATGTCATCTTCACTAAGACAGAATTTCAGGATATGTACTTCATCCCTGCATTTCCAAGAATTTTACAGCCTGCCTTCTAGTTTCTGACTACGTGTCGCTACTTTTCTGTGCATTTTTTTCCTGTGTTTCCACTCGTGTCTCTTGCCTCTTGCCCCATTCCCGGGGTAGGCCAAAAAGCTGACCCTTTGTAAGTGCTGCTCAGAAATAACAAATATCCCTTTGTTACCAACACTATTTTCAGCACATATCTGAAACAGCCCCATCCTAACCCCATTCTACTACGAAGTTACCTTCCCAGCCAAAACCAGCACATACTTGTACTTGAAAAGTTTTTCTGTTGTCTGTGATAATTACCCATTCTTCTGTTTCCTAAGCTTATCACTACATCACAGGAAATACTTCAAAAAGAGAGCTCTGCTCAATGTTTGTGAGAATGGGGCAGACTCAATTCCTACCTTGTGTGAAATGTTGCATTGCTTTGTCAGTGGCATTTTATTTATTTGTTCAAACATGATTTGGGGCCAGAAGCAACCGAAATCTGAATACAGCATTTGATAAATAGCCAGAGCTAAGCCTTTCCTATTGGGCACCAATAATCTTGGTTTTGCTGTCTTTACTCAAGATCACCCTGTCTCTAATACTCTGTTTAATAGTATTCCAGAATCTGTTATCAAAATCCTTCAGCTTTCTCCAGCACTTTGCTGCCAGCTTTCTTACAAGTCTGATGGCCTAAGAGGTCCTTCTTTACCTAAAATATAGCCTTTTGTAATCCCATTTAAAAAAAAATAATCTGTTTATAAATCAAGCTTCTCTGTTTCCTTGGCTGTGTGTAATTGTGCATATACATTTTTAAAGATACTTATTTTGGAGACTGAGAGAATTAAGGAAAAAGTTCAAAATAACTGAAACGAAAGTATTGTGGTATTACTTTTCAACATTTTAGTATTTTCTTTGTTTTACCTAGGTTTTAGGCATATCTAGGTTTTCTCCGTTTTTGTGTTCTTTTCTATGTTGGATTCAACCCTTAACTATCCTGTGCCTGGGAGGAAAAGAGACAGCAAATGTTATAGATGAGTGGGTAAATGGCACGGAAAACAGTCCCAGAGCAAAGCAAAGCTTGCATGCTTCCTGCACTGGGATTTCTAGGGAAATGAGTATTGATAGATTCTTTTACACTACCTTTATGAAACTCTGAGATTCTTAATACAAGTTAAGTTACATGTCCTCATTGTGCCAACCTCTGTCACGATATCATGGCAAAAAGCCTTAAAAAAATTTAGAACATCCATGAACTTTATGTAGTGCAATCATTTGAGTCTGATTCTTCAGTGGAGCTGGCAAGAATAAATATATATATAGATATGCTATTTAAAAAGCCCCAAAAAACCCAAAAAACTAAGAACTTTAAAAATCTCACCTAACCTCAGTTCAGTAAGAACAAAAGCACAGTAAGAGTAACCGTATGTATATATATGTATGTGTGTGTGTGTATAAATCTATGAAAACCACGAATTCTGTATGTAACTTCCAATCGTTTTGCGATAAAATTTTCTCAGTATAATTTTATTGTTATTGAAAAGGAAAATTGTTATTTGTCTGATACTTACCAGTGTAATATGTTAATTAAAAATAAAAGGGAAAACCTGCTAATTTCGTCATGTGGAGAGGGCAGAAAAATCTGTTTTCTTATAATCCAGTTGCATCTTTTTGAAAATTGTGGGAACAGTAAGTAAGATTCCTTTTTACTCTACCACTGGTAGTAGAGCACGCCAGGTAATACACCCTAAGAAAATAAGTGACAGTTAGTGATACTTATGATAAGTATTGTACTTCTACTAATGCACCTGAACATCTCATGGAATTTTGAGTGATGTGGAATTTTGAGTGATACAGTCACATTTTACTGTTAAAGCAAAAGAATATTTTTCAGTGGTTACAGCTGTTACTGTGGACCTCACTAAAATCAAGATTGGATTTCTAACAGATTTTCCTTTAAAAATAGCAGTCTGTTTTGATGGAAAAGAACATCTTCAGACCCTGTTTGTGTCCATCTGTAGCTAGCTGTTTCTGTATTTCTGCAATGTGACTGTGACAAGTCTGTAAAAAAAAGCTGTAAAAAATTATTTTCTTTTTTTTTCTCTTCCTTCAGGTCTCCTGGAAACCTCCTCTGATTCCAAATGGAGAAATCCTTAACTATGAGATTCGCATGCCTGACCCACGCATTGTCATTGCTGGGAACCCTTCGTCGAGGTTGAGCCATTTGGTGACCAACCTGGTGCCCTACACGAACTACTCGGTGACGGTGATAGCTTGTACTGGAGGTGATGGCTTTCTAGGAGGCTGCACAGAGAGTTTGCCCACAAGAGTGATCACACCCTCGACAGTTCCTCAGAGTGTCAGTCCCTTGTCTGTGACTCCAATCAGCGAATCCTTCATCGCCATTTCTTGGCAACCACCACTGAGGCCCAATGGTCCCCATCTGAGGTAAGCTGAGACTGAGAAAGCAGTTTGCTTCTCCTTACCTAAAGCTGATGCATGAATTCTGAGTGGTGCAGACTTTGTCATGTGATCTCTTAATTTTAGATTTAAAAAAATTCCTCTTGAGGGCTCAGAGAAGAGCCAGAATTATTCAGGGCAAGTGTGTTGTCTGTGCTGGAAGGCCCTGGGTCTCAGATCTGTGTTGTGAAAAAACAAAGGGAACAAGCACAGGATATTTGCAAAGTCATAAGTGGCTTGGGCTGCAGCATCAGACTCTTTTTGGTGACAAGTTCAGGCAACAAGTTCCACCAATAAAACGATGAGAAGAAGAGATCTCTGTAAATATGAGTAATTAACACATCCAATATTCTCAGTGCTCTGAGTTATTTCACATGAAGAGCAAGTGACCATTTGGAAGTATGATGGCATAAAATAATCTTCAAAAATTAAGTGATGAAGAAATTTTAAATGAGACGGTGCATGAGAAAAATGTAAGTTAAAGTGCAAGAAGTGTGAGGGTGTAGCCAAAATAGGAAATGCAAGGAAGTGCTGGATATAGCAGACTGGGTTTCACCACAGCAGCCAAAGGAAGGAATCTCCTCTGAGATTTGTCTGGAATGATGGGATGGAAATCTTGACTTGAATGTTGAATACTGAGCATGTGTGTGTGTAGATATACATTAAAAAAATATGGATTTGAGTGCATAAAGGTTTATAAATACAAATGTATCTTTATAGATACACAATAAAAAGTGTCAAATCTTTCATTCTAGTGCTTTAACGTATTGTGAAACATTGTGCATGGAATTATAGCTCTGTACTCCATATGTTCTGGTTAGTAACTCTCTTCTAGGCGCACTGATGGGTTCAATAATTATCATGTAATGCCGTTTCAGTTGCGTATGTTATTACAGCACAGTAGCTTGACTTTTTCTTCAGGCTTAATTAGGACACACTACAACTGAATGAAATGATGATTGCGCTACAGTAAAATTTGAAGTTTCAGAAAAGCAGTGTCTGTTATTCTGGGGTTAATAACATGACCATTTTACCATAGATTATTGAAGTAATTCAGCTCGACCTACATCTGCAGATTTCATTTCTTTCATGGTGTGCCATGCTGCCCTCAACAAGAACAACCACTGAAGCAGCTGCTCTGTACAGCATGATGGAACAAGAAGTCTGCAGCAAGCAGAGTAGCAGCAGCAGCTGCCAGTGGGGGTGATTTACACATGATCGCCACTCAGTGTTCAAAAAGATTTGATGTTTTTCAAGACTTGTCTATGAAATATATTGGACAGAATATGCCGGGATGGTTTCTTATAAAGCTGTAATGATCCGTCTTTGTGCTGACACTGATGAACCACTCATGTGAGAGCAGTTCTTGTTATAAAGTAATCTGATTTTTTTGACAGAGCTGGAGTTTAATTAGTTTTTGCTATTTAATTTCTGAAGTTATAATCCAAACTTCTGCAGTAATTTAGTTTGGCATCAATAAGTGGCACGATACTTGCTTGTACCTGTTGAGGATTATTCCCTAAACTCAAGGGCAAAAGTTGTTGGAAGTTATGCATGTACTCCCTAGCTGCTACAGAGCACAGGAAGTGTCAGATCTCTCATAACAGCATCTCAGTTGATTTCTAGTTCTGAAGCACCACTAAATCACTATGTGCAGTACCAGTTAAATACCTCTTCATTCAGGGTCTCAAATCTGGGGTGGTATTGTCCAACATGTCCTTATCAGACTGGAGATGATCTTAACTTTAAGAGGTGTCAAATTACACACAAAGCCCTTGATCAGCATGATAACCACAACAGAGTGGTGACCCACACCAAAGTATTCTGCAGAACAATTAAACATGCAAACATTTTCACAAATGTGCATTTAAAATTAGAATGTATAAAATCTTCCTGAGTATCCACATACTTTTGTCTGGTATTTAGCAGTAAGCACCTTTCCAGAATGGGAGGCAGGGACAAGATGAAACAGAGCAGCTCAGCACTTAAGAGACTCAAGTTATGTATTTAAGTGACTATATATGCTTATGATCCTAATTTGCTGGGATATCAAACTGAAACAATTACTGAAAGAATAAATTAAACAGTCCTGTGGAATGTAATAAAGAGTAATAATCCTAAAGATTTTGAACAAATATATCTAATTTTGTTTCCTTTAGAGTGTGGTTTCCTTTGTAATCCCTAGAATGATTAGGAAATGCAAACTATAATATTATCCCCCTTTATTTTGTGTAGGCACTAAGCGATCTAATTTTTGTTAAATTCCATAAAGGTTTTGTATAAAAGATGATGAAGAGTGTGTGATGCAGCCTGAGCGGAAAGCATGTTTTCCAAATCAGGCAGTCTCATGGCTGACCTGATGAAAGATGGGCTTTGGCTGACCTGCTGTTTGGAACAGAGACAGGAATACTGCTTCAGATACCAATTAAAACCAGGATGAAATAGTTTGGTCTTTCAAGCTCACATCATGAATTTCTTCCCAAACACAAAGGTGCCTTGCTAAGGTCTACAGATGGCTGGAACAGTTAACTCATTCTGTGCCTCTTATCTCCTGTAATTTGCACTGTGGTTATTTGCAAACACATGAAGTACAAAGGCAGAGTTAAGGTACTACTAATAGTAAAATAATAATGGCAGTGCTCTTTGTTTCAGTACATTTGCAAGAAAGACATGTAATAATTTTATGTTCTGAAGCAACCTAAGCTTATCATGCAAGTCTGCATAAGACACCCTTATGGGCTATTTGGACTTGCTCCTGATAACCACAAAGTTTAAAATCCATAAATCATTGAATAAACGAGGGTTGGTTTTTTTCAAGTGGAAATGCTTAATTTTCCATTTTCAAAGTTGTTTCTTTTCTTTTTTTAAGTAATTGAATGTTTTAAATCACAAAACATTAAAAAGAATATTTATCTCAGGAAGTTTACAGCTGTAAAAACAAAATAATGTGTGGCTTTAAAAAACCTGGTTGGCTTCTTCTTTTTTTTTTTTTGTGTAATAACATTAGTTGAGATAATCCTGGTGTTCTGCTTGTCTTTTGTGTTAGATATGAGCTCCTGAGACGTAAAATCCAGCAACCACTTGCGTCAAATCCCCCTGAAGATTTAAATCTGTGGCACAATATTTACTCAGGAACTCAGTGGTTTTATGAAGATAAGGGTCTTAGCAGGTGAGATTACAAAAACTATAAAAACAAATGCTGGCATTTTGTATAGTGTATGTTTAATAGTTCAAAGTATTTCTTGTGTCTTTATGTAGTGAACATATTAATTATGTAATGAAATATTTTTTGTCATCATCTTTGGTGTTAATCATTCTAATATGTAGGGATTTATTATTAGTCTGTCATTCTCAACTCATACATTGTTTTACTTTGAGAAACAAAATAAAAATCTCATGAAATTTTAGCATCAATATGCTCATGCAATCAAACTATTTAGATTTATGTGTACAGATGTTGTAGATTTGCGTGTTGTCATAGCACAGGCAGAATGCATGTTTGAGGGAAACATCTGAAAATTGTTCTCAGCAAGGTTTTTTACCTGATTTTGTTGTGCTAGCTTCATCACCATTAAGAGCAGGTTGTTTAGAGTGGGGAAATGGAGTGTGTGCTTGTGCTCTGTTCCTCAGTATGTAACAGACCTGTGGGGTAGAGCAAGACATTTACTCTTGATCAACCTTAGTTTCTGCATCTTGAAGTCAAGGCTATTGCTCCTTAAGACAAAACACACAAAAGAATGAATTGTAATGGAAGGTTCAACATGGATTGTGCATTGGGTTTTTTTAGGTGAAATCTCAGGAAAACCCTCATGGATGGTTTCAGGATGTGTATGTTCTGTGTGCTGGTGTGCTTTATGAGAGTGCCATGTAAATCACTGACACTGAAATATCTGTACTTGCCTTCTACTTCTGTAAAAATTATGTGAGCTTCCCTCCTGAGCATAATGGGCATCAGGAGAACGTGACCTCTGCTCCTGTCAGAGACACACCAAAGCAACCTGAGGGCTACTGGCTCTTGCTTCTGCCTACTTGCTGAAAGTCACTGCTCTTTTCCCTCTGTTGCAATAACTGCTCACAGAGCTGTTCTTGGACTAATCCTGCCCAAGTGTCCATTTCTTTCTCTCAACTGTGCTTGAAAGTCTGCATAGACTTACCTTTCCTTTTAGCTTTGCATATTTTAGTGGTGTAGCATATTTTAGCGTGTGTTGCAGTTATTCAGAGGTGGCAATACCTTCAGTCAGAGTCTCAGTGACTGGTCATTAGGCACCATGGCATTTTGGGTTGAATGAGCTACGGCCAGAAAGTATGCCTAGCACTTGGACACACCTGAACACTTCTCCTGGGGAAAGTTCTGCAACCTGCAGCTATATTTTTGCAATTAACAACTCAGGACGAGTTTGTGGCTGGAGAGAAGATGCTGTGGAGAGGCTCAAGCACTCAAGCCTTATTTTTCCCAAGTGAAAATTCATCTATCAGCATTTATTTTTATTTGTCATACTTTAAGCATGTTTCAGAATTACTCATCTTGTCAGATGGTTTGTTCATTTCTAATTGGCTATGATAAACTCATTTTATTTTCGTTGTTGAAAATATGGATTAAAAAATTAATCACAAATTCTCATCAGTAAACTGCAAGACTGGAGTCCTTTCTTTTTCTATTTTTGTATTGTGTGCTACAATGTCCAAGAAAAATCTAAATGTTTGCAAGTGACAGAAGATGCAGAGAGAGAAATAAGAAGTCTTTTGTATATTTTTCCTGTTCATCAATGCTTAGAGTAAGAGTTGGAGCTAGTGAGTTCCCATTAATTTGCTTTCTTCTCAGTGGGACTGCTAAAGCCTAGCTCTTTTTAAAATCAGGGTGTTATAGTAAAGCACCTAAAGTAAGTATAGAAAGTAAGGTATCTATACATTGTGGGTATTTTTTTTTACTAAAATCTCTAAATATTAGGAATTTATTGTAGGCCCCTTTATTACATTTGTAGACATTTATCCCACTTCAGTGAAAATTTGTACAAGATGATCCTGAGTTTCTGTCTTAGTGCAGTTTTATGTGAGGCTTTTTATGAGGAAATTGAATTTGAGATTATGAAATCTCACTTAAAGTACATTAATATGCCTTTTGCTATAGGGAAGAAATGATGGGGCAACAGTCACTTGGTTTACTAAATACACATGTAGTTCTTAATAAATCTGTGTAACTGGAATATGCACAGTCCTGAGGAAAATTACTTTATTAAGTGAGTTTGATCTGCTAGGTGCCTTTTTGGGATTTTTTTGTAGTAAAGAATCCTGACTGTGTGGTGAATCCCTTTTACAAAACGAGACTCTGTGAGTTAAAATCAATGGGTTTCCCAAAAGAGGGAAAAAGCCTCATTTGATTAAATTCTGATCCAAATTTTGGCAGGTTGCCACCGCTGTAATTACATATTGAATTGAGCTATAATCTCTCAACACCTCAGAAGCTACAACTATGAAGAAGTGAAATAATGTGTTTTATTTTTGTTACCATGTTAATCATGCTGAATAATTTCCACAAAATAGATGCCTCTTATGAAGTTTTCATTGGTGCATACCATACAGATGAATTTTTGCGCAGGGGAGAAAGAAACAACAAAACTTTGGCACAGACAGAAGGTTTACAGCAAATATTTTCTATGTCTGCATTTTTCATTCCATTTAATTATTTTTAAAATGTCTTAGGTACACAACATACGAGTACAAGCTCATAGTGCACAATGAGGTAGGATATACATCAAGTGAAGAAGTGATAGCTACGACATTAGCAGGATTGCCAGAGAAGGGAAGTGTCCTCGTTGCACGTGCTGTTAATCACACTGCTGTGGAAGTGGAATGGTCAAAACCAAGTAAGTGTGCTTAGTGTTTATTCCAGTAACTAGATGTTAACCTGCCATCACTTACCATGGCCTGCCTTGCTCTCAGAGGAAACACAGTCCTTGCCTTGATTTATAATATACCTAAATGTCCTTGAAAGGAAAGAAATAGGGAAAATATGTGCGCATTTTGCTGTTTCTCAGTCATGTTCGTATTTACTATATGCTCTTTCTGCACAATGAGAATAGTGAAATGAAGAAATAGTTAATGCAAACTCATGAGACATGTATAAAACTGTACTACACAAAATCCTGCTGTCTTTGTGGCCTATTGCATCCCTTTGTATAAAAATTTACATCGACAGTCCTTCACGATGAGAAGATTCCCTTTTTCGTTCTTTATGCTCTGCTCCTTAAAATGAATTTAGCCAATTTCTCTAGTTGGTTCATTAATACAGCAGTGGGGAATTTCTTCATGACTTAAATGCAAATGATACTGTAAGGACTGGGTGCTGAATTGCAACAAATGTAGTCTCTTTATTTTATAATTGCATGCCTGAAGTAAGCATGCTTATAAAAACTGACAAATGTAATAGATCTGAAGCAGCTCACTGAAGTTTCATTACCTTAGTAATCTAAACCTCTGACCTTCTAGATGTAGGTAATGCAATCTGGTTTTATTTTCATTCATATCTTAAAAATTTCCTCCATATATGTTTGTGAATGTAGAAGTTACAAGACAAGGCCATTCATTATTTGAAAACCTTATCATATTTTATTACTTCTTATGTTACAAATAAGCACATTAACTATTTTGTATATCAGTGTTTCATTGTTTTTCATAATATTGGTTTTCAAATTAGTTTTTTGTTTTCCTTGGGAACATGGGAGCCCTCAATATAAGTTGCCTTACTGTTTTTCCCTACTGAAAGTTTCTGACTTCTAAAGATTTAGGCACTTATATCAATACCACTTAAAAATAGTGTCTAATTCTTGATTAAAATTTTTGATGACAAACCTATATATTATTAAGTCTGAAAATATGCTTTTGGCTTTTATCAGTGCTCTGTCCCAGTGAGCTGAGTCCTATTCAGTAGTATGGTGTGTCATTTCAAGATTTTTGTGTTAGTGCTTACAGTTTTTGTTGTAATTATACTTTTCATCTCGATGCCTAGTGGAAAAGCAGTTGCATTTAGTCAGACCTGAACTTAAACTGTATGACAAAGGACAGATAAGATAACAGATGACATCTGAATCACTAAAATGGAGAAGACTTGCCTGGAATCTGTGCTAATCCATCAGCTCAGACCAGGGAATATCCTTCCCTGTGTAGCCAGAAAATTGTACTGTTTTTTCTGCCTTTCTCTGGGGAAGTTAGTGCTGGGTAAAATACATTTCAGAAAGAAATGTGATGATGTGGGGTTTTGCCCTGTATGTATAATGCTTCTCAGTGCATTACAGCTTTACATGCAGATGATGTGCTTGTGCTTCTTCTGAAACAATAACACAAAGCTGCTCACTGTACTGTGAATGGTCAAAGCGCCATCCGGGTAAAGCTGAATGTCACTGGAATTTATGGCATAGGCACAAGTCCTTTATTCATGGCTAGAGGAATAACACGGGGTTGGAGTGGGCTCTGGGAAGTGTTGCTTGAAGGGAAGGAGCAAAAAGGCCTGCACACCCCTGCTTGCAGTGAGTTTTACCAATTAATTTGTATATTCCATTGTCTTCAGGGGGCTGTCTAGAGAAAGAAAGCTTTCTCCAGTGCTGGATAGGATGATGAGCCATCAATGATTTTGACAAATTAGAAAAAGCAGTCTTCATCACTCCTTAAAAGGATGGAATTGGAGGCACTTGATGGAATCTTTCCTTTTTTTTTTAAATAAGAGGGTCTGCATAAAATTTGGTTTACTCTTCACAGTGAATATTATTGAGAAGATACTTGCTGACTGAAAATGTCACAGTTGATGTCCCAATGTTCTCCCTTTCTTTTCCTAGCGCTGCAGGATTTGCAAGGAGATGTTGTTTACTACACCCTCTTCTTGAATTCTACTGATGAGAGAAGATCTCTGAGGATCCAGGCTGATGTAAACTCTGTAGTCATAGATGATTTGCAGCCCAACACAGAGTATGAAATATTTTCTCAAGTTTTTAATGGAGTCCACAGCATCAACAGCGAAGTTGTGCATGTGACTACCTCAGATGGAGGTTGGTTAGTAGTGAATGCAAGCTTAAAATCTGAGAATGAAATGGATTGATTTTTGTTAGGGTTGAGATCAGTCATCCTTCCATTATAAAATTTCCGGTATAAAAGGAAAAAGGTCTAAAACATTAAAATGCTTAAGTGCTGGTTGTCATCATGTGGGAGATCAATAAACGGTCCCACTGAGACAGAAGCAAAAGCTCTAATAGCAAATATTAACCCAGTTTGTTCTCATCTTCTCCTGCATATTCCTGTCTGGGTGCACGAAGTTTGGAACTGAGTTCATATCAATAAATGGTGGAATTTAGAAACAATTAATGGGTTTTTTAAAAGATTTGCTCTGTGAAGCGACGTGCTTTTAACATGGCAGTTGTACCCAGGGCCTTTCCCAAGTCACTGGAAACTCTGGGTGCAAGTTCAGCCTCTAAGAAAATTCTTTATGAGTCATTTCTATGCCAGTGGGCAAGAGCAGAGCTGGGGGTGGAGGTTGAGGATAAAATAATAATAAAAAAAAATTGTGCATCTGAAATGTGTTTGGAATGGTCTTTCTAATCTTTTTGCTTTATAAAGTCTCATTATAAACATTATAATATCATTACCTCAGAAGCAAGTGTTCCAGGTCATTAGCAAAGCACTTTAAGGGAGGATTCCATTTCCTTTCTCATGCCAAAGGTCAGCACCTTTTGTTTATAAAATAGAATTGATGGTAGGGGCAATTTTTCAATTGGTAAAGATGGGTTCTTATGATAAAAATAGGCCTTTGCATGGTTATTTCTGACATGCTTAGATAATTATGTAATTTAACGCTAAGGAAGGTGTTGGGTTTTTTTCTTTTTCTTTTTAAAATAAATGTTAGACTTCATCATTACCTATAGTAATCAACATTTGAAACCATTTACATAATGTCAATATTGCATATTGCTTCATCTATAAGGCTGATAATGTCACGTTCCATCAGACATAAGGTATTTTGCTCTCAGGTTTTGCGTTAAAAGCAAATGCTCTGGTTTTTTGGTTTTTTTTTTTTTTTTTTAAGAATTAGGATTGAGGAGACATAAAAATAATATTTGCATGTTGGCAGTGCAGATGGGTGAGTAATTTATCATCATATCTCACTGGCCACATACTACTGATGATTGACACTGTGCTGCTGGTATAAAGCATTTTACCATCAGCTCTCATGATTTCTAACTGAGAGTATAATAAGCCAATTTACAGAAGACTACAGACTGTGATAACTTCATCAGAGGAAAGCAGATAAGCAGTGAACCCTTTGCTAAACCTAAATACTAATCTGCATTTGGTTAAACAAGTGCTTTTGCAGAGACAGCTGGAGTTTATTCAGTTTCTTCCTTTATTTCTAGAGCCTGAGGGCATGTTCCCTCCAGAGGTTGTCATCATCAACAGTACAGCTGTACGTGTCATCTGGACATCGCCTTCAAACCCGAATGGTGTTGTCACAGGGTACTCTGTCTATGTAAATAACCAGCAGTACAAGACTGGAACGAGCGAGCCGGGATCCTTTCTTTTGGCAGATTTGTCTCCCTTCACCGTGTATGATATTCAGGTTAGAATAGATTTTCTGGGTTGTGCGACATACTTTAATTTTACTTATTGATTTCTACTTGGATTCCCATGAAGAGTATTGTTTTGTAGATTTCTTTACACACATGGCCATGTGTTTGCACTGATGCTTGTGTAGATGTCCATACAAGGAATATATTTATTTTTAGCATATTTTGGTTTGTGGACACTTTTTACCACCAATTTCCATTATCTCCTTTTTCAAAGTGTCAAAACTCCATTTACTTTCCCCCAAATGCTCTGCACTTCAGCATTAGCAAAGCCCCTACATATATTACAAAGAGGCAAAGATTCTACTCCTACTCATTAAAAGAAAATTGCAATTGTTTAAGAAACATCAGGCATGCATGATGTATTTGTACAGTGAAATAATGATGTTGCATTTGGCACCCTATTATCAATTGTCTTTCCTTATCATTTTGAGGAGGCAGCAGAGCTGATGTCTAAAATCATCTCAGTACTTTCTATTGTTTTAGTATGTGCAACATTTTTCTTTGCTTTTCCCTTTCTCTCTCTTTGCCTCTGTAGTCACATATCTAGTGAAAGGCAAAATACTGTGGGCAGAAACATAATAATAAAAATCGTAAAAAAGGAATCTTCTATCCTGACTTTGTATTAATCTCTTCAAGAAATGGATTTTGACACTTAATTGTAACTGTTCCTGTCTGTTTCATGAAGGCTTGGTTTACATTATTATATATGAGACAAACTTAGTAGTACCATATATACTTCATTCTGAAAATTTGTAGCCAGTTACTCCATGCCATAAATAAACATCACAGACAGGCACACTGTAGCAGATTTCCATGTTCCAGCCCCTCTGAAGCAGCAAACCTCCATCCATGAATACACATATGACTTTCTGAATGCCACTTGGAAACACATTTATCTTTTCTCAATAACAATGCAAATTCAGTGTACTGCCTCACTTATAGACCCTCTATATTAATTTACCATAGCCACCTTCTGTTGCTTGAGATGTTAATTATTCTTCTCTTCTGCTCTGCTAGTATTTATATTTGCATCAATGTGATATGTAAAACCAAAATAAGATACCTTTATTTTTTTTTTCCTTTTGATTATTTTTCTTCTTTTCCTGAAAACAATATTATCTTGAATGCATGTGCATCTCACTGGTAATCTTCTGACATTATTTTTCATTTTCATGTTGTTTTTTTAATTGGAGTAACTTCCCTGTTGACAGTACAGAAACAATGTTAAGATCCTTCACTTTTCCTCTTAGTTTAATCCCAAGAATTGAAGGAATAAGAATTTATTTCTGTGACATCCTTTCATTTAAAATTGTATGATTTCTATTTGCATTTCTCGCTTTTAATTTACAGAATGGACATGAAGGAACAGAAAACACTAAGGAAAAATTATTTTTATGTCAGAATATATATAGTAGGAGGAGAAATCTTACTCAAGGCCTCAAATTAAAGAACATTTTTTTCACTATTGTGTATCATGGTCTACATATACATGCAGAAAAACAAGTTCACTGCAACACTTTTGGTGATAATTTAATAGAAAATAGCAATTAGTGGCAAGTGGCTGCATGTACCCTGCTTTTGAAAATGGTGTGGGAAAATGTGATACAGTGCAGTATATCGCTGGCAGATATACTTATCTCAAAGCTGCAGTATTTTCCTGGCTGTATGGAATCTGTTAAATAGAAAAGAATTCTATCTTGGATGAAGAGAAAGTCTAAACAAGTAGCAGAGCTGAAAAATTTCTGTAGCTGAGTATGTGAACCTTGTGTTCCTCTCCATCAGATTGAAGCCTGCACGGTGTATGCCTGCGTGAGGAGCAATGGGACCCAGATCACCACTGTGGAAGATGAGCCAAAGCAGCTGTCAGCACCCATTATTCACATAATTGGCTCAAGGTACTGTGCTTTAGGTGGCTTTCATGTATCAGGGAGATTTGTAGCCAGAATGGGGACCAGAATGTAAAGTTGTCTTGTCAAAATTGAAAAAGAAGCATGAAAGAATTCAGTATACACTTTGAAAACATTTTTAGTGGTTGTTATCTTTGGTCTTGGAGTTTTTTTGTTGAAAGATCAATCAAAGAAGTCTCACCCTTGGTTGATTGTACATCCCCATTTGGGTATCACTGTGCTGTGATAATAAATAAGGCATAAGTGGAAATAGTTAAGGGAAGAAGTGTAGCGGAATGAAAATTATCGCATTCTGCTGTCAGTTAAGAAGAGGAAGATTAATGTTCAGGGAGCAATGCGATGTTGATAATGGAAACTTAGAATAATTCTGGGTAAAAAAAAAAGTCACCTATCACAGCAGTAAGAATTAGTAAGCTATCTGAAAAGGTGTGCATATCTATGTCTCCTTGAACCACTGCAATCTTCCTGTCCACTACATCCACAGGCATGGGCAAACTTCTTAATTTTAAAGGCAGCATCAAATTTGCAGTCCTTAGAAGCAGCCAAATAGTAACTTATACAGTGATTCTTTGGGAGTTAATATCTTCCAAAAACAAAGTAAAACTCAACTTGCAAACACATTTTTCAGAATTACACCAACACTAAAGCAGTTAACCTTCTGTGTTTGTGTTTTGTTCCTGTGATTTTTCCACTTCTGGTGGAATATGCTTATTAGCAGTGTTTCTTTCATCAAAGGAAAAAAAATATTTTGCAAATAACTAGTGTCTAACATCTGAGCCTTCAGAAATGGCCAACAGAATGGAGTTGCTTCTCCAGTCTCTTAAGGACTTTGGCTTCCTGTTAGCTATTTGTATATTTTGCTTGAATTGAGCATTTGTGTCTGTATAAGGGTGAAATTAAGCTTGCTATTTTTCTGTCACACATGTAGATATAGTCAAAGCTTGTTTGATGATAAGAACTAAATTCAGGATCTCATCTTTTGCCCTTGGCTTTAACTTATGTATGCCTTTGTCTGCATTGTCTGTACTTGTCTGTACTGCAAACACTTATGCATGTTTCTGCTATTATATATAGACTAAATATGTCATAACACATGAATGCAAAAGGATCAAAAATGCCTTCCTACTTTATAATCTGCTCAGCCAGAAACAGACTCTGTTTCTACACTGCCTTTTCCTACATGTCATATTATCATCAGCTGTTCTTATATCCCAAAAGAATACTAACTACTGATCGATTGCCCGGACATGTCTGGCCGTGGCCTACATGTGCCCCGGGTAGTTCATTTATTTGCCACGGTGGATTTGCTAGAGTGGAATTTAATCAATAGCTAATTCATTAATTCTGGTCCTCGAGTATGTAGGGATTGTGCAGTATAAAAATGACTGGCTGGCTTCAGCTTTGATTGAAATATGACAAACACTACAGCTGACAGCCTTGGCAGGTGCTGGGCTGAATATGAATTTTGCTTATTTATCCTCTGCAAAAGAAAAAGCTTGGGAAATAAAACAAACCACCAGTTTGTGTGGACAGGAGGACATTTTAATACATATCTGTCATCAGAGAGTGAAAAAAGGCATTTCTAGAGTATAGGCTCGTGGGATACCTGAGATATAATAAAACCTGTGCAGTTTATTGTCTTTAATTGGAATAATGGCATTTTCCTCTCTTCTGAATCAGTTTGGGGGGCTGTATTATTGATGAGAATGCTGTAGGATAATGTCTTTGTAGCATTCACAAATAATTGTTTTAAAATTTGCCTCAAGGTGCTACATGACAGAAATTATAATTTCACCCACCAGCTTAGAAGTCTTTCTGATAGCTGCTCCATCCACACTGTTCTAATGAAGGTTATACCACCAGAGCCATTATAAATACCTTACTTTCCCACCCCTTACACTTAATAACTCAGCTTCAGGCTGAAACTTGGCACAAAAGGTCACAGTTCTGATATAATTATTTTATAATGCCAAACTTCAAATAGAAAACAGTGTGGGACCCAGTCCTGAAGTGATGAGTCAGGTTCTGCTTTGTTTCTTTCCTGCATTCAGTGTTTGTTGGGGGAGAACTTGCATTGACCATGTTTAGGTAGAAACAAATACCACTGAAATCAGGTATGCTTTTGGTTTGTTTTGTTTTTAACTTTGACTCTGTAGAAAGGTATAGTATTTTATTGCCCAGTTTAGAAAGTTCTCTGGGTACTGAATGCATGTGGATACTGACTGAAAGTTTGGGTAGTGGAATTAATACTCATGCTGTGCTAGAAAACAGTTCATTCCACTCTAAAACACTCTTCTTCTTTCTCTTTTTCCTTGTTATACAGCAATTCTGTTGTGTGCTTAATTCAAAGGTTAATGGTTCAGGAAACACCATGGCCTAATCTAGGCAGTCCAGGGAAAATCCTTCATGGGTTCATGAAGAGAGGGTTCTTAGCATCTTGGGGGGAACCAGAAACCCTGTCAGGGTGTAATGGAAAGCTCAAAGAAGATAAACCATGCTAGAAAAGTTGGGTGAATTCTTTGGCTTGGTGTTCAGTATCATGGGACTTTGGAAGATTTCTGTATCTGTTACTGTTTGTGGGTGAATGAGGAGGAGGAATTATTTCAAATGAACATGCTAGCAAAAAAGATTTTAGAACAAAATGGATAAAACATAGCAACAAATTGTTGGGATTATTGTATTTGCTCATGAGTTCTAAAGGAGATCAAATATGAAAGTGTAAAATTGCTATGCCATGTTAAAAAACCTTTAAATTGGACAAATGGAAGATGAGAAAACATAGTGCAGATTTCAGCAAGGGAATATTGGGAACTAAAGACCAGGGAGTCTGATTTCCATGTTGGGAAAAGAGAGCCAGAAGATACAGATTGCTCTCCCTACTCTAGTCATGGGAAGCACAAAGCACTGAAAGGTTTCTCCAAGGAGTTTGTAGCAACAACAGAGGCATGATGCCATTTATCAGACTGTCTGGGCTGTGTCATACTGCCTTCTCTACTTATGTCAGCCCTGCATCCACAATGCAGCAGGTCCTCAACTCCCGTGCAGTAGTGCTGCAGCAGTTGCTCAGTATGTGTGATCTCCTGATGAGGGAAGTATTTTGTCCACCAGTCATTAATAATAGCAGTGCTCTCTATCTTAAGGTGAAGCTTGTGGGGCTTTTTGGGTTTTTTTGGGGGTTTTTTTTTTTGGGGTTTTTTTGTTTGTTTGCTTTGTTTTAACTTCCAGCTCCTAAAAAGTAAAGTAATTGAATCTTTGATTATATCTTTAGTCTTCATAGTTAAACCTTTACTACTGTACTCAACAAAAAAAAAAATTAAAAATCAGGAGTTCTTTTCTGCCTTATGGGCACTTGCAGCTGGCGATGAAGCAGGCAAACCCCAGAAGTTTGTTTCCAAAATCTTTTTTATATATGTAGAACATTGTCAACATTTTAAAATAATTATTTTTCATGGATTTAAAAAACAATCTATCTGGAGATGTAAAAAATAATTATCTTTACATTCTTGAGCCAAATTATTTCACTTTGTTCTCCTTCACAAAAGCAGATACACCTTCATGGATCACTTTAAAATTGTTCTTTATCTCCTGAAAGTTCTTTCATGGACTTGTAGTCTGAATCAGATGGTTTCTGTGAACCTGGCTGTGCTGCCTCGCCTGCTTCAGTATTTTCACCTCAGTGACAGCAGTGGGACTCATCCAGCATGGGAGCTGTCATAAATGGCAAGCACTTGGAGTGTTCTCTGGGCAGACAAGGATTATACCCCGCCTGTGAGGTGTTGCACACTTTTTGCCTACAATTTGTGAGTCTGCTTCTGCTGATTGGGCTGTGAGCACTTCCCAAGATAGACACAACTCCAGTGTATCCCACAGGGGGTGGCTGGATAGAAGGAGAGGACAGGCAGGCTCTGTCCCTGTGTTCCTGCAGCTGTATCAGATGCACCACAGGTGGCACAGCTGCCTGCACACTAAAGCACCCATCACAAGTGTCCCATTAAATCTGCACCTGCTCAAGAAGGTTTTCAGCTCAGCCTTCACATGGGAGATGTCAAAAAGCCTTTGCAGTACCATGAAAACCCTGCTGTTCTTTTTTAAACTGAGCTATGCACTACTCTTGCTGTGCTGCCACGATGTGCCATGGGTGGCGGGCATCAGAAGGTATAGACATAACTGAAACACCCATAAAATTGTGAAAGAGTCTGCTTGTCTATGAGCCTGTTCTGGAAGGTCATACTGAGCTTTACCTCATTGGCACTGGTCAGGGAATTCCCATTCCACACAATTTCCTTGTTCAGCTGCAGTTTTTCTTTACATCAGGCTATGTCCACCCCAAATGTGTATCTATCAAATAATAGCAAAGTGATTGCTTTTTAAAGGAAGGAAATACAAACTGAGCTCTGCAGAAAAGGCAAAACGTTTAAATCATTGTGTTAATTCTTAGGCTAATTTTCAATTATATTAGAAAGAAATATGACTTTAAAAACTGCAAAAAACTGGCACAATACTCTGAAATACATTTATGAGAGTCTGAATGAAACTTGCAGAAAGCAAATTATTCAAAAATATGACTGGGAATGCTTTCTTTCCTCTGTGATCTATTCTGTGCAAAGACCAGGAGAGAGCTACAATGGCATTTATAAAGGTTAAAGTACTACCCTTCTTTTCCTTTTCTTTTTACTGTTTTTTCCTGAAATTTTTACAATGTATTTTACTGCTTTTCTGCTTTTAAGTGTAACATTATTTAAAAGTGGATGAGTACATTTGTGTATGTGTTCATGTGTGTGTGGTAGAATAGGTAGAGAATACAAAATAGCAATGGATAACATATGGAATTACATCTATGATTCAGATGAAGACCTTGGAATGATAATGGCAACTCTACAATCCACCTATGAATTTATTCCCTCAGAGGTGACATTAATTCCTGGTCTGCAAAGGCTGGTTGCAGTGTGTATTCCTCTGTTGATACCTCAAGGAAGTGAAATAATAGTTCACTTATTTTTATTCTGTTAAGATGTCAAAACTTATCTCAGCACCTGCTGTTTCACTGCAGCATTTTCACTTCAAATTAATGCTAATTTCTGATGTCACTGGCATTCTGACAGTGACTATGTAACTGGGACATGGAGATTAAAAAGAGGTACTTGGAGTCCTCCTATTGATCTACATGTAGCGTTGGGATCTTCTCTCTACCCAAAGAGTCACAGTGAAAGGAATTTGTGTCTTATGCAAGACTCCATAGTGATTATACAAGAAATTAGGTGTTAATTTGAAATATCAGTAGAAAATTTTAATTTTTTTATACAAACGTCCCTTTTTAAAACAAAAATTTATTGTACTGAGCTTTTTGAGGAAATACCTAAACATTTTTAGCAGTAATAGGCATGCTACAGCTGAGCATGATTTAATATTCCTTAAGGTATTTTCTTCCTTAAACTGATGATGGTCTGATATCAAACCTGAAATCAGCTGCAGGATTTTGTTTTACAGTCTTTGCAGGCTGCTTCAGTAGGAGTTTTGCACTCAATCAGAAGTCTTGAGTCTTAGTTGTGATAAATATTCCATTTTATACTTTTAATTATATGTCAATGGAAATATTTGAGTCCAGAAGAGAACTCAGTCCTTACTGATGATGTAATGAGTTTTAATTCTACCCTGAAGAATACATCTCAAAGAAACTTTGTTGTTGTTGTTGTTGTTTTTAAAGCAAGGAAAAGGCAAGATTAAGACAAGCTTGTTGTAAGTGATGGCTGTGCACAATGTGAGCAAGCTGCACTGGCAAAGGTGCAGAGGGAAAGGAGTTATGAAATGAAAAGAGTAAAATGCTGGATAGTTTATTACACTTAAGTTTCCAGAAGTGGGAATGAGACGCCATTTAAACAGCAACATTTAAGGACTTTGATTGTGTTTTCATGATTTATTAGGACATATTGACACTTTTTAAAAACTTTTCAACGTTTGGTTATTAAAACAATTGTGGCATTTGTATATCCAGAAGAACATTTTAGAAACTTCAAAATGTTTTACTTCACGTGAACTAGTTTAAAAAGGAACTACTATATACTAATCATTTAATGTTGTAAGGAGCTATACAGGCATAAATACATCCAAAAGTTGAGCAGATGTTGATTTTCTTATTGCAGATCTCTTCAAATCAACTGGGCATCACCAGGACAGCCAAATGGCATTATCCTGGGATACGAACTCTTACGTAAAGCATGGCAGAAGTGTGTTTCATCAAAAACTCCAAGGGGCAGCAAAACTAACAAAATGTGCATCTCATTAGAATGTAAAAAGGATGAAAATATCTGTGGACAAGTCTGTTATCATCCAGAGTTGGAGGTATTTCTATATTCTTAAGTTATGTATATAGAGAAAAATATTTTTAGGAAGGTGTGTGTAAACCAAACCTCTAGTTATCAGAGAAAAGGAAGTGGAGGGTTCTACTTCTTTTGATACTTTAAAACCAAGGCTCTGATAGATACCTTGAAAATCTTTAAAATCACCTATGGTTTGAGCTCATACAAGGATAGCTGTGTGTCAGCTGATGACAAGCGATTCTGTCATTTTAAAGTCTGTTTGTTGACCTTATTTTTCCTTCTAGGGGAAATGAATTGGTAAGCATTTATGAATGTGTTCATTAACACTTTGGTTTGGTGCAGTGTAACCAGAAGTGAATCTCCAAATTGTTTTCATTTATAGCACGCTGGTTAAAGGTAGAAGTAATTTTAACACATGTGAACTGAATTCCTTGCACACGAAGCTGAGCTAGAACCTGTGTTTTAAAAACCCTTCAAATATGTTGCAGGTCTGGATGGGGACTTAAGTTTCCCAACCACTACAAGGACCACCTCACTTCACAACATCAGCCTTCTGAAGTTTCTTCCCTTCAGAAAGCTTTGCCTCATGTGTATAGTGCAGATGTTCATCCCAGGGATTTAGGCTATATAGGTGTTCCCAAGTAAATCCCACAAGCCATGGATTATGAAGTTTGAGGAGTGTTATCTCTTGAGTCCACTGACAGAGACCTATTGTGACTGATTACATGGTGGATACACATAGATCTCAGTATGTATTTTTTGCATCCTACTTGGGACAATTGGCACCAAATTGGGAGGAACTGTTGACTGATTCAAAGGCAGAGAGGCCCTGCAGAGAGACCTCAGCAAATTAAGAGAGATGGGCAACCACCAACCTTACCAAGTTTAACAAGGGAAAGTGCTGGATTCTGTACCTGGGACAGGGCAACCCCTGCACACAGGTAGTTCATAGGGCTCCTTTAGCATAAAGTCATTGCACTTGACCACAGAAAGGCCACAGGAAATCTCTAGGTGTATGCAGAATTTGAAAAATGGTAGCAACCGTATAAATCTTCTCTCTGTGTGAGGAATCATTCCTCAAATCTGGCATGGCAAATGGTGGTTGTTAACATGGCTTGCTGGGGTTTTTTTTCCCCCTTTTAAATTATTCCTTGGCTAAATGCTTAATGACCAGATTCTTCAGGAAAGAAAATCTATCTAGATTCAGCTACAAGTGGGTAACTGTTACATGACAATGATGAGCAACTCTGAATGGGAACTATCATGATTTGTCAGAGGCATTTTTAAATTATGGCTGTTTTCAGGTTAATCTTCATATGAGTTCCTGTTTAGGAGTAGGATCAATAGCATAGCAGGAGTCTGTAATGGTTTTTATTGACAAATGAGGTAGAAAACTCTTAGTTTGAAAGTAAGATTTAATGTCATGAAATAGTGTCTCTATTTGTCAAAGACATCATCACATGTTCTGTGACTAAAGCAAACAATATGTATTCACAAGATTCCCTGTCAGACAAGACAGTAATTAAGGGAGTGACTTATTTGAGGGGCTCAAATCAAAATATAAATTATTTCAGCCAACACGGCTTTAGCTTTTGAATTTCCTTGAGTGCAATACTATATTAAATATAAGTACAGTAATTTCACGAATACAAGCCGCACCAATTTGACCAAAATTTTGGTGGAAACCCGGAAGTGCGGCCAATATTCCGGGGCGGCTAATACATTAACAAAATTCTAAAAGCTGCCAACACGGAAGTGAGAGCCCGCGGCAGCCCCAAGCCAAGCTGGAGCCCGGCCGGCCCCGGCAGAGGTAGGAAAGCCTGGCAGAGGCGGGGCCAGCAGTGCGGGGGGCGGGCGGCAGAGCCTGAACCAGCAGGGCGGGGCAGGGGGGCGGCAGAGCCTGAGCCAGCATGGCGGGGGAGCCCAGGAGAACTGGGGCTAGCAGTGCAGGGGAGCATGGCAGAAGCAGGAAGGCCGGCGGGTGGGGCTGCCTGGCAGCGGGGGAAGCCCAGCAGAATCGGGGCCAGCAGCGTGGGGGAGCCCGGCGGTGCGGGGGCCTGCAGTGCCGGTCAGGGCGAGGAAACGCGGCGGCGGTGCAGATGGGAGGGGGCGGCCGGCGAGCCTGACGGCGGTGGCAGCCCTGCCGGCGGGGCGAGCGAACGCGGCGCGGGGCGAGCGAGGCGCGGGGCGAGCGGCGAGCCCGGCGGCGGCGGCAGCCCGCCGGCCGGGCGAGCGAACACGGCAGCGGGGCGGTGCTGACGGGAGAGGGGGGCCAGCGAGCCCGGCGGCGGCGGCAGCACCACCCGGCCAGCCCCGCCGAGCCGTGGCGCTGAGCTGGGCCACCCGGCCCCGTCGGCAACCATGAGCGGGCCGAGCCTGCCTGGCCCCGCCCCGAGCCAGTAAAGCCCGCTATGCCGCGATCCTGTTACTAATTGGCCAATTTGTGAAAGCTGCGCACGGATTCTCGCGACGAACGAAAGTGCGGCTAATATTCGGGGTGCGGCTTATCTATTGACAAAGACAGCAACATTGTCGAGGCACCGGGGGTGCAGCTTATAATCCGTGTGGCTTGTATTCGTGAAACTACTGTATTTATGAAATCTTGCAAGAGAATTATGGGCAGGCCTTTTTTCTAAAAGGTAAAATTATTTATTTCAGCTTTCTGGCAGGGTAGACTTTTACTACATCTTGGCACGTGCATGAATTAAATTTGTATTAAATTAGTTTTAGAAGTTTTCCTCTTCATTTTTATTTTTTCACTCTTCATACATTTATGGTAACTTTGAGCTTGGAGAGTGTTCATCTATTTTTATAGCTTCCTGCCTTTCTAATTTTTTGTAATTAATTTTGCATTACGTTGTTCTAATGGTCTGTCTGTATTCTCCAAGACTGTGGTTAGAAGTGGGTGCTATTTGTTAAGTAGTGGATATATAATAAATGATTGGAAAGTCCACAGGAAACTGAAGCACTTACACATAAAATGACATGGGGGTAATTTTTGTGGGTGAATTGATTAAAATTCCCTTACCAGTGCTTTGTCTGGTTTGCTACATGTACCCACACTAGCCATCCAAAATGTATATAAGAGATGTCTAGAGAGATCTTGGTGCCTTTGCGCCTTTTAAACTGGAGTCTGTGACAGGAACAACATAAGACAGTGGCAACCCTCTCTCATTTTCATAGAATTCACTGTCAGGCTTTAGTCTGGTGTTTGTGGTCCTTGGATTTGGCAGGCTGCTAGACAGAAGTGAAAGGCAACACTGACCAGTGTTCCAAAAGCCTCTTATCCCAGTGCCAGCTGCACTTCACAGTACCACAGAATGGTTTGGGTTGGAAGAGACTTTAAAGACCATCTCATTCCAACTCCCTGCTATGGGCAGGCATGCCTTCCACTAGAGCAGGTTGATCAAAGTCCCATCCAACCTGAGCTATACATTGATTATACAACCAAATGTGAAGAGATGCTACTGAGAATTAAATGCTGAGCAGCTTCAGTAATGTTCAGATCCAGAACATCCAAAACCAGAAGTTTTTTGATGATAGACTGGTCAGCAAAAGCAGGTATTTGTAAATAAATAGACAAATGGGTTGTGGAGTTCTCACTTTTGCTTGAGTCACTTGCTACACCTTGTTTACAAGACAAAATCTGGATCTAATTTCGCTCTTACAATTTTCTTGAATTCATGAGTATAAAGTGAGAGAAAAACCAGGTCTTTTGTATAAAATTATTCGGAAATATGGCTTTGGTTATTTATTAATCTTTCCTTATGGATTTATGGATTACTTTTGTGATCATCAGCTTGTTATTGTAATGCACTGTGGAAAAAGAGGGATTTGTTATGATTCAGCTACATAAGAGATCACCAAAATCCACTCCAGTAAAAGAAATATCAGGGTGTATTGTCAGTGTGCAGTGTGCTGGCTGAGCTGGGTCCAGCCAAGTGTTGCAGCTCTGTGAGAAAGGCAGTGGGAAACAGCCTGGCTGCCAGGCTGCACTGCCGTGTGTGTTCTACATTTGGGATCCAGGTTAGAGCCTCTGTTTGGGACTGTGCTCTGCAAATCAACCAACTCACTCAGAGCCATCTGGGGAATCTCTAAAAGGGCAAGTGACCTTTTCACTACAAGGGACATGTGTACATGCACATTCATGGGCACGTGCAGGACTGATATTAAGCCCAGTGAAGACCAAACATTCCTCCCATCCTAAATAATCTTTGCATCAGATTCCTTCTTCTTCTTTCTAGTTGTTATCCAGTTTTCTGCTTCAACATTAGGATTCTTTATTATTTTAACTAAAGCTAACACGTTGTTGTTCCTAGTATCCTTACCATGGTGTTTAACCAGACTTGCATGGATTTACTCCTTGAGCAGAGAAAGAATTTAGAGTATTTTTGTGTGTGTATTTTTGCAGAAGAACTGAGAATACATTCTGATGTTGAATTTTATCTGCTGCCAGGAGGGTCCCTATGTCCTGTGGAACCTTTACAGGGACAAACTGTACTACTTGAGGATTCCCAAGCTTCCAAAATTGTCCATCTTTTTCTAGCTGTTTTCAGTAAGATGTGCTCCATAACTTTACCTGTACGTGAAGTTGTATGAGGTTTGCAGAGCTACTTCAGTTAGCAAGGGAGTGTGCCCAAGTTTCAGTCATCAGGTAGCATAATCTCAGCATCAATAGGAAGGGCATTCCTGTATTATCCATGGAGCTACCAAACTGTGCATCTGTTTTTTACTGACATCCTGAGGTGAACTCAGAAAACAATGAGACAATGTAATTAAAGGAGTGGTGTAAAGGCTAATAATTTCTGCTTGCTTTGCATCGTGAGTCTGAACATCAATGGTTAAAATGGTCCTGAAAGTCTTAATACGGCTTCAGCACTTTTTATTTTCAGGTGCAACAAGCTGTATAAATCTGTGGTTAATGAACTAATCAAATACAACTGATATTAGTAGGAAGTAGAGGCTTACCCCTTTACTCATTGCAATTAATGTGCTATTTACTAAAAACACCAGCAGGACTGTTTTTTAAGGAGTAAAACAGTGGCTTGATAGCCAGCCTCAAAAGCTGTCAGCAGTGAAACGTAACACATCTTGACACCAGTGAAGGGTATCCCATCAATATTTATGCAAAATTTACTATTAATGTTAGCAATGTTGTGCAAATTCTTTTCAAGTTCTTTCAGGCTTAGAGAACCTTTAAAAATATTATACTTCTTGTTATAACACACCTGAAAGACAAGAAATGAAACTCATTTTAGGAAGATAATATGTAGTGATTTGTAGCAGAATAACAATTTCTGTTCATGGATTTTAGATCTAAATCTGTATCAATTACCAGAAGAGAACAACTGTTTGAGAAAAGAAATGTATGTTAGCTAAAAAGGGTGTCTGTATAGATTCAGAGATAATTTAAGTAAAAAAGAATGAGCCTTGCTAATTTAAAATATTCCCTCTCACATGAGAACATGATGGGTCAATCATTACTCTGGTGTTTGCTCCACAGGCAGAAATTTTTAATGAACTCCTGTAGCTAATAGGAATTCCTGGGAGTGTTTTGTGAATTGCTATTTCACAAAGTGGCTCTGGCAGCAAGCGTTTGACAAGAAGGATAAACATGGCTGCCTAGCACATCTGTTTATTTGAGTAAAGCAGTCTTAGCTCAACTGGCATGTGTCCATAAGGCCAGATAATATCCTTCAACAAAGTCTTCAGCAAGCAGAGGGATCAGGGATGACACAATTATAATTAAGAGAGAGTTGCTTAGATAAGTTTGGACTATTTTTAAAAATTGTTACAATATTGTGTAATCCTGCCTGCCAGATTTGATATCTGGTACTCTGTGCTAATGTCATGGCTGACTGGGCCTTTCTCAGGCAACATAATAAGCCTTTCTTTGTGGCCAACCCTTCCTAGTCATTGTGCTCCTGCATCACAGTCCCTCTGAGTGCTTGGGTGGGAAGAGAATGACAGGATTGATTTACTTTGTGAAGTTACTGATATTTTTAAGGGCTCCTGTGACAGCTAAGGATGAACATCTTGTATCATCTCCATAGATGGTAAAGATCTTCTGGTTACCAAGTGTATGGTGAGCATTCAACCCTCTTCACAAGGGCGAGATCTCCAAGCTGCCTAAAATGCTGGTGGCACCATATTTGTTCCCTCCAGGGCTTCTGCTTCCATGTACAGGATAGCACCACCCAGTTGGGACTGTCACATTTAAGAGGATGAGCTCATAACAACCTTTTGCCACTGTAACTTTCAATCCATCTGCTCTTCTTTTTCTATGATGCAATTTTAGCATTACTTGAATGGTTTTGGGGTTTTTTTATGGATTGGTAATTCAGAATCCCTGGGCTGAATATCGATGCAAATAGAAACTATCTCTAGAGGACTGCCAAAAAAATGTTCTTTAACAATTTACAGCTGACTGCAGAGGATGTTATGAAACTACATCATAATAGCACCAACTGTATCAGTTGGTAATGCCAGAGGAGAGTCTGAATGTGTTTTAGAACTGACTGGGCCCCTCTTTGGAGACTGTCCATAGGTTGTTGAGAAATACTGAGGATCTTACGTAATTTTTAACAAGAGAAAAAGCTGCTGAAACTATTGTAACACATCTGGATATACAGCTGAGGATTTTGTGTGGGAATTGAGGAGGAAAAGGAGAAACACCAATAATGATGCAATCTTACAAACAGTGTTTCAAACTGAATGCTGTAGAGTTAGTACTAAAATGGCCTTCCTGGTGTTGGAATATGCAGAGCAGCCCTTAGTACAGAGCATTCACAAGGCAAGTGGCATTTCTTAAAACTGGAAGCATCTCATGGGAGATAAAACGGCTGCTCAAGCATCTGAGCCTGGATAAAGCCAAAGATGTGCATCTTTTTTTATCTGAAAGGTGGAAAGACTCTATTCAGGTGAAATTTGAGTGGTGACCATCACTAAAAAGAATGAAAAATGGGATGACAAATGAAATCCATGAAAAGAAGAGGTGGTATTGGGCCAGGCACATCACAGAGTGAGACACCAGACAATCCCAAGGGGTACAAACCAAGAATGCTTGAGGAACATGTGTTTGATCTCCTTTCATGCAGGCAGGTACAGAATTTCTGACTGTTGTCTCAAGCTCAGCTTTGTGTTTTTAAGAATGCTTTTAAGTCACTTGGAAATATACAGAGACCAGGTAAACTTCTAGGTTTCTTTGGAGTCAATTGTAAATGGAGAAAAACTCAGCCTGGAGTGCATGCCAGCCATTGCAAAATATCCAAAAGCTAGGAAGCAGAGAAGAGTTCTAAAGCAGAGTTTTATTTGACATCTTCGCTAATGATCTGGAAGAAAGAACACTAGGTTAATTAAATTCATAGATTGGGTTATATTACCAGTGACAAAGTGGACAGCAATATAATGTAATACAGCCTACAGAGATCCAAAATTCCTGAATAGAAAATGACAAAATTCAGCTACGCTGGTAATCTAAAACAGACGCTGAATGGGAAAGTGCTATGGAAAAGCAGGAAACAGTGTCACAATTCAAAGCATAAAGGTTATAAAGGTTATAAAACCTTAAAATACAATGAGGAAACAGGAACCTCCTATGTCCTACCTCATGTTAATTGTGGCTTACCTGTTGTTTATGTGTTGTAAATTATAACTTCAGAACCTAACCTAATACACCCAAGAGTGATGGAATAAAGGCCATTGAAAAGTAAACAAAACAAAGCATCATTCTTCTGTAGTCAAAGAGAGTTTACAACATCAGAAAAACAATATTTTTATATGCATATATTTTTAGTAACATTATAATTATAATGCAAAATAGATGTCCTGTTTCTATTAATGTACATTTTTTAAAGTTTTCTTCTCAAGTTAAAGTAAAGGTAAACAAAAGATCCTTCAGAGGGGCACTTTCTTTCTTTGTTGCTAAGCTAACCTGATTTAGGCCATGGTAAAAGTCAGTAGTGGAAAAGGGCCATTTCAAAAGAAAACCAAGGAGGAACTCTGCTCTAACATCTCTGCTCTCCTGACAACTCCATTTCATGTCTAGCTGGAAGAACCTGATACAAGTTGCACTGACTGTAGGTTCCAAGTTTACCATTTTTATAGTTATTCTACTGACTGTGCTGTATGATTTGCTGGGTATTCAGTGTGCCACTCCCTTGATATAAGAGTAAGTGTACAAATAATTATTTGGTTGTTCAAGCACATAATTGTCTCGACAGCACCTAGAAAGAAGTCTGAAGTTAAAAGACCTTTTCAAAATTCATTTTATATAAATATTTTATTTTAATAGAAGTTTTATTTTGACAAAAAGAAATTCTTATTATAAATACTATTCTCTTGAGATTGTTTGAAGAACTGTGGTCATAAGTAAGTGTTTGTGTGCTAGAGGAAGAAAATTCCACTTAATTTTATGTGAAAGAAAACCCAAGAGCTCATATTAGGAAATACTGGTTTTCAGTTGTAAGAGTTTCATCATAAATAAAAAAAAAAAAACAACAAAAAACAAGAATTGGGAAGAACAAAAAAGGGTCAGGTAATGGTAGACTAAATACACTACTGATTTGTATTGTTTGTAGTATTGCACTGTACTCCACAATGAGAGACTCAAACAGCCTGCAAGGCATATGAAGATGATTCATATTAATGGACTATTTTATTAAGGTGCAGTATGGTTGAAGGCCACAGAATAGCAGCATTTTGACAGATACACAGTAGTTTATTGAAGTCTGATAATGCTGGAGGGCACAGAATTTTAGCCAAGTTACATTTTATTTGACTGCAGTCATATTAGTGTCTGCACTAGGATACATGTTTTCATATACGTTATTTTTGCCAGACAACACATTATGTTCCGTTTAACAGATATTGCCTTACTGATTTTCTTTTTTTTTTACTACTTCTAGGTATGTTGTAATGGGATTCTGCACGACAATAAACCTGGCTTCCAATGCTGTGAGGACAAGTACATTCCATTTATTCTTAATTCACCAGGGGTTTGCTGTGGTGGGCAGATACATGCTGTGCAACCCAAACATCAGTGCTGTGGTGGCTATTACACCAGAGTTTTAGTAGGTAAGAGACAACTCCTCTCCACTACTTGAATGACACAAAACAGCAAAGTTAATATATTTGTTAAACCGAGGAGAATGAAAAAAAAAATTAAGGGTGAGATTTATCAAGATATCTACCTGTCTTCAAGAGTTGTATTCAGTGCAAAGAAAATTGCGCTCACATAGCCTTCTAAACATGGTACACTCTGTTTATACAAGAAAGGCTTAATTGATGAAACCTGATGATTGGGTCATTTCCCAGAGAACTAATTTGTGCCAAACTATACTTAATTGCAGTAAGTGTTGCATAATGGGGAGGGCAGTTCTGCTTAATAGGAACACCATCAGGCAATTTAGTGGTGAAGTTTAGTTCTCTGCTTGACTTGACCCCACATGATTTTCCATAGCCATTTCTATAGTGGAACAATTGTTAGCACTTGGTGTTGATATTCTGGATTACATCATTTCTACTTGTTTCTACATTGTCTACTCTTTGTTTCTACTAATGTTGCAGATCAAAGTATACCTCCCACGTGCATTAACTTTGATGGTAATTTATCCTTTTCTTATTCTCAGAGCGGTTTGGGAAGTTTGCCAAAACTGCACTTCTGTGTTACTGTTCAGAGTTTGGTTTTCCAGTTTGTTGGTGGGTCATTGTTGACAGGGAAAAGGAGGAAAAGGGGGAGGAGAGATCCCTTTCATGGGGCAGTGTTCAGAACATATAACTCTTTGTAGGCAATTGTCAGGTCAGGAGCTAAAATGCTTCCATTACTCATGAGCTGGCACACATTCCATAGGCTCAGAAACACTTGACATTTTGCCAACACGTTCAGCACATCCCAAGTTCTGATTTTTGAAAAGTAATTCATATATCACAATATTATAATGCCTTTCATGATGTCATCAGAAAAATGCTATCACATGGAAGAAGCAGAGAAGTGTATTTTGCTGACCTCATTAATCTCAGTGTACTGAAATGGAGAGATTATACTATGACCTCTGTCCCCATCCAGTGGTCTGTGTTAACTAGCTTAATGTTGTTTACATCAAGAAAGAAAAGCACAGTGGAACAAAATGTTTTATGTCTGAAAGTAGTTCTTGTTCTGTCAGCAGTCCACAAGCATGAAACAGTGAATGTTTGAACACGATTTTAAACATTTTTTTTTCTAAGTGTACTTGCTACATTATTTTTCTATACTCTAAAGGGCAGCAACATGAACACTGTTGGTCACTTTTTTCTTTTTTATTTTTATAAATATGCTAATAACCTCAAGCTAAATGTTAATGTGGGTCATTGTTTGATAAGGATAACAATTAGCTGGTAAGACTGCATAGTAGTTTTTAGAGGGAGAACATTTTCATGCCTAGCTTGGAATGGATCCCATTTTGAGAGGTTAATGAGAAGGTTACTGATCCTTTGTGTCTTATGTCCAATAGTTCTTTCTGAAAAAATAGTTTTATTTCCAATAGATGTAAGCTACATTATGTGTTTCAATACTTCCTCTGTGTAGCATCTAAATTAGCTTCTGAGGAATGCAGGAAAATATGATTAAGTACCTAGATGGATTATATCTATTATACTCTAAAAATTTGCTCTCATACTTTTTTTTTTTTGTTTATTATTGACTTTATTTGATAAAGTTATTCGCACAGGAAACTCTCTAAGCATACATATTTCCCAGATGTTGTTTGGCCAGCTCAATAGCTCAGGATGTGCTGAAGCATACTGGGCTGGAGGCATGAAGATTACAAATTAGGAAGGCAGAATCTGTTTTTGAAACAGTAGTGCACGAAGAAGTGCAAACATCCATCCTAGAACTAAGATGGGAGGCAGACCAAATAATGCTACTACCACCCAGGCACCTCTTTGGCAAGGAATGGAGGGAGAAAGGAAAACACTGTTCTCCCTTATCTGTTATAATCTCAGCACATGTTTATTTTTGGAAAAAACTGCATTGAATTTGGAGATCTCTGTCTCTAATTCCTAACCTTTCATAAGAAAAGGACTTGAGATATTGCTTTAAATGAGAAAGATGAGTTTTAATACTTTAATCAACTCTACTACCCATCTTCAATAGCAAAACAAAATCACTCCTCCTTCCAAATGACATTTGAGCCACAGAAAACATTGCAACACAGAAAAATAATATAAAAATATTAGAACACTTGATCAGCTCAAGTGCAGACACTAGTGAATGAAAATTATTACCATTTATCAACATTTTGGAATCCTTTATAGCAGTATGTACTTTGTTCATAGCCCACAGCTTGTTCCAGTTCACCCTACCCCACCATTTAGGTGTCAGTCTGGCAGTCTTATCCTAAGGTCTTTTCCTGAAAAAACTGATGATTTTGCTTAAGTAGCAGCCAAGTCCACCAATTGTGATGGTGGTATTTAATTTTTAAAGTGAGTTTAATCCTTAAATTCTCTGTGAGATGAAGTCCTAAATGACACTCAAACATGAAAAATGCTTTAAGCATTGTGAATTAATTCATCAAGACAAGTTTGGAATGATTTTGAAGGAGACAATAAATTTTTTTGCCAAGTAGCCTGGTGGTTCTGTTAAACACAGCAAGAATGTTCTCTCTTTACTGTGTAGCTGCAATTGCAAAAGGCTTTTAGCTGTATAATTGTCATATGCACAGACATTATTTTCATTGCTCTTCTCATCTGTCATGCTTGTCTTTTGATATCTTACAGAGTCCTGACCTGAATTAATGAATACACATTTCTTTAATCATTATTACAAATGAATATAATATTTCTATAGCATTCTAAAGCACCGAGTGCTTTCACATGGAAAGTTCTGTCCATGAAATTGTGTGAATCCAGACTTGCTATCTGATGAAAGCCTCTCACAAATTTCAAGAGTAATAAATGGTTAAAATCTTTACTTGTATTCATATATTGACAGGAGAAGTATGCTGCCCTAATGAAGAGGAAAACAGAGTTTCAGTTGGAATTGGTGATTCCTGCTGCCAGGGAATGCCTTACTCCACATCGGGCAATCAAATCTGCTGTGGTGGATCCCTGCATGACAGTTTCAATCAGCAGTGCTGTGGTGGAAGGGTCATAAGCATGGACTCTGTCTGTTGTGGTGATGACAAGGAGGGGACTGCATACAGACCTCTCACAGGTAAGTCCTCAAGAAAAAAAAAATCTTAATCTTTCTAAATCTCTTGTGGCAACAGCCATTCAGAAGTGACACACTCAGGTATAAAGTGTGTGTGCCAATTTGTTAAAATGTTGTTGCATTTCAGTCACCTATTTTGGTACACTACAAAATGCTGAGCTTTCAGTAACCTTCTTTGTCTTTGTGCAAAGGCTGCAGGGGCTGAAGGAACCAGACAATTCAAAAGGAATGAATGATCTTTCCTTATGCAAGTCAGGAAACAGGACTGGTCCCTTCATTGAGGTTAGATTGTGCCTTGTGCTGCCATGCATCCCATTGCAGGGGTTTTCCATTTGCTCTGGAAACTGAAGTTTGCAATGGTGTCTGCTTGGTGGTCTATGTCATTCTCTTGTGTTCATCCCTTACATGGGGCTAAACCTGCTGTAGGTTAAAATCAACAAAAATTAATCCCCAGGACTACCCACTGGCTCATCTGGTGTATCCCATTAATTTCTTGGAAACAATAGGAAATTACTCCATCATTCAGAGGTACAATCCTAACCCCTATTTCCTTATAAAACTCTGTTTTATAAACTCGGAGGACAGACATTGGAGGTATTATTACAAAACCCATTCAGATATTTTCATGTGTCTTTTCTTTCTACAGTTATTAGACAAATTATATCCTATCAGCCTTAGGCTTTCTCAGCCTCACAAAAAGACTTCAGAAATTGTTGTAGTGTGAAAAGGGAGCCTGATTTCAAAACACAGGAATAATGAATGTTTAGTACCATGCTTGGTGTACAAAGCTGAATGATGGTGTGTGCCAATTCGAGCCTCTAGTTGTACAACTAAGAACCTAGATCTGAAGGCTGAACTTGTCCTTTCCCCCAAAAATAAGCTCTGACTTCAGCTAGTTTTTTGAATTCCCTGGATCCTTCAGTGGCTCTGGTATTAGGAGCACCTTCTTTGGGTGCTGACTGTCAGGATGAGCGAATCAGATGAGTATTGCCATGGTTTCTGTGGTTTCCATGCTATCCTTCCCTTGCACTGGTGACTCATGGTGTGAGCTGTGAGCAGCACTGCTTGCATGATTTTAGCTCTCTCTCACTGTGATCTCTAATTGTGCTTGATCTACAGCAGCCATGCTCTCAGTACCAGCTTTGAGCAAAGCCCTCTTGCATAGCCACGCATTGTGCGGCTGCCACAAGACGGGCCTGGCTCATAAAACATCTCTTTATGTACTTTATTACTTAAACTCTTTTATTTGCCTGCAGGAGCCCTTTAACAAAATCACATTGAATTGACTTTCTCACACCAAATCAAATCTCTCTGGTCCCAGTTCAGTTGTCTTTGTCAATATGTATTTTATAAATGGAGTGAATTAACAGATGCTGTTGGAACAGAACTGCTGGGGTAGCGTTTATGTTTTTACTGCTCTCTCTGGGCAGATGAGTTGTGTAGGAGTGTAATACAGGTATCTTGGGATGAAAGTTATGTTCTTCATTTCAGTATATATGTATTCTTAACAGTTTTTTTCCCCTTAAATATATATATTTAAAAAATCTTTATATCCCTCTTTTAAAAATGTGTTTAGCTTATAGTGCTCAATCATTTACACTATTTTTCTCAAGAATGGGTGAAGATGACATTTTTTTGGCTATTAAAAAAGAAAACAGTAGCTTTTTTCATCACTCACGGGTTTTCTGTGAGGACTTTATGCCATGAGCCAGCACACAGCTGAACACAATTACAGGTTTGAAAGATGAATTAGCACCACAGTTGAAAAGAGATCGTATTCTTTTGCATTAGGCATAATATAGATCGTGGTTTCTTATCATATCATATAGATCGTGCTCAATTGGTTTGTGCTTAATTTCTTGGAGAAATTCAGTCTTGCTAAATACATTGCAAAAATGCACAAGCCAGGCACAAAAATCTACCTGCTTCCTATCCTAATTATTGTAATTATTCTAATGGAAAAAATGCTCTTACATAAAAACATAATTTATTTATCATTGGCAAATGGATAAGTAGAATTTTGCAATAATGTGGTAATTGGAAGGCTGATCTCATTGTCTGGAAGGAGACGAGGTAACGGGGGTGGTTTTGTGCAAAAGCTGAGTTGCTTCTGAAGCACTGTTTTGCACTTGGCAATCAATGCCATAGCTAAAAGTCTAGTGACAATTTAAAGCTTTTGTTTGAGAGCTTTAAGTCCTTCCAAAAAAAGCGTACAAGAAAAACTTGAGCACTAAAGTGCAAGCCTTGTACACAGTCTCATTTTGTTGCATGACCAGTTCAAAATCAGTGTCTTCTTGCTGAATCTAGATCTAGCGTTTGCACTGAATGTTGGTTTAAGAGTTTGACTCACAGAACATTTTCATTTGCATTGCATACCTTTTTCTGAGAGTCTGCCCTGCAAAAGACATTTTCATCCATCCCACATTACTTTTTTTCCCCTTTACTGATTAATCTCTCCTTTCTTATGTTTCCTTTTTCACCCCTTGTTGGCCTTGTTTAGTGGGGTGACCATAGAGACATCTACTGGTAAAGGCTGGCAGTGGTGTACATGCACATCCTGAGCCCCACTGCTGCAGTGTGATTATCCAAAGGTCTCGATTTCTGGCTATAAAGGATAATGTCAGCTAAAACCACTCTTGGATTTTCTATCTCTGTCTTTTTTGTTGTTTTTTTTTTTTTTTTTTTTTCTTTTAATGCCACTATAGTGACATCCCAGACTCATGAAAAATGATGCTTTGTACTGTTTTGGTTCCTGATCTATAATAGTTGCAATACCCACATGTAAGCCAAGGGTTTTTGGAGTAGTTTGCAATGTACACTGGCTCTGTATTCTGTTGATCCTCTATTCTGGCTCCAAAGGCTAAGCCTTTTAATACTCATTTTTTCCCTTTTGAAAGCATTGGTTTTGCAGATTTACTAAATTACTAATTCATCACTCAGCTAGGTTTATAAATTTTTTCAGTTGCTGGGGATGAACATGAAATAATTGTTGACAGAAATCAGTGTTAGCAGGAAGTGTCTTTTCCAGCCCATGGATTTTCTTTTTGCTATAATGCATTACGTGCCTATGAAACATAAATATATAAAATATGACACACGAATTCCAACTGAGTTACAAACAAATAGTTTACATTTTGATATTTTGCTGTATTCAGCAAGGGTTTATAGGAATTTCTGGATCCTTAAGCAATTGAATAAAGCAATTTTTAGAAGGCAAATCAATCCATCAATATTACATGGTCCTATTTTGTTTTTCTTGGAGCATATTTAAAATTGTACATTTGAGGTGTCAAGGTTCAGGAGTCAAGTGCTACATGTGATAAATTAAGGAAAGGTCAGAGGCTATGCAATGCAGTTTCAGAAGATTGTCTACCTCTGCCTTTGCAGCTCATTCATGCTGAAGTGATGCACTCTGGGAATTACTACCAAACTCTGCTCTGCAACATCTGCTCTCCCTAAGTGAGTTAGTGCACGTCAGACATCTTTATGTCAGAATATTGCAGTGATGGATGCAGTCTTCAGAAAATGCTGCATAAAAATCTGGTGTGCCGTTCTGGCCATTAAGTGAAATTACTATTTAAATTAATGGCGCTGTCACAGTTTATCTGTGCAAAGAATGAACGCTGATTAGGGTATTAAGTAATTAGCAATTTATCACACTGGAACAAGGTTGATAATAATTAAAGAAGTAATGGTTTACCAAAGAAACTAGAAAGGGAGTCACTTCTTGTTATGTGAGTGAAATCTTGGCTGAAAAATTTAATTCAGTTAAACAAAGATGAGGTTCAAAGTGAAAGAATACAGCTTTGTTTGTTTCAATAGAAAAACAGTTCATTATCAAAATTTTAGTTTGCCTGTCAGAAGTCCCTTGGGGCTGTCTGAGTTGCTTATTAGTATTGAATTGAGTCATTTTCTGCAATAATTCTCTCTTCAAAATTGGTAGAATCCTAGGATAATTTGGAAAAAGGGTGTGAACTAGAGGAAATATTTTATCTCTTGAAGAGCTGGTGATCACAGTTTGATTGCTGTTATTAGAACCAGCCCTGAAAGAAGGTAAAGTATGCAAGTAACATCACCATTTTTAGCCATTCCAATGATTGGAAGGAAATGTTCTGAATGCTTTAGCAGGATCATACCTTTATAGATTAATTTTCATTATGTATGACTTCTGAGAGAGATTTGCTGCAATAAATGGCAGTGAAAAAAAGTGGCCACTCTTGCACATGTTTTAAATGCCAACATATGACAGAAATTATGTCAAACACAAACTATTTTGTATAGGTACCAGTATATCACAGCTCTGTTTTTTTGTGTGATATCTTCCTAGTTCAATTAGTAATAACATTTATTTCATTGCTAGTTATAGAGGAGTTTGCAGTGTTTGGTTCTGAGATAAAAATGCTTTCTTTAGATGGTGTTGGGTTCAAGACTGTGGTGTTCAACATTGATATTTCATGTGAATATCTGGAAAATTGCAGTGGTTATGATGAGCTTTTATTTTAAAATGAAATTATTGAACCCAGAAAAAAGACAGTGGAATTAATTTTGGCAGCTTATCCATTCTGCTCTAGCAATGCAAATTACATTTAGATATCAACTTCTTGAATGGTAATTCTCTGTATTAGATGACTGAAGCTTCACTGTGGGTATTTTGCAAGTGACCCATTCTATTCTAGGTGCCTAATATGAACCCCTACTTCACAATATAAAATATGTGATAAATTCTGGAGTGCTAAGATGCACTGTTAGAAAATTGGCCATGTGAAGTGAGTATGAGGGAGACCTGAGCAGAAAGTACATGGAAAGCTTTCTCAGTTTTTGCATTCTACAGGAAATTTTCATCAACAAGCCATCTCCAGCCTGCTGTGGCCATACATTGCTGTGGTATTCCACAGCAAAGTTCTTTTAAAAGTTCAGGAGTGATGAACATTGATTGTAGGGGACTCTCTCTCTAATTCTTGATTTTTTCACTAGGTCTACAAGTCAGGATGCTTACTTCAGTCACCTCACATTTGAATTTAATCTCACTTTAGCTAAATCTGCATAATTCCAGCTGATGGTGGGTTTGTGCCAAGATATATTGCATTGTGAGCTTTCTTAGCTACGTATTTGTTTACTTAAATGTCACATTCATATTTTCTTTTTGTTTGTTTGTTCATTGCAGGGATGTTCTGTTGTGGGCATGAGTATGTGAATAAGTCAGATACCATATGCTGCTCAGGTTCCAGTGGTGAGTCCCTAGCACATGTTAGAAAGAATGACCAAGTGCCAGTAAAATGCTGTGAGACTGAACTTATTCCAAAGAGCGAAGAATGCTGTAATGGAGTTGGATATAATCCTTTGAAATATGTTTGCTCTGACAAGATTTCAGCTGGAATGATGATGAAGGTAATTGATAGAAAATCTCTTGGTGGCTCTGGTTTGATGATGGAAGGAGAAATACACTGTTCATAACTATTTTTCTAAAATAGGAATATAAAAACTCTTGTGTGCATTATTCATTTTCACATTACATCCATATTAATACCGAATGAGTTCGCCATGATTGATGTTATTGCAATGAATTCTAAAGGAATTAATAATGATTAGCTGCCTCTGTGAAGTGTTGCCCAGCACTTCAGATTAGTAGATTGGCTAAAAGCTGGCATACTAACAAGACTGACATGTATAGCCAGCTTCCATTCAGTGGCCACTGTTTCTGATGATGTTCATTAAGTGGAAATTAAAATTGAACTGGCCAGTTCTGAAGTATAAAAATGCTATAACATTTCAATTTGGGCAGGCAGTAGGACAACCCCCAACCACCTAAAAAAACCACAAAACACCCAAAAATAAAAATAAAGCAATTGACATTTTCTTGATGGACTTAATCCTGATCCTAAAGAAAAACAGTGGCCATTTAGGCATAAATTTCAGCAGTACTAGGATAGGTCCTTTCATGCCTAATGAATTATATTGTTTATTTTCATTCTATTTTAATGTCAGAGTAAACTAAATACCATAAAGGCTAATTTGTTCTTTTCCAAGAGTGCCCTGTGACTTTAGACATCAGCATGAGACAATTTTTCCTTGCAACTCCAAGTTGAATTCAACAGAAATCTTGAAGAATTAACATCTTGGTGTTATGCATAAGCTGTAAAATTGTTCTCGATTGTTATTATATATATATATGTTACTGTATTATATATAAATATATATTCTTTTTATAAAATTGTGTTTCTATTTATGATAAGAGAGCGAGAGAGAGAGAGAAAGTGAGGGAGAAAAAAGCACATTGGCTATTGTGAATTCTGGAATATGGAAATCAGAGACATATTGTGGAATTTACCAAACAGAAAAGTAAAATAGACCCCATCCTGCCATATGCAGCTGTTTCTACATCCTTGTTGTTCATCTGCTAAGTTAATACAGAAATATTTCTTATATCTTTGCCTTTTCATGTCAAGGTTTTTATGTAATTTCACTTTCAGACTGAATAATTTTCTCCTAGAGAAAATCCAGACGTTGTGATGAGTCAGCTGCAGATCCTCAGTGCATTGTATTAGTAGCTCATGCAAGGCAAAAAATGGCTGAGAACAGGTTAATGAATTCTGGTAGATAACACACCAGATCCCTGCCTTAGGTATGAAGTATAAACAAAGGAAGTGCTTTGTATTTCACTTACCCACAGTAGAAAAGAGATAGCAGTGCTAGCTCTCGGATATGTATAGATTTACTAAGAGCAAAAGGGCTGATAGTCTGACACATTCTGCAGCTACTTTACATGGGAATCCAATCCATCTATATCCTGCCTCCTATATGGGATATCTATCACAATGTAATTTTTGTGGAAGTGCCAAATTTGGGTCATTAAATTAGCTGAAGTTCCTAATCAACTAAGAAGCTAATTTCAGTAGGTGAATTAAGAGAGCATTTGATATAATGTGTTTGATTTTCCTTCTGAAGTTTATGACCTAATGAGCAAAAATATTTGTTGCAGATATGATAGTGCATTTCTTTCTGCAGCAACATATATTTTATGAGAATTACTGCTCTCTAGTTTATGGTTTGGCAAAAATATTATTTCATGAATTTTAATGGGAAGTTCTTGATGTTCAGTGTATATTTCTGTGAATTGTACTTTATGGGTTAAAAATCTTATATCTTTATGTGTGCAGAAGTTCTCTTATTGCAGCTAAGCTTCTGTTTAGGAGTGATGTGGCAGAAGACATGATTTATATAGCCCATGGATAGAGTTCTCAGCCTTAAAAGCTGCCAAGGACTTGCACAGAGCCCTCTTGTGTACTTGGCAAGCTGTGTGAGGGGCTGGGAATTTGCTACTGATTTGCCACAGGATATTGGCCTTTGCAGGAACAGAATGTTCAAATTCTTGGATAAAATCCTGTTGTCATTGATTCCAGACTCTTCTGTTTTCAACAAATCCAGCCATTTTGTGCTTTCAGTAATTAAAATTTGTGATGCTTTCATCCAAGGACCCTTAAAAAAATCTGTTTCTTTTAGAAAGGATTATAAAAGCATTATAGTCAAAGACAGTAGATAGGCCAAAGGCTGAAATGATCTCCCATATGTTAGAAATATCAGTGTACTCAAAGTGGTGGAGTGGTTCTTTGTGATGTACAAAGATAGAGAAATACTAATGGAAGCATTTCTAGAGAAAGGAGAATGTGGGAAATATATTTAAATTTACCTGTGTATTCCTTAGGTAAAAGAAGAATGCAAGGCTAATGTCCTTTGTCCTTTATCTATGGAGGAAACAGCACATTGTGGAAAGTGTGACTTCGATCCTAAGGAGAATATCTGTGCATGGATAAAAGGTTCACAGAGTGCTACAGAAACAGAGGTAGAAGCAGGTGTGTGTCCAGCAGAAGAGGAGACTGTCTACACAGGAGGTCCAACACAGTATTCATTTACAGGTAAGGAAAGACCAGACTGCTGATTTGCTCGTATAGTTAATTTGCTCTGGAGAAAAAGATGACCTGAATGCTATCAGATACCCCTAATTAAATGTGAGGCAATGTGAAGAAGGGCATGAAACTTCTAGAGTGAGGCCATGAAGATGCTCAGAGGGTGGAGCACCTCTCCTGTGCAGACAGGCTGAGACTGCTGGGGTTGTTCAGCCTGGAGAAGAGAAGGTTTCAGGCCGCCTGAAGAACACCTTCCAGTACCTAAAGGGAGATCTGCAAGAGAGTTGGGGAGGGACGTTTAACAAGGGCAAGTAATGATAGCACAAGGGTGAATGACTTTGAACTAGAAGAGGGCAGGTTTAGATGATATATTAGGAAGCACTTTAATGTGAGGGTGAACTGGAACAGGTTTCCCAGAGAAATTGTGGTTGTCCCATCTCTGGAATTGCTCAAAGCCAGGCTGGATAGATTTTGAGCAACCTGGTGTAGTGGAAGATGTCTCTGCCTGTGGCAGAGGGGATGGAACCAGATGGTCTTTAAAGTTGCTTACAACCAAGGCTATTCTATGATTCTATGAATTGCAGTGAAGCAGAATCCTTTTAAGAAGTAACCTGTGAATCGGGGCAGAAACTTGAGGGATATGCAATGAGCAAAATTCAATGAGTACCTAATGTATAAACCTGCTTTCAATAAAATTGATGAATGTAAAGGCCCTGTCTAAAGAATAATATCCATTTCTATCTGTAAACCCAGGAAAAAAAAAAAAGCTACAGTAATTTCACGATTACAAACCGCACCATTTTGACTAAAATTTTGGTCCGAACCCGGAAGTGCAGCTTATAATCAGGTGCGGCTTATATATGGACAAAGAACGAGAAGTTGCTGTTTTAGTTTGGAGGACAGGTGTCTGCTGAGAAAGGCAGGAGCTTCTCTTTGAAATGGAGAATGTAAACCCCCTCCCGCCAAATTATTATAATTTTGAAATCAAGGGGCTTTCAGGCAAAGATATGGGAATTAGGAATAACAGTTCTTTACTAGGGAAATTAAAATAGAAATAAAGAACTACAAAGAAACAAACTCCAAACCCTGACAAAGTCAGAGTACAACCTGACACCCCGTCAGGCAGGGTGTTGGCAGCAGTCCCATTAAATGGTGGCTGCATCCTCCTGCAGTGACAGATGTGGCTCAGTTGGAGCAGTGCTCCTGTACAAGGTGCAGTTTCCCTCCAGAGGTCTAGTGGTGATGTGGAGAAATCCAGTTTTCCTCTGGAGTCCAGTGGAGAAAGGGGCTCCCTTAGTGTCCCAAAACCTCTGTTTTTATCTTGGTAAGAAATGCTGGACTCTTCCTCCTGGCTGGAGCAACTTCCAATGGGATACAGTAATTTTATCAGTCCCACAGTGGACTCAATGGCCATTAGCAGAAAAGGACTGGCTGGAGGAAGGATGGGTTGTGAAAAGATAAAGAACAATGCCCTGCCTGGTTTCAATGGATGGCCCATTAGCAGAATAGCTGCCGTTGAGATAAGGATCACTGCCCCCACCCTCAACAGATGGTGATAGAACAGATACCTTTTATCACACTCTGTATTGTAACCCAAGACAGTTGCCAACACCTGGACCTGCGGCTTATAATCAGGTATGGCTTATAATTGTGAAATGACTGTATTTTGTATTTTGATAGGACTGAGATGATCCATATGTAAATTTCTTTTTCTAGATGTGAACCTTGAACCTTTTGTCGCATATGAGTACCGAGTGGCGGCTTGGAATAGCTATGGAAGAGGTTTCAGTGAAATTAGCAGAGCTGTCACTAAGCAAGATGTGCCACAAGGTGTAAGTGAACCAAAATGGGCCAAAGTAGATAATCGGGAAGACATGATACATCTGAACTGGGAGGAACCACTTCAGCCAAATGGTATTTGTACATTTTTTTAAGTGTTTTTTTTTCTATCGTTCCTGTGACAGTGTTCCAAAATCACAAAATATATATTAATTAACCCCTGTAACTGAAGTACACACATTCCTAAACTCTGCTGTAAGATTTGTTCTAGGTTGCTATAATTTGCATTGCAAGTAAGAGGAGAATCTTCTTTACAGAAGACAACTTAGGGTGTCTTTACAAAGCACATACTAAAAAATGCTCTTCTGAGAACAATTGTAGTTATAAGTGTGCAAATATGATCAGAAAATTACAATCATCCTAAAAAATATTTGGGGAGTTGGGGTTAGAGTTGGTGGTGCTTATGTTTATTTCAGGAAGTCTGGTTTATTATTTTCAAACTGTGAGGAAACTTGGAACACCTCCCACTAAAAACTGGGATGCAGATGTAGCTGGTAATTGACATTTACCATTTAATCAGAATGATTATCTGGTACTGTGATCATGTAGATATTCCACTGAATGTTTTCTGTATGCAGAGTAGGTTATTATCCCATCACACAGGATCCCTCAGCTAACAAAAGGGAAACCTTTCTTTGTGCAATAGGTGTTATCATTCACTACATCATCCTCCGAAACGGAATTGAGCATTTCAGAGGAACAGAAAGAAGTTTCACAGACACCAGTGGTGTGCAGCCATACCAGGAGTATTCCTACCAGCTGAGAGCCTGCACTGTTGCTGGTTGCACAGACAGCAGCAAGGTTAGTGAAGTGGGCTTCATGGAACCTGGTACCAGGATTTTATCAGCCAGTGTGGCAACACTGAAATGCTTTTGGAAAGGTGTAATTTGAAGATACGCTAATTATTGAGTAAATGAAAAAAACATCAGTAATCTGATTTGGATTCAGCTACTGACAGGTGAATATCTGGAACCCCAGGCTGATACAAGCAAACAGAGGAAGAAAGCAGTATCTCAGTCTTGGCAAAGCTGAAATTGCACTGTAGGAACTGATGTTTGTTAAAGAGAAAGCTATACATGGCAGAATAGAGTAAGGAATATTAAAATGTGCCTTCTCTAAACCTGGAAATTAAATTTTTGCTTCTCGCTAGGAGGTCTATAGCCTCTTCTTCCTTGCTATTTCTTAGATTATCTACTTTAGTTATAGTCTATCAATTTGTTCAACAAACTTCTTACTCTTCCACTCCAGTGGAAAAGCCTCCTTTCACTATATTGCTCTTTGCTGACTTTCTATATCTGCACCTGCTTCAGGCTTTACTGTCCCTTTGTGTGCAACCTACCTCAGCTTGAGTTTTAAGCAAACAGGATCTCTTACCTCCCTTTTTCACAATTTCATTTCCTTTTGTATCACTTTGAATCATGGATGCCTTTCACCAACATTACTATTTAACCAGTTCTGATTTTTATTCTGCAAAGTACCTGCCTTATTCATCATTTGCAAAAATGATTTCTTAAGTGACCTCTTTTTCACAATATTATTCTTGCCTCTTTGAAAATGAATTTCTAGGACTGCAAGGGTAAGGTCTGTGGGGCAGAGGTGGGGAGTAATGACTATGTTTTGCAATTATTATACCTGTGGGATTGTATTTTTTTAATTTGCAGGTGTTAAAATGTTTTTCTTATTCATGCAAATCTCAGCCAGAAGTCTAAAATGAAAAACACTGGTGCAGGGGAATGAAGATGGGTGATAGCCCTCTGTCTGCACACAGAGCTGTGGTCTGGAAACTATGTAGGCTCAGTTGCTGCAGCCACTGACCCGATAATAAATCCTGCTTATTTCACTTGCCTGTAATTAAGGAGTTTACTGTTGCAAACACTGAAGTCTGCAAGTGGGGACTGATTCCACCAAATGCACTAAGACAATATATTACAGAGGGCACATTTTATATTTACAGCATAATATAAATACTTTATGGTGGTAATAACAGAAAAAGAAAAGTGATTCTCAAAGAGAAAACTGTGTGACTCTCTTATTAAACCAATGTAATTTGAAAATGCCGCTTCTATAGCTGATGGTGGAGCTGTGTAAATAGAAAATTACCTTTTTCCTTTTTTTTTTTTTTTGTAGAAAGGACTTAATAAGTGCAAACACTTATCCTATCTTTCAAAATCTTTAGATTCCTTAAAGAAGTATGGAGTTGCAGATTATTACAATAGTGTTCAGGTTGCATGGGATATATGGAGGCTTGGCCCCATGTTTACTGGTGCTTAAAATATATGAAATCAGGCAGTTAAAATGCAGAGACACTGACAAACCATATGGAAGAGAGTTATCAAGAGTTTTCAAGCAATACAGTTTTTGTTGTTTCACCCTGTGCCATACACTGCAGCTAAAACGTGGTGAACCTGTTGTGATAAATTGTAGACACAGACTTATGTAATGTATTCAAGGTCAGATTTCATTGTGAAAAAGGAGGAAAAAAGTAACTACATCTCCAGCCCCTTGGTAATGATATGCCAGCCCAAACAACATTTTAAAACAAAAGTGACATTCTCATTGATCATGGTATCTGGTGTACTATTACATTAAATTGCTGTTTAATTCATATGTCTTCAGGTAGTTGCAGTCACTGTCCAAGGAGTCCCCGAGAGTGTTCAGCCACCAGAAATCAGTGCTCTCAACTCCACAGCACTACATTTAGGCTGGGCTGCACCCAAGAAACCAAATGGGATCATCAGAGAGTACCAGATCAGTCAAGTGGGGAGAGGACTTATATACATTGATACTGCAAGCAGAATGCAGCACACAGTGTCAGGTAAGGCGGCAGAGCTCTTTGACAGGCTAATGTCCTGTCCTTAAGATATAAGACAGTATTAATATATTAAAAATGCCACTTGTCACTAACTTTGAAATTCCCTTTACTGTGCACAGTTTGGAATGCTTTATCATGACTTTACATATCTTAAATTTATTTTTTTTTCCAATCTTTTTCATTTCTACCTGCTGTTTGTTAAAATATTAATAGATTTAATTCCAAAATTTTAAAATAAATCTATCCAGCTCAATTGAAGATGCATGCTTTGTAGTGTGCTCAAGGACTTAAATATTGTGTGTAGGCCAGCTATCCCTTCATACAGGTTCAACTCTCTCTTTTAACATCACTGATGTGCAGTAATGCAGTTGTCAGTGTGCTACTGCAGTAGCAGTGTAGGATCGAGAAGGATCCAGTACTTTATGTCTGAGATAATAAAAAGTAAAGGAAGACAAAAGAAAGATCCCAAATTCTGTTTATAACATTATATATTTCTTATATTTTCTATATACTTGATGAAAGAACCTTTATTCCAGGGATTTTGGGGGAAAGCTTGGCTCAGACCTTGAATGTATTATTTCCACATATTCAATTTTTAGTTATTTTTGAATGTTACACTGAGGTAAAATTCCTCTTGGAAATGCTTCTGTTAAACACAGAGCAGGAACATAAGTATTATGGGGTATCTTTTTTTTTCAATCTTTGACCTCAGGTTGCTCATTAAATTTTTATATCTTACAAATGCATTAATTTTTCCTTAGCTTTTGGTGCCACAAGTAGGAAGTTTCAAGATTCATATGTTGTACAGTCCATATGAAAGCCAGCCAATAAGCAGAATTTGACTTAGGGCACATAAATCCTCTAGAGCATAGATGGCACTCTCAAATACCCCTGAAAGCACGGGTCCTGAGTTAGGCTGGATGCCTTAGTGCTTCAAAAGAGTTTCTCTCTGCTGTAGTCACTCACAGAAGAGCAAGATTGCTGTTCCTCTTTGACAATATCATGCTCAAGTGTGAAATTCATCAACAGTGCATTACTCCTATCTCCATATTCAGTGCTTCTGGACATGAGATATTAGCCAGAGTTGGTGGTACATGTTTTAGAATTGCTGTGGTAAGTTTACACTGCAAAGAAGGAACATTCCAACAAGGAGTGATTTATCAAACCCATGGAAAAATATTTCTCATGCTCCTCCAAGGCAGTTATATCTCCATTTTAATGCCAACACTACTTACCAGTTGGAAGTGAGAGGAAATGAAATTAATTCCTGAGAAACAAGGATCTTTTTTTCTTTTATGTGCATGTTCTGTTAAGCCACTGTCCAGTGCAGCCATGTTAAGCCAGGAATGAAATAAGTGATCATTCCTCCTGACAGTCATAATCAAATCTTTTGCTGTTTTCTTCAGGAGCTTCCTTGGGTATTAATGTGGAGCTCATGAAAGTGATTTAGCAATGTGGGTAATTATTGCTCTCTAAATTAAAAGAATACGATAAAAGAATCAAATTCACTTCATACATAATCTCAAATGTTTGAACTGTTTGTCTTATTCCCTGTGGATGTATGTTTTGATTTTCCCATTATCCTTGTTTTTTTCTTTTTCTTTGTTATTTCCCTCTCCAAAACTGCCTGCTTTTCCCTGAGCAACAGTTGAACATTAATGAAGCTGTAGCATTAGTACTTGTGGAGACTTTGAATCTCGGGTCTCACAAATGGCAGACGGGAAGGCGAGCACCTTGCCACGGCACCATTGTCTTGCTGCTTATTTTTAATTACATCAAAGCTTTGGAAACATGATCCCACAAATGCTTTGTGGGAATAGCGGTGAATGTGCTCATCATGTGAAATCCATAAATTGCTTATAATCCTCTCAAGATGTTAAAAAAAGCATTAAGTAATTGAAGACAGGAAGTCCTCAGTTAATTATTTAGAGGTGTTATCAATGCTTTAAGCAAACTGAAGCATTTTCTGCTATCTCACTGAGTTGAATGCCACTGGGACCCAGGGGCAGCAGCCATCATCTTCTCATATTCTCTAATGCAAACAGCACATGGCAGCTTGTCAATAAAAGACCTTTTTATATCATTTATTACTGAACACCTCCAGTACCCTGTACAGAACAATTTGGATGACAGTTATGGCATTGTTTCACTTTGTGTTACTACTACTTTACAAATGGGCCTGCTAATGCTTTGCAGTGGGGCCAGGCAGAGGGTAAGACTGCGGAAAATAATTAGGGGAATTGTAAAAGAAAGACAAGAGTGCCCTCTTCAGCAGCAGCAGCAGGTGGGTTTATAGAAAAGGTTTCTTCTCAACTGCCCCCTTTTCATGCACTAACAAGTAAGAGGCTTTATCAACAATATGTAGGGTCAATCATTTTTAGGTCAAAACCAAGGAAGATAGTTAATATTTATTTTAGTAAAAGAAACAATAGTATGAGTACATTATAACTGAATAGTTTGAAATTCTTCCATCTGAACGTATTCTTCATTTCAGGGTGATGAAATCTGAAGAGATACCAAAGTGTTACCACTGGTCAAGTCTATCTCCATATGCAGAGCTGAATCATTAATAATATTTATCTGAAGGAAACTCTTGGGGGTGGAGGGGTTGTGTGAGGCTGTGGTCAGCAATCTGACATCCTCCCGAGTAAAATTCCCACGGCGGGGCCAGGAGCGTTATCCTGGGAGCTAATTACTGACCTTGCTGGAGCCATACCCACAAATGGAGACAAACAGTATCACAAGGAATTGATTTAGCTCATAGAACAATGCATTCTTAAAAAAACCCCACTGTTCACAGCCTTTTGGCAAATGACAAATGCAGCAACAGTATAATAGACTGCTTAAGTTGACAAAAAAAATTCCCCACAATAATAAACTAAAAAAGAAGAGGAGGGGAGAAATATTCTCTAGTGAACAATCAAGTAGAGACATTAGAAGAGCAAAATACTGCTTATATTTCAAGATTATCTTACTTGTTATTTTTATTATCAATCACATACATAGATTTGCACAGAGCTTTCCAAAGCATGCATAAGACAAGGCATCTAATGCAAATCTTTAATAATCTAGATAAAAAATCTGCTGTGACTGCTCCATATATGGCTAGAATTTCAGGTATCAGAATTTCACCAATAAATTTATTGAAACCATGTGCTCTTTTTTTAATGCTCGTTTTTCTCTTTTAAGTGTAGTTGTAAATGAGTATTGCTTTATTATGCATGTTTCCTTTAAAAGTGAACATGACTCCCTTTAGGGGAATTCAAGTAATTTGTTGCCACAGTAATCTTTTCTATCCTGAAATGTTAAATACTTGGCTTTCCTCCATGCCTTTGCCTCTCTCTAGTCTACAACTGTCATTTTCTCCCTCCTTACTTTTATACACAGTGTTCAGATGATTTTTCTTCTCTTCCAGTTCATGATTAGGTTAGAGCAAGGGCTGTCCCTCCGAGTCATCTCTTTATTTTCTCTCCTTCACAACTTGTTCAATCTGTTAAGCAGCCTGCATGTCTTCAATTCAGTATTTTACCTTCCTATATAATTGCTGCTTCTTCTTTCACTCCATTTGTTTGTAATGTATTTTAATTAGTATATCTTGGTACAGAGTGTAAGCAAGGATTTGTTTATAAACAAAGATCTTTAGCAGGCTTTTTTGTTGCCACAGAATTGCATTGTTCTTGAAATAAATCCATTTAGACACAGGAGTTACATCAAAAGTATGCTGTTAAGACCACAAAGCCACGTGCTTTAAAATTGACCTGTATAATACCTATGAATTGACCTGTATAATCCTAATTCAGCCTTTCCACACAAACTACATTACACAGCAGTACAGTCATTTGTTCATAGGGTTACTGCCTCATTCAGTCCACAATCTGTGCCTCTTCCAGGGAGGAATAAAATTAAGTTCCTCTATGGAGAGCTGCTGCCTCAGCTTTGGCTGTGTTTAGTGGATTAATTTCTTCTGGGAGTCTCGGTGTAGATGGGTCTAATTCTGCTTCTGCCCAGAGCTGCATTCCCCTTCAAGGAGGCAGGAACATTGTAATGTGGAGCACAGAGAGGGAGGCAATTGGGACAGTGCCAGACCAGAAGGACCAAAAGTGGATTGCTGAGGGGCTGGTGGCATGGACTACCAAAGGGAGTGGCCTGACATCCAGGACTGGAATAGTTGTCCAGGCTGTGGGACTGAGGAAGGCACGTCCCAGTCTTTCACAGTTTGTCACAACCACATCTTCATTTTCATTACCTTGCGTGGATGCTACAAGAAAAAGTCTCAAATTACAATTAATCAGGCCAGAGACCACGTGTTGGAGGCAGTTGTAGAAAGGACTGTGCCACAAAGCCTGTGAACAAAAGGGGATCAGTTTGTATTGTACAATGTCTTGGCACTGGGATTTCCTAGTTTTTGAGTGTTTAGTTTTGCAATTTTAATATTTTCAAAGAGATTTTGTGTATAATTTGCTTCTTGTTGTACTTTTTATATCCTTTACATTCAGGAACAAGAACCTTTATTTAATATATTATGAGGAGTTAACAAGGGGTCCTGAAAAAGTGAGAAAGGGGTCTTCAGTGTTTATGTCTGGTGGTATCTTAAAGATCAATTTTGATAAATATCTGGAGGAGTAGTTTAGCAAAGGTGCTGTGTTGTGGGCTGGAGGGTGCTGTGTGAGGAAGGCTGATCAGCAGTTCAAGCTGAGCTCTAAGGTAATTTCACAGTGGTCTGCATCTTTAACAAGTGAACTACAAGAAACCTTTAATGGGTGCACAGAATTGGCTATTCTAAAAGCTCAGCATCTTAGCCAAATTATGAGTGCAATTTTATGAGGATCCCTAAAGTCAAATTCTTAAGCCACAGGCAGTTTGGTATCAAATCTGAAGTCATCAAATCTGTAGCACAAGGATGTTTGAAAATTTCCAAGAAAAAGACAAAGCGATATATTCTCTTTTCATCTCATTCAAGTATGTCCAGCATAGGCTTGACCTGAAAAAAAAATTTAAAATTACAGGTAACTAAAATTAGTATCTTGTAATGAGGGCTTGCTTGTTAGTTCAGCTTCTAACTGCTTTGCAGCATTTATTGTAAAGTCGTGTATCAAACAGGGAAAAAAATAGAGGGAAAATTTAAAAAACCCCAGAAATTAGGAAGGTGGCAGGAGTACCCTTAGACTTGTTTGCAGTGTAGTAGAACGTTTCATGTACAAGTGAGCATTTTATTATCTTATTATTGCAAATGTATTTGCAATAAATTTTCAAAACATTACAGACTCTTTGGCTTTTCAAGTCCAAAACTCTAAGCAATTGCTCTTTCAGATGTTTTACTGCATTGCAAGTGTCATCTAAGATTTTTGATTTAAAGCTGATTCAGATGTATGAGGGATATCCATAGGTCCATGGCAGCAAAGACAGACATTCAGTCTGAATTGTTTTGTTGGGCCTTTTAAATCAGTAGAGGACATATGTCTAAATTAGTGAGAATTCACCATTTCAGTATTGTTCAGGTGTAATATTAGAATAGTTCATAGTTTATGTTTGCCAAAAATACTAAAAGTAAACTTTAAGTCCAGTAACTTTCTATGCAGAGATATAATTCTTGGAATGATGTCAATATCTCAACCTAACTTCTGTTTGCTCTTTCTAGGTCTGCAGCCATACACTAATTACAGCTTTGTGCTTATTGCATGCACATCTGCTGGGTGTGCTTCCAGCCAGCCACTTTCAGGTCAAACTTTACAAGCTGCTCCTCATGGTAAGGGAGAAAGTCATTCTTACAGAACTGCAAAGAGATGGTCATACGGGCTTGTATTTCCTGACCGATTAACAAGGTGCACAACTCCACTGTCATCCATCAAGCTATCATGTAGAAATTTACACAAGAGAATCTGTCTCTCTTGGCGTTTTTGTGTCTTGCCACATTTTCTTCGCTGCCTGGCACTGCATTTCTGCTTTCTTTTTGTGAAAATTTCCCCAGATTAATCTCTAAGTTCCTTCGCTTTATTAACAAAGTTAGAATTAGAAGATAAATATTTTTTAAAGCACAAATGAATATGCAGAGACTACTGGGCATATAAAGGCTGCAGCCTTTGGCCTCCTTCTCCATTAATCTTTACCTTGTCTAATTGGTTGCATTTGTTATAAGATAAATACAGAAAATGTGTTAAATTCTGTCATTCTCCCTGGCAACGTTTCATGTTTTCATTGCATTGCTGAAAACAGCAGCATGGATATGGGGAAAAAAAAACCCCTTTGAATTTCTGTCATAAAATTAAAATAGTGTATTTTGATTTTTAATAGGGGTATGGCCAAAACCTCATCATATCATAGTCAGCTCAACAGAAGTGGAAATGTACTGGAGTGAACCAAAGGAACCCAATGGACTCATTACTCATTATCGATTATTCCGTGATGGAGAGCAGATTTTCCTGGGTGGCAGTACAGACCTGAATTTCACAGATGTTAACCTGCAGCCTAACAGCAGGTAAGGCATGTTAAAGAGCTCTGGTAATAGGTAAAAGGCCTTGAAAAATATGAGTTCTTGTGTTAGTGAAATGTACAAAATGTAACTTATTGTGAACAGAGGACAACTCTCTTACAATATCACTTTATTACTGAAAATTGGTAAAGCACTTTTAGGAGGTACTATTTTTCCATCATGGAATATACTCCGAAAAATTTCAGGTTTTGTATGACAAACAGCACTGCACATGGTATATAATGTTCCAGTGTATATTGAACATACAGACTCAAAAGTGACTGCTGATATTTTTATAGAATTTATTCTGAAATTAGTTTTGACATTTTTTGAGTCAATATTTCTCTTTCTTATGTAAGCTAATTTGAATTTCAGTATTAGTATTTAGTGTAGCATTTAGTACTAGCCTTTTAGTTGGTACCTGAGGTTTTATGATAATTATTATTCTAAGTTTCTTTTCTCACACTAAGAAAACTTAAATGTGAAAATCTTCACTAATGCAGTATTTGTAATACTCATTGTATTCACTTTAAGTTGGTGAAAATGGAAATGTTCTGTTACTGATATGCCTAAAGCTTCTAACTGCAGTGTCTACTGATCTTTTTGTGTTTGTGCAGATATGTTTACCAGCTGGAAGCCAGCACTTGGGGCGGCAGCAACACTAGTGATAAATATGTTATACAAACACCAGTAGGAACACCAGAGAAAATTCATGCCCCATATAATGTCACAGTAATTGATGCATATTCTATATTTCTAGCTTGGGATGTGCCAGGTAAAAATGTATTTCTATGTAGTACTTTGTAGCAAAATGAAAGGATTGAAAAATTAGTATATCCAGGTAGGCAGCTGAATCATTCTGATATTTTTATTCTTTATATTTGGTTTTAGTGTTTGTGATTTAAATAACCAGTGTCTAAAGCTGTTGTGTCCTAGAGACATATTATTTTAATAATACTGACCTAGATACTTGACATGGGCATTGTGAGGTTTAGCTGAGCAAAACCCTGCATGTTTTGGTGTTGTGAACAATTACTGAGTGCAAATATTAATGAAAAAATCAAAAAAAAATATAGGTTTTCTCTTCTGTTCATACTAACCTGAGTTATCCCCAAGGTAACCTGAAAACTTTTTAGATTGTGTGACAGAGAGCCTGTGCTGGCTTTTGTCTAATTGAGTAAATTTTACTTACCCAAGCACCTTAGTGTAATGTGGATATGTTACCTTGCAGTACGGGGGATCAGTAAAGGCCCAGAAGTATTTTTACTCAAGGTACTCTTCTCCTGAACATGATCAGGTGGCCTTTACCTGCCATAAAGCTAGGCTAACAAGAAATAATTGAATTATAGTATCTTTTTATAACACAAACTGTGTGATATTCCATCAATATAGATCATAGTTTAAGTGATTGGTGCACTTTAGTGATGTTATAAAACTTATATGCTGTATTTATTGGGACAATGAGAGCCTTTTAATGAATAATCTTTTGTCTAGTGTAGTTGATCTCCAACAAGGTGTTTTCTAATTTGGAGATGCTGCTTTTTTTCAGTTAAAATTATGTCAATTTTTTTTAGAAATTTCAGATATTTGCATATTGCAATAACAGCCGTATGTGTTTTATCAATGAATTCATGGGAGTTTATAATATCTCCTCTTCCTAATTATTTAAGATGTTCTATCCTTGCTTAGCAAGGGTCAATTGGCATTAAAAATAAAGTCACCTAGAAAAAGTATTTTGCCTTCAAGACTGGGATTGCAAGTGTTGTGGTAGTGCTTAGCAGCACTCACCCTACCCATTTAAGCAATGATTAATAAATCTATAATACCCTGAGCTGTCAATCTTTTAGTTTTCAGGAGCACAAAATCCATTATAGAAATGCTATAATATATGAAAAAGATTAAAATCTTAAATTAAACTTTTCCCCCTACTGCCTGAAAGGATTTAGAACCCTGCAGAAGGCAGGTGAATTCAAATGGCATATAATCTACAGTTGGTTTTATTGGAAAGTGACTCATGCTGCATTATAGTTTTGATAATAAATATAATTTAAGGTACAGAATATTCAGCAACATTATAAATAGATTTAAAACATAAGAATGTACTGGAATAGCATAGGCTGTGAAGAGTGAGGTGTTTCCCAGAAAAGCTTGCCCTTGTTCTAGACCTTTTCCAGCTGCTTAAATTCCTGTTACTCATAGTAGGTTACAAACCTGCCAGGAGAACCAGGCTCTGTGTAGTACATTTGGTTTTGTTGCAATTAAGATTATGGATACAAAGGTCCATCTGTTCCTGAAACCACACAGTCAGAGGGATGAGGAGGAGGCTGGACATTACAGATCTGCAGAAGATGCAGGGTTGATGTATTCATACATGTGTAGAAATCATTCTCCTCAGATGGGAAAGGAACATGCCCTTCCTTCCAGACATTGCGACACACCTTGAACACTTATCTCACTTCTATGGATATTTGATAACTTAGTTCCTTCCTCTTTGCCTTCTTGTTGTGGGGCTAATTATTTAGGTTTTTAAATATGAAGAAGGGATTTTCATGCTGTGCTTCTGTTGGGTATTGTCCTGGTTTCAGCTAGAACAGAGTTCATTTTCTTCCTAGTTAAGAAAAAGATAGGAAAGCAAATCTTGCTGTTCTTTTTGGTATAGTACTTCAGGGCCACTAGCTGATCTTACAAGAATAGGGAGTACTAACAGCAGAGAAATGTTACTGAGTGTTACTGAGAGCTACAATGCTATTAATGCTGATAAACCTGTGAGCAGAAGCACTGTTCTAGCAGAAGCTAGGAAACTAATTACTGACGCTTCATAATCCTGCTTTGTGCTCAGTCTGAGGTCCTCTGTGCTTCTGGAGTTGTTTTTTTCCTTAAGACTGCAGAGGATGCAGGTGAAGGTTTATTTTGGAAGTTCTGATCTTCTGGAAGAGCATAGATCCCATTAACATGTCCTATCCTACAGGTGCCTGTGGTCACTTACATCCCCAGCTCAGTAGGATTAGCCTAAGGCATCTACTCCTTCTTATCCTTATGTCCATGTACATAGAATAACTATTTTCCTTTAATTAAATCTATTTCCTTTGTGAGCATAAATCCTTGTGTCACAATAGGCTATATTGAGGCAACATAGTTTTTCCTTATAAATGTAGGATAAACCTTTACTTATAAGGATTGTCAGACTTGGCAGTTACTCTTGGACAAAACTGTTCTTTTCACTGGTATAGACTCAATGTTAGAAAAAGTGCTTTTAATTAACAAAGTTTTGATGAGAAGGTACTTGTCCATAGTGTCTTCCTGTCTGTGGATATCAGGGCTGCTTTGGCATTCTGTTTTATCTGATGTAATAAATTTGGATCAAATGATCACCCTCAGGATTAATTACGGACACATCGCGTTACACAGATCTTCCTTTTGGATGGTTTAATTATAGTGTTTCAGCATCTGTAATATATCTAAATGTTGTGACTTTATAGATGTGTAGCATTTCAAAACTCCTGACTTAGCTGAAAAGCAAGGTGGCCCAGTAGTGGTTAAAGTGACAGATTCAGAAAAAAAATACTTGACACACCTCACTCACTGTGGAAAATAGGGCTTTATTTTCTGAAACAGATATTCCATTATCTTGTGTGGCATTGCCTCAGTGCACAGACCTCAGAGGTATGGTCCATTTCACTGATATGCTACAAGGATATGTTACAATTATTGTGGAACAACTATTAGTGCCATGGATAGAAGCAGAAGAGCCAAATGGAAAAAAAAACCCACTGCATAATTTCCCTAAGGTGTATCCATAAATGTTATTGATAGGTGTCAGGTCATCCTGCCTTCCAACTCATTGACAGCCCACTGGTTCTCACTGGGAACCTGATTCTTCTGGGTGTCTTTCATTGTTGCTTGTAAGCTGAACATGCTGAAAATAGGGTCCTGTCCTCTGCTCCTTGGCTACCTGCTTCATATGTTAATGATCATCTGGATTAAAATATTTCACTCTATCCACCTCTAGGCTTGCTTATCAGTCACAATGACAGTTGAGTAATCCGAATTCTTACTTTATTTTTCTGGGGATCAAACATGGTATTTCAATACCACATATTTGTCAGCGTCTCCAACTAACCTGGTTTCTTGTGGACTAGTAAATGGGACTTTTGATAAGCCAATGTCACATTCTCTCATTTTTGGTTTTTGAGTAAATTATTGCTTGCTCCACCTCCCTGTAGGACAAGCTTTTCAAGCTCAATATCCAAATTCTGCATCTTGCAACACATCAGCATCTCCAGCTGTCACTGTTTTCACAGTCTTGGTGGTAACACTTGATGCAACCAGATTGAGACATCTGGATATTTGAAGCATAATGTAAACAGTTCATCTCAGGAAGCCAAATAGATTGTTTTGTTTTGTGAATTTAAATATTAAAATATAACTTTAAAAGACATTACGTTCCTATTTCAGTATTTGTTTCCTATAAGTGAAAAAGTTTAACTGTTTTGCTTTAATTGTGATTGGATTTCGCATCATAGTAAAAAAATCTTCAGCAATTAACTTCAAACAGATTTTGGGTGACCAGTATGTAAGTCTGAGGCTTTTTACCCCCAATTTTAAGCATCTTGTGCTGCAAATTCTATTTTTGACCTAGCCTGGTTTTGAAGTACACAGAGCTGTCAAACCTAATTTGCAAAGTTTTGCACAGCATTGTCCATTAAATGTTATCCAAATATGCCCACAAAAACCCAGGGTTTCATTTGATTGATTTGTCCCATTGCAAAATGTGCACCTGCTGTGAAATGAAGTCGAAGAGAAAAAGAAGTGGAATAATTTAACTTTTTTATTTGTAAAGATAATCAGGGTTTTTCTGATTACATCTTAACTTCATAAATGTTAAATAACCTATCAGCATCTAGTTGTTGTAAATTATGAAAAAGAGTATTGCTGGGAATATTAACCAACTAAATCCTTGTTCTTTAGTGAACATGAAAATGTGTTATGGCAGGTTGTCATTGTGCTCATGGTAACTTTGACACCAAATAACAAAACTGCCATTTGCATTTAGGGTAAATTGGTTCACTTGTGCTTTTACGGTTCCTTTTATTCTGACATAAATTTATGAACTCTGGAACTAACCAAGTCGTGTGGTTTCCCAGATGACTTTAACAACTATGCCCATTTCATTTCCTTCAGTCATCAGAGCTCACAAGATAGTGGTTTCAGACTGGCTGCAGATGCTGAAGGCTGTTCTGAAAGAGAGAGGGAATTTTACAAGTTTCTGTGTTGTAAGAGTATATATTGTAATTTTCCAGATTAGGAAGCGATCCTTTGATCTTCATAGTCAATGAATTTGATCCAAGTGTAGAAGAATTCCATTGGACATTGGAATTTTTCAGGATGCTCATGTGATTTTATTTACAATTTCGTTTTCACTTCTTGAGAGTATTTTTTCTCCTGATTGTTGGTATCATTCCTAATATAGTGCAACATTTAGCAAAATTTTAAGATTTTGTGTTTCAGGTGTGAGGTGGTGCTTTTTTAATAATTTCTGATATGGACTGAACACTGTCCAATGTTATTGGAGAGGTATTTATTTTGAAATAGGTGACACTTGCTGCATACTGATGGATAGATTCAGCTGTCCTTGTTTCTATTCAATCTTCCCTGGGAAATCAAGCATTCTGAATAGTTTCAATTTCAAAGGTTTCTGGTGATTTTTGCCTAGAATAAGTGCACTGATCAGATGCAAAAACCTGAATCATATAACTTCATAAACGAATAGGTTTTCCTGGCTGAAATATCTGGTCAGTTTTCAGGAAAGGAGAAGAAGGGGACCTTAAATAGGAGATTATAAAAAGGTTTCTACTGGTGTGCTCTGCACCATTTCAAGCTCTTTCAGATGTTCTGTTGTATCCTTTACAGACCGTCCAATTATAGGGTGGAAATACTACTACTACTCCTAACAGTAATAATTATTTCTCTTAAGCAATATATTTTTAATTACTGGAAACATTTTACACTGCAAACTTAAGCGCACTCTTCTAGAGCATTTCATCTTCCACATATCAGGCAAAAAATACAGTAGTTTCACGAATACAAGCCGCACGGATTATAAGCCGCACCCCCGGTGCCTCGACAATGTTGCTGTCTTTGTCAATAGATAAGCCGCACCCCGAATATTAGCCGCACTTTCGTTCGTCGCGAGAATCCGTGCGCAGCTTTCACAAATTGGCCAATTAGTAACAGGATCGCGGCATAGCGGGCTTTACTGGCTCGGGGCGGGGCCAGGCAGGCTCGGCCCGCTCATGGTTGCCGACGGGGCCGGGTGGCCCAGCTCAGCGCCACGGCTCGGCGGGGCTGGCCGGGTGGTGCTGCCGCCGCCGCCGGGCTCGCTGGCCCCCCTCTCCCGTCAGCACCGCCCCGCTGCCGCGTTCGCTCGCCCGGCTGGCAGGGCTGCCGCCGCCGGGCTCGCCGTCCGCCCCGCTGCCGCTTGTCGCCCGCCCCGCGGCGCTTTCGCGGCTCGCGGCGGCGCTTTCGCGGCTCGCGGTTCGCGGCTCGCGGCTCGCGGTTCGCGGCTCGCGGTTCGCGGCTCGCGGCGGCGCTTTCGCGGCTCGCGGTTCGCGGTTCGCGGCTCGCGGTTCGCGGCTCGCGGTTCGCGGCTCGCGGCTCGCGGCTCGCGGTTCGCAGCTCGCGGCGGCGCTTTCGCGGCTCGCGGCTCGCGGCTCGCGGCTCGCGGTTCGCGGCTCGCGGTTCGCGGCTCGCGGTTCGCGGCTCGCGGCGGCGCTTTCGCGGCTCGCGGCTCGCGGCGGCGCTTTCGCGGCTCGCGGCTCACGGCTCGCGGTTCGCGGCTCGCGGCGGCGCTTTCGCGGCTCGCGGTTCGCGGCGAGCGGCGGCGCTTTCGCGGCGAGCGGCGGCGCTTTCGCTCGCCGGGCGGCGCTTTCGCGAGCGCCGCTTTCGCTCGCCCCGCCGGCAGGGCTGCCGCCGCCGCCACCAGGCTCGCCGGCCGCCCCCTCCCGTCTGCACCGCCGCCGCGTTTCCTCGCCCTGGCCGGCACTGCAGGCCCCCGCACCGCCGGGCTCCCCCACGCTGCTGGCCCCGATTATGCTGGGCTTCCCCCGCTGCCAGGCAGCCCCACCCGCCGGCCTTCCTGCTTCTGCCATGCTCCCCTGCACTGCTAGCCCCAGTTCTCCCGGGCTCCCCCGCCCTGCTGGCCCGGGCTCTGCCGCCCTCCCTGCCCCGCCCTGCTGGCTCAGGCTCTGCCGCCCGCCCCCGACACTGCTGGCCCCGCCTCTGCCAGGCTTTCCCACCTCTGCCGGGGCCGGCCGGGCTCCAGCTTGGCTTGGGGCTGCCGCGGGCTCTCACTTCCGTGTTGGCAGCTTTTAGAATTTTGTTAATAGATTAGCCGCCCCGGAATATTAGCCGCACTTCTGGGTTTCCACCAAAATTTTGGTCAAATTGGTGCGGCTTGTATTCGTGAAATTACTGTAATTTTCTTTGATGCAAAAAATCTACCTCAAGATCACGATCTCTCAGAGGTTTACTCTGTAACATCATCCTTAATTTTAAAAGTTGTAATTCTGATATTAGATCCTTAATTATTAGATCTTGGTATTTCTTTTGTAACTTTTATACCAAAGAAGGAAAATTTTGCAGAGGAATTTTTTTCATTTTTTTTGTCTCCTTCACCCTTCACCTCTTCCAACAACTCCTAATATCTTTGTTCTTCCTGTGAGTTGGATAGTTGAATAAGATTGAAGTCATGCTTCTACTTCAGGGCTATTTTTCAGCTTTTTAGTGTAATGGTGTTTTCTTTGTCTAACATCCAGTCAGACAGCAGAATGTTATTTCTTTAGGATTTTTATATTGTCTTTTTCTTATGAGAATTGTAAAAACATGGTGTTTCAAATATTTTTCTGATCTTTCAAAGTACATCAGTTGTTTATAGTACCGCAGCTAAACTTGAAATCTCTGATTTTTTGCTAACTTTTGTTTTTTAGTTATTCACATACATACTTAGCTAAAAAACCTCATCTAACACATGCACAACAGTTGGAAAAAATGCTCTTTGTAGCTTCAGGGTAGTGGTATCAATTTAGATGCTTTATCAGAAAAGGACCAAAATTGTAATTAGGAGAAAAAGCTGAGTTGTTTTCCAAAGTTACAAATGGAAAGATTCCCAAGGTGTGGACAAATCTCAGAACTGCTCACAGGCATCTGGTCCTTGTTACAGTCACTGTGACATCTAAAGTTGGTGTTGTGTTGAAAGAGAAATGTGCTTTTACTTATCAGATACATCTTGACTCATCTCTGAAAGGAACCTTATCTAGTCTGTACTTTGTCCTTTCTTATGTGACTGCAGAATGAAGGAAACGCACTCAAACTCTTATTTGGTCGTTCTCTTGGTTTTACGAGATTGCTGCTATCTGCACAGAAGTCCATAGTGGACAAAAAATTAAAAGCCTAAAGCCCATTTCCTAATAAAAAATACTACCCAAGGAAACCAAAAATCAAACAAAACCACCAACCAATCAACCAAAACCCTTAGACACTCCATGGGGAAGAAGAAAAGGTAGCATCCAGGAACATCTGCCTATTGTTCTAAAGCGATGGAATATGGCTTAGCTTGTTCTTCTGAAGGAATTGAATTTTTTAGCTTCTCAAGAAAACTAGAAAATTAAGAACTGACAGCATAGGAATAGGAATAGATGGGGAAAAAGTTTGAATTCAAATTATAAAAAATGAGAGGTTTTTTTTTAAAACAAAAACTGAAAGTTTGTTTTTACATTTAAAATTATATGTTTCTTGGCTCAAGCTATTGTATTGTACTCTACTGGTGAAGCAGGCTAAGAACCTACACTCAGCTACTGCTGTTGGGCTAAAAAGGCATAATTTGCTGAATGGTTGCAATTCACTTGTTTGATCATAAGACTATTCAAACAGCAGGGCTTAGTAGCTGTTACTCCTGCAAAATGCATAAAACCTGCCTGGTTCCAAGTCATAAGGTCGGTCTTCCCAGAAGTGCCAATTGCAAAACAGGCATTGAATTGAATTTTGATTCTCACCTAAGAACCATAATGTCTGTCTTCCTCTTATAATCTGCAGATGGATTTGTTTCAGTTTATATTTAAACGATTGTAGTTTTCAAAAGAGGCAGTAGGGAAAACCTCCAGAGGGGGCTTACATTTAAAATTGCATGTGATGAATGGCTCTTTGAAGTTGTCCTGCACTGTTGTTAGTGTTTCAGATAATCACTGCTTCCTCTCTGTTTCACAACAGGGATATTCATTGTCAATGTGCCATTGGAATACAACATCCTACTAAATGCAAGCAGCCCTGCGCTGCTGGTGAGGCCGGTAGGACGCGCGCATTTTGCCTTTGTCGATGGCCTGGATCCCTACACCCTGTATGAGATAAGAATACAAGCATGCCAGAGTGGTAAGGCAATTTAAAACACTCATCTGTGTGACTGGAGGGGATTTTCCAGGTAGATCCAACTCTGCAAAACAGGTGAAATTATTTTACGTTGGAGTCAAATGTTCACCTGGTAAAAAGAAAGCCTAGCACTGAACGAAGCATTGAATATTTCTCCATGTATCACGTATGTATTTCTCCATGTACTTTGAATATATCAAATGGAGGTTTAAAATATGCATTTTAGGTTATATGTGCCACTTTATAAAAAGCTCTTCACAAGCAGCTTAAAGGTCCTTGAAAATGGATGTACAGAACTGAATCAGCTCTGGAACTACTCACCAACAAGAAGTGATCATAAAGACAGGAGAAAGAGCCCAAAAATTAGAAATTCCCTCCCTTTGATGGCAATTTTCAAAAATCTATTTAAATAAGTATTTCTAAAATGGCAATTTTGAACTAATTTACTTCTCACTCTCACTGCTAAAAATCAGGAGTAATTAATTGGTAGATTTGTGGTAATTTAGATGAGTATTTAACAGTGAAATGAGACACCATTTCCACTAACAGTTTCTTTGCTTGACATTCTTTTCCTTTTAATGTATTTTTTTGTTGAGGAAAAAGCTCTTATCCGTACACAAACTTCTTATTCTGTAGGTGGATGTGGAGTGGGTGGTCAAATATATTCAAGAACTGCTGAAGCACCTCCCAGAGAACTGAGCCCACCTGTTGTTAAAGCAATTGGACCTGCACTCATAGAAGTGAAATGGGCACCACCCAGGAAACCAAATGGCATCATTACTAACTACTTTATCTACAGGTAAATGCCCTTATCACCTCAGATTCTTAGTCCTACTAAACAGTTCCTTTCTTTATTCCTTGATTTTTTGGGAGGTGAATAAAGGTGTAGAAGTACATGAAAAAATAGATATTACTTTTCAAATGCTAAGGTATTAAGCTGATCTATGGATGGTCATGTTGGAAATATGAACTCAAACAAGAATCATCTTCCCAAACTACATTTTAAAAATTCAAGGGAACAAAAATCTTAGAAAAAGTTTGCAGGATAGATACTTATACTGTGCTTACCCAGACCAGTAGGTACAAACTTCAATCTTCTCTCATAGATAGTTGAAAATTTTATAATGGAAACAGGAGTAATTCACCAGTTGTGAGACTTTCAAAAGCAGAAAAAGTTATCTAGGTTCCTAAACCAGATCAATTTTCCAAGATAATTTATGTTCCTAAGTAAGTACAGTAATTTCACGAATACAAGCTGCACTGAGTATAAGCCGCATCGCCGGGTGTTGGCAAACATTTTGGTTTTTTGTCCATAAATAAGCCACACCTGAGTATAAGCCGCTCTGTCATTCGCAGGGAGGACCCGAGTGCAGCAAAGTTGCCAAATAGTAACAGAATCGCGGCAGGGCAGGGTTTACTGTCTTGGCTCGGCCGTGCGGGCTCGGGGCTGCCGACAGGGCTGGGTGGCCCAGCTCGGTGCTGCCCCGTGGTGGCAGGGGGTGCACAGAGCCCGCCGGCACCCGCGGTGGCGGTGGGAGGCGGGGATGGAGCCACCCCGCTCCTGCGGCAGCGGCACGTGGGGATGGTAGCCCCCAAAACGCGGGGGCAGAAGCACGGAGCCCCCTGCCTCCCCCCGAGCCGTGGGGCCAGCAGCACGGAGCCCCCTGCCTCCCCCCAAACCGCGAGGTCAGCAGCACAGAGCCCCCCACCTTCCCCCCAGGCCACGGGGCCAGCAGGAGAGAGCCCCTGCCTCCCCGGGAGCCGCGGGGGCAGCAGGAGGGAGCTGCCCCGCCTTCCCCACCCCCTGTGCTGCCTGCACGGAGCAGCTCCACCCGCCGCGCAACAGAGTAACCAATTTGTAACAACCACGTAAATGCAGGGTTTTACTGGCAGGTGCTTGACTTTGCAGTTTGCGCTGACTCGGTTTGCACTCCCGGGGTTGAAAATGTCAGAAAATTATTCACATATTGGCTGCTCCTGAGTATTAGCCACATTTCCGGTGTGGGAGCAAAATTTTGGTCAAAACGGTGCGGCTTGTATTCGTGAAATTACTGTAATCTGGGCAGTGATTACAGTACATCTGTTCACGTACCTTGGTGTTTGGGTTCATCTGCCCTGTGTAGGTTGTTGACTGACTCACTTCCTATGAGGAGTTTCCTAAGCCCTGTGTGAGAGTTTTTCTGTACAGTAGCTGTGTTTAGGGCAGGATTAAACTAGCAGAGCACGGATCTCTGTTGTGCCTGCTGACTGTGTTAAAAACTCACAGAAGCGACCTTCTTGAATTACTTCAGAAATTAGAGAAAATAAAACTCAAGCCATATATTGGAGAGGGATTTAAACTCTGAAGTTCCTGGGTTTTCCAACTCTTAAGTATGTGTGGCAAACACATGCTGGGCTGACCCTAGCCTCCCACAAAGAATTTGGGACTTTTTATTATATTAAAGGTGTGACTGAGAAGACGGGAAATCCAATTACCTTTTGGAATCCTCAGTGATAATTAATATAAATTCATTTTTGCCTTAAAGATGTTAGTGGTCTCTAAAAATTCCTGCTGTCTTGAAATACCCTTTTGTTTGCCTTTTTTTAATTGTCTCATCAAAAAAACCAAGTCCCTCCCCTGCATAAAGGGGAATAAAGTGTATGTTATAGCCCAAGACATGTCTTCACTCTGTTGGTTTTGTAAATAAAGCCGATGATTACCACTGCTATTCCATGGCAACCATAGAAAGGGAAAACAGGAAATATAATGCAGAAAGCCTGCTTCAGTGAAAAATACTGTAAATTGAATTTGACAGCATTTGATGGCATTTGATTATTCTAGTCACAGCCAAACAATGATATAAAGAGTAATATGAAACAGAATGTGTTACTGCCTAGCAGACTCAAAAGCAATAAACCTTCCTCCAATGTGACACAATCACTTCACAATCATAATTGTAGCCTGTTTGATACCTCTGAGTACAGCAGAAGGGCACTGACTGACATAGATACATTTTGTTTTTTATTTAAAGTGAAATGAAAATGGCGCACTGGGGCTCCAGATACAATCGGTATATTCACCTACATAGGCATGAATCACTTGGCAGTTATTTCAGCTGAAGTTTAAATGTGCTTAGACAACAACAATATCAAATCTTTCTCAGATAGCTGCAAAGAAATCAGAAATGGGATGTAAGCACATAGTTCTTTTTCATTTTGTAGCCACACATGGCCTTACATTGTTATAGCAGCAAGACTGCAGTATTTCTATGGGAGGTTATGGAATGTAATTTCTTCTTCAGTATGTGCCTCTTCCTTACTGCATCACCACCAAAATAAATTCATTTAACTCAAAACCTGGAATGCTTGGGGACCTAGTGTGTGTGCAGATCTCTGCATTAAAGTGGCAGGACTTGTGCTTTCCTCTAACATCATAAAACTACTCCCAAGTTTGCAGCCATTTTGCTAGAAAACAAAAACTTCAAATATTATTTTATGATAGAGGAGATGGTGATATATTTTTTTTATTCATAAAACAGCTTTAAACACAGATCTGAAGCTTTTAAATTTTTCTAGCAAAGACCACAACTTAGAAGATTTTGGGAAGGAGAAAAGATCTGGTTCATGACATGATCATCTTATCTAGTTCTGTTCCCATTAATCATGACTTAATATCACTCTGCCAGCCACAGAACTTGCTACTCTGAAAACAATAATAATATTATGAAAATAGATGATATATATTTGTTGCTGCATTTTAGTAAGTTGTAGGTCACATGAACTAATGGAACTTCTCTCTCTTGATTAACAGGATGCACTGTGCAGGAGGCACAAGAGGGCCCTTACAGACATATTGCCTGTAAAATTAGAAATATTTTGGTTGATGACTTCCTTAAGAGAACATCTGAATTTTTCTGTCAAACTGTCTATGTCTTGTCCAATAAGATTATATTATTTAGTATGTATTTGCGAGACTGAAGAGTAGCTCTCACTAGCTGAGCAGTCCTGTTGGTGAAACTGTGGCAGAAAAATGAAGAGGCAATTTAAGACAGAAGACTTGTCTCAGTGGCTGTCGTGACTTGCAGTGCAGAGGCTTCCAGATTGACTCTTCATGATTAATTCATTGCTTAGCCGTATACCCTTAACCAGGAGTTGTACCCAAGACAGCTTCCAAGGAACATATGTTACTGGATGGTTTAATGTAGGAATCCCAATGGGTGCTTATGTCATTGAATACAAGAGTTCCTGATGGCTTTTATTTATACCTGCAATTGATCTAATAGCCATCTAAACTAGTGTATTACATGCAATAACTTCAAATTCCTTCTGTTCTTCTTTTCTTTTTTTTTTTCTTTTTGGTTTTTTTTTTTTTTGATCAGAACTCATGTTAAAAAAAAATACCCTGAATCATGAAAGCTATATTAGTGTAGATTAGTTGAATACAAATGTAAGTATGTCTCTTTGTTTAATTAAATGTGAAATTGCAGAGGGGGAGCATTGCTAATGTTACATTATTCCCCCACATCTGACAGTGTGATTCTCCGATTTTTTGAATTTTACCCCAAGACTTCTCAGTGTTCCTAAAAATAATTCACTAACACTTTGGTAAGCAAAGCAGCAGGCACTGCTAAAACATGTAATTTAGTTGTATGGTGAAAGGTAAATGTGAGGAACGATTCTGGTTTGACCCTGGAGACCATGGGGATTCGCCATGCACACGGGGAAGCCGAGAGGTGAGCGCTGCAGTCAGCGTCGCTGCAGCACAGCTCTGGAGTTATCTGTCACAAAGGAGATTATATCCTCCTCCTTGTGTCATCCACCTCAGATTGGCACTGGGGCAGGGAGAATTTGCCCTTATAAAAACAACTATCTGAACATCTTTGAAATGAATGTAAGCAGCAAATCAGACTATGCAGATTAAGAGACGGCTTCCAGCTCTTGGAAATGTTATTCTCCTTTGCAGCTCATTGTACACAAGAAATACTTCCAGTTAAATGAGCAGCTGAATCTTAAATCTTAAGACGACTGAAATGATTACTGATTGTTCAACCACTTCTGTTCAAAGTTTATTCATACATGAAGATATTCTGGTTTTCAGCCCTACAGATGGAACCATTTACCTAACCATAAGTTTCATTCATTAAATAGTCAGCAGTAATAAGATCTAAATACTTAACCAGCCTACATTGTACAGCTTTGCCTGTGAATCAGCTTACAGTTGGTGGCATATTTGATCATTCAGTGTGAAAAAAATGTTTATCACAGAGTTTAGAATATTTATAAAACATAGATTTATGTATTCATTTGAGTCCCATACTGTTTGGTTAGCAAGACACATTAAATGTGACTTTCTTGCATGAAAATGTACTCTCTTTTCCCTTATTTACAGAGATTTTTTTAGACGTATTTTTGGGTGCAAACAGAAAAGACTGTATTTTTAGATGCAGGAGAAAGACATGGTAATGATTCCCCTTTCAAAATTATATGCCTTGCATTACGTCAGTGAACAGCATCCGAGGGAGGGTTCTGCAGGAGGCTCAACTTGCCATTGTAACAGAGCATGGGCAATTGTATTAAAAATTGTTACTGGAATTTTGGAGACAATGGGAATTTCTGGGCCCTGATTTTTACAGAGAGACTGAAAATTTCTAGGGAATCTTTCCCATTTCTTCTACTTGCCAGTCTTTGCCCAGTTGTGCCAACCAATCCTCAGTATAAATATATCTTACAATTTGCCTTTTTCACTATGATAGAGATATTGTACCTCAAAACTCTTTTTTAAAAACAAACCAAAAAAAAATCACACTTTAATGCACATAAACCAAACAGTGTCCATATAATCTGCTTATCTCACAATTTAGCAAAACTTACTTAGTTTTGTATTAGAAAATAATGTCTTCTTTCCTACCTTATATATGCATATACACAAAGGATGAATAAACAGCTGTGTACACACTTGCATACATTATGTTCTTCATATTTGCATGTTAATACCTGGGAATGTATTATTACAAGCAGCTAAGATTATCAGTTTTAAAAAATCAATGCTTTTTTATTTTTAAACTAATTCCTGGTTTGACCTAACAAGATAAAATCCAACAGCATTCTTTGAAACACAGATTTTCTCTTGCCAAAGAAATGTTCTTCAGCTTCTGTGTGTGTGTGTAGTGATGATGACACCCGGTAGCCAGAAAAAACAATTTTACTTTGCAAATTTGCCCTACTTGCAATAAAAGTGGCAGATAATATAATTTGGATTTTTGTTGTAGGCATGGAGGGTGAAAGTGCTTTTATGTTCTGCAAAAGCCAAGCTTCCTGTGAAGAGTAGGGGAAATACTTGAATTCATGTGCAGTACAGCCCAACCATCACTGAGATTTATCACAGTGTTTAAATGTAACCAACTTAATTTCACACAAACATTTTTATGCCAAGTGAAAGAATTGATTTGATAACTCTGTTTTGAAGATGAGTGCTCAGCTTATTAAAACTGTTGTAAATTATATGGAAGAAAGGGCCATATTACAAAGGGGCTGAGGATCATCTGTAATCTCTGGTAGTCAGAATATCACCAGGTCCAAGGCAAGCATATCTGCAGCCATAATGCTATATACATACATATGTATGTATACATAAGTGTGTGTGTATATATACATAGATATAGATACATATATGTGCATACATACAAAAAGAAAAACCCATTGTGCCAAAAGCTAATAATTTTCTTTATATATCTTAGGTTTGCATTTTTAAACAAAAACAGTGTTGAAAAAAATACATCGTTTATTACAGAAAACACTATGTGTGATATTTTAATGAGGTTGGGTGGTGGAGCTGCAAATTCAGCTAAGTTAATGCACTAGGGATTACTTACTCAATTTGCAAGAAAAAATGGGGTATTTAGTCTGAGCAAACCAGATTTTAAAAGTGCACAGCTTTAGTTTTGAGGGCATGATAGAATATTTATTCCTTATTCACTAGGTAACATTTTTCTCCAGTAAATTGGTCACGACTTTTCCATAAATGAGGGATTCTGAGGTGAGTACCTCTGTAAAAGGATTGATTTTCAGAAATGCATAAAATTTGTACCCATATTGCAATTCAAGTCATCGCTTAGCAACTACAGATAGATTTAAAATTTCATGTTCTAAGTTCTGAAATTCTCATTTGTGGTGTGTTTGTTCCTAGAAAGACAACAGGCTGTTGTGTTGCTACTCTGCTGACCTGAACTGTGTCAGTGCACTTTTTTGACATGCTTTACAGTATTCTTGTAGATAAAGGAGAATAAATGATTGCCTCAAAAATCTCTTCTTCACTACTCAGCACCTAACACAAGTTCAGGGAAATTCTTTTAAGATGCAAAGATAGGTAGTCAGTTCCTTGTGTGTGTGTAGCGTACAGAAATAATTTCTGTATTTTTCTGAGATGCAAGTTGAACTTGGAACTTTAGGATCAACTACTATGGGACAGCTAAAGCTATTTTCTGTTTTAAAAACACTGCTTTTGATTTAATCTTAGGCGTCCTGTGGGCAGTCAAGAAGAGCTGCTTTTGTTCATCTGGACTGAAGGAGCTTTGGAATTCATTGATGCGTCCGATGCTCTCCAGCCTTTTACTCTGTACGAGTACCGTGTCAGGTCTCAGAATTCCGTGGGGTCTGTGGACAGCCTGTGGGCTTCAACCCAGACTCTGGAGGCTTCCCCGTGGGGCATGGGAGCCCCTTGGGCACAAGCCACAGGCGCGTACTCGGTGCGGCTGAACTGGACGCGGCCGGTCTCCCCCAACGGTGTCATCTCTCTGTACCGAGTGGTCTATCAGGAAAAAGGCAGCGACCCGACCTTCAGCACCCCAGCTGTCACAGCATTCACTGTCATGGTAAGAGCTGGACCACAAAACCAGTTTTAAGGTGTTTTTACTCTGCCTTGATCTCTGTTGTCTATTAAAATCTCGCTTAACACCAGTTAGAAAAGTGGGGTTTCCAATTACCTGTCGTTTTGTTGGTTTAAGTTTTGTGTTTGGCCCAATAGCAGACTGAAACATTTCATGTTAATACTGTATTTCTATTAGAGGTGAGTAGATTACTCAAAAGCATAGATGTGTCATTTCTGGAGGAATTAAGCACATGCATTTGTCAGCCTTGCTCTGAAAATACTGTCCTGAATTTTTTGTCTTACTAACAAAATAGTTTCACAGGACCTGCACAAAGAACAGCAATATGACTCCTCCTTGTATAGAATTCTATTTTTTATTTCAGTTGGAATCATAAAGTGAATGAATTAATTAGTAATTACATAGTTCATATATGCAACCCATTTGCATGTTCCCCTCATAATTCATCAGTAATAAAAGCAGTTCTACTTTTATTTCCAATTCACGCACTTATATTAGACTGTTACTTTGCACTGCTGATCTGTCTTTCCCTTCCCTTTCTTTTCCTGTTTCTATTCAATATGTGAAGGGACAGATTGAGGAAAGGGCATTGTTTGGTGAACTGACTAACACCATTGTGTAAACCAGTGACAGAAATGGTTATGTATTCTGCATTTACCACTGTCCCCCCCTTTATATATTGCATTCTAGTCTTTCTATAGCAAGATAGCTTATAGATAGTTCGACTGAACTGTTGTATATTAGGACAGCTGGTCTACTTGGTTGTCTTCTCAAAATAAATTTTAAAAGTTTAAGGAGGTTTTAATAAAATTTGGTTTCCTCAGCAGTGCCACCTCAAGTTCATAAACCTAGAATTTTGCTAAATTATTTTTGTAGTCCATTTTAGTATTAAAAAACACCAGAAATCCCCTAAATTCTCTATTATCCCAATTTTGAAGTATGTGATTGACAATTCAAGTAGGATTCTAAAAAGCTTTCTCTGGAATACATGGTAGTAACCTCTGAGTAACTTCCTCAGACAAATCTCTACATGACACAGTGGAAGAAGTTTCCACCTTGGTAGTCTTACACTTGATCATAATAGCAGAGCAGTTTTGTGTCTAGCTTCCTAAATAGATTAAATTTTTAATATATCTTTTTCTGAAAAGGAGAACAGATCCTGAACTGAGTTATAGAAATAATATATGTTTCTGCCTTCTGAAGCAGTTGCATTCACATTGCACAGCACGCCAGGCTTAAAAAAGTAGATTGGGATTATAAAATTCAGTGGCATTTTTGTATTTAGCTCCCTTAACTTCTTTTAAGAAAAATTAGCGCCTTTATAATTGTGATGATACACCTAAGATTTTAAAACCAGTGAAAAGTCAGGGCTTCTCCTACCACTCTACTTCAGCAGCATGCAATGTATTGCTGAGCATCAGAATTGACCTGGCTGGTCATGCATTGCCCTGTCTTCTAAGCATGCCAACAACAACAGAAAATGTCCAAGATGGTTGTACTGTGGGCAATAAAACCTACCAAAATGGTATTTTAAATAATTTTGCTACAGTGTGTTTCTTTAACAGCATCAGTTAAAAGCTTTTTAGATTAACAAGCTATTATTTACTGAATTAGTATTTTCCTGGCTCCAAAATCCTTTATTTTCCCCAAACACTAACCTGAATCAAAATGACATTCTGGCACCATATGTATAGCTGTTCTACTAGCATTGCAGCAAAGCTGGCTTGCATGGTTTTTCTACAGTCCTTTGTCTTGAACATGAGTCAATTACGGTATTTGCTACCAGGTTTTATTTAAAATACTATACTAGCCTTTGGGGACAAACCTTTTTGCACACCTCCTCCAACTCCTCCATCCCTTGTACTCACTTTAAGCTGCTGCAGTAACTGAGTAGAATTGCTGATTTATACCAAGGACCTGAGATCTGAATCCTACCTCTTCTGAATACAGCAGAACAGCTAAAGCTTTGAATCAAAGATATTGACATAAAATGCATGGAGACCTGTTATCAAAAATATCTGCAGGAGGTTAGGTCAATAATCTCAGCAGGCAAAAACCTGGACACCAACTTTCAAAGTTATAAACACTTAAAAACAGAATTTTATCATGAAATTTCTGATATGCCCTTAACTTTAGCTTTTTGAATGAGATACTTTAATTAAAATTTAATTGTATTGAAGGAACTAGAATTCCAATGATTAAACTTCTGCCCCTTTAAAATATAGCCTTCATGGGTACTAGGCTAAATCATTTAATCTCCTAAAGCATCTCTATTGGAGCTCCCTCATGGGATATGCCATTAGTCATTCTTTCTCACAAGCTTCCATGTTACAAGTAAGACTTAAAGTATTAAGAAAGCAATGAGCTTGGTCCTTTATTTAATCTGTTAGACTCCATTCTTATCCCATTAGATTATTCCAGAAAGAAAAGCACTGCTAGAATCACGGTGGCTGATCCCGCCCTTGTGCTTGTCGGTTGCACCCTCATTGCCTGCCCCAGGACATAAAGCTTGACCAAAACTTAGAGGAGAAATAAAATCTTGTGACATTGTAAGATAGAAATCAAGCTTTTGCTAATGTCCCTGCAGACTGTTCTTACATGACATCTTCGTTTCCATCCCTCTCAGAGCCAAATGAGAAGCATCTTATGGATTTTCAAACAATTTAACAGACTTCTCCACTATACCTTCCCAAATGCAGCTATTTATTCTCCATTAATATGTATTTGAGTTAATATGTCAAAGGTATGACTGTCTGGTACCTTAAGGTTATCACTGACCCCTTGAAATTTTACACTGCCTGTGGAAATAAAAATGAGAACTCAATTCTCAGAACAAAAGCTGCTGCCCCTGAAATGAAAGGAAGGTGTCCTGCCCCATCAGAAGTGACATACATGTGAGCCATTTTGATGCTTCACAGTTAAAGAGCAGTGTCACCCATTTCCTTAGCTTGCTTGTCCAAGAGTGTAGTGACAAATGTTAGGTGACAGTGAGTTAAACTGACATGCTGGTTTATTTGTAAAGCAAAGTCAAGGCTGGTTACAGCAGCACAAGTGTCTCCTACAGTGTCTTTGCAGTTCATTTTAACCCTCTAAAGCAGGAATCATATTTAGTGTCTTGACATTAACATGAGACAGATGTGTTTATAGGGGAATGGATTTGCAGTAGGTTCTCATTTACAGAAATCTGCATAAAGTGACTAGATTGTCAAAACAAGCTTCTCACTCTTGTGAACTTAGGACTCAAGCTTGTGAACACAGGACCCAGAGCTGATTTCATTATAAAGCCGATGAGTGCCTGTCAAACATCATCAAACATCACAACTTTTTAACTGCTGTATTCTTAATGTTGCTGTGAGGTAGAACTGTGGGTAGGTTTGGAAATTTCTTGATAGAGTTTTTGTGGGTGTGTAATGCTGCTTTTCCCATCACAATTATATCAAGTGTTTGGTTGCTTAATGGGAGCAGGAGAATTCAAGGCCAGGTAGATGAGTAAAAACCATAAAAATATGTAGCTGATATAAAACACTTGGAGAGAGAAAAGCATCCAGAGATGAAGGTTAAAAACGAAAGCTGCCTGCTATGCACAGTGCCCCCCAATTATTATTATTATGTAGAATCAAGATCTCAATGTGTTAAATTCACCTCAGTCAAGTGTAGATCGAAGTGCAATGTGCTTGTTAGAGGATGCAAAATATAGGGATAAGCATTATAGGCCTATATTCCTGGGAAATCCTGCACCTGTGCACAGATCTTCTCACAATGTGTTTTGCAATGTGAGGCTTTCAGGCCAAACTTATCCTTAAAGGTTTTTTTTTTTCATAAGTATGCCAGCTTGGGGTGAAAAAAATTAACACGTCTCTTAGCTGCTATCACTGCCCCAGCAAAGTCTCTGGTTTGGATGCAGCTGTGCTAACAGTTGAGAACACATATTGGCTTCCCTGGCATTATCTGGGGAGATGGTATATAACTGCACTGGCCAAGCTTCTCTTGGCAGGTGCTGTGACAGGGAAATCTGTAGACATATTGCAGAATAGCAGTAATAAAGACTTTGGTAGGAGGATGAGGCTTTGGCTAATATGATTGTGTTGTTATAAGCAGACAGAATTTACTTATCAAATAATCTGAGTCAGAATATGAAGTATAGTTTACTTGTTCAAAAACTCTATATCAAAAATAATATATCACACATATTTTTGGGTGTCCAGTACTGCCATACCTATGCAGGATTTTACAGATATCTGGAATCATGCATCCAGAGTTAGTTTCTTTATAATAATTACATTTTAAAGTACATAATATACATTCATGTGTAGTCCTTCCCTTCTATTTCCTTCTGTAGACCAGTGAACATTTGGCAGCATTAGAGAGGAGATACCACAGTTATTAACATCACTGTACAGACTGTTCAATAATGCAGTATGCAGTGCTGTACATGGCAACATTCTCATACAAGTAATGAAGATTGTAACCACAAGAATAAAGAAAAAAAATGCCAAGGAGAGGGACCAGTGAAACTTTTTTATACATACCTATTGCATATGCCTGGGAAATGGAGTGCACCCTAAGAAAAGAGTGTAAGTGAAGGAAACCCTGCACATGCCATAAATTCAGAAGATGTGCTACTTAGCAATGAGTGAAAGCTGTAAACGGCAGTGGAGGGCAAAAGTTAATTAGGCTACTGTGCTGCTGCTAGGCAGTGGAAAGTGGCCACTACCAGAAACAAGATGGCTGCTCAGCAGTGCCCTAATGCAGCCAAAAGAGCATCTCCTTAGCTCTGCAAGGGCTTATGGGTTAGGGGAAATCATACACAGATGACTAATTTTTTTATGGTTCACAGACGATCAAAGTGAAATTCAGCAGCTGTTCAGGACAAGTGACCACTCTAACGGCTGTAATATAACCTGCTAAATAGAGAGGGAATTGCATGAGAGCAAGAGGTTAGCTGTGATTATCGGCAGGTGAGTGCTTTATTGAAGTTGAAAGACCATTAACATTGATGGAGTAATTATTTCAACTTGGAAGTAATTACCTTGATGGGTGATAACTTCTCCAGTGTTCCCAGATTTGATTGGACCAAACAATTGTGAACTCTTGAAGCCTAGAAAAATATTACAACAACACTGCAATGTTTAAATTACTGAAACCACTGTTAGAGTATTTTAATTATGCCTAACAGTGAAAAGATTTTAATGTACAACAACTGGTGACCTCTCATGTATAGAGACATTTGCTTTCTAATTTCAATGAAATGATCCCCACCTACTACGTGTGTGCTGTATGTGATGGCTTTGCAAATGAATCGTTTGATTTTAAATGCAGTTTTTAAGATTCAAAGCCTTGTTAGCACAGTTTCAGGAAGGGCTTGTACTGGAATTGCTCTAATTGTTTCATTTGCCAGGAAAGCCCAGTAAAGTAAAATGCTTTCCGTGTTTAAATCTCTAGACTTGTTAAGCTTACACAGGATGAATACAGGACAAGTGCTCCTTCACATTGAAGGCTGCTTAAAAAAAGTGTGTGAGGCAATCTGTGTCTCACAGATTCTGTTGTTTCCATGCTGCTGCAGAATATGCTGGATTTGGCACTACAGCTCTGTTTAAATAAGCATTTGGATTGGCACTATGATGCCCCTCCAGAAACTGATTAAGTGCTTCAGTAAGCCCCACCTATCAAGACACACATGTAGAATTGCCTAATTAGAGCAGAAAGGATGAAATTGATTGTTGCGCAACGTAGATGATTTTAAAGTACTGTGGTAATAGAACTGGAGGGGAATGGTAAGAGAGAAAGAGAGAGGCTTCAGCTCTCCTATTTATACCATCCTTGCCATAAACAAGGCCACTTCAGTGTCTCCTGGATGTTTCCGGCAGCTGCAGAAACATAGCTTGAGACCCTGCTGGAACTCTGCCAGGAAGGAAAGAATCCTCGTGAGTTAGGAAGGAGAGGTTTGTCTGGTATCTGTGAGGTCTTAATATGTTGTCAGGCAACTGGTGATTTGAATTAGTGGAGGTTACAGTGAAGAAGCTTGTTTCACTTTTTTCTTTCATGTTTTCGCCCTAATTCAGTGTGCTAGATGAAGCTTATGTAATTGTGCCTTTCAATAAATATTTGGACCAGATGGAAGTAAAAACACCGATACAGTTATGTCTAACACCTAACCACACTCTAGATTGACTAGGCCAGAGTGCCTGGATCAATAGGTAATTCCTTCTACCAATAAATTAGTTACCTATTTGGAAAAATCTGGTGTATTTTATCTTTGGGCCTCTCCTTGTGCAAGGTCCATTTTCCACCCATTGTGTAGTCTTTTTTTAATTAGTGAAACACATGTAGAACTAGGTCTTTTGAGAGATATTTATAATGTCTGACTTCAGACACCTAACCTAGTTAAGAGCATGAATGACCTCTACAGACCATGTAGTGTTCAGAACATCTAAGGCATGGACATTTACCATCTTGGGCTGCAGCTGTTCACATGGGACTGCTTTCCTGTGCTGCACCTGTGTGCCACTACTAGTAAGTGTCACTCGAAGAAGGTGGTTGATTTTGCACTGATTAATCAGCTTTCTTCAGCCTCACAATGGAATGATGCAGTTTGACAGGTTTAAAAGATAGTGCTCTTTGGCAGAAAGATGGTGGTAGGCAACACTCTGGAAGTGGTAATCTTTACTGTGTGTGCACCTGCAGCCATAAGAGAATAGGTGACCACCTGACAAAGCCTAAATGCTGATGACTAAAAAGAGATTGCATAAATACTCCATATGCTGCTTCTATATATATGTTGTTATGTATGCTTTATATTTATGCTTTTCTCTGTGATTTCTTCTGTATTTACATTTGAGTTGTGAGAATAAGATCAAGCTAACCAGGTGGTGTAGAGAAACACCACTGACAGAATGTTTTCTAATTTGTAATAACCAAATAAACAAAACAGAAGCCCCCGCAAAGCTTCATCTTATTTAGTGTCATTTGTTACAAAGATGCAATATGGGGACAGTCTTCCCTCTGTGCCCAGTTGTGTGACTGCACTAAATCAGCTTTAAAGAACAAAGTTTTAGTAAGCTACAGATGCATTTTCATATATAAGTAGAAAATAAAAATGAAGAAGGAGGAGGCAGAAATTTGTTGGCTAACGTGTACAGCTGTTTTTCAAATTAGATATCTGTTTAAAAATGCTTAATTGGATTTGACTAGATTTTAATTCACATTTAACCAACGTTCTTAAGTGGATGTATCAGGCAACTCCAAGATAACACTCTTTGTTGGTGAAGTCATAGGGCAGCTTCCTAAAATCCCCAGGGTCATGCCTAACAGTTACAGATACAGGAATTCTTCAGCTGATAATTAGAAAGGCCACTCCCCAGCCCCCATCCAATCCTCCAGCCCAACTTCCCTCCACAGATAAGGTCTTTTATTCAAATTGGCTGAGAAATGTTATGTCACATGCTTAGATTTCATAGGGAATTTTTGCAAGCAAAGGGTAATTTTAATAAACAGAGAATCCTACCTTTTTTTTTTTTTTAAGAAGAAAAGCAGCAAAAGCAAGCCTTAGGACTCATGGGAATTGATAATGTAACATAGAGCCTCCTACCTCTGGGGACTCCATTTGAATCTAATCCAGATCTACAGTCACCAAAGTCATTCTCATCAAACAGCCGTGGGGTGTCCTATGCAAGATAAGTTTAGTATTCTCAGCTGACCTCCTGTCCTTTCTCTTTACTGCTCCCTTTTGAATCCATTCTCATCACTCAGCTTCACAGCCTCATTCAAGCTCATCTCCCCTATGCTTGTTGCAGTTTCCCATTTTCTGCCTGCCAAGTGACCTCCCTCTCTCCTCTTTTCAGACTCTACAAAAAGCCCTGGAATGCATGTATAATCTTGCCCCCTCTTCCTTTAGGGAGCAAGACCCTAATATCTGCATGGTGCTAAAAGATGAGTTTATCAACATAAAGCTCTTTGGGAGTGGGAATGGGTGTCCGTCTGTTAATTTACAGCATTATATAAATATTATTTTTGAGACTGTAATAGCAATTATGGTGAATAGGGGCCAGATGGCCTCTGTATCTAGAAAGCAGAATGGCAGTGTATTTTTAATGGCCTTAAATGTTACTTTTTGACAGGAAGCTAATATTAAATTCTGTGGTTTAGGTGCCTGTCAGGTGAGTATGGCTCTGAGTTTTGGTTTTTCTTAAAGTAATTGCTAATGTCATGCCTGGATACTTTTGCCCACTAAACCCTTTTCTGTGGTGGGGTCTTTGTTGTTGCTCTGGTTGTGTTGTTGTTGTTTTGTTTTTTTTTTTTTTAAAGGATGGTTATTGATCTCTTGCTGAGCTGAGATTTCAGTTTTATGCCAGATAGTTTGATTAATGGGTTGGTTTCTGTAAGTGGACTGAATGGGGATAGGAAGCACAAGCCGCTCACGCCGCCAACCCTAACTCCGTCAAGACGCATAGCTCATTATGAAACAGTTATCAAGTATACATGAAAAATTAATTGGGCTCAGTTTGATTCTGAAAAGGATCAGCTTTCTACTTGGCGGTCCCCCCAATCTTTCCAGATGTTGCATGCTAGCCCCTCGAGAAGCAGCGAAGGGAGATGTATTAATACATTGTATTGATTAGATCAAGACCCCTGACAGTTATTTGTAGAGATACCATCTGGCTGCTGTTCGAATTCCTTCACCAAAAACAGGACGTGACATGTTATTAATCTCAACTCTCTAAGTATAGACAGTTGCCTTTTCTGCTAAACCGCATTTTACCATTCCGTAGGAGATGGAGGCAGACCTGAAGGGTGCTGAAATTAAGGTTATTACACAAATTGAGCCATATGGTCCAAATATTTCAGCAAGAAAATTGCCAGGCAATAAAAATTGCTCCTGCCTTCCTAATGGTGTAAATTACAGTTTAACCATGGCTCTAATGATGTCCTTCTGCCGCGCTTAACTACTGTTACATGAAGGACATTGTTTTAAAAATATAAAAAACAAGTAAATGCCAGCAGCGTGTTTTACAATCTGTTAGTGTGTCATTAAGAACACTGTCAGAATTACATAAACATAATGGCAGGCAACCTAGCATACAAAAGAACGAGTATGGAAATAGAAAGTGTCTTGAAAACTCCTTTAGCTTTGTCAAGAGCCCTTTCCTTTCTGGAACTTTTCCAGTATGGGAAAATGTGGCTGCTTATTTATTCCTGTTCTCACACAGGCTCTGATGGAGACTTTAGAAACAGAAAAAAAAACCTCCTGAATATTCCAATGCATTTTGAACAAGTGACAATGGAGGAGTCTAAATTTACTATCACATTATAGTGTAGCTGTATATAAAGTTAACTGGGTATGAAAAAGAAATCCAAAATGTGGCTGTCATTTCAAAGTGCAGCATTCTTTTTATTCTTTTGGATTATAATGGGACTTTCTGTTGTTTTAGATTATTGGGAGAATTGCAGTGTATTAAAATTGTTTCAAAGCTCAAAAGCTCTGGGAGATTTTGCTAATAGAGTTGGTAGTCTTAAAAATTAATTTATTAAAAACAGATGAAAAACAAAAAAACAAAATGAAAATAGTTATCCAGTCACCAGGTGCTTAACTGACTGATTCTGATGATTCATCCTACAAGGTGGGAATTAAATTGTAATTATATAAATTGAATAATTAGCCAACATTATTTAATTTCAAAAACAGTCATACAGCTACTGACTTTGTAAAGGGAACACTCTGAGGTGGCCATTCAAAGAGGAAAAATCATGGAAGTTTATGATAAATGCTGTTTGGAGTATTGAGTTTGACTGCTCCTGCTTTAAACCATGCACAGATTTTAATAGTTCATATATGCCAGCCCTTTGGGTAAAACAGCCTAGCACAGCCATGTTCCCAGCTTGGGATGAGGCTGCCTGGGTGCACATCAGCCGTTCAGGGAGTGTGCACTTGGAGCTGTCTGTTCCCCAGAGGGTGCTGGAAACCAAGGGGTCCCGAGCCCCAGTGCTGGCTCTCCTGCCTCCCTTTGCCCTCATCACTCCGGGTGTGCTGTGCCAGCAGAGCTGCTGCTCCCCCCTCCCATGCCCCTCTGAAGGCAGGAACTTCACACCCTTGCAAGGGCACCCAGCTCTTGCTGGATCTTCACACTGCTCAAAATGCATTTTGCCAAAATTGAAAGCACAACTGAGCAATGTTAGAGAGCCAAAGGAAGGGAGATTTTGAGTTAGCTGACTGGACTGGCTGGCTGGTGAAGGAGCTGACAGGCAGCTCTGGTATTTGTCTTCAGACCTAGCACAGTTTCTGAATTGTGTGAAGATCTCATTTTTGTGTGGAGCAGGGAAAAGATGACAGGGGACTTTTAGTCTTGACAAATTTAAATTGACCACAAACCAGACAGTTAATCAGATTCAATAAAGTTCACAACAGTCTTTATATTTATCCTTCTTGCTTCTCAGTACCAGTACAATCACAAATAAAAATATCCAAACAGAAGTAATCAGTGGTTGGTTGATTGGTTGGTTTCCAAGAAACAGAAAGAAAAAAAAATAGTAGACTCTTGTGAGGATGGTAGTCTGAAAACTTATTGCAATGTGTGGGAGTAGTTGACATATATAATCTCTATTAGGAGGAAACAAAGTCCAGTTTATGAGTTTATCCCCTCATAAACCACAAATATTTCTCTCAGCACCTGGAACTTTTTATCTGACCGAAGTTACAGAAGTGCATGACAAATGGCATCTGGAGCATCCAAGTGTATTAATGCTCCACTCACAAGGACCCACGACAGATGGATTTTATTGTTTAGCTGCAAAAACTGTATTGTATTCTCAGGTCTGTTTCTTTAGCATTCTTTTAAGAAAATCTCTTTGGTCTTTAAAGAAAGAGAGAGTTTGGTAGAGATGTCCCTCCATCAGCATCTGACAGGCCAGATGATTTGGAAAGGATAAGCTTGTTGTACTGCTTTATGTGTGCCAAGACAAACTATGAGCATGGAACAAAAGTTTCTACCCATGAAGTGGGGGGTTCCTTCAAGAACCCCTGCCAAAGTTGCTGGTGGATTCAGAGAAATATTTCTCACCTTATTAGTAGGTACCATGTTACAGCTTTTAGGATATCAAATATCACCTGTTACACCTCTGGCACCTTTAGGCTGCTCTACTCCTACAACCCAAACTGTAGAAACTGTTCTTTCCTCCCTTCTTTTCCCTTCACCAGCCTCCCTTCCTAAGAGCACAGTTAGAGACTATGATGATGTAGGAAGCAGGAATTTCCATCCTAAGGGTCTAGCAGAAAGTAATGTCTGTGTTTTTCAGATTTTTGTTAGGAACTTGTTTGTGTTTCCAGATACCCTGAGGGTCCTGCAGTCCTTGCAACAAGCAGGATTCCACTTCAGCTGGGTAATGTCCTTTAAAGGTCTTGTGTAAATGGAGGCTGTGTGGTTACAGAGGCAAAACTTTGGGAGACAACCACATAGATGTTCACTTAAAGCATGCTATGGCTGGTGCAAGAGCAGCAGCTGGATCTGTAGTACAACATCCTCAAGCTCTTTCACTTTGCAGTTGTGCCTGCCTTCTTTGAAATAATCTATGGCTGTTCCACCTTCCTCTTTATGGTAGCATGTTTGTCTTCTAAATAGTTGTGTGCCCACACCACCCTAAAGTGGAGATGATGTGACTGCTGGGGTTTGATCCATCCCAGTGAGACCCCTAGAGTGTGTTGTCCGTGTGCCAAAAGGACACAGGAAGAGTATATTCCCAATGGGAAGATGTACAGAGGTCCCAGGATCTTGTTAACCTACTGGGGCATAGCACAAATCATTACTTGTTTTGGTTCTGAATTTTGCTCCAAGTATTTTTCTAAGTCCACCTCCTGCAGGTTTGAATGCATCCATTTTTTTCCCATCCAGAGCACTGTTCCTAGTGTGAGACAAATATTTCATTCAGTGTGGAGATGCTACTCTAGCGGCTAAAAAAAAAAAAAAAAAAAAGACACCAAGCTTACAATTGTCCCACAAGATCAGAATTGAAAATACACCTTTAATATTGCAAGAGAGTGAGGGAAGTGGACTCCTTACAGTGATAAATTTTCTGTATTTTTGCTATAAAGAAAACTTTGCACTGCACAAACAAAATGAATGAAACTTTGCAGGGCCCTTATATTTCAACAGGCTTTAAAAAAGAATTAATGAGAAGTCAGAAGACATCTTCTCCCAGATGAAGTATTATTCTTGTCATTATGGTATAATAAAATTATTTTTTATTGTTTTCTCTTCAGGGGTTCAAGACAGATGATAATTTAGATTTTCTCTAATACTAGTCTGTGCTAGAAATGCTAGACCCATGATGTACCAATAGATCATGAGATTTATACTACAGTTGTAGCTTAAGACAGTGACATATTTAAGTAGTGTGCTTAATGTTACTGGAAATTCCAGTATAGAGACCCTGAGAACAAATGGGAAAGAAAACATCACCTTTTTCCACCAGGTAACAAAACAGTTTGAGCTCTAGTTGCCCTGATGTCAAATGCAGTACTTTGAGAAAAAAACCCAAAAGAGTTGAGAACATGTGGCTTTTAAAATAAGACACTTTTGAGACAAAAAATTTGCAGTAGAACTTTATCATACTGCAGTTTTTCTCTTCCTGATCCTGCAGAGAAGCATCACACTGCCTTGACTTGCTTTGTTAACAAACTCCTGTATTGATGTTTGGTTTGAGGGCATTAATGGAAATTTTAAACCACACTTGAGTAACGTGATCCCAGACTGATCCCATCCAACATGTTGGCCTGTCCATGGAAATCAGGAGGATGTTTGTTTCACTGTTAACTAAATAGATACTTGCTTCAGATTAACTAAAGCAAATCCCTGTTCTGGTTGGGTGCCCTCTACATTCACCATGTAGTTTTGTTCTTCTGCTTATGGAGACCCTGATCCAGCATCCTTGAAAAGGCAAATGGAAGCTTACATTGATTTAGAAGTCTTTTGAAACTGCTGCAGTTCAACTTTTGAAGCTGTGAATAGTTTTGTTTCATTTTAAGAACCAAGAAAGAGCAAACCTGTATGGTGTGTTGCTGTGTGCTGATTGAAAATATTGTTACTGCCTTTATTTCTCTTTGAGCCTTAAGTGAATTTAAGAAAAAAGATCACAGTTGTGAATTCTATATACTTAATTTGGTTGGCACATGTAGGCTACTCTGTCTAATCTGTCATGAGAGAGAGTGTGGCTTCTCTAACAGGCCATTCAAAACAGAGGTAAAGCTTAAACATCAGACTTTCCCTGTGGAGAGCCCTCCTTCCTTCTGTGCAGAGTGTAGGGAGGAAATGAGGACAGTAGCTACACAATGTTTGGGTCAGAATGTAGGAGAACATTGTGATTCTTTCCCATAGTGGCTATGCTCATATTTGGGCACTTAAATGGATTTGCAAGTCTGTCCTAAAATGACTAAATTGTAGTAATTTCTCTTTGGATTGCTCATTTATAACATGCATACATGCAGCTAATCAATAGATGAGACAGTGAAACTAGTGGATTTACAACTTAATATGCAGGAGTCGATAATGGGCTGTAAAGACATTTTCAATTCAGAAATCAGCACAATATGTTCTTTACTAAGCTTAAGTAATCTATTTTAATTCCCCAAGTAATTTAGATATCCAAGGAAAATACAGAATCCAAGCTAAACTTTTTATGCTTCAGTTTTCGAGTAATATTTCAGCATTTACATATTTCATCTCTTCCCTAACTAATTCATCTGGCTGGTGAAAGCCACAAGCAGCTGAAACTCTTGTTTGGCAGGAGCTTTGTGCTGAGAAGCCCAACCCACCCTAGGAGGGACTAATGAAAGGACATGATGAAAGTCTCTGTTTTATTTAGGCATTAACGTTTCAAAGTGAAGCTTAGCTAGCTATTTTCCTTGTTCCCACTGCAGCAGACATAGCTGTCTGCTTTTCTGTGTATGTATATGAATTCAGTGCTCACCTGACAGCATAGAAAATGGGAATGGGCAGTCTGCAGACACAGCTTCATATTCTGTATCAAGGTGAGTTTCTTTGCACCCTGTAAGCTTAAAGTAGAGGGAATTGTACCCATGTGATCCTAGGAAGATCTGGATGTTCATCCATCCATGTTCATTTGGCTTTGCTTGGTTTCAAGGCTTTAAACCTGAAGGCAGATTCTCTTCCAGTTACTCTACCAATCTCCATTATCACTCTTTTTTTCTTGTCTTCTTTTCAAGCCTTTCCACAGTGTGGAGTTGAGTTCTAAGCCTTCATATGGCAAGCTGCTAAGGGACACAGAAATATAGAACTTGTTCTTTATTGGACCTTGTTATTTTCAGCAACAGGCAGACCATAGCAGCTGCAATGGGAAAACAAGATTTGTGTTCCTTTTGACCATCATATAACATGGGAACTTTTCAACCTACTCATTGAGGCTCTCCACTAGCTCATATATCCAGAAGAGGCAGGGATCCCCTGTAGCAATCCCCTGCTCCAAAACTGGGGGAACATCCCATAAAGATCTGGAGGGAAAGTGTCAGATCTCTGCTCAATCTCTCAGTATTTTGATGGGAAGCTGAGCTTTGCTGAGGAATATATCCCTGAAGTGTGCACCTAAATGTGTGTCTGATCAATATCCCCTGCTAATACTCAGAAAATAGGTTGAACTTCCCTCCAGGCACAGAAAAGAGAGAAGTCATCCCTCCCTGCATAAACACTGTGTGCTTCTGACCTTATGCTAACGGTACCTGCTCTGTACAAAAAGGTGCAGAGCAAATCCCTTTTCCTAGCTTGTACTGGCATAATTGGACTGCACCTTTCCTAAATGGCTACCTACATACTTCTCTTTACTTTCAGCCAGTCTTTGTCTGGGGAGTAGGTGTCTTCATGTAGGAAGTGTAAAGCATTGAGGAAAGGATTGGAAAATCTGATGAAGAAAGAAGCCTTTTGAGAGATTAGGTTTTTTACTTTTTGGCCCTTCATTTTTTTTTTATATATACCCAGTTCATTTTAAAGGTGACATTTTAAGTTCAGTCACATACTCAGACTAAACTTTGGCCTTTATAATGTAGCTCCAATTAAGTTGTTTATGCTTACCTTTTAATGTCTCTCAGAAGTGATTATATACAGAGCAGGCAAAGTCTGAATGAAGAGCTAGGACTGTTCAGTACAGGGTAGAGAAAAAAAAAATAAAATAGGAAGTAAAAACCTTTTAGTCTCCTTTAAAACACTGCTTTTATTTCCCATTGTGCTGGCAGAAAGCAGGGATTTAAAGCTGTGAATTGCCTGGAGGCTTGCTGTCTTCCTCTACTTAGCAGCAGTTAGAACTGCTCTTTTTTTGCATGTATTAGGTGAGAGAGACAAGGACTCGGAATGATTGAGAAAAGGGAATAAACTAAGCTTGCATTTAACAATAATATGACACATCTATTGTACCTGTGCAAAATGGGATCTAAACCAATAACTATAGTTTCCTGAAGCTGTACACAGGAACACAGGGGGATATCCTGAGACTTCATTAGTTAATGTTTGTAACGTGATGGGAGAACCTATGATGAAAAGTCTTATATAACTTCAAAATCCTAATTTTATAGAGTACAACTGGCATTCAGTGGCATTTTCAAGGAAACTGATGTGGGAGTTCACCTGCAATCAGTGTTAAGATTCAGACTGTCCTTGTACAAGTCCCCTTAAAGTTTTTCTTCAAATTCTTTTTTTCCTCTTTACCTTTCTCATTCCCTGTTACGGCTGTTGAGCTGTGAAAAGGCAAAAATTGAAAAGAATTGATTTCATAGGGGAAAGCCAAGGAGTCTTTCCTCTCTGTCTTCCATTCACCAAAACTACAGCATAAGTCTCTTTTTCTAATTTTACAGAAAAGAGAAATTTTGAGATACTGCACCCAGGTCATTTTAAGATCAGATGGAAAAGGTTTTACAGTGTTCAGAGCTACTTTTCCTCACATTATCATACATTATGTTATTTGGAAGGAGATGAGAAAGGTGTCTTATGGCACACATATTTGAAGTCAAAAATGTAATAGGGGCAATGTGAATTCTTGGAAAACAAAACTTGAAACCAAAAACCAAGATATTTGGTCATGACAAAAGTACATTCTTTCCACTACAAAGTATAACTGAGTGCCATAAGATATCTTGAGTTGAGAAGTTCATGGACATAAATTACCCGTTTTCATGGATAACAAGAACATTCATGGTTTCATTACACTCCTACCACTCTGGATATTATTAGGGATTTTTTTTTTTTAAAGAAAAAAATTGAGACCAAGACAGATGTGGCAGTCTAGATTTTGTTTGTTCTGATTCTGGCCATCAGCCAAAATATCAAATGGAAAAATACGGTTTATGGCATTAGGAAAAAATATAACATTAACCCCCTAATGCTCCATATTAAGGATGTACCCCCTACCATTTGCAGGTTTGAGCCCTTAGGCTCTAGCTGCTGTTTGACAGCTTGATTTTTTTTTTTCTCTTGCCATGTCTACAGACACTGTGGAATAAATCCATGAGAGAAACCCCACTCCTAAATGTTGACAAATAGTGGATGGAAAGTCATGGCTCGTCAGGAGCACTGCATGTGGTTCTTCTGTTAAACATGTTCTTGGAGTCCAGTTGGATGAGTGCACCAGTAGTAATGAAGAGGCACAAACTCCAACCAGGCTTTGTGTGCTTGCCTTTCCTAGTTTTTTACCTTCCCTGAAGACATGTGTGTACTCCAGATTGTAAAGCTCCACCTGAAAGATGCTTCATTCCTATTCTCCTTGTGACCAAGGCAAAGTTCTGTACTACCTTAATGTGTTTATACAGATTCCACCTTACGTGGTGTGTGAGTTTGGAATGGCACACAGATCTCCCAGCTCAGTTCTGTAGGGTTTGACATTGTTGTAATATCATGATGCATTTTACATACCATGAACTCTTTGCTGATGAAGCTGCTCTCTCCTCTCTCACTCCCCCCAGCTCTTCACAAAGCACACCCCTTCCTCAGCTAAAGATCAGGACATACAAGATACACACATTTTTCCAAGGGTGACACTGAACTGATTTTTGTTGTGATTCAGGTATCTTATGTCATGCTCTATTGTGTCTCAAATAGTACTATTTTTTTTTCCTTCAGATGTAACCTGTCCTATTTTAAAGAGTCTCGTTGTTCATAGCCAACATGATTATGGAATGCAAAAACCATTGGGATACGTATTGATGTCAGCTTTGAACTGACTAAACCCAAAGTTTATGGAAAACTGTCCCATTACCTATCTAGTTTATCCTTCTACCTCACTTTCTAACTGTGAGGAATAATAAACATGGTTTAAAGTGGAAAAATATGGGTGAAAAACTATGGTTTATTATACAGTAGGTCTTGTGAGTGTTGTTAGAGATAAAATATTAATGTTAGGAAAACATGTTGACATTGTCCTCTAGATGGTGCCTATAGTGGAATGTCATGTCATTGATATTTTGGTTTATTTGATTTATTTAGTTATGCAGAAAAAGAAATCTTTTTGGGGGTTTCAATATTTCTTAGTAGAAATTAGACAAATAGAGATGGAAATAAATTTTTGAGAAGGTGCCATTTGGTGATGTTTGTTGAATTTTAAATAAATAATTATTAAAGAAAAGAGAAAATTAGGGGAGGGGAGGGGAGGGGAGGGGAGGGGAGGGGAGGGGAGGGGAGGGGAGGGGAGGGGAGGGGAGGGGAGGGGAGGGGAGGGGAGGGGAGGGGAGGGGAGGGGAGGGGAGGGGAGGGGAGGGGAGGGGAGAGGAGAGGAGAGGAGAGGAGAGGAGAGGAGAGGAGAGGAGAGGAGAGGAGAGGAGAGGAGAGGAGAGGAGAGGAGAGGAGAGGAGAGGAGAGGAGAGGAGAGGAGAGGAGAGGAGAGGAGAGGAGAGGAGAGGAGAGGAGAGGAGAGGAGAGGAGAGGAGAGGAGAGGAGAGGAGAGGAGAGGAGAGGAGAGGAGAGGAGAGGAGAGGAGAGGAGAGGAGAGGAGAGGAGAGGAGAGGAGAGGAGAGGAGAGGAGAGGAGAGGAGAGGAGAGGAGAGGAGAGGAGAGGAGAGGAGAGGAGAGGAGAGGAGAGGAGAGGAGAGGAGAGGAGAGGAGAGGAGAGGAGAGGAGAGGAGAGGAGAGGAGAGGAGAGGAGAGGAGAGGAGAGGAGAGGAGAGGAGAGGAGAGGAGAGGAGAGGAGAGGAGAGGAGAGGAGAGGAGAGGAGAGGAGAGGAGAGGAGAGGAGAGGAGAGGAGAGGAGAGGAGAGGAGAGGAGAGGAGAGGAGAGGAGAGGAGAGGAGAGGAGAGGAGAGGAGAGGAGAGGAGAGGAGAGGAGAGGAGAGGAGAGGAGAGGAGAGGAGAGGAGAGGAGAGGAGAGGAGAGGAGAGGAGAGGAGAGGAGAGGAGAGGAGAGGAGAGGAGAGGAGAGGAGAGGAGAGGAGAGGAGAGGAGAGGAGAGGAGAGGAGAGGAGAGGAGAGGAGAGGAGAGGAGAGGAGAGGAGAGGAGAGGAGAGGAGAGGAGAGGAGAGGAGAGGAGAGGAGAGGAGAGGAGAGGAGAGGAGAGGAGAGGAGAGGAGAGGAGAGGAGAGGAGAGGAGAGGAGAGGAGAGGAGAGGAGAGGAGAGGAGAGGAGAGGAGAGGAGAGGAGAGGAGAGGAGAGGAGAGGAGAGGAGAGGAGAGGAGAGGAGAGGAGAGGAGAGGAGAGGAGAGGAGAGGAGAGGAGAGGAGAGGAGAGGAGAGGAGAGGAGAGGAGAGGAGAGGAGAGGAGAGGAGAGGAGAGGAGAGGAGAGGAGAGGAGAGGAGAGGAGAGGAGAGGAGAGGAGAGGAGAGGAGAGGAGAGGAGAGGAGAGGAGAGGAGAGGAGAGGAGAGGAGAGGAGAGGAGAGGAGAGGAGAGGAGAGGAGAGGAGAGGAGAGGAGAGGAGAGGAGAGGAGAGGAGAGGAGAGGAGAGGAGAGGAGAGGAGAGGAGAGGAGAGGAGAGGAGAGGAGAGGAGAGGAGAGGAGAGGAGAGGAGAGGAGAGGAGAGGAGAGGAGAGGAGAGGAGAGGAGAGGAGAGGAGAGGAGAGGAGAGGAGAGGAGAGGAGAGGAGAGGAGAGGAGAGGAGAGGAGAGGAGAGGAGAGGAGAGGAGAGGAGAGGAGAGGAGAGGAGAGGAGAGGAGAGGAGAGGAGAGGAGAGGAGAGGAGAGGAGAGGAGAGGAGAGGAGAGGAGAGGAGAGGAGAGGAGAGGAGAGGAGAGGAGAGGAGAGGAGAGGAGAGGAGAGGAGAGGAGAGGAGAGGAGAGGAGAGGAGAGGAGAGGAGAGGAGAGGAGAGGAGAGGAGAGGAGAGGAGAGGAGAGGAGAGGAGAGGAGAGGAGAGGAGAGGAGAGGAGAGGAGAGGAGAGGAGAGGAGAGGAGAGGAGAGGAGAGGAGAGGAGAGGAGAGGAGAGGAGAGGAGAGGAGAGGAGAGGAGAGGAGAGGAGAGGAGAGGAGAGGAGAGGAGAGGAGAGGAGAGGAGAGGAGAGGAGAGGAGAGGAGAGGAGAGGAGAGGAGAGGAGAGGAGAGGAGAGGAGAGGAGAGGAGAGGAGAGGAGAGGAGAGGAGAGGAGAGGAGAGGAGAGGAGAGGAGAGGAGAGGAGAGGAGAGGAGAGGATCTCATTGAATTGAATCTCAATGTTGACTTTGCCCAAAGAGGTTTCTTTAAGGTTTTACCATCAAAAGTGCAACATCACTGGTGTTTTAAAAGTGTACTGGTACCCAAAGGCCAACTTGATTTTATTTGATTTCATTTTAATGTGCAATGCATCCTAGTTTTCTTTGTGTTGCTTTGCTTTCAAGTCAAAGCTGGGGATTCAGATGCCTGGTGAGACTGCAGCAGGTCCCAGGTGTGCCAGGAAAGAAAACTGTCTACTGTGAAAATAGGCAGCAACTCCACGAGGCAGATTTGGCTGCATGCAATTCACAGTTCCAGGAAGGAGGAAAATGAATTGCAGTGTAGTATTTTTCTATCAGGTATTAATTGTTGTTGTTTGCAGAATATTTTGAATTTAGATTAGTGCTGGTTTTAAAGATTTCTTCCTAGTACAGTCCACAAGCCCATGTAGGACAGTTGGCATAGCAAATGGTTCAGTCATGTGGCAAGTGAAACAGGGTGTGCAGATGAGGGTTTTCATTAAAAATGCTGCTAACATGGTGCTGTTAGGAAAGGATGAAAACATGGGGTCACAGAGGAGAGAAAAGTTGTGTTGTCTGGTGTTGATGGCAAAACTACAGTTTGTCTTAAAAATAAAGTACAAGAACATTCTTAAAGTTGAAAAAAGAAAAAAAGCATTTTGCCAGGAATGTCAAGAAAATAATATCTTTATGAACATGTATTCAATGTTTATGTTTTAATAAGAAACCATTTTATGTCCTTTACTTTGTAGGCTGAATTTTTTCTAATGCATTTTTAAACTAAAATTTCCTACATTTATTTATAGAAAAGCAAGCTTAAATGTAATGAATTTTTGAATGTCATTTCCTAGCCACTGTAGAAGAAAAGTCTGCAGCAATCCATCTCAGTGCTGGGAATGAAAGAGTGTCCTTTCATCCCAACAAAAGACAGTTTGGATGAACATTCCCTGGGCAAAAAATATTTAAAAATTATTTTAGGTTTAATAAAGGATTATCTGAATTTATGAACAAAAAAATTTTATTTAAATATTTGTCTAGTTTTATTCCTTGGGTTTTTATTTGCCATAAATATTATTGCCTGTATATATATATATATTATTACCTGTACATTTTGCTGCTATTGAAAGCCTTTTGGGTCACATCAAATAATCAAGTTATTATTTAAAATTAAATATAAGTGTTAAAAGGCAAACTTAAAATTCTAAAATGAGAGGTAAAGTTCTTAAAATGTAGAATTTGAAGAGTGAAATTTACAGAAAAAGATTTAATGAAAAAAATATAAAATTAATTTTATACAAATTGGAAGGAATATAACTAATGCAATATCAATTTCTTGTAAAAATGGAAATTCTGGTAACCTGTAGGCAAGATAATTTCTGGTTAAATGAATAACATGTTGGTTTCTGTTTGACTAACCTTTGAGATTTTTCAGTACTGCCATGGGAATAATTTATATTCCAGTCCGCACTGCTACAGGAATAGACTCATAGATTACTTGTGTATCCATAAGTTATATCCTTGTGAATCTGAGCATAAGGCTTTAGGAATAGAGTAGATTTTTTTAAATGGAAGAGACATATTGTGTGCGATATAAGCCTGAGAAGGAAGGTAACCCAAAGGAGAAGTTAGTGTTTGCATGTGAATATGAGCTCAGTGTAATGTTTAGAGTGAGGGCAGGGGCTAAGAATAGTCTGGGAAATAAGAGTGGGCATCAGAGCCAAGGTAGAAGTGCTTTGCAGAAAATGGCAGAGTCTGGATTAGACAGGGAGCTGGAAAAGATGGTAATGGCAAAGGTGAGGATAAACTGAGTATCTTTAGAAACTCCTCCTCGCTTCTGTCATGTGTGGAGAAATCTGTTTGACTTTCTTGATAGAGAATTTGAAAATTTTAGCAGATGATTGGTTGCATTGGTGTTCTGGCTGTCAGGAGACAATAGCTTTCTCTTCCCTTGTCCAGGGAGAGCTCCCTATCTCTGCCCTTAGACAAGGGGGTGTTCTACTGAACTGCCTTCCCATTGTTTATGTCCATGAGTTATAAAAGAACTGGTTTGGATCCCTGTGCCACTACTACAATTAACATATGATAGTGTCTGATGCCACTGGGTTTACTTAGAAACTCGCAGAAAGAACGAGCTAAATTTTTATTCAGCTATACAAGATACCTGTCAAGTAGAGATTATGGTACAAAGAGAAGATAGGGAGAGAGAAGAAACCAGAGCCTAACCTTAACATGCCTGGTGATGACTTGCTGAGCTTTGATGATTACCCCTGAAGAAGGGACAGATACTCAAACCGCCTGTTGGGCAGCTCTTCAGTGGTTTGGAGACCTTCTGATGTGTCTGTCATGGTTTGAACTCATTCCCTGAGACCTAGGCAACTGGGCAAGCTGGCCTGCCTTGAAAGAAGAGGAAAAGCCCAGAGTGACACCCCTGGAAGTGCTGCTTCATCAGATCGATAGATTCAAAGATGACTAGGTTGTGTAGTTGTATGCAGTTTAAACATTTGTGCAGGGAGTCCACCCGTGCAGAGTATTATTGACAGCTACAGATCAATGCTAATTTTTGATCATTTTCAACCTACAAAGACCTCTTGACCCTGTTGCCACCTTAGGGGCACTTCAAGTAGTCAAAAGCAATCACAGTAGGCAGTGTAAAATCATCAGACCCTTGAAGGCTGCACAGCCTTGCCCATGCCTGGGAGGAGGACCAAGAGGTAGCGAGGAAGGCAGGCACCTTGCATTATGGATGCTGCTGCCTTTGAACGGCATGAAAGACTATGCTAATTTGTTTCCAGACTTCAAGTGACTTCTGTGTTCATGAATTAAAAAATAAACAAACAAAAAAGGCAATCTGAAGCAAATCTTGACGAATGCATTATTCATGATTCATGTTCTCTCATTTTATGTTTGGAAAAATGTGTTAAAACAAGGTTTTATTTTAAATAACTTTCATCCTAATTTACGGTGAGAAGAGTGGAATTAGTGTAGGAGTGTATTTGTTGCTGTTAACAGCTTGTGCTGTCACTGGCAGCATGTGAAGCGCTTTACAAAGCAAAACCCAAGGTCCTGCCTGGAGTAGAGGTGGTGCTGCTAGAGCTGCACCAGGGGAGGAGATAGGCTGCCAAAAGCAAGGACCGTGTCAAAGGCTTGGCTCTGGGCTACAGGGTGTGATCAGGTCACAGTGGCTTGTCACAACCTCCTTCCTCTGTCAGGTGTCCATTTTTGCAGTGTTTACATGGAATGAATGAAAGGGTCATAGAGGAGGAATGTGAGACTCTACACACTTAAATATTTGCTGGAATATTCTTAATTTAATGACTGATGGGGTGAGAATGCTTCACAGTTAGGGGCAGAGGAAGGGGCCTGGGCTTGAAGTCCATTGGATTTCATGGTCAGCCAGCCTATGAACTTCTTAATTTTCACATTAAAATTTTATTTTGTTGGTTTTCTTTTAATGGTGAATGAAATCTGAGCTGTTAGCACATGTAAACATGGGAAATATGAGTTTATGGCTTTGCGGAGGAAGACAGGGAGAATATTTCAGACAATGGAAGGCTGTGTCGTTGCCTGCTGAAGCCAAAGTTACAGTGCTATCAGTGCAAGGTGTATTTTACAATTTATATTTGACCATTCCAGCAGGACAGTATTTCTAGGCTGAAAATGTCATGGGAGGACATAAAGTGATTCTTAAAATGAATCACTGAGTCTGCCATCCTTACTCTTTTCAGCATCAGCCTTTGAGCTGAGCAAATTCACGGCTGGCAATGGCAGCAGTGCAGGGGGAGAAAGCGTGGCTCTGTATTCTGGGAGTACGTCCCCTGAGCTTACTTCAAAACCAAACAAAACAAAAATACATGTAAACCGTTTGCTCTTCAAGAAGTATCTGTAGGAGCCAGGGATAAAAGTCATCCCTGGAAGGAATGGTTTAGCAGTCTCCAGAGAACATGATGAACTGCAGGCTAGGAAATCCCTCCATCCTTGTTTCATTTCAAAGTGTAGTGAGGATTGTAAATAATTAAATCTTGGGGTTTAGTGGGAAAATGGTAGAAGGTGATGAAAAATATGCCAGATTTTTGTTTAGAAATAGAAATCTAGTGTTTTGTAGCATTGCTGTCACAAAAACCCACCCAATGATGCAGCTCATTAGAAAGCAGAGCCATTTCTTTTTGTCTGATGTTTTTAATAATGTGTTTGTACCTTCAGAGAGCCTCTGTGTAGCAGTTCAGGGGCAGTAATTTAATGCTGTGTGCTCCCTTCCTCCCATCCCCACCCCCGAACCATGGAATGTAAATTTTAGGCTTTTAAAAGTTCTGTTTTGAAAACCTAATAGATAACTGTCCTCGTAAAAACTATTAATACAGACTACATCCAATTGTAAAGCTAATTTTAATCATGTTTTGTGCCAACATAATTTCTGATGCCAGATTTTTATGCTAAGCATGAGCCTCGATTTAAACGTGGTTCTTTAACCTGCAGTTCATAATTTTGCAGCCGTCTGTATAGGTTTTTTGGCTATGGCAGTTTAAACGCTTCCACTTTCAAGGATCTAAGCCATAAATGTTTATTAAAAGAATCTATAATGAAATCAGGTTTGTTATTTTTTTAATGGCTGCCTTGAGTATGTTGGATGACTGAACGCACGTTGTTAATCATTAAGTACTCATGTTACAAAAAGTGTTTGATAGTATTGCCATCTAGGGGCTGAAGGAAATTCTCCATACCGAAATAAACTGTAATTGAACAGGTGCTGCTATTGACAATATACATATGTTTTTGCTTTATAGCCCACATGCTTTCCATGTTTCTTATGACAAAAGATATCTCTAAATGTCCCACAGCAGCCAGAGCTTTTTTATATATAATCTGTTCGAGGTGATTGCTATTTGCATTTCAGCTTATGCTTTTTTGGCAGTGATGGCTGGGAATTCCTAACAAAGAATTATGCTTTTTTGCATTATTAATCTTGCTAGTATTTGCCCTGTTTAACAGAAAAAAGGAATCATTTATCAGAAAAGTATGTTTATAATCTGTACTTATGGTATCTTCAGATTTAATATTCATATTGGTCATTCAAATGCTGTGCTATATTTATCTAAAAGACTAACTCATTGTTTTGAGGAAATAAGTATTTAAATATTTATGATCTAACTTTTAATATTTAAAAAAAGAAATTAATATTTCTTTAAAATTTGTTTCTGAGTCTGATAGCTTAACAAATGTTTAAATATTAAACAATTGGAAATGTTAGCATTTAACAACTTAATACAACTTACCCACACAGGGAAATTGACTGCAGCTCTTTCTGTCACAGGAAGGCAACTGAATTCCTGCACTCCCTTTCTTGTGGTCTATATAATTCATGCCGAAGTATGGCTAAAAATGAGATTAAATATATCAGTGACCAGCTGGACTCCTCTTCTCTTTGCTCCTCTGATCAGACACATCTGCACTGTCTCCTACTGGAACATATTACTCCTGTTCTTTGTTGGTCACTGTGCCTTTTGTAACTGTTCAAAATAATTCCATGGCTGTTTTGCCTTCCTGCCAGACCAGATTTTGTGCTGAGGCTCTCGTTGCCTGAGCAGTGTCAGGTCTGTGACAGATGCTCTTTGGGGTGAGCTGGGATGCCATGGCTCCTCCTGGCCATGGCTGATGTCCATCAGCCTGCATCCCCACCACACCCCTCACTGGACTGTGCTCAGGTGTGGTAGCACATCAGCCCCCAGTCCTTGCAGCCCTGGCTGAGCCTGGTGGGGTTCACAAATTGTTTATCCAGCTTACCATGGCCTGAGCAGCTAGAACAGGACAGCATGCCTATGAAATTTCACATGTACACACAAGAGGTGTAAGATTTCTGTGGAGGCAGGCATCACATGTGTACCATAGGCTTTTAAATGCTTGAGTCCAATTCCAGGAAGCTTCTTGCTTACTGAGTAAGCTTGGACATGCTGAATGAACTGTAAGTTGTGTCCTAGCTCAGATTCAGACTGTGGAAGACTCCAAAGGAATTCACTCCAAAGGCTCCATCATAATGATAGATTTTTTTTTTAACCCTAAGAATTTCTTTTTGAGGCTCAATCATTTAAAAAAAAAAAAAAAAAAACCTACAAAAAAAATCTTACTAACCAGATGGGGTATTCTGCAAAGCAGTCAGAAGTGACCCAGAGCTGAGGCCTCATTTTCCAAGTGACATAAACCACAGATGCTGATTACTTTTTTAACTAACTCAAACATCTGTATTCTTGCTTCAGGGAACAAAGCATCAGGCTCATTTATTTGGATTGAAACCTTTCACAACATATCATATTCATGTCGTAGCTGTAAACAACGCCGGGCAGGTTTCAAGCCCCTGGACATCTGTGCGCACTTTGGAAGCTTCACCCAGTGGCCTGAGCAACTTCACTGTGGAAAAGAAAGAAAATGGCAGGGCTCTGCTGCTAAAATGGTCAGAGCCCTCCCAACCCAATGGTGTGATTAAGGTAATCTTCATCTTGACAGCTCACTTGATTAAAAAAGAGACGGGAAATGCTGAATATCAAATTTAAAAATTTTTTGCTGAAAAAGACTAAATTGATTGCATTATAGTTTAAAATAAGATGGAAGTCCTATGTAAGCACAAGACACTCTGTGAGTTCTCTGTGCTTGTCATTATATTAAAATGAATAATAACATTCTTGTGCTACTCTGTGACTGTAAATTTTCACTTACACTGAACTAAATTGTTCAGTTAATGCATAGAAAGCTGCACATGAAATCTCATAATCTTACTTATCGCAAAATTGGGCATGACCAAAATGTGTTTGTAGAAAACCTGGGTTTAACAGAATGTTCTTCTGAAATCTGGGACTTCTTTTAGCTCAAGTTTCAACTGAGTGCAAACCTTTACCTGCAAGGTTTGCAACTAGATGGGTTTATTTGAAGGGGTTTTTTTTCCTTAAGTGATATTCTTTAGAGCTAGTCTGTGAGAAAATTTCTGCTGACCTCTGAGAGCCTTGCAATGAAACTTGATAACAATCAAATATAATGAAAACTGTCACTAAGTGATTTATTACTGCATTCAAAATGAAAAAAAAAATCATGAAAATTGGATCAAAACATTCCTTTTGTATCAATGATCTGTTTGTGTGCTGATTGTTACTAGCAAGAATAAGTTTCTGAATATTTGGTTAATAGTCCTTACCTTATTGTGAAGATTAAGAGTCTCATCTACTGGTTATTGATGAAAATTGTTTTGTTTTGCTTTCCTTCTACCTTCCCTGTCTACTTTTCTTTCTGTTTCTTCCTTAATTCACCAGACCTACAATGTTTTCAGTGATGACCACCTGGAGTACAGTGGTTTGTCTCGCCAGTTCCTCTTCCGGCGCCTCGAGCCGTACACCTTGTACACCCTCATGCTGGAGGCGTGCAATGCAGCAGGCTGCACTCACTCTCCACCTCAGCCAGTCTGGACAGATGAAGCTCCCCCAGTGTCCCAGATGGCACCTGTAATCCAGGCAGTGAATGCCACCAACGTTGAACTGAGCTGGTTGCAGCCAATTCATCCGAATGGAAAGATAATTCGCTATGAAGTTATTCACAGACACACAGAAGAGACTGTTGCAGGGCACGGAGCAACCACAGGAGATGAGAAAATTGTTTTCACAGAATATAACACTGAGAGCAAGACATTCACCTATAACGATAAAAATTTACAGCCATGGACAAGGTATGAATATAAAATACGCACCTGGAATGCAGCAGGCTACACTGACAGCTCCTGGACAGTGGCGAAGACTAGTCAAACTGCCCCAAAAAGTCTTGGTGTCCCCAGTTTATCCGTGGTGTCAGCCAACCCCCATAAAGTACTCATATCCTGGACACCCCCAGCACAACCAAATGGCATTCTCCAGTCATACAGGCTGCTGAAGAATGATGTTCTTTATCCTTTCAGCTTTGACGCTGCTACTCTCAGCTACGTGGATGAGGACTTGCTGCCCTACACCGTGTACAGCTATGCAGTAGTTGCCTGTACCATGGGGGGCTGCTCTACCAGTGAACCAGCTGCAATACGGACTCTGGAAGCAGCTCCTGCCTTGGTGGACCCCCCAACTCTGCAGGCTGTCAGTGCCACTCAAGTCAGTGCATCCTGGGCACCTCCCCCAATACAAAATGGAGATATCACCAAGTACATATTGAAATTAGGCAATGAAGAGTATTATCCTGGCAAAAATTTGCAAATGTTGGTCTCTCACTTGCAGCCTTACACACAGTATGATTTCGCACTGGTCGCCTGTACTGCTGGGGGCTGCACCTCCAGTGCATCCCAGTCTGTGATGACCATGGAGGCTCCACCAGTAAATATGGAAGCTCCCAGGCTGCTGGTCATGGGCTCAGAGTCAATTGAAATCACATGGAAACTCCCAGATAAGCCCAATGGCAAAATCACAAGTTACGACCTAAGGAGGGATGGTGTGCTTGTTTACTCTGGTCTGGAAACTCGGTATCTTGATTTCACCCTCATGCCAGGCATGGAATACAGCTACACTGTCACAGCAAATAACAGCCAGGGCAGTGTCACCAGCCCCTCAGCTCGGATAAAAACCAACCCCTCTGCTCCATCTGGGATGTTGCCTCCTAGGTTGCAGGCATGGTCTTCCAGTGAGATTTTGGTGGCCTGGGATCCTCCTATCAAAGTAAATGGTGACATTAAAAACTACACAGTCTCAATCCACAAGCCTGGTGAAACAGAAAAGAAAACTTTTGACTTTGATGCATCTCATGTTTCCTTTCTCAGACGGTCGTACATAGTGACACAGCTACAGCCCTACAACAGGTAAGTCTGGAAGAACTATTTGTTGAATAAATGTGGGGTGGTGCAGTGGGCTGGTGGGCAGCTCAGCCATCTTGCTTAAACAGATAGTCAGACCCACAGGGTTGTTTGCTATTATTTGCAAATAATAAAACAAAGGGGTTTTTTCTTTCAAATTTACAGTAATATCAGCTTCATATCGTCTTGATGAAGTGCATAGTATTGACTTAGATTGCAATTAATAGAAGGAGTAATTCAGCACTCTGCTATAGACTCCAAAGCCTGCAATCTTGTACTGATGTTTCTTTCACATGTTGTCTGCTATTGAGAATATAAAGGGCTTTAGTTGACAAAATATGGGGTGAGGAGACCAAAGTTGTGGTAGCTGGCCCATTCACAGGATAGCTGATCTGGAATTAATGGAACATGTTTGAACCCTCGAGCTGGAAACAAGTGATTTGTGATTAAGTGGAAACTAAAACTTAAGAGAGGGAACCAGACTCTGCTACAGAAATGCACTTGATACTGAAGAAATATCTTCCCCACTAATTCTTGAGTATTTACCTGACCTTTCCTTATATATTTGTGTAGGCATAATTTGTGTGTGTTACATGGTTGATAAGTTTGTCTGCTATTTACATATAACTAATCTAAATCCAAAGAGAGTAATAGAGGAGTTCTACGGCTCTCAAATGACATCCAAATCATCTCTTACAATGAATCATCATTTTAATTTATATCATCAAAAACAAAATTATTTTGATCACTTGACTCCTGCAGATGTTAACTGCTCTGAGAAAAACCAAACCACACCCAAATGAAAACCCAAAAGACAGTGTTGTTCTTCTTTGCTACACAAGGCGCAGCACATAATCTGTATGTTCATACAAATTGTGTGCCTACTAAAAATTCCAAAGACCGGGAGAAATTAGGAAATCCACCGTATGCGGCGCACAGTCTGTATTTGTGTGTGCAGCATTGTGATGGCCTTGCTGTGCTTTGTGTTCCCCCAGGTACGAGGTGCAGGTCCGAGCCTGCACGGAGCTGGGCTGTGCCTCCAGCGAGTGGGCAGCAGCACGGACGCTCGAGTCTCCGCCGGCAGCACAGCCGGCCCCACTCATCGACATACAAACAACCAGCGACTTCCAGTCCACTGCCTCCATCCACTGGACCGGCCCCAGGCAGCCAAACGGGAGGATTTTGTACTATGAGCTTTACAGGAGGCGAGCGACTCAAGCCCACGTAAATTTAGACCTCTCACTCGTTTACAATGGTTCTTCAACCTCCTTCAAAGATGACAAGTTGCTACCTTACACTGAGTACGAATATCAGGTGGGAATTGAAGCTATTTAGCAGCTCTGATTGTGATTTCAGTACACTTTGAGAACCTTACTTTACACTTTCCATGAACATACACATCTCAATTCTAATGTTAATAGCATTCTGAAACCTGGATGATTATTGTGAATGTATTTTAAAGACTTGAGAAGCTGAAAATAATTCCACACAAGCAATATATTCATTCAGCATTTGTTTAGCTTAGTAGTAGGTGCCTGTGTATCTTATAGTTAAATGTTTGTGTACCCTCCAGAGCCTCTGAAAGTCTCTGTTATGGGAAATTCTAGTTCTTAAAAGGTGGCTTTTTCCCATTATTTTTTCTTTCTTTTTCCATCCTCCCCCAATCTATTGTGAATTAATCTTTAATTTAGATCTTAGATTCGTTTTAGATCTTAGAACAGTTTACATCCAGAGGGACTGTTTTCTCTTTAAATTAGTTATTCAAATGACAAGCAAATTTTTTTGTAGCTCAAAAGTGAATTTGCTATTGATGATTGGTGTTCTCATTTTGTTTAATATATACCTGAAACAGTGCATTCCACCTCTTGAGCAAGGTGGAGCAATCTTTCTTTTACAGGCTCATTGGCTTTATAGGATCACACAATGATTCAGGTTGGAAGGGCTCTCAGGAGGCCATCCAGCCCAACTTTCTGCCCAAAACAGGGTCCGTAAAGAGGTCAGATGAGGTTTTTCAGGGCTTTATCCAGTTGCATCTTGAAAAATTTGGGGACGAGGTTGTAACCTCACAGAGAGTCTGCTCCACTGACTGACCATCTTCATTGCAAAGAAGTTTTTTGTTATCTTCAATCTGAACGTTTTTTGCTTGAACTTGAACCTATTTTCTTCCCTCCCAACATACACCATAGTAAAGAAACAGGCTCCACCCTCTTTAGCCTACTGGGAGACTGAAATCAAGACCCTCCAAAGCCATCTCTTCCCCAAGCCGAACAAGCCCAAGTCCCACAGCTTGTCCTTACAGGCACTTTTCCAACCCCCTGATTACCTTGGTGGCCTTCCACTGAACTCACTCCAATTTATCAATATCTTTCTGGTATTTGGGTGCCAAAACAAAATAGACACTAAATAAAGGCAAGTAATCACTTCCTTTAATTGTCTGACTGTCCTCTTGTTAAACAGATCAGGGTGCTGGCCATCTTTGCTGCCAGATTACCCTGCTGGCTCGTGTTCAGCTTTCTACCTCTAGGTTCTTTGAAGCAGAAGTGTTCCCTAGTTGGTTAGTAATGCTGACCCTGTGATGGTGCAAGAAGTTATTCCTCCCCTGGAACAGGACTATGCATCTGTCTTGATGAAATTCCCATTCTCTAGTGCCTTCTGACTGGCAGACCTGTCCTTCAGCATATCAACTGGTCCTTCCACATCTGCAAGTTTGATGAGTGCACACTGTATAGATCAGGTTCTCTGGTAGCTCTGCTCCACTGCTATTACCTTCTTGTTTAAGTAGCCAGAAACCATGAGGAATTAAACCTGAAAACTTGCCTTATCTCATTAGTCTATCCAGCTGCTGCATGGCATAGACTCATCAAGTCATGCAGTTTGGAAGGGACATCCGAGGCATATAGCCTAACTCCCTGTTTTAGGCAGGTCCAAGTAGACCAGGCTCTTAGGGCTGTGTCCAGCTGAGTTTTGGATCAAATTCTCCATCCTTGCATCTGCATGGATGGAGATTGTACAGCCTGTGTCAGCAGAACTATTGTTAGACCAGATTTCCTTGCTGCTTTAGGCAGGATCCATGGTAAATGTGAATTCAAGTGCAGATGGGACTGAGTAGACAGCAAGCATTGGTAGCAGACCCAAACCATGCTTGTTAAGAATCTTTCTTAGATGAAGAAAAACTCTCCAAGCTGGATATTGTAGATATTGGCTGTGAGATGTTCTCAGCTGGACTAACTTTTAATTATTTCTGTCAGAAGCTGGTTTTTGGGAAGCTGATACCACAGAGACTTTCTTCAGCCAACATTTTTAATGACTTATCAGTGACAGATTAAAAAAAAAAAAAAGAAACCTCTTGATCGGATTCCTGTGCTTTATTGTGCTATTCAAGACTTAGCTTTTTATCTTGGTTCTGCTCCATAGCCAGGCTGAGCTTCTGATTGGAACTTTAAATCATTTTTGGTTTTTTTCACCAGTGACCATTTATTTCACCATGAGAGGTTTTTCAATGCATGTGTTTGTCTTCTGCTTAAGTCACTTGCAGCAGTCCTCTGGGATGTATTCTAAGCTTCTCCATTGTTGACAATTTATATCTTGCCTGTGAGACAAGTTATTCATAAGTATAGGGCTTGGCTTTTGCTATTATGCTGATGAAACCCAGATTTATATTTCACTTAAACTGGATATTGATTCTCCTGTCTCTGTATTTGAGGCTTGTTTGCTGGACATAAAACTTTAAATGCAACTGAATTTCCTCCAGCAGAATGCAGATAAAATCAAAGTGCTGTGATGGGACTCTCTCCAGCATTTTTGGAGGTATTGAGATTTATTTCAATGCTTTAATAGCTTCTTTGGACCTGGAATCAGGACTTTTGAATCTGGGGTTTTGGGGAGTTTTTTTTTTTTTATTGGGTTTTGCTGCTTTGTTTTGGGTTTTTTTTAAATTTGTTTGTTTTCCTGGAAACTTCAGCTGAATATTGGGTTTTATAAAACCAGGTACCAAAGTTGCACTTCCTGAAATGATGATGTGAGTTTAGGAGCTCATGCTGATGAAAGGGACTATGCCCTCGAAATGCTTACATCGCTGTTCTTCAGGAAGGGCCAGTTCTGCATGAGCATATTAGCACCTGCTAGTTTGGAGTGGGTTTTTAACTAGCATGTAGTGCCTACTTCCATACTCCAAAACACTTAGATCTTTGAGGCTCCCTCTGTTGGTCTAGCTGTGTATTTAGATACTTGCATTTTCTAGAACATCTCTTAGGTATTTGTTGGGATTCTGCCTGATATCCCCAACTCTATTGACTATGTGATATTGATCTCCATGATCTCCTGAAAATCACCCTGATTTAATAGCCCTGATTTTTAATCCCCGTGATTGCAAGTGCAATCCTTTGATTCCTGGAATATTTCTGAAACAGAGTGTGTAGGCTCTCCTCGGGAATCACTGAAAGTGTGTGCAGTCTTGCCATATAGCAGCCTACAGAGTCAAACCTGTTTTTCTCCGCTAAGGGAAGGCCCTTCTGAGCAGAGACTTTGTGGCATTTAGTGCAAAGCAGAGCTGTCACAGTATGGCGTGATTTCCATGCAAATGCAGTATCATTCCTCCACAATTACACTTAATTGTGTTCTTAAAATGGCTTCTTTAGATTAATAGCTTAATGTCTTCCTGGTTTAGGACACATCCTTATTTCTATTTGGCAGGAACAGAACATGTAAAAGACAGAAAATTACTATTGTCCCTCTTCAGAAAGGTTTATGGCTTCCTGCAGAGGTTTATTCTCCAAGAGGACTATTCAATGCACCAAGACAGGGTCTGCAGTGCTGGAGCTATTGGCTCTGCCTCTGATCACTGTTGGAGGCACAGCATCTCTCCTGTGTGTGGAGAGTCCCTCTCACCTTCCTGTTACTGCAGCCAAGTGAAGGGTCTAGGAAACACTCCAGGACACACCACGGTAAATATGTATTTGGTCCTCTCAAAGAGAAAACAAGTAATATTCTGATTTTGGAGAGATAAAGAGAAAAAAAATGGGTGCAAAGTTATGCAGACTAAGGGAGGAGCAACTACATGGGTTGTAGAATGTGTTAACCCTCTTGGTCACTTTCCAATGCCAGGAAGGACCCTTGTTTTACCAGCCTGTCTGTCACATCGTTGGCTGAGCTCCAGTTTGTGCTGATTAGTTACTGACAAACAGGTCAGTGACCTCTGCAGGTAAAACTGGTTTTCTGGTTGACCAGTGATGAATAGTCACCCATTTGCAATATCCTTCATATCTGGCTCCTCTTCATTCTTTTAATTCCCCATTTCTTCCCATGTCTCTGACAGAAAGATGCACTGCAAAGCAGCAACATTAAAAAAAAAGTTGCTCTTTCTTCCATTCCCTTCTCATTGTTTAGTTTGTAAGACTGTCTTTTCTTATGAGATTTCTGCTTCTAATTAAAGAGAATTTCTCACACTATGCCTGCAGTAGACTACCACGCTTGACCTCAGCTTCTGAAAAGTAAAGCAGATGTAAATATGTTGTTTCACTGATGCAATGATACCCACCCCAGGTATCCTTTTGCAGAATGAGGTACTTCTTTTCCCCTAGTAGAAGGGAAAAGGGCTGTTTGAAACCATGTCATTTTGCTCATCAAGCCCCACCTCAGGCAATGTGTTCCTCTTGTCAACAAAATCTTAAATTCAAGTGTGTTGATGCAACAAAACCCTGATTGTTTTTCATTAAATTAAATATGGATATTAGACTGGATTTGTTGGCATCCAGATTTACCAGTGGGACTCTTACAGATCCACTCTTGCAAGACCCTTGTCAGTAAATTGTCATTCTGACATACTCAAAACCATGGCAAGCTATCCTTTAAAAAGACATTAGTGTGAGTACCAGGGGAAAATATACTCTGGGGCTGTAGATGGCTTGATATGATTTGCTTGATTATATCTTTTTATTTATGAGGCATAATTTATGACTGCTGAAAAGCAAACTAAAATGAGTGATGACTAACTACAGCCAAAGTAATAAATCAGAAGCAAAGAAAGAAGCGGTGATTTTGATCGAATCTATTGAATTAGCTGTTGCCCTTAGCCATTACAGGTATTGGAAAGACCTTTTAATATCTGCTTATCTCTCTCGTGGGAACTTGGTAACTATCTCATTATATACCCATAGGAAACAAATTATTTAATTTTCTATCTTTTAGAGTTAAACCTTTTTATATCTCTCATTAATTGCTGGCATTCTACTATGTTATATGGAATGAGCTTCCTTTAAAATTTGGTTATTTTGTTAAAGTCCCAAAGTTTTTGCCTATTGTCTTTCCCTGCTCCAGAGTGAGTTTAGTAGTTTTATTATTAGCATTTGAACAGTGGAGATGAGGAACAATGTTAAGAGGCTGTAATTAACACAGTAGTAGAAGTCTGGACCTGAAATCTATCCCATTATATATTTATAACCTCCATAAGGAGACTAACAGTGTTGAAGAGGGAAAAGTATGGGGCATTCTGAGAAGGGGCAATCAGGAAGCACACATTTAATTATTACCCTCTTCTACCCCTGCTCCTGAATGGATGTGATATGTTCTTTACCTTACCTTTGCTCTGTCCACCATAAACTACACCCACTTTTTAAACTTTCTGCTTGGCTAATACCTGCCTGACTCTGAAGTGCCCAGATGTGAATACATTCTCCTGATGCTGAATGCTAGATTTTGGTAGATAAAATTTGTGCTCTGATCTCTGCTGACATCACCTAAGTAACTCCAAATGAGCCAGCCAGTGCGACAGTCAGTTCACAAAGACTTGTGAAGGATGCTGCAGTTGATGGTGAGAGGGAGTTTTTCTTTAGAGTGAGAGTTGGTTTTCTTTAATTTCAACCAACCAAGATTGTGGTCTCTTCAATTGTCTTGAAGGTTGCTGTTTGAACATAACCAAAAATTGAGGGCTGTGTTTCTAACTTTGCTGATGTCAGATCTTATATGACCCTAACATATCTTACTATCTTGGAAAATAATTATACTGTGAAAACTCTGCATTTATGTGAGTGTCAAGTCAAGAAATTCAAAGCAAAGTTTCAAAGTAGTGCTCGGTCTTTGAAGTCTCCATGAAACAGCTTTAGAAAGAGAGGACTGGTACAAACCACTCTCATGGCATGTGCTAAGCAGTGCCAACATTGAATCCTCTTAGGAGAGACCAGCAGTCACAGGTGTGTGGAGTCTCTGCTTGCCATAAGAGCAGAGATCCAAGTTGTACCTGACTCTTACACACAGAAGTAGAGTTACGTGCATGTGTAAAAGGGCTGGCTTGGTCTGACCTTGTGGGTCCCCAGAGCCTACAGCCCTTCTTAACTCCCCACAGTTCTGAGCAGTGCTCAAAGCCAAGGAGAGGTAGTGACTTACTAATGAGAATCTTTCTAAGGCAAAAAACTGGTTTTTGAATCCCTGAAGGAACTTGGTGCAAGCTGCTGACACATTCAGAGCTGAGATCTTGTCCCTCCAGAGACACCTGTGATGGACTGCAGACTAAGCACAGTGTGAAGTGGCACAAGGCACAGTGCCTGTTGGCCATGGAGGGAGCCAGAAGCCACTGCTGGTTGGTAATCAGCTTTTTGGCTTGCTCTCTTGCAAGCAGGGAGGCTGAGAAGCATCTGGCCTCTGTGCTATGCAGAGTATCCCAGCTCTTCTTAACTTGGGAAGTCAGGAGCAGCTCAGGACTGCTGCCTTCACTGAGGTGAGCTGCCCCCAGCACTCCTCTGCCTGGTGAGATCTCTCCAATAAAGGAGAGTGTCACACTCTCCATAGGCTGTTCAGTGCCTGAGCATCTCTTTTGCAGGAGTTTGAGTTCAAAACTAAGCTTTCTTGCTACAACTTTGGGGTTTCAAGAGTGTTGCAGCAGATAAATCTGTTTGGTTCAGGGGTGGAAGTCATCTGACGGGCTTCTTCCACTGTCAGCATCTACAATAACATGATTATTCTGTATCTATGCCCAAAGTAATTTTGGTGCCTTTGTTTCTGCTTTATGGCAGAAGTTGTTAGCTCTGCTAAGCCTGAACAGGTTCACCATGGTGACTTTTCTCAGAACTTCCCATACTGTTTTTCATAAGTTTTGCCCCTTCTTGCTATGCTGACGAACCTTGATGCTGTCCTGTGATCATTTTGAGTGACTGATCACAGATTTCTTCCAGGAGCAGGGATCTGTGAAGGCTCAATTTATGACAGAAAAAACCAAGCTTAGTTACCTGTAATTGGAATTCTTCAGTCCTCTGGATATACGCTCTCCAGAGTTTTCTCCCCTCTCTTCTCTCTCTGGCTCCACTTCAAAGTGCAGTCTGAGCCAAGGGCCAGAGATTGATAAAACATTCATTAGTAACCCTTGATAGCTGATTTCAGAGCCCTCTCCTGTTTTTTTTTGGGACAGTGTAGCTATTAACAACAACACATCTTTTGGCAGGGTGTTAAGCCATGCACCATGATGTCAGACTTAATGCTTTTTGAGGCAGAATATTCAGGAAGTCAAGATATAAGAAACTTTTCCTGGCTTTCTGCTCTTTTGTTTTGTCATTTAATACATCTCTAAGATGTGTTTGCTTTTTGTTTGCTTCATGGTCTTGTATGGTCTTTCACAATTGCAAGAAGGTAATACTGCTACCTATTAGGCTCTTTATATTTCTGTATGAATGTGATTAAATATTTTTGTTGCTGGTTATACCACAATTTATAAAGATTGTTTGTAACCCCCAAAACCTTTTGTAAAAAGCCTAAATAATGAAATTTCAGTGTAACCAGCCTAGTCAGTCAGCAGCTTCCATCCATGACTGTTTAGTGGTGACTTCTTTTTGAGAAGCCATGGCCTCTGATTTTAAAGACACTACTCACTGTGATTTCTGTTGCCATGCTGCCCCATTTTTCTGTGCAAAGAAGTGGCTTAACACCAGCATTTCCATCTGCAGTCAGTTCTGTGGATTTACCACCCTGGGTTTCCAAACACTGACCAGGATTTACTTGGACAGCGATTCTCACAGGGAAATTTTTATAACCATCCATCCTTTTACAGATGGTTGAGCAGAAGCAAAGGGAGTTAAGGGACTCCAGCTTAGGTCAGTGTAAATCTGGAATTCAGATCCTCAGAAGTCCCGTTTAGCTGTCACAGCTGTCTCAGAAGCTGGCGTTACAGACTCACAGACACCGAGGGGGTTTCTGCTGGACATGTCTTGGCAGGGCTGAGTAGCTGGTGTCTGTCTAGAAGGCACACTCAGAGCATGTCTGTCTGTCAGGCCCACACAAATATAGACATGACCTCAACCTTTTTTTTCCAAGGAGTCAGGCATGTGGCAGCATGGTGGGGACATCAACTCCCCCTTGTCCTCTGTAGGGAAGTGCTGGGCTGGGAAATCATGTCTCCTCTTGCTTCCTCCTGCTCTGCCCAGTCAACCTTGATTTCATTGTGTTCATGCAAAATGAAACTGCTTCAAAGGGATCCTTGGGAGCATCCCAAGCACAGAGATGGGTCATCCACCTGGGCGTTCCCACTCCAGAGGGGCAGCAGGCCCGACTGCCTCTGTTGGAGCACATGATTGAACCTCAGGTATCTGACTCTTGAAGGAGTCCTTTAACCACTTAGTTGTAGTACAGAAGGGGATGGGCAGAGTCATAGAACCACAGAATCTCCTGAGCTGGAAGGGACTCACAAGCATCATTGAGTCCAACTCCTGGCCCTGCACTGGACACCCCAAGGGTCACACCCTGTGCCTGAGTGTTGCCCAAATCCTCCTTGAGCACCTTGAACTTGGTGTTGGGACCACTTTCCTGGGCAGCCTGTTCCAGTGCCCAACCACCTTCTGGGTGAAGAACCTTTCCCTGATATCCTGCCAAAAGCTCCCCTGATACTGCTTTGTTCCCTTGGGTCACATCACTGGTCACCAGAGAGCAGAGATTGGTGCCTGCCCCTTCACTGCCTCTCATGAGGAAGGCCATGGTGGGATGTCCCCTCTGTCTCCTCCAGGCTGCAGATTGGGACTGCTCTTACAAGATTATTGTTAGAGCCTCAGGCTGCACTAAGGACCCCAGACCTGGCAACAGGGGGACAATAAACTGCAGTGTGTGAGGACAGCACCATCAGCTCAGGAAGGGTGCTTGTAAGGGTGCTCAAGTACCAGAGGCCTTGTCACTTTGTTCTCACCCAAGGAAGGGGATGAAAGTGCATCAGGAGCCAAGTAAGGAGTATCTGCATGTCACTGTCACCCCACCGCTCACACAAACAGGACATCCCTTCCCCAGTCAGGCTCCCAAACCCATAACTGTGCTGTCTGATACTGCAGTGGTGAAGAGGGAAGGCAGCAGTGTTTTTCCAAGAACATTGCTGTTGCTTTTCTGGTTCCAGCCCATTCCCAGGCTCAAAGGGACTCATCTGCACGTCATGTTCCCATTATTCTGTGCAGAGTTTTCAGGGGAGGATGTGTCTTCATCTCTATTTAAGCAATTCAAAGCTGCAGGCATCCAGTAATGAAGTTCTGAATGGAGCTGTGGAAGCGGAAGTTGGCACTGGGACAAGTGATGGCCTCCCCACTGTCATTATCCTTCTTTTCTCTGTTTTTCCCAGGGGTGACTGGGCTGTTCTGACAGTAGAAACACTCAGAAATTCTAAACCTTCTGTTTTGCTCTGTTACTTCCTCTGAAATGCACATCGGTCCTGAACAAAATATAAGACCAATCTGAGATAATGGGGAACAGAGTGTCCCAGTGTCAGAGGGACTCATGTCTGCCATAAATCTCCCAGTTCTGTGGCACAAGAGGACCACACACTACTTGGGACGGGGAAGAAATCCTCACTCTGTTCTGTGACAGCCTTTTCTGGCTCCTGGCCCTTTCCTAGTAACAGGAACAGGCTCCTTGGGGAAGTGATCACAGCACCAAGCCTGACAGAGTTCAAGAAGCATTTGGACAACACTCAGGATTCTCAGGGATTCTCAGGAATGGTCCTGGGCAGGGCAGGAGTTGGACTCAATGATTCTTGAGGGTCCCTTCCAGCTCAGCTTATTCTGTGATTCTGTGAATTAAGGCTTATTCCTGAAAACAAGGTGTAGGCACCTATGATAGGTGAGGGATTGATGAAGGGAACAGTCTCTATCCAACCCTCGGTGAAGTGTTTGCTTCCCAAATAAGTTGCATGCCTCTCTCCTCCAAAATTCCTTGGCAATCTCATTCTGAAGCTGAATTCCTGTGCTACAGAGGAAGGCTCTGTTCCTAACTCATCACCTTCATTTTAGCTGTGGGCAGCTTGCTCAGCAGGTCAGGTCCAGCACTGTTACGCTCCATGCTCATTAAGGCCACAGCCTGGATATCACTGGAGTATTTGAGCCCAGATAAGCGCTGAGCCAGTGCCAGTGCCACACTCAGAGCTGCTCTTTCCATACGTGTTTTATTCTTTCCACAAAGAAATATGACCCTTGAAATGAATGACTGTGAGTAAATCTTTGTAGCAGCTGGAACTGAACTGAGATACAGGGTTTGACCTGCTGCAGTAAAGTGAACAGAGTTTGACTTTATGAATAGTTCACAACAGAGATGTATTACTGATTCCACTGAAATGAAAGTGCTTTGGATGAGCTTTTTATTGCAGGGTATCATTTGTACTTAGGATGGTTCCATGTGTTACTGATGGAATCAGGCAGGATCTTTGGGTTTGTAATTGGCAGAACCACAGCCTTCAAAGCCACTTTAGTTGTTTTTATCCCTTTTTCCTTCCCCAGGCTCCTTGTGAAGTGTCTTGTATTCTTGGAAATTATTGTCAAGCTGGAAGGATTCAGGGTCAGTTTTGAAGACCTCATACTTGTAAACCTCCTTTTTTTTTCAAGACATAGTCCCACCATTCCCTTCCCCAGGACCAGTGCCCAAAGTAGATCACATAAGAGTGTGTTTTACTGTATTTATAACTGCTCAATATGAAAGCTTACTAAGGAATACTTATACTAAAAATCGCTCAGACAGTCCTCTTGTATTGCCATTTAGATCTATCATTCTGATTGATCACTATGTGGTTGGCTAATATTGAGTAATTTAACCCTATATGCTCACGCATCCATCTATTCTGTCTATTGTACCTGACATTCTACAAATTACTTACTCATGCAAATCATGACCTAAGGCAACCTTTTATGATATTCGTGTTTAATTACACAAATGCTTTTTGATAAATAAGATTATACATCCTTCCATATGTTTATTCAGTCCTTGATGAAAGCAAAATTTAATTTTCATGCAGATTTGTTGGAGAGTGTGTTTAATAAGTGCTGAGTTTTATGTAGTCTGCAGATCACTCTGGTTTTGGGTAGCTGACAAAATCAGTAGGCATAGTTCATGGAGACATGTGGGTTTTAATCAGGCCTAATTCAAGCTGCTAATTTTTGAAATCTTGGAACGGAAGTCATTGCCTTTGTGCTCATGTAATAAAGCAAATGTTGTTGTGAAAATAAATGAGAGATGCTGAATTAACTATACATTTCAGTGAGCTTTATTTATATTATGAGTTACTGAAAATGTTGCCAAATAACTGATACATTAATATTTTTAAGAGAGGGATGTTCCTGTAAAACACACTGGTTCTAAAGAGTGACTAGAGTTTGACTTGTGTGATTCAGTCAAGGTGAATGGAACTTCTAAGTGTCACCCAAGGCCAGGCTGAATTCATCAGGCTACCTGCATGCATGAAGAAAGTGTGGAAAAGGGAGAAATTGTCAGGACCAGATATGAGAATTTTTATTCAGATGTCTTTGAAAACACTGTATTGATTGCAGCTCCTCCAGGAGTCCTCTTGGCATGGTGTGACACAGACAGTGGTAGGAATTCAGAGCGTGGGGATCAGGTATGAAAAAGACATGGGAGCACACACTGCCTGAGACATGACTTTTGCTTCTTTTCCCTAAGTGTGGCAGTGGGAAATATTCCACTCTTCTGTTAAAAAATTACTGGGTCAGCATGGGTGCTGAGTGGCCATCAAGGGACATTTTCCAGGAGTGCCATTGTGCCCTGTTTTACCCAGTGTCAGTAGAGCTGCAGTAGTCCCTCTGGCTAAAAGCAGATGTTTTGTCCTTTGAGTCTTTTGCTAACAGTTTCTTTGTTTGTGTGGAAGGTGTGGTCAGTAAACTCGGCAGGCCGGACGCCCAGCAGCTGGTCCCACTGCCGGACAGGCCCTGCCCCTCCCGAGGGCCTGGGAGCTCCCCTCTTCAACACCGTGGCATCCACTGTGGCTGTGGTGAGCATCAGCCCCCCTCTTAAGCCTAATGGGGTGGTCAGTATCTACAGGCTGTTTTCTAATGGTACCAGAGGGACTGATGTGGTGGTGAGTATTGTCAGCACTTTTTCTGTATTTCCATTTCCACTTGTATTTTCTACCTTTAACAATTTTGTTCTTGCAAGCTGCTACTGTTGGTCACAGACTGCCTTCATCTCCTGCCTCCCATAGTTAGCTGCTCTGCAATGCACTGTCCTGTCTGTGAGCTTAGGCTGTCTACAGATTTCACATTACCCATTTATTCCTTCCAGTGCACTTGGCTGTGCCTGTGTCTGATTCAGCCAGTTCGTCCCATTGGTGCCTGCATGGCCTTCCATTCACACCTGCCATGCTGCTGGCTCTGACTCTGGCTCTGGCATCAAGAAGTACCAAGTGCTTCCCTTTGCTTGCTTGACTCTCTCTTTCTTATTTTTGCTGAACTCTGCTAAATCGCATGCTGCCAAATGAGAGCAGATGTTGCCCCTTGTTGGTGTTTTCTACATATTTTTGTTTCTTTGGCTTCAAAAAAGCTATACCAACAAATGACTACAGCAAAAAGGTGAAGTGGCGGTCCCTGTGAGCAGTTTCAGAACAGGACACTGATTCCTTTGCCAGAACTGCCAGGTCTCCCTTGCTAAACTTAGGAAAGTTTCCTAACAGGCTCGCCCAGTACAGCACCTGTTTGAATGCAGAGCAGCATCATGTTGGCTCTTGACTCAGATGTACCTACCAGAGAGCACTTTCTCCTGTCTGGGAGAGACCTGACCCACCAGACACATTGGTGTCACACTGCCCAGAACTCTTTCCTGCATTCACATTGAAGAAGCTTGTGAGATATGCATGATTGTTTGCTAGCACGTTTATCATGGAACTATTTTCCATATTGATTTCTTTTCTGCTTCAGTACCACTTGTCCCAGAGTCTTTCTTTAATGGCTTTCAGCTTCCCTGTTGCTGAGAATGACATTTGCAGTTGATGTACAGTGGTCACAGCTCAACTAAAGATGTCTTGAGGCCCCTTATGGCATAGTCTTTTCCTTTGAAGAGTGTCCTTTAGCTTCATAATGGGAGAAAAATGCAGAGTTCCCATTACACAGCAGCTGCATTTGTGTCAGACTTAAAGGACACGCAGAATCTTCTGCCAGTCTTCTTCTGGGGTTAATTAACCTCCATAACTCTTATTTAGTACTTGTGGTGCTTGAAGCTGTGACAAGTTTCCTCTTAATTTTTACAGCTGTCAGAAGGGACTACCACCCAGCAGACAATACATGGGCTGAAACCATTCACCACGTACTCCATTGGCGTGGAAGCCTGCACCTGTTTCAATTGTTGCAGCAAAGGACCCATGGCTGAGTTCACCACGCAGCCGGCTCCTCCCTCAGAGCAGCCTCCGCCGCAGATCCGCACCGTGACCTCCAGGAATGCCTCTTTCCAGTGGAGCGCGCCTCAGTCACCCAATGGCATCGTCACCAGGTAGGAGCTACCACTGGCTGAGCTTGCACACCTTGGCTGGAGGTGGTGCCAGAATAATTTGAGCTGGAATTGCATGGCTGAGAACACTGGACAGTTGTGGCAGTTGTCTTCCTTTCTTGCATATTGGTGGTGATGTTCCCTGTGGCCTGAACACCTTCTGGGAAGTGTTTACATACAGAGATTGCTTTTCTCCTGAGCAGGATACTGGTGAGAATGAAGGTAGAAAGGATGAGCTGTTGTGAGTGGAGGTGATTGTCTGACAGCTGTGGCTCTGTAATGAAATAGTTGTGATTTGTGAGTTCAACAGGCAGTGAACAGAGACCAGCAGTCTGGAGTTAGCTAGGCAGAAATCCTGACCTGCAGAAGTGGGCAGCAAGGTAACTGGCATCAACAGTGAGTGTGACTTTGTTACCACCACAATTTCTCAGTTATCTGACAGTTAGGACCAAAATCTCCAAGAGAAAAACTGGGATCAGTTCTATTTTCTTTTCCAGTAACCAGAACAGACAGCAGTAGGAAGAAATGTGGGATTGGCTTTTATGTTATTAAGGACCTTCATTCATCAAAATCTCAACTTTGTTCTCAGCTACGAGCTCCATGTGTACATGGCGTGTCCTCTGAACCTACAGCCAGCAGTGAAGGCTTGCAGTCCTGGCCCGACTGAGGTGAAGTACACAGGGAAAGGACAGAGTGCCAACGTGTCCAACCTGGAGCCTTACACAACTTACAACCTGCGAGTTGTGTCCTACAACTCGGTTGGCAGTAGCGCCTCCGAATGGATCGGATTCACTACGGAAAAGGAGCGTGAGTATGAGAAATATTTAGCTGACCATTGAAGCCTGTTTCTGAGGCCCGGGCTGCACAGAGCCAAATTACTTCCCCACCTCTGGGAGAGAGGAAAACCAGAAACCACTTCTTCCATGTCCATGGTCACTGTGTCTCTGCTGCACATTCATTGAAATTCTGCTCTGGGGCTTAACTGCTCATTCCTTCAAAAATATTTCTTTTCTCATCATCTGATGTCACATCCTCTATCTTGAGAGCCTAGAAACCTTTTATTTTACCGAAAATGGGCAGCAAAAACTGCAGAACATAAAATGTTCAAGTATTACCAGAAGGCTGATGTGTAGTAATAAATATACTGCCATAAAGAATCCCTGTGGAGATCTTGAAAGAGACCTGATGATTATTTTCAGGAACAATCTTATTGTCCTAATTCTTGCTACACTTCTGCTAGGACTCATAAAAGTTTTCCTTGGATGTCATCTGAATGACTGGATGCTTGTGAACACTGAAGTAAGAATTTGTTGCTGTCCAACCACCACAGGCAGTGCTTTAAGGCCATGTGGTGGTATGCATGGAAATTAAACTTGCAGGACCTGTGCCTACAGGCAGAATAGATTTTGCCATCAAAACAGAATTTGTAGTAGCCTAACATCAGCTTTTATTAAAAAGATCTATAGTGCTGTAGCCAGAGTCATTCCATAACAGATGAGATGGGCATTTCATCTCAGTCTGTCAGGTCAGGGCAAAGACAATGTTCACTTTTTATCTCATGTCAGGATTTCAGAATCACCTTTCTAAAAATCCCTTTTGCATCATTTGGTAGTTCTGCCAAGTAATTACTCAAAATATGTAATCTCATACATCCTTAGCTGAAAATTTCAGGCGGAACAGGCACAGATTTTCTTTAATGTTACCACTGGAAAAAAAACCAAACCTCACACAAAAAACAGACGGAAAAAAAACCCCAAAAATAATTAACCATCAAAAAAAACCAAAACAAAACAAAAACACCAAAAGAAAGATCCCTTGTGTCCAAAGCTGTGTTTTATTAAATTGCAAGTTAAAAGGCTGGAAAATTATTATGAACTTTTAGATGGAAAAAATTCTTAAGGAACTGGTGAGTCACATAGAACAAAAGTATTTGAAAGTAAGTTTTAATCCCCTACCCACTAAGTCCAAAGTCCTCTTCTTTCAGTCTTGCTTTTCTTGCCTTGCTGACCTCTTCACACCAGGTTTCCAGAGTCCCTCTGACTGCCTCCTTCCTTGAGTCCCTCTGACTGCTTCCTCTTGCCTCGAAGGCTTGCTATAGTGACAGTGGGCAATTAGCAGCAAAGTGCAGCTGGACAAGCAGCTTTCTTATGAGCAAACCAGCAAATTTGGGGCAGATGGCTTAATGGCAACACCACAAGAAAGGAATGCCTCAAACTTAAATGAAGTTTTTTGTCAGCAAGCTGTTGAGCCCAATCGATGAACTTTTCCTCTCTGAAGTGAGTTCTGGGTTTCTTTTCTGTCTGCCTGCCATCTGTTCTCACTTTTCTGAAACCCTGTGTTTTCATGTACGTGCATGTGTTAAAGATGATCTCGGCAATTCCTTGGGGCTTGCAAAAGAACCCTCTTCATAGCAGTTCCACAACCCAGCCTGCTGCAGTCAGGCTTGCACAACTTCCTCTGTTTCCCTATCCTCTGCCTTAAGCTGGAACTTAATATATAGAGTTATAGCGTCAGTACCACATACACAAAGGCAAAGGGAGAGAGTTCAATATTTGTTTTCAGGATATGTCTCTGCTTTCTCAGTGCAGAGACTGGCATGCTATGGCAGCTTTTTATTTTCTCCTTGTATTTTCCCTAATCATACACACGGATATGAGAGAGAGAGAGTGCACGTGGCAGAGAGCTTGTATCATGGAGAATCTCTTCGCTGTATAACTCAGTCACCAAATCACTCCTAGCCTATTGGCTAGAAATGAGCTCTTTTTCCCTGTTCTGCAGCACCTCGGTACATGGCTCCGTTCTCTGTGGCCAGCAATTTGTCCACCATCCACATCGACTGGAGCCACACCTTCGTGCTGAATGGGCGCCTGAAGGAGTACGCGCTGACAGAGAGCGGGCGGCGCATCTACAGCGGCTTCGACACCGAGCTCTACTTGCCAAGGACATCTGACAAAAGTCAGTTTCCCACAGCTTCCTCTCTGTTGAGCTATATTAATAGTACTGGATGCTGAACATTAAAAAAAGTATTCTTCATTGCAATCCCAAACTAAGAGTGTACAGGTACACTAAAATGTATCTAAGCAAATCCTTGAAAAAAAATCCACAGACCTAAGCTTCCTCTTAAACATTATACCTGACTGGGTGAGACTGTTTTCATTCACAGTGAGCATCAAGCTTACCCAAATCCTGGAGCTGTGTTGCAATTCCATCCTTCAGGGCTACAGTCAGGGAAGTTTATAGAAATTGTCAGTTTCAGGAAAGACTGGAGCTTGAATTTTCATTTGAATCAAATTAAGTCAGTAGCTCTTGGAACCAGTCATGTTTTGAAATAGTTTTATTTTAGAAATTTGCAGTCTTTAAAATAAAAGGAAACTATTAACAGGGCGGAAAAAAGGAAAAGAAAAAGCAGCAAGAAAGATGTTTTCTCTTTTTATTTCATTGGGATTTTGCATGTCAAAGAATTTTGTAATTTATTTTTTGTCTTCTTGATTACTGCAATGTTGCTAGTCTTTTCTTTATTTCTTTTTATTCAAATGTTCTTAGTATGTTTGTTTAAACCATTAATGAAGTATGAGGGATTTAGAGCAAAGTGATGAATAATTTGAAAGTTGTAAGTTACATTGGAAAAGGAAGAATTGAGTAGTGAAAGATGAACATAATTTGTAGCAACACATAGTGATGATTGCTTATGATCTGCCATGGTTCATGGTTTAGAATTTCAATACCACTGTATAAAGAATTGTGAAGCTCTGAGAATTGTGAAGACTCAGGTGGGTTAGTTTGGGTTATGCACTATTCCTGCCTTGTTTTTTCAGACCTGGCTGTTTGCTGGTTGATAATGGTGAAAAAGCAGGACCTAAAGATTTATTTCAGCTGCTGACAGTATTTTCTAATTTTTTTTTCTCAGCCTTTTTGTTTCAAGTGACCTGCATCACCGATGAAGGGAGTGCCATGACACCAGTCATCAAGTATAACGCTGGAGAGGGAGTTGGTAAATACATGAAGAAATTACCTAGCACCTGGTCATTTGATGTGTTTGTGCTTGAAATTTGGTATTAGTGAATGCCAGGCAGGAAGGCATGTCACTAAAGTATCAGGGGCTTCCTTAAAGTCTTGTGTATGAGGTACGTGGGTCATGTGCTTTTCTTGCCGCGTATGGATTTCTGTTCTTTACATTATATAATCATTGAGTCCTTTAGGTTGGAAAGGACCTTTAAGATCATTGAGTCCAACCATCATAGAATCATGAAATGGTTGGGTTGGAAGGGACTTTAAAGATCATCTGCTTCCAACCCCCTGTCATGCAGGACAACTTCCACTAGACCAGGTTGCTCAAAGCCCTATGCTGCAGGGCCTTGAACATTTCTAGGGGTGGGACAATTCTCCTGATTAGCTTCAAATCCTCTCCTCAGATATGTAATTTTTTTCTTTCATTTTTACCCAAGTATATTCCTCCAAAATGTTGTGCTTTTTCCTGCTAAGTTTCTTGTTTGAACTGTTTCTAACTGAATTAACTGGTTTAACTAAGTTCTTTTTTGTGTAGCATGTTGTTCAGCTCTTTAAAACAGATCTGCCCTATATTTGCAATTACTCTTTACTCTGCATTTCCCTTATATCCCTTTTCAAGCTTTCACTTCCATTGTCCTGCAGAATTCCAGGCAAGGCTGCCATAAAGGCATTATAAAACGTTTCCAGTTGCTCTCATCCGCCACCTTCCACACTCTGCCCCTTTGTTCTTTTGATTGCTGCTTTTACCCAGAGTTTATTGGAAACTTGAATTGCACCATGGACAACTTGCAGAGGAGGCTTGCAAGCAAAGGTGTTGAAAATTCCTTGGCCAAGAGTTTGCAATACATGTAGGATTGCAAATAACTAGGAAATACTGTCACTGAGATTTTTTTACACTTTTGTTGTGTATGAGCAAAGCCAACCAAGTGACTGTTTTGTTCTCTAACAGATAGGGGAAAGGAATAGTAAAATGTTTCATGTTGCTTGCTTTTGTATTCATGTATTAAAGCCTCCCTCCCTCTCTTTTGTTAACTGCACAGGCCTGTAACTGCACAGTTGTTCTGGAGAGAATGTCCTCTGTCTGTACTGCTCTGAAATTACCATAGTAATTTCCACTTTTCAAGGTTACTTGGAGAACCCTTTTTTTCCTCACATTCCACCACCACCACCTCCTTTCAGAAGAGCTGCTGATGCCGTGGTGATTTCCAGCCTAAGCAGCAATGCCAGAGCTTTAAGCAGGGTCTCTTGAGGGTAGTAAGTTTTTTATTGCAGCCTGCTAGCATATTGAACCATTATGCCACCTTGAACATAAGTGCAAATAAGCACATGACGACAAAATTACTTAAATTTCTGCCTAATTTATTAGTGAGGAAAGGGATGGCATATTGTTAAAGGCTTCTTGAAATAACTGTCCCTTTCTCCCCTAATCCCTCTTTTTACAGGTCTGATCTTGACACCACCTGGAGAGAAGGACAAAGCAGAGTCCAAACATGCAAAATTCTACAATGAGTTGTGGTTTGCAGTGCTGATGGTAGTTCTAGGTTTGATCCTCTTGGCTATTCTTCTCTCCTTAATTCTTCAGAGGAAGGTCCGCAAGCAACCCTATGCACGAGACAGGCCTCCTTTAGTTCCACTGCAGAAAAGAACATCACCAATGAGTGTGTATTCATCAGGTGAAACCCATCCGGTACGTTTGGAAAAATGTAGCCAATGTATATCCATGACACCTGCTCCATCAAACACACACACAGACTTTTTCTTCCTCCTTCCAACATTTTATTGCACATTTGGTTACCAAATGGAGGCTGTTCAGTGTAGAGAAAGGACTGTCTGGTCCCATATGGGCCATATCTGTGTGGGCACACAGAGCAAGGTGTGTTAGTCCAACAAGTCTGACAAGTGCTTAGTCCAAACAGAGCCCTGGGACACCTGGTCTGCAGGCCCTGAAATGCTTCTGATGCCTAAGACAAACTTTGGATATGGAGTCACATAAAATGCAAAGCCATTGCTGTCACCTCATGTTAGCTGACATCTGCAGTAGAGCTGAGAAGTCTTTGGCATGCTGTGAGAAGGTAGATGATAAAATGTGCTTTTCAGAGGAAACTTTCGTGTGTTCCTAGCTGCCTGCTGTGGATGGCTAACCAGGATCAATCTGACAGTCTTTGTCAGGTATCCAGCAGATATGCCTGCAAAGAACAAGACTTAGGGAGAAGCTTTATTTCTTGCCAGTATCCATCTACCACCCAGCTGGACTGCTCATGGGCAAGCTACATGCCAGGAAGGTTTGGAGTAGAGTGAGAATAATCAGGGAAAAAGCTAGGGAACTTCACAAAATTCACATATGTGTTTGTGCACACAGACCCACAGTGGGACCATCAGAGAAACGGGAGGAGGGCTGCTGGGAAGAGATAAAGAGGAAGGCTTTTTATCATGAGAAGTTATAACTCTGAAAAAGAATGCATTAAAAATGTGTACCAGAGTAGTAGTGCTATCCCATCCCTTGAAAAAGCAGAACAAAAGGAATATGGCAATTGTTATGGGATTGAGAATGGGAGCAGCCATGCCTTCTATTTTCATGCTTCTTCCCAGGCACAGGCCGTGAGATGATTCTTCTTGTCACTTCTCAGTTTCTTTTTCCTGTGAGCACCATCGAGCAGCATAGCGACTCCTGCATCCTTCACGCATTCTGTTCCTTCTTGTCTCTGTGCCAAGACACTGCATCTGTGCCTCAACCAAGAAGCTCTTGGAAACAATGGGATTTCCAGTGTGCCCCTTCTCCTGGCAAAGGCTAAAAGCATAAGAAACTTTTTTTTGGTCTCATGGTTTTGATTCCCTTTCCTCTACAGTCTGTCATCTTGTGTTATTCCTCCTGACTTTAAAATGTCTTTGCTGTTGGCATGCCTGCACAATTCCTTTTCATGTTCCTGCCCTCTCTTTTATTTTCTTTTTTTTTTTTTTTTTTTGTTACTGTTTTTTGCTTTTTCTTCTTCCAGCAGCTCATGGACTCAATGGAAAGGAAGGTTCTTTAGTGCAGCAGTTGAGGGACTAATCTGAGAAATTAGGACAGAGCTACTATGGAGTGGCAAAATTGCTTGTTTTACAATTCTTAGTGAGGTCGTGGCAAGCAATGCAGGCTGCTCACACAGTACTTGACCACTTAAAAAATAGTGCCTGGCCTTTGCCAGTTCCCCTACTCCCCCACATCCTGCTATAGTGCTCTCCCTCATGGAACTGCAGCTAATTCACACCCTCTGTCAGGTACACCTACACTGCACCTTGGCCTGGCCTAATGCTTTTCCTCCCTCTCTTTAATCTCAGTTTGAAACTATTGCTGACACATCCGATTCATCAAGCAGCGTCACTCTCAAAAGATACACGACGCACTTTGAGGTAGAGTCCTCAGCTTACTGAGTGGCCAGACGTGTGGTGTGTCAGATGACCCAAGCATGCACAAAGGCATCTGACACTTCATGTTTCTCCTGGTGGATGAATGATTTTTCCCCTGGTCGTGAAAAGCTCTGCAAGCATCCTCTTGCTGTGCAAGTCTAGGCTATCATTCTGGTAATCAAAAATCTTTGCACTTCTGCTTGTTGGTACTTCAAAAAAAAATTAGGAAGAAGAAAAGAAAAAATGGGGAAAATCGTGTTTAGCATTGGTGGTTTTGTTTGTTTGTTTGTTTTTAATGATATGACTGTTCTACAGTGGGGAAAGGTCTGGGGGTTTTTTTCTGCTTATAACTTGCATGAGTTTGAGGCATGGTTTTCTCTGTTCTCTTCCACTCCTGCTTTATTTTTGTCCAGCTAAATTATTTAAAACCATGCCCTTTATTTTTTTTATTTATCACTTTGTGTCTACCTCACAGGGACTAGAAGATACAAAAATCCCAGGGGCTGGTTCTCCCACGAGCAACCGCAGTTTTGGTATCTCAGCTGGGGGGAGGAGGCCAAGCCAGGGCCAGCTGAGTCGCACGTATTCCCCCGCCTCTCTCCACCGCAGCGTCAGCCAGCTGCTCAACCTCTATGACAAGAAGACTTTTGATGAATCACCTTGGGATGCCATCATTCACAACCATCGCACCACTGGCCGTGGCTTGGTAAGGGCTCCTGTTCCTCTGGGATGCGGCTGTGTGTCACCTGCTAGAGATTTGTCTGTTCTCTTGGAATCATGAAAAATTCTCAATGTCATAACTTCCTGGAGATACAGCCAAAAGGGCTAGAAGGACATGGTGATAGGTTAGATCCTCAAAATTCTTGAAGTCTACTGTTCTCTTCTAGAGTTGCAGGTGATGACACACTGCTCTTACAGGATGCAAGGAATTTATGTGCATCTCTTTACGGTTTCCAATGAACTATTAACTCCGTGGTTTACCATGGAAATGCACCTTGAAGAATTCCCTTCTATTTGGTGGGTTTTTCTTTCCATGCGATTCAGCAAATGTACATGTCTGAGGTGGGATGTCTTGGCATCCTTCACACATTCAGAGCCAGAAGCAGGAGCTTGTGTTCTAGTGACTCCTGTTCTGTTAACTCAGTTGCTGATGAGATCTGCTCTCTGTCCTCTGCTCAGTCACAATGCAAAGATTATGTGAATGCTTAGATCTCCTGGCATGTGTGACAAATGAATTCAAACTCTGCCCACATGGACTAGAATAAGACAGGGGGGCAGGCAAAGTGTCCCTGCCCCTCTTTTCGTATAGGACAGGACCATACAGTGTCATCAACAGGGATCTGAATACACAGATACAGGACATGATTTTCAAGCCAAGGACAGTGATGACTTCCCTTCCTCCTTGTCACCAGGAAACAGGCTTTTTAACTTCCAACTTTCCCTGATTAAATGCATGAGAAGGGCTTCAGGGGTCAGTGAGACACAAGTTTGCTTCCTGAAAAAGATGAAAATTAAGGTTCCTAAAAAGGACCCAGAATCAGGGTGAAGGGCCTGTGAGGTAGTTAGAAAATTAGATGGTTGGTGGCTGCAAGTTAGGGTGGATCTTGTCCAAAATCCAAGTGAACTGGAGGATGTATAAATCCAAGTAGCTTCCTCAGACTTTCACCTTCAGTACACCAAACAGCTGGAAGGGCTGGAACACACAGGCTTACCAAAGTACAGGAGTGTTGGTTTCATCACTGTCAAACCCACTTAGACCCCAACAGGACCAAGGAAGCCAACAAGGTAGTGATAACTTAACTCTAGGCAAAACCCCTGCAGGTACAGATTAACCTTCAGCCTGCACTCTGCAGCTCATGGACTTCCCAATTCAGTGGTATCATGAGTCAGCAATGCCATTTTCTCAGAGCTATCAAATCCGTGTGATTTAATTCCTTGGGGACTGACAACTCACCCAGGGTGCATTAGCCAAAAGAACAGCTTCCTGCTGCTGAGGGGAAGCTCTTGCTCTAGCCACTTATCTTGGGCTGACACTGTGACTTAGTTTAGGTTGCAAACCCCGCCAAATGCATGTTAGAATGAGTTTCAAAATACTCCAGTGAGCTTCAGGACTGGCAGGAGCTAGGAAACAAAAATTTTCATTTCCTTTTGGTGACAGACAACCCTGACAGTATGAGCTCAGCTGCTTTATCAAATCAGCACTCTTCTGTCCATCCTCTGTACATTGCTCTACATTTCCCTGAACCTATGTCTCTGCTCCTGTGCTGCTCAGCTACTCTTGCAAACAAACCTCCCACAATGCTTTGGAGTCACTTCTTTCTCCTTATTACATACAGTAGCTTTGGTGGTTCCAAAGTTTGGTTCACCCCTTTGTCCAGCTTGCAAATCAATACAGTGAATGGCTGTAATGGACACAAATCTGCAGTAACACTGCTAGTGCCCTCTTTATGCTATGGAAATGGTTTATTCCTCTCCTGCTTTCAACTTCCTCCAGCCTAATGCAGGAGTGCAAGTGGAAGCTCAGACACTGCATTGGAAGCTTGAAGAACAAAACTTTACCTAAATTATGTGTGATGCAGTTGTTACATATTTACATTTTTGCTTTGTGTATTTTTTTCTTTTCATGGCTCCAAGTTCCCCAATAAACTGTAATAAAAACTATATTATTGACCATTTGTCAGATGTAGAGAATATTTAAGGAATTGATTGTATTTATTTTAATGTACTGCTTATTGTTAAAATGTAATTGCCTTGGATTCAGGTGTTTGAATGCTTTTAGGTTCTTATCTCATCCTGGGAGAAAAGGGAAGACATTAGAAATGCACTTATTTATCAGTTTAAGAATTTTTAGTGGATAAATGAAGGAATCATCTTTAGTATGGTACAACTTTGGCTGACATGCTTCTTTTTTCCCTTCCTTACAGTATGTAGATGAAGAAGATCTTGTCAATGTCATCAAAGGCTTCAGCACCGTCACCAAAGAGCACACCACATTCACTGACACCCACCTCTGAAGAACAAAACCAGCTTTTCTAGAAAATGGAAGTGGGTAACTTGCCAAAAGCAGCCTGCATGGCCTTTGCAGGCAGGGATAGGGCTGCTGTTTCCCCACCCCATGCCTGGAGTTAATAGATAAAACTGGGTTTTGGGAGGGGATGAGTGTGTGGGGGGGAAGTTGGCCTTTTCTTCAACATCCCTTTCACTGTGTAGTAAAAACTGTGTGCTAGCACTGACACCTCAGAAAGGTAAGAGAATAGTTTGACAATCCCTCAATCATACAGTAGTAAAAGACTGTGAAAGGTAGAGGCTCTCATCTTTGTCTCTCATCCAGCTTTCCCAGCTGAGGAGGGTTGTTAGGGGCAGGGGAGGGAGGGAGGGAGGGGGTGGTCAGCATGTTTGATAAGGAGAAGTCTTTTACATGTCAAAAAACCACCATGTGGCTAAAAGGGGCCTGCATGGCAGGATGCCCATGTTTTCTCCTGGCCTGACAGAGCTCCACCACAAAATTGTGTTCATGCACAGGTAAATAAACAGCACTGAAGGAATTCTTATAAAGTTGTTCTAGCCTTTTTGTTCTCTCCCTCCCTCTTCCCCACCCTCTTGGCTCAAGTTAAAAAACCCAACAAAACAGGTTGTTAATAAATGCTGAACTCCAAGCATGCTTTTTCACTTGCTGTCATATCCTTCCTTTCTGCTTATGTATTACTAATCCACAGGCAGTAAAACTTGTTGACCATCCACAGTAAACTGGGTGCAAACAGCAAGCAGCCAGTGTGACACAGGTATGAAATACCATGTCAAGGCACTTGTAATTGAGAATTATTACACCATGACAGTAAACCTACTCCCATATTCATCTCTGTCCTTTTTCCAGAGAAAGTGACAAGGAAGCCCTCAAGAGACTGCCAGTTCTGTGTATTCTGCCAAGCATATTTTTATGCATTCTCTTAGTCACAATCAGGAAAATCCATTGTCTGATACCAAACATTTTCAGGAAGTACAAGCAACACTCCTCTGGCAATTTATTTGGACTAAGAGGCAAAATCATATACTATTTTTGATAGCTTCCTCCTTAACCTGCACAAAACATTTCAGATATCAGACAGCAGCATATAGACCAAGGATCCCATTCATAAAACAAGACTACAGAGGCAGCTCTGTGAATTAAGCAAAATCCACCCAAGACAGCAGAAGCGCTGTACAGCAACATGCAGCTGCATCTAAAGGGCATCCTCTGCTCAGCAACCAAGTTTTCCTTTCCCCAAAACAAAAATAATCACAACATATCACATGCCTGACCACATTTACGCAAGAATGCACAACAGTATTTTGGACCAAGTACCGTACTACATTGTGGAGCATTACATAAAGCCACACATTGATGTGGACAACCCTTCAAAGCTTTGGCAGCAGCTAAAGACTTTCTCATAACCTTACAAGTTTTATTCTCATATCAGAACCAAATCCCACTCAAGAAACAACCCACATGTAGCATCATGCCTGCTACCAGCCAGAGGGCACTTGCACCTTGCTTTTGCCACCAGACCCACTTTCACAAGCCATAGTCTTGGCAAGATGAGTCATTCTTCCGGTGTCGTGGTGAAGCAGCTGTCTTTGTAGGTGATGGAGAAGCTGCACCAGGTAATTCAGGCCCACCTTCAGCAAGGGCTGGTGCCGAGGCCAGGAGAGGCACTTTCTTTCTTCCCAGGAAACCAGCTCCTTCAAATCCCATTTTCTTTTTGCTTTCTGCTTTGGTTTCATTCTCTTCTTCTGGTCCTCTTCTTTTGAGATCCAGAGAATTCTCTGGCAGGCGGTGAACCTCTGTACTGCAACACCCACCTGCGTCTGTCATGCCTGTGCTTCGCACTTCAAGTGCTGTAGACTGGACTGCCTTCCTCTCAGCTGCACTGCCTTCAGCTGTTGTCTTCCTGACCTCTGTCTGGCTTGAATTCCCATTTGCAGCAGCTGCCTTTTCTGTTGGGCTTTTGGAGGATAAGTTAAAAGCCTGGAAGTCCCGGTAACTGTGAAAGCTCTCTGTCCTCCTTGCTCTTGCCAAGAGGGGGCTTTCTCTGTATGGCCGCACAGAACCATAGGTGGCAGTTTCATGGATTGTTTCATGGTGCTGCAACTGGAGGCTTCAGAAAATACATGAAGAGCAGATGTTAGGCTGAAAATAGCAGCTAGTTCTTCTGCACACCACTGCTCCCACCTACCACTGCAATTCCCACAATAGCAATACACTCATCACTGCCACCACACAAAGGCTTCCAGATCGCTTCAGATTCTCAGAGGATACTTCAGTCTGCACACATACAAACCAGTATAAACCAAGGAGTATGTGTGGTTAGTTCAAGCCACTTAGGGCATGAATTCAGGGGCTGAGCTACAGCCTTCAATTCACCAAACCCGTATGCCTACGTGAAAAGTAAAACCTTCAGTGTCTGCAGCCGGTGCCAGCCTTGGTGACTTACCTGGAATTAGATTCCCGAAGCCGGTTTGGCTGAACAACTGAGGTGGCAGGACTGATGTTGGGTGTGGCACAGCGAGATGTACTCAAGTCACACTGGTCAAGCAGCTTGAGCAGCTCTTCCTCTGTGGGGCCACCAACATCTGCAAGAGAGAGAGCTCCTAGAGGCCAAGTCCATTTACTGCAGTCAGGCACATCTGAGGACATAAAAAAGAACCACAACACAGTCCTGGCATAACACAACTTACCTTTGTCTTCACTCTTGTTAACCATGTCCATAGCTGTGGTTAGGTCCCACATCTGGATGCTGCCATTGGAATGTCCAGTGAAGAGGTAGCGCCGTGGCCGGGAGCCCATCCTGCTGGATCCTTCACATTCTCGCACAGTAAATGATGAGATGGTCGTGCAGTCAACTGCCTGGATCTCACAGATCCTACAGGAAGAGAAATCCCAAATTACCTGAACCTGGCAGAGTTTGGCCACTGAAGTCAGTACTGGTTCAATTGTCTGAAAAGGCACTAAACTTGCCATCAGAAAGAGACCTTTTCTCCAGATTAAATTCTTTCCCCTGCATGACTGGTACAATGCTCAGCTACAGACAATCCCTTCCTACTCCCAGTCCCTCTGCACTCTTAGTGCTTGTTTATTAGGCAGCTCCCACATGTTCTACGTCCATTTTCTACTTGCAATGATTAGAAAGCTAAGGCTCTCACAACAGTGACAGAAACCAGCCCCTTCATATACTAGACACTCCAGAAAACTAACCTGCAGAAACAGCACATTTATCCATGTAAAAGATATGCAAAAAATTTCCAAAGATGACACATTTAATGTTAACTATAAAGATAACTTTTGTCATATCATAACTGCAATTTCACTTGTCATGGCAGATCTCCATTGCTTTCTTCCCCTTTATTTTGGAAGTTTATAAGGAGTGACAAGAAGAAAACAACTCCCAAAACTAAGCTGCTCATACTCTGGGTAGTTTGTTTTACTGGCCCTTTGTAGTAAACTTTTTACCCAAGCAGTGCCAAAATAAGTCATAGTATTGAGACATTAATTTTCTCATCCAGATTCAACATTATTAGGTAAGAGATGCAAACATGAAGCATAGAACTGAGATGCACTGTCTTTTCTGATCTCTTGTCATCTTCCTAGCCTAACAGGAAGAAAAGCAGCTGTGGATTTGTCAACATTTTTTACTGTGTTGGTAGCAATGTTAGTAGAATATTATGAAGTCAAGTTTAAGAAAATAATTGTATAGATGACCTAGAAAGCAGGTTCAAAAGCATCCATTTTAAAGGTTCTAATATCTTCAAAGCTAAGTACGAAGAAAGAGAGAAATCCTTTTGTGATCAGCATAATCCCTGCCACCAGGAACTTCAGCATTAGTTTTGAAATTAAATGTTAGCATAGTACCATAGTTGAGAGCCACATATTATGTAGAGACAAATAAATGTTTGTTTTGTGAGCTCCATCATGAAGTGAGTCTCTGATACCACACTCCTCAAAATGCCTTTTGGTTTTGAGGTTATAATAAGCGTTAAGTAACAGTTCTGTTACTGGCACACAAACAAGAGTTCAGCCAGAGCTGTCATGCACATTAGAAGACTGTTATGTGCAACTGCATGCACTCATGGAGGAAAGAAAGCACCCCCTGAACAGGCCTGGTCCTGCCTCTTTCCCACTTAAAACATGGATGTACCTTTTCCCAGTTGAAGACAGCCTTACAAACAGCTTATTCGTAATGGGAACAACTTTTTGGATAAACACCTGTTGATCGTCACGTTCACCAAAGGGTCCTAGAGGAAAAAAAGGAAAGATCACTTGTTTGTTTGTTTCAATTCCCTCACCTTTTTCCCCAAACAGTTCTGAAGACCCAGACTCGTATGATTATGACCACTGCAATTTTAAAGTATCGGGAACAGGGAGCCAAAGATGACCAGTAGCTAGCAAAGGCCATCCAATGTCTACAGATCCAAATCAGTTTTTGTTCTTCTAAGGGACACACATTCTGAAGTTTGCTGTGTGTTTCTGGAGGAATTACTATGTCAGCACAAACCCTACATTAGGTCTCTAATAACATTAAGTACTTTGTTATTTTCCAGCTCCTAGATGTCTAAAGGCTTAACCAGATTTCTTGCAATAGTACTGACCCCAGCCTGTGTTCACAGGGCATCCTATTCATCAGAGGTTCATTTGCAAGGCTCAGACCACCATGGAATCTAAACTACCTGTCTACCCATATTTAGCAACACACATTCCTTCTGTACCTTGCTACAGCAATGTGTTAGCACCCTTTGCCTCGGCAACTGCAAGGCTTCAGTGAACTTTGTCACAACTTCAAAGTCATTTAAGAATTTTTTCCATGCTTTGTTTAACCCCAGCTGAACAGTGAACTAGAATTTGCAGTAGACCAAATGTTTGCTATGGTCATCTGCTTAATATTTAATACAGTTTCCTGTGCTTTCTCTCATTCTCTAGCTAAATCAGAATTGAAATGCTGCATCAGTTTGCTCAAGGAAGAGGTATAGTATCTATGTTACAAAATTTTTTTGGTCCCTTTTTGTGTCATTCAGAAAAAGTCCTTAAAGTGTACTCACTCTCTACAGCCTAAATTATAATTCCAAGTGAATCCTACAGATCCTTGCCCTTGTTTCAAGGGGAGAGCAGTGTGTAAGAGCTTACACCCATCGACTTGCATGTTATGTTATAGGGTTGAAGGTCTGTTAAACCATTACAAGACTAGTGAAGGTACAGGCACAGCACAACCCAGAGACATCCTACCAATGTCATTTCCAGAACAGTAACTGCCATGACTCTCTGCTTCTTCCAGGGATAGGATTTTGAATGATGCAAGAGGTGTTGAGCCTGGTTGAGTCGAAATCATGCCCCGGAACCGAGTCACAGTCCATGTCCGGACATGGTTGTTATCAGCACAAACTAGAAAGGAAAAGATGTGCATTTACAAGGCATGACAAAATATTTAGATAAACTTCTCTAATGATCATCTATATGATAGTTTTTCAAGACTAAGCAATCAAAAATTTAGTCAATGTGAGGTCACAAAGCATCTCCAGACAATTTTCTAACAGTCTACAAATTCTTGCTGACATCCTATTTTCTATTAGTTTTGTTTCTTCACTCAGAAACTGAGAACTTGAAAATTCAAGAAACTGAGACAGGCGCAATACCAAACTAAAGTCTGGTCTAGTACCAATGGCCTACAGCCCCCTTCAATCCCCTGTGTGCAGATGCTAGGACAAGATGTCATGAGAGCAGCCTTGACAGCAGAACCCTCCTCACACAACAGCCCTATTCAATTTAATTCATCAGTTAACTCAGTTTTGTACATATAGATGTGCCCTTTCCTAGTACTGAGGGTTTAGCAGCAACTTGCAGGGGAACAGATGACCTCTGGGTTGTTTATTTGCAGTACAATTGGATGCCATGTTCCTGTTCCATTTTTTAAAATAACAGGATAGCAGCAAGATGTAAACCAGTTCTCTGCCATGCCCTGGCTGCTGGATTCTGGGTGAAATAGATTTTTACAGAGGAAGGAGTGACTGCATCTTCTCTGCAAATAAGACGTGTTCTTAAGCATAAGACTGGGACAAGCAGAAAAGCACAACAAACAGTGGGAGACTGGAAAAAAGAAACAGACACAGCCCTTTGAAGTCACAAGAAGGCTTCTTCTAGGGCCCAGGAGGAGACGGTGCACATTTTGCTGCAGCCCAGAAAGCTCCGGAAAGGCTGTTAAAAGAAGACTAGTCCTGAAGGACCTGCGTACAACAATAAAACCTGAGAGAGATACATTTGTTTACAAACCCTTTTATTTCCACAAATGGCAACCTTGGAATAAGACACAAGTAGAAGAGTGAGTTGTTCTGGTATCATGTCAAGTAACACTTGAGCCTTTCAACTGCTAAAGACTTTGAAAAATGCTTACATTAAGAAAGAGGATCCAAGAAAATCCAGTCCATCCCCTGCCCCCAAATCTGTCCAGCTCATTTCTATTACATGTGGGAATGATGCAAGTTATAGAGCATAGCATACAAATACTGCATTGCTCAGGAGGAGTGGAGAACCACCAGTACACATCTGTGCACACATTACCTGACACGAGGTGTTTCTCTGAGAGCATGATCTTCGTGACAGGGCTTCGATGAACCGTGAAGGTCTGAAAGAGCTGAGGGCCAGACCCAACTGTCTCAGGGTGCTGTACAATCACCCTCACTGCTCCAGAGCTGGTGCCATATGCAATCTCAATCCAATTGCCACTTACACCTAAAACAAGCAAGAACACAGTTGTTCCCCCAGGAATAAAAGCTTGGCTTGTTGGGAGCCAGGAAAGGAGACAGTAGAAAACAATACTTCCAAGCTTCCACAGGAAGAAAGCTACATTTTTTAAACACTGTTTACTCATTATTTTCCCATAAACAGACACTAAAATGACCCCAGGTTTGTTCAATTCTATACAACATGCTTCAACATTGCCTTAACAAAAGCTTTCTTTCCCATTCTCTCCCCATTCCTGAAAGTGAAAGAAGAAATGGATAAAGTCATATGATCAGATATTTTGGCACTCGTCACAGTGATATGGTCTATATGTGCCACATAACATTTATTCTTCTGCCTTAGTTGGAGGCAAATGGGAAAGCAAAGCAGAACAGAAAGAACTCCTGTTTAAAGTCACTGTGGTATCAATATTATTGAGTAACCACTTTCTCCCAGTCTGGGCTTTTTTGAGTTTTACTTTGCTTTAGATTTTTGTTGTTGCTATCATTTCTCTTTTTAATTTAAAAGATAACTGCGCCATAATTACAAAAGCATCATCAAGCTGCATATGGAAATGTTTCTTAGCATATTGGTTATAAAGTCAGACACAACAGCAAGGTTGTCTCTCCCCCTTACCCCTTCAGCACAAACTACTTCAGGAAATACAATCTAATAATCTAATTCAAGTGCCTCTCTGGTGCAAAAGACTTAAAACCAACCAAGATACATTAGGCACAAGCATTCATATATGAATACATGTAAGTACATGTACCTATTTATACAGATTACAGGTGTAAGGGAAAACAGCTATGCCTAATGTTCATCATTCATTTGAAGATGATTAAATGAAGAAAAATTGTTTATGCCAAGGGGCTACCTCGTGTGCTTTAACCCTGCTAAGCAGCAATAGGAAAAGTCTATTTAGAAAACAGAAAAACACATTTCTAACAGACTCTTAGTGAAGAGACGGCAGTAGAATACTGACTTGTTTTAGGTGTGAGGTAGACACTGAGAGCTGTTATAGCATCATTGGAGGGATCATGGTACAATTCTGTCACAAGAAGATCGTTGTCTTTCATTCGAAGTGGGAACTTCTGCATGTCTGTGGGGAGGAGACATTTACTCACATTAGACAGAGTTGTTCTGATGCACCTTAAGTCAACTAAAGAGTGTAACAAAAAAGCAGTAGCACCTCCTTTTCATTCCACCCTGCTCCCATTTCTTACCTATGTAATAGATAGAACCATTGTTACAGCCCAGCAGCAGGAAAGACCCAGCAGTATCATAGCTTGTGATAGGAACAACATCCTGAACCTAGTGCAAATAGAAAAGCAAAAATAATCCAATCAAGAATTTAGGTTGCTACTCCTCTGTTTTCAGACATTTTTGGTATATTTTGTTGAACATCACTTGAGTTTGGTACTGGACTGAAGTCATTGCGCACACACTTGCGCATACAATGGCATTCCTGAAGTACTGCATATTCCTCTACCAAATTGGATCTGAAGACTCCTGGAACTCAGCAGACACATGCAGACAAATAAACCAGTGCAACTATTCTGCAAGATCCTTCTCTGTGTGAGGAAACAAAGCTTCGAGAGTAGCACCTAAACCATGTCCTCAAAAGTAGATTTTTTTTCCCCATATGCCAGTGAGTGTATTTCACCCTTTCTGTCCTCTCCCTTCTTCCATTTCTGACAAGTCCTTAAGAGATTTCTGGACCAAGGAATTAGATGCTACCTCTCTATGCCTTCCTTTATCCCAAGTTTTGTATCCCTCTGCCAAACTATGGAAATCTCTGCCTCTAGCAGATACATGAGGGGTAAAAAATCTTGTTCCATTACAGTTTCTCACCTCCAACACACAATCACACCAAGCAAACTGGAAGACAGCCCTGTCATATTTTACTCACTGGTCTACAACTCTAGGTGAGGGATTACATGTGCCTTTTCTTTGCCCTCTAGGACTAAAAGGAGTGTTTATTCCTCCAAGTGGGACAGAGATTTTAAGCAAAGAAAAAGTTTAGCTTATCCTAGGTAAGGTGTCCTATTTCAAACAGTTCTTTTTTGCTTCAGCCCTGAGGAGGAAAAAGCCAAAAGCCATTTTATCCAGAGCACTCAAACATACAGTGTCATGGTATTTTCCTGTACTCAGTCAGTTCACTTAATAGACCTTGAATACCAATTCATGGACATTTCAGCCTAAGTTCGCATTTCTCTCTGACCAGCAGCATCCTTCCAATTGGTAGAAAGACTTGAAAAATCATTTGCAAAACACTTACAATGAATCAGTTGGATAAAGGCAAAACAAAGCAACCAAAGAAACTTCCCCACATCCTAAGGAGCTTAGACTCTAAACCAGAACCCCTTCCTAACTTAGGGACGGTCTGTAAGCCCTTAAAACATATTGCAAATATTATCTTCTTTCCTTCTGCAGCAGATAGGAACACCAAAGGTGATTCAGCAGCTGCCATCTGCCAAGATGTGAACTTTCATTAGGAAACACACCAACCCTGTACAACAGTCACTGGTAAAGCATGGCCAGTGAGAATCCTCACTTTGCCTAGTAGGATTTTCTGTCACACTCTACTGCTTTATGTTACCTCTTACTCTATAGCACTTAATATTCTGCTTCCTTTAAGTTCTCCTTTGCTAAGAATTTATGTATCTAGCACCCACACCCTCCTTCTCATCCTTTTAGCATGCAACTGAAACACTGCCAGAGGACTAAGTACTAGGGAAACCACCTCATCAGTCTGCTCAAATCTCCAAGAAGAGAAGAAGATGCAAGAACCAGTAAGATGCAGAGATCAGAATTACATCTTCGGGGTGTAATACATCAGAGATCACCACATAAGGAAGAAAAGATTCACACAAATGAAAGTAGAACTTAGATATCAACCTGAAAGAAGACAAAGCTGCTGCTCTGAAATGGGGCATCAGCAAGCTGTTCTATAAAAACCTCCCTCACTGAAGCAAGTATGATTTTTTCCTAAGTCCAGAGCTGTGGGCAACTCATGGAAAGGAGTTAAATATCAGATATTCTCATTAGGAACTTCAAGATCAACCCTGCCACTTAATGTCTTTATGGGGTGCTTCAAGAAAAGAATGTATATAATATTCTAAAGGGATATTAAGATCTACAGGAAGATAGTTGTGGGTTGTTTTGGGTTTTTTTACTAACAAAAGAGCCCAAGATACAGAAAGTACCTTGAAATGGTATTGCTGGTTTGGTTTTTTTGTGGCTGGGTTTTGTTTGTTTGTTAAAAGGAGCTGTTCTCACCCACTTGAAAGAAAACCAGTTAAAATGTTTTATAGATACACTGGCATATAAGCTTCTCAAAGACTTCCTATTCTTCAGTAAGAAATGCTTTGACCAAAGAAATAGTCAGTCATACTGGGGGAGAAAGATTTCTGTGGTTCCCCCAGAAACAAAGATGATGAATGGGACATCAGGTTTTATTTCTTATGACTTACTCCTTTAGAAAATACTGTTTAACACCAGCTTGCCACATCATATTAAGTTGTTCCCTAACAGAAGATTTTGCAAGGCATCAGTAGAACTTTAAATAATGTTTTGTTTAATTCAAGGCCATACTAACATGTCTGTCTCTGCAGACATGCTATCCCACTCCCAAGCAGTGCTATCCCACACCTAATTATCTGTGTTATTTGTTACCAGTACTGTCATTTAAGAGTCAAACCAGAACTTAGTCAGCAAACAGTGCAGCAACCTCAGGTCAGTTCTGCCTCTTGAGATTTGCAAGGCATTTTTGAGATTTTTAGGTTTTCTGCCACAAAGGTGTACATCCAGTTGTATTACAAGCTTTGTTATTTGAATGCTCGACTGTTTTTGTTGACTGGAGTCAGACTCATACTGATTCCATGGATCCCTCTATTTGATGTGCATTCTGATTACAGGAATCAAATCAATGCAGCCAGAAGCATCCACACACAAGACAGGCATTGTTAAACTACAATCATGTGCATTTCTGTTGAAGAAGAGAATCCTACTGTAAAGCAGCTTTGGAGATCCCCAGATACCAGACTGGCTTCTTGTTTTCTTTCAGATGGTCCAGAAATTGCTGCCACACATTCACCACAGTTTTATTTCCTATCATGCTAGTGAATTTTTTTTAAAGTGAGTAATCCATAAAGAAGTTTAAATATATTGGTACTTGACATTTACTGCCCCAAATCACACCACATCCTTTCATTTGAAAGACTAAAAAGCATGCTTCTTAGTAGCACCAAACAAGTCAACATTCTGCTCACAGGCACAATACCCAGGTGATAAACTCCATAACACAAGTTAGGACTGAAAACCCTATGATGAGCATTTCCCACATGCTTTTAGATTATTTTATTCTCTTTTTACTAGAAAGACATTCCAGCTTGTAAAACTGATGTGGAACATTGAACAGACCTGCCAATGCTGAGTCACAGCGTTCCATACTCCGACTTTCCCTGTATGGCTTGTAGCCACCAACTGGTTGCCAATGAAGAAGAGAGCATCCACAGGCACTCCAAGACTGAACACTCCTGCAAAAAATGAAGAGGCTGTGAAGTTCATCTAAAATGAAGAGAAAAATGTGGTAACAATTGAATCTCTCCATAATTATCACATCACATTTATTCCAGTAGCAAGTAAAGAACAGCCAAAACTGGGTTTGCAGTGTGGTAGGTGAGGTATCATGCATGCAGCAAACTGGGTTCCAATGAATGGCAGTGTGATGTCATCTCAGTTAATACCATCATTATTTGCAAAGGAGAAAGGAGGCAAGAGAAGCTAGAAGAGCCCTTATGAAATATACAAACATTTTTCTACAGCCATCAAGTTCTCAAATGGCTTTAAAATAAATAAAAAAGATGTATTACAGTAAGCAGGAATTTTTGTTGTTTTTAGCTGTGACTATGAAGCATCACTTAAGAAGCTGTAATTCCATGGGTTTGCAAATATGTGCCATACTAGTTTGCAATTACCTGTTAAATATTACAAATTCTTGATGCCATTTTTTTTAAGTCCAGTCAAGCAAAAATATTTTGAAAATGGATTTCAGGAGCTAAATATGACTACAAGGCTTCAGTCTTATTCTTGGGAAAAGACTGAACAACTCAATTGTGACCCTATTTGAATACCTTCTGATTTCTCTTTTGGTAGAAATACTTGAACTCAGAAAAATAAGCAGCCTGCAAAAGCCTACTTCTTTCTTTCCATCCCCAGATCTTTTATTTGGTTGCAGTCCAGAAGCAGAGGTACAGGTTAATAGGCTATTAAAATGTGAAGTTATATAGGGAAGCAGTTTCACCAATCATCACATACTATTCAAATTTGGAAGACAAAATTTACCAGCAAATGCTGGCCTTCCAAGTAAAGGAAATGTGGCATCAAGAACATTTCACTTAATAAAAATCAAAACAGTGCAGGGCTTGACAGGCATCCATGGTTGCGGTTGTAGCTGACCTTAACATCTGAGGCCTTTCACAAAATCAATTCTTTCTTTAGAGCTTCCAAGTGTCATCATAGATCCAACATGAATAACTTTAACTGAACTGCAAACTCGGATAGCATACAACATTTTGTGCTACTTATTGTCTATGTATTTGAAAGTTACAGCATACTCAAAAGGTCTGAGGTAATTTCTAAGTTTGCCAGCTATGAAGTCCAGCAAACTGGCCCTGTAATTAACTTGGTTTGTAAATAATTCTAGGCTACGTTTTTCTGCCTGGTAAACACAAAAATACTGGGGATACATTGCAACACCAAAATGTCAAGCTTCACTCGCAAGTTTCCTATTCCATCTTGCTCACTCTATATATTTATATTACTTCTCACTAATATTACTACTCACTATATACTTCTTACTTAACTGCAGCAGATAGGTGTTGTCAAAACAAGAGTATGCAATAGTTGAAAATTCCTCAGCACTGTTTAGGACAAACTCAAATGAACAGACTGTCATTCCCACACAAGAATCAGTCTTCTGTAAAATCCAAGAAGGAATCTCAGGAAGTTGCTTTAATTATGGTGCTAAAATGTTTTTCAGGGCAAAGTACAATCATTCAATGTAGATAGGATTCAGCAGTACAGGGCACATGAAAAAGGCAGTAATAAAAAATCCACAGAAACAACTAGAATTGATTACTCCAGAGAAGGATGAGATTCAAGGAAATCAAGGAAGACAGCTTGGATGGTCTGGAGGAATTTGAAGTGTCAGTCCTGCTTAGGCTCAACAATCTTGAGACTTGTCCACAGGGGAGACAACACTATATGTAATGACAGGCTCTTGTCCTAAGGGTCCCTCTCAGTAAAATACTGCTTAGAGCAGCAAGCCAGCAGCAGTGTCTTATGTAAGTAATATTGAAAGGGAAGAAAGCGCTCTGGGAGAGCTCTATCACAAAGATGCCAGCCCACACAATTTGCTGGGGATGGTGTCACCAGGTTCCAGCAACTGTTTGGAACAAGTAGTTTCTTTCACAAGATGACAGCAATGCACTGTATCTCTAACACAAAGCAGCACTGCAAGCATTTGTCTCTACAAGGAAACAAAACAGCTACGTTCAAGTTATAACTATTAAACCCAAGCATTTTTTTTAAACCAGTCAACATGACCTATTATCCAAAAGAACAGCAGTACATTTTGGTCAATGTCAGTCTGACTGGGAATTTCATCCAGTAGGCACTTTCTGTCTGCTTCCCCCCTCCTCTTGCCCCAAGTGGCAATTAGTCTTTCACAGTTTCACTTGAATGCAGTACAGCCTGGTTAGCAAAAGTCCTTGCTCCAGTTTTCTTGTCATTTTCAGTCATAGTCTAAGCTATCAGAACCTTGTAATGCTGGCATATTTTAGAGTTTTTATTTGAAATGAAAGTCTACTTAGGGCTTTTTATGTCCTTGCATTTGATTTTAAAAAATCCAAGTTGCTGCTTCTTGTATCTTACTGCAAATCCCAAGGTAACACAAGCAGCTAACTGAAACCAGAAAATGCAGGAGGAATGTAACGGCACAGTGCTTAAAGCAATGCCTGTTACAGGAGTACAGCTGTCGCACCAACTCTTCCCTGTCCTTAACATTCAGTCAATCGAAGCATACGAGAAGAAAAGGCTTCTCAGATCTATTAATTACTCTTTTTAATGGAGATAATTTCACAATCAACTGTTAGACAGACCTTTTGTATTTTTTTTAATATAATGGAATCTCCTTTTCCATTTTCCTGACCATGATTATATATAAGATAGATAGATATATGTATAAATATATATGTCACAAGTAAAAGAGCAGCATACAGCTCATACCAGACTTTTGCCTTTCCCCATCTTCAAATATGACTTAGGGTTTCCACACATTCATGCAGAGAAAAAAAAAACAACCAACATCCATTAACATAGCCAGAAATTGCCTGAGAATCTGCCAAATAAGCTCTTCTTTAAAGGCACATGGGTCAAAACTTGAATTTGGTAATTTTGACTTTAATTAACGGTTACTATAATTCTCAAGGCTTCAGCTATGGAAATATATCTAATAACAAATTAGTTCAGCATTAAGTTTTGGAGAAAAGTGTTCACATAACCAGACTGCTGTCATACTTTGTTAGCAGTATCCACTGCCAGAGGAAACAGACATTACTGGCATAGCAGTGGTTATTCAAACACCAGGGATTAGGCCAGAGGAAGTTCTAAATACCGTTCCCTTCAGTGCCTCCCAAATTTGCCCTATATTTGAACAGCAATGACTCAGACAAGCCATCAGATCAGTACCAGGGAATATTTACTTCTGGAAATGTCTTCTTGCTGTTTCTAAAGCTTACAATTGTGTGTCCTTCAGTGCCAAGGTGTATAACCAGTAATTCCTGTATGCTTAAAGGAACAGTGTGGGCATTTTTCCTATCCTGACACCCAAGTTATAAAACAAGAAATTTTCATCTTCCAAACTCCATTTATGAACCACCTTTGACAGAGAACTGAAGTGTTCTCATCATCTCTGTCTGAAAATGTGGCTTTAATAACACAAAGGAAATGAAAGAGCACAATCACTTTGTATCTGTAGGTTTTCACCTCTAAAGCTTAGTTCCTTTGTGTTACAGCCTAGATTCAAATGCAAGTCTAGGGAAAACTTTACTCATAATTTGAATTTTTACACAAAAACCTCAAACTGAATAGTAAGTATTGGCTACTATCTCTTCAGTAAACACAGCGCTCTTTTATTATCCATATTTTTGATTTTGAGACAGTTTTCCTGGTGCAGAACTGAAGGAATTTAAAACACTCCAACAGGTTGCTGTACTTCAGCTTGTTTTCATAATCTGTGCAAGTGAATACTGAACACCAGAAATCACACATACCTCAGAACAAGGTCTCAGATTTCCCCTTAGTTAAACACACAAAAGGAAAAAACAGGTAATGATAATTACCAATTTCACTGCCACTTCCACCATCTTGAATGCTCCACAAGATAATGCTGCTCTCTGAGGCAACTGCAACCATCTTGTCCTTGTCTCCATGAGGTCCTCCAACCACCTTGGCATTGAGTGCCACACGCTCAATGGTCCAGTCCAGATAAGGACTGGTGAACACCTGCTGCCAGCCAGATGACTCTTTGATTCTGGAAGGGCAAAGGGGAGAACAGGGAGCAGATGTCAGAGACTCAGGAACAGACAGCCCAGTCTAATCCTGAAACAGTGGATGATTCAGTCTTGCTGTCTAAGCCACAAACTTCAAATTCTAATTAAGAACTACAGTCTACAAGAGCTGCATTTTTCCCCATTTTGAAGTCTGATATTGCATATTATTTCACTGCTTTGCAGCTACTGGAATCCTGTGCTAGGTTTCTTCTTAAGATAAGCACATCTGATAGAAAAGATACAAGCCAAAAGCTTGGGCTAACAAACACTAGACAATGAGGTTCAGCATAAGACTTTAGAAGAAAACTCTATTAATCTTATACATCATGCAAGAAAGCCAATCATGCTTTAGCATAAAGCTCTGCTCTCCAGTCACATTTTCTGTTTACGGTATACTGTAAGCAGATAATACTGAATTGACTGTAAGCTTTATTTTTACAGAATAATTTCCCTATGCATTTTTAAGGCTTACATGGTGTCAGCACAAGTTATCTCACTTAAATTTAGGCAATAATTTAGATAGTTTGCAATGGAGCTAAAGCAGACTAGATCTCTGCAGTCAAGTTATAGAAATGTTAAAATTAAAAGCAGAAAGATATGTGTACTTTTTAGTATTGTTGCCATTATTTCACTTCAGTGTTGAATCCTGCCTGGAGCTGAAGCACCTCAGACCACTGTGCTCCACCCATGCAACATGCAAAGTTGTAGTGAAGATTGCAGCAGCAAGATTTTGAATGCAACCAAGACATTTTTGCAAACTTTATGATCAAATTTTAAAACCTTTTGTCATACGTCAAAATTTTAAAAATTATTATCTTTAAGATGTACTGTGCTTTGCTCTAGAAGAACGGAGGGGAGAAAATTCCATCATTGTATTCCTAGAGCTTCTTCAAGTTTTGGAAGAAAAAAAGAATACAAGACTGCTGCCTTGAGTCTCTGTGAAGAAAAGCAGCACTTTAAACTGGCGTGTTAACCTGCGCCCTCTCTCACCAGCCTTTCAAGTCTGACATGGTTCATCAAAAGCATCATTAATGGCAAATTTCAATGGCAACAAGTCTTGTTAAGTAGTTTACCAAGCAGGAAAGAGGCAGAATCTTTCACTTAAAGCGAGCTAGCAACCAAGGAATACAGTCAGAGATAAAATCCTAAGAAGGTGACAATTAGAACAAAACCAGTTGCAAATTATTGCCTCTTTCTCTGTCAGACCATATGAAGCATAATTGAAAACAAAAACACTAAGCAGAGCAAGGGAATCCACATTTAAGACAAATTAAAGCAAAAAAAAAATTGCAGCGGTGAATGCAAGGTAGATGTGATTGAAGTTACAAAGTTTAAGCAACTGAGTCAGTATTCTAGAGAGTAAAAAAGGCAGCAAAGTATGGCTTTAGCTTGGCAGTAAGCAGAAAGAAGCTGTTCACATCACATTTTTCTCCCCTCTGTTTCTGAGCCACAGTGTGACAGTCATGTTAGATTGGTCTGGGTAACAGCTCTTATTAAAATGTTACTTTCCATCCAAAAGACAGCCACCAATTCAATCAAGACTATGAGATGTGAACTAAAGACAGCTTCTGCAATGTGGAGGTATTGCTTTTCTTCACCTGATCTTAAAAAATAGCCAGTTTGTTTCCAAGACATTGAAAACAATTTTTCAGCCATCCAAGTGAAGTAGCAAGAGTTTAACAGCTCTGCTCAGAAAAAACAAACCCTGAAGACAAGATAGCAAAATTATGTAGCAAAACTTCATTAACTGTTTCAGCTTCTTTGACAGTGTAACTTCACAGACTGTTTTCAAACCCACAGCAGGAAAACTTAAGTTGATTTTCCATTCAAAAGCCTGCTTTAAACCAGGCATTTGAAGCAGTTATATTGGAGTCAGTTTGCAACATTTCAACAGTATCAAGAACTGACATCAAAGCAAATTCTGAGTTCCTATCAAGCAGTTTATTTTCACAAAAAAAAAAAAAAAAGTAGCAACTCATATTCGTAGGATGAGACTGAATGCATTTATCTTCTGCTATTTCAGAGTAAACATTCTGTTTTGCTCTTAGGCAATAATATTTTTTTGCTTCCTGTAAACTGACAAGTAAATCTATTCCTACCTGTAGCAAACAGCAAAATGGGCATAGGCAGCTACTATCCAGTTGTGGTGGCCAGCTACTATTAGGACTTTCCGTGGGTCCACAGGAAATCCTAGAAACAACAAAGCTGAAGTCAGGCAAGTGACAAGTATTAGATAAGCAGAGACATCTCTAACAGGATAGAGCTCTCTGCTAGGATGTGCAACAGAAACTTTGATAATTGAGTTTCTCAACAAACATTTTCAGCAAGATTCTAGTCTGCAGTATTGGTCCTCACAGCTTTGGTATGCTAGAGGTGCTTTAAAAACACATCTTTTACCACCTTTAACCCCAGACTGCCTGTTTCTAAACCTCTAGCAGCTCACTAAGAATCAGCAATTCATATCCTTCTTTTATATTACATAGATTTGGCTTTAACAGTTCTAAGACTGCTACAATTTGCAGGATTACAACAGAAATATGACACTTATAACAGCATCATTTTGCAAAGACAAAAGCTGGAAAATGACAGAATTCAGGTCTATCTCAATTTTTCTGTGAAGACTACCTTTACTCTAAAGACTTGACTCTTGCAGGGCAAGTGAGCCACCAAGAGCAAGACAGAAGTGGAGAATTAGGCTCTGAACAAAGACCAAAGAACAGTGGTCTGTCTGAGTTTTATTAGAGTTTTAGTAAAGTATAAGGCATTTGTCAAAGTTCATGAAGAACTTTGATTTGCCTTTCTCTCAAGCCTCACACCTGGACTGTGCAGCAGTGAGCCTTCAATGCTGTATAGGCAGTAGTGTTTAACTAAGTATTCAGCAACTGTAACCAGGCAAACACAGAATAGCAGATTTAAACCAGATACAGCCACACAGTTCCTATTTCCCAGAGACAAGCATCTTTGCAATTTGCTTTGGTTTTACAACTGACACTCCTCACCTAGTCTGACTGTACCTTCCCCTGTACCAGCAAGTGTAGGCTGGACACCACCTCCATGCATCTCACTCTCATTCTGACCTGTTCTGATGTCAGTCAGTGGCCCAGTAGTATTATTTATCTTACGGCTGGGAATGCCTATTAAAAAAAAAAAAAAAGTTTTGTGTCACTCCTTAAACTTTAGCAATAAAACAGATATTAGTTCACTTTAAAAATATAGGATTAACACTTACGCATTTCAATGAAAATTTAATTTATCTGCTACAAGAAACAGGCAATGCTGTAACACTGAAACAGAAAATGCTTTTGCCTTCTATGTTGACATTCACCATTTAGGGAATTATATTCAGAAAACTTGTGAATAATTGGCAAGATATCCTTTAGACTTCAGGTTAATACACGAACTGTGTTCATCTCTACAGAGAATTAAAAAAGTCTAACAGGCACTCATGTTGGTAGGGAAAGCTCATTTGTGGTGATTTGTCACCTAGGCAGTAGGACACCCAAGGTAACTCTATGTTCAGAAAGAAGCACATCATGCTGATGATATTTAACTGAAAGGCTCCTGAAAAGCCTCTGCTCTAGTCTACAACCAAATAGCCTGCATGCTACACCCCCTTCCAGTGCTCTAAACACACTGTTTGTTACAGCACAGAGAAGAAAGTCCTAGGTTTAAATCACAATGATGTTCAGTCCAACCATTTGTCCTTAGCTTTCCATAGGAAGGCTTTCTCAGAACAGTCTGACAGCCAGGGTAAGCACTCTCACAAACCAAAGCAGCAAGTGACAGCAAGCAACATCAGCCCACGAATACAAGAATACCTGGAGGAGGTAGGTAGCCATGAAAAAGGACACTGCCACAAGATGAGCGTTCCAGTTCTTCACATAGTAGCAATCTTCTCACTAAGGAGGAAACCCAGATATGACCACAGCTTTCACTTCCTTGAAAGCATTACATTATCTCAAATAGTCTTCTGTTTTTAAAAACTTCTACTTTGAAAATCTTCAGGATTTTCCAGTAGACCATTACTACAATAATAAATATAAGATGAGCTCACATTAAGAAAAAAAAGTTACCTAGAGGAGTGATTCCATAGAATTCAGCTTCATGCCTGAGAACATTAATACTCACTCCCCTACAGAAACAGAAAAACAAAACCAAAAACCAACAAGAACAAAGTGAGTCAATACTTTGAATATAAATGTTTGCATATAACTAGATATTACAAATGTAAATATCAAGCTACCTAACAGTTGATAGAACTACCACAAAAGGCCTTCAGCATGTTGATGTTCGAGATTTTAAAGTGATCTTAATTTGACTCAATTTTCATTAAAATAAAGATACAGAAACAATAAAGAAATACATTGCAAGAAGTGGTCTGCATTACAAGAATCGACTAACAAAACAGAATGTCACCATTTCTGCCTCCACCATGACATACATATACTCTCAGCATGGCCCAACATCTGAGGGAGCTGAGCTACATACCAGGCACCCAACTAGATCAGTAAGATGAAATATTTATCACTTTAACAAGTTTTCTAATGCTTCTGATTGAAATGAACTTCTTACCGTAAGTCTAACTCCTTTGTGCGAAGAAAATTTAAAATGGGTGCAAATGCTGCTGGATCTCGATCAATAAATATCTGCAAAGAAAAATTTCTGTACTTGAGTACTACTGTGCAGCAACCTTCAACTAAAGTGCTATTTTATGCTGAATGTGGGAAAGAGGAGTTGAAGATGAAGAAGAGAGAACACAAACAAAACTAAAAGTTTTCGTGCCTCTTCTTTGTTCTCATTATTCTACTAAAAATAACCCACTAATTTAACATTCCTAAAGGATATATATGCAAACATTTGCAAATAGAGGGTATTTAATAAATCTGTTCTTTAGGTTCTACTTGCCACAAAGGATGCTTTCACTTTCTAGCATGTGTTCAATATGCAGTAACTGTAATAAGATCTCAAGAGAGGTTTTGACTTTTTAAAATTCATTTACCATCAAAACTACCTCTACACTTTAAGCAAAGAACTTGTGTACCTTACTATTGTTCAACAACATTACTGTAACTATAGTTTTCCATTTAAGAATATCATATCCACAGACTGAAATGGCCATTTTGCTTCATGTTTTTGCCAAATATAGTGCTACATTTCCATGTTGGATTACTCAACTACACATGCAATGCCTATCTAATGAAAATTACCCCTCCCTGCAATACAGCAATTAGTATTTGCTCTGTTTAAGAAAAGCAGAGTTGCTGTTTCTGCATCACCTGTACAATGCAGAATTAGCATAGAAATATGTACAATGCTCTGTTTCACTTAGCTTGAAACAAAGATGAGAACCAAGGAAGCCAGAGACGTCCCTCATTTTCATGAAAGTTTAGCCTGACTCAGTCAGTGTAATTCCATTAGCACCCACAGTGAAAAGGCTTTAGGAGAGAACCTAACCAAAAGCATAACATGGAATTAATGAGTTACAGCACATTCATTACTCACAGCACCAGTTTCATCCTTTAGTGTTGAAATTCTTCCGCTCAGCAAACTGAAAAACAGGAAATCTTCATTAGATGTCCCCCAGAAATGTATTTACACAAACACAGGGTAGTAACACTCTGGGTTAGCTCTCCTTGGTTACATTTTGGTAACACAGTTTATCAGAGAAAACAAAACAGTCAGAATGCTGGAGGAGTGAAATATCTCTCCCGAACAAAGGAGAGGTGCATGCACACCTGAGGAAAGATTCAGAAAGATTCCATCATAAGGATGTTCAGATTCCCAAAGAAAATAGACACAGGCCTTAGCCAGAAAGGATGAAAAAGTTTTCCCAGGCATTAAGAGGGCTGTATTGTTTGTTAAAATCTAGTTAAATTAGTAAAAGCTGCTGAAACAAAAATTATGAGTAAACAACCCAGTCTGCAAGGATTTACTGGACTAAAGTGGAATGAATTCATATTTATACAAGTGTACTTCAAAGTTTTTCTCCCATCAGATCAAAGTACTTTTTCTCCAGACCCATATAAAACACAATGTCAAAATCTCATTTTACAGGTAAGATGGACACCAACACAAACAGCCTTCATTTGATTCTGGATGACAATTATCTGAGATTTTCCAATATTGGATAACTTTCAGGACAACCTCCTTAGACAGCATGTTTCGTGTTGAGAGACTGGGGAACAGCACGACACTTCCTCCTTGTGCCTTTCCTTGCATGCCTCAAAGAGGGTGACATTTCCCTGGCTGTTCATTTATCTGAACATTTCTGTAAAATAGGAACAGGAAATGCTGCATGCCACAGCTGCCAGGCTTTTACTGGGAAAGACATCTAGAATATAAAAAATGCAAGGAAGCAAAATTGCCAGCATTTAGGTTTTCCTTTGTGGGTTTAGGATTAACTGGGATGCTAGAGGGACAGCAGCTGCAGAACAAAATACAAACCTGCAGAACTAGTAATGGCAGTGACATAAAAGGAGGATGCTCACTAATTCAACAGCTTCTGTATCACAAGTTAAAACCCTCAAAACTTTGAGTTAACTCAGAGTAGAGCAATAACCCAAAAAAACAAAAAACCCAAACCAAACAAAACCAAAAATGTTAAAGGAACTGCTAATGCATATGGCCAGTAAGATCACAAGTGGTAACAAAGTCACAGTCAGTGGCACATCCCTTTGCTGCAGAACTGGAGGTTATTTGCCCAACACTCCATCTCAAAAGTGGTAGCTCCACAGCACATATAAGCTGCCATGGCTACATTCAAGCAAGAAGATGCAATAATTCTTGGGTAACAGCTTACTTCAAATTAATCTGTCCCATTTCTTGAGATGAGGGGAAAGCATAAAGGACACTAATAATATTTACAACATAAATTAAGAACTGAGAACATAAATATTTTTTAATGACTGTTAATTTGTGTTTGTTAAATGTGATGCCATATTACAAATACCTGGAAAAAAATGAGTCTGGAATCCACATCAGTGTTTGTCTTGATGTGCTGAACCTACGAAAACAAAGTTACAAGTTCAGAATCAACTGTAAAATTGGAAAGAAGCCTGTTTTATCTAAAATTCCTTGATTTGTCCAATAAAGCTAATATCAAACAGGTTTGGGAAGTTTGAGATGTTTAAAATATCTGCAACAAGTCAGAAGTTGCAGCCTCATTGCACAGATTGTCCTTAAGCATGAAGTAGGACTGTCTGGAGACCAGAAAAGTTTCATTCTTTATATGTTTGTAACACACTGTCCCAAACATCTTGTATTTCCTGGTTCTCACACTTCAACATTAATGCTTGCAAAAAAACAGGTCCACAAAACCCAAACACTGCTCCACACACACAAAACCCAAACAGTAAAATACACACTTATCATCAGTGTGCTATATTTGTCAATAACTGCGTGCATGCTACTCTGCTCCTCTTACTTAGGACTGAAAGGGTGCTACATTATACACTGCAAAAGACTACAGTGAGTTTCAAGTTAATATTTTATAGGAACATGAATTATTTGCCATCTTGCTAGTTGGGCCCCCCTTGGGGAGGAGGGAGGGGCAATTATAATTACAGTTAAAAGAAAAAAATTATTATTTACTCTGAATCATATTGTGAAATAATACAAATTATAATATCACTTACAATGCCAGCATAATAAATAACTATGGATTATTTCATACTACTTCTGGTTTTGATTTATCATGAAGGATGACAACTGAACTGGCAGCTTGGACAATGAGCTCATGCTCTGCATCACTCTCTGGCTGTACATATCCTCTTACTAGTGCCATGACTAAGAAACCTCTGGTGACCTCTTCATTAATGGAAAACAAAAAGGATATGCAAAAGTAAAATTCCATTACAACTTGCCATCTAGTGCAGGATTACAAAATATTTTTGGAATAAAAATACTTAGTCATAATTTATTTAATTTTCACTGCTAGTATTTTCCAGTTTTGAAGGGGGAAAAATGTAAACAAACCCCATTACTTTATGCCCCCTAAGAGGCAGAAACACAAAGGCTTTGTGGAGCTGTATAAAACATAGATTGTGCATCTGCTCACTGTAAACATAACAATGGCAAATCTGTTCTACAGTGTCAGTGTTTTAAGCACAAGCATACACAAAGCCTTTTCTGAAAAAAAAATATTTAAAAGCACTTCTCTAATATACTTCTAGGTAGTTTTGCTCAGCTTTTTTAATCAGTAATACAGGTCACTACCTCTGTCTACTTTAAGAGTAAGGGATGATTCATTTAACTATATTATAGCATGTGAAAACGATGAATTACATGGATTTTATCCAGAATTAATCCAGACACTGCTTGTAACAATGGGGATTGATGCAGCATCATCTTCTTTCCATTTTATCAGCAGTATGTTCAGACAGCCCCAGGATTTCCTGTCTATAATTTAGCACTATGGTGCCAGTTTAGTAAGCAATAGCTCATACTAACATATACTTTAGAACTTTTAATGCATAGACATTAATCCATGTAAACAACCAGAGTCCTCCTTTCCAGGATGCAGAAAGAAGCTTAGCCAGCAACATTTACATGCATAGGTGTATCTGCAGCTCCATGCAGCAGACAGGCATCATATAAGGAAAACTAGGCACGCCCAGTGCACTATCCTCAAAAGACCCTTGAGCACATGCCAGCTTGAAGTTATTTTAAAGGAATTATAAGCAACTGGAAACAGATGTGCCAAGTAAAAGTTACAAAGCAACCATTTTCATAGTCTATTGTCCTTGTGGAGTTACACCGTAAGCAGAGGGAGATACAGAATCAAAACAATTCACCCAATTCGATACAGTAACTTCTGTGAACTAACTTGCAAGAAACTTTTGTTCACAGTGAAGGAATTGACAGAAGCGGTGACCAGGAAGTGACAGAGCCATCACACACAGAGAAGCCCTGACTGTCCCAGGGAGCAGTGGGGACCTCGTGTCTGAGCATGGAAAAGCTGGGGTCTCTGTATGACATGCTCCAAAGTGGTGTCAGAAACAGGAGGGAGTGCTCGTTTCCTCTTCTGATACAATTCTACAACCAAAACTAAGTTTCAGGTTTCTAGTGAGAGTAATGAGAACTAACGAAGAGGAGGAAATGTGCAGAGTCCCTTACTCTCACCTATTTGCTGTGCAGACCACACTCCACTATAAGCTAAGAGTCACCTGCCTTTGCAAACTGGAAAACATGGTCCAGGTGTAGTTTTCAAAGGACATGAGGACAACAAGGAAAGCTGAGCTTCCAAAGACCAAAACTTCTCACACAGAAGCGCTTTAGTACAGAGTCTCTCTATTAAAGGGGAAATATCCATGCACACATTCACTATTGCTTATATCCAAATGCTGACTAGAATCTAGACCTTCAGGTAGAAATGAATTACATGCACTTGTTAGTTTGCCTTATTCTTCCTACTCCTCCGTGTCGGCAAGCCCTCTGAGGGTGTGCATTTCTTCCCTGATTCATGCACTTTTCACAATTTTCTGTTCTCTGCAGAGGCATTTAATAAGGAAGATTATTTAAAATTAAGAAAATGAAGCAGCTTTGAGATTACACAGGTAATAAAATCCTAAAAGATGAACTGGCCTGTAATTTCAGATAGAGAGTTCACCAAAAAACTTTATGCAGCATAACATGAAATCTGGTCCAAGCCTACATCAAAGTCGAAAACATCATTACAGGCGAGTTTTGCCTGTGCAAGCTACAAGCAATTTCTCTGGGATGAGCTAAGTTCTTAATGTCTTATTAAAACAAAGGAATCCTGCATCTATTTCTAGGGCGCTCTAGTTTAAGAAAGGCTGCAGCACTCAATTTAGTTATCAGATCGAGTCCATGCTCTGAGTAATGCAAGAAAATCCTTAAAATAGCAGTAGTAGCTCCTACTATTTATAGGTGGCTCCACGTTGTGCACATTACTCGGGAAACCCATTACTTCAGTTTCCACTAGCTACAGTAATTGTGATTTCAATTGTGAGTGATTTCACTCCGAGCATTTTGACAGGAATGTTTGCACTGTTTATCACGTAGATTCTGATCGCAGCTGTCCCACAATTCTCTACCCCAGCCTGCCAAAACGTCTACATCTGCCAGCTTCCACACTTCCAGGGCACATTTGAAAACAATACAGCTCTTTATTCTCGTTGATGCCAGCGGTATCACACCAGCTATTTTAATGTCGTGCTCTCTGAGGCTGTTAGACGGACTGTCCATTAGAAGCCTATGGATGTGATGGCAAAGCAAAGCTTCTATTGCTGAACAAGCAGAATTCCCAGAGTATCTATGGTGTACGTGGAGCAGGCTGCCCACACGCCCCGTGTCCGCCCCCGGGCCCTGCGGAGTGCCGGGCCAAGGCTCATCCCGGCCGTCCCGGGGGCAGTCCAGGCGCGGCGGCCGAGCCCCCGCCACGGCCGGGCGGGCCCGGCAGGGCCACTGGGCGCTGCCCCTCGCTCGCCGCCCGCCGGAACGCGGCGGCCCCGGGCCCGCCCGCTCACCTGGTGCCGCCCACGTTGAGCTGGATGATCTCCCCGCTGCCGGCGCCGGCCAAGCCGCCGCCGTTCCCCGCCATCTTCCCCGCCGCCTGCTCCAGCCGGCGCCCGCCGCCGCCTCCCGCCGGGACCTCGCGGTCGAGGGGAGCAGCGGCGGAGGCAGGCGAGGGCGGCGGGGAAGGAGGCGGCGGGGGATCGCCCAGCGGCGGCCGGGGCAGGGTCGGCGGCCGGCCGGGCTGCGGCCCCACGGGGTCCCGGCGCTCAGGCCCGGCCAGGGGCGGGACGCGGCATGGCAGCGCCGGCGGGAGCAGCGGGGCCGGCTCGGGCCGAAAGGCCGCGGAGCGCGGGCGGAACGCAGGGCGGGCGGTGCGGGAGGCGGGGCCGGCCCGGCGGAGGCGGGAGGAGCGGCAGCGGCCCCGGGCAGCGACAGCGACGCGCCCGGAAAGGGCCGGCGGGCCCGCCCGCCCCGGGAGCGGCGTCACGCCCGGGGCAGAGCAGCCGCGGCACCGGGCTGGCGTCTTGTGTGGGTTTGAAGGAGCGGGGAGCGCCCCTGCCGCCATCAGGCACCAGCGACCCCCGCCTAAAATTGGAGCTGATGGAGGGTCTGGGAGCGCAAGTCCTGTGAGGAGCAGCTGAGGGAGCGGGGAGTGTTCAACCTGGAGAAAAGGAGACTCAGGGGTGTTATTATCGCTCTGTGAGAGTCCCTCAAAGGACGGTGTGGCCAGATGGGGTCGGTCTCTTGTCCCAGGCAATTGGTGACAGAAGAGGACACAGCCTCAGGCCGCACCGGGGGGCGAGGTTGGACCTTAGCATGAGTTCCATCACAGAAAGGGTGATCAGACACTGGAACGGACTGGATGACGGAGTCACCATCCCTGAAGGTGTTTAAGGAAAGACTGGATGTAGCACTTGGTGCCGTGCTTTAGTTGACAGTCATAAGTTGGACTTCAGAGATCTTTTCTAACCTAATTCTATGAAAGTCATGGCCAGAGTGAGGGCTCACTCAGCCTTGCATCCACCCACCCACAGGCACCCCAGGCTTGGGAGCTCAGGGCCCTGGTAAATGCCGATTCCGTATGAGAGAGGCATGGAAACAGAAAGTTCCTTGAAAACTCGATGCGAAGGCAGTGGGCAGCACTGTGGAGTTTAAAGCCTGGGTTACAGCCCACAATCATTAATCAAATTCACCAATTAAAGGACAAAAATATTAGATGTGACATGTCCAAGCCCACAATGAAGAGTTTTCAGGGAAAAAATCTATCACACCACCCCATAAAGAAAAATTGAGGTGGAAATAAATGATAATGCGGTTAGCAAAGGAAGTCATAAAATCATGGTTTATATTTTTGAGGGTAGGCTTTATGATCAATTCCTACACTCAAACAAGGAAAAGAATAAGCAAACATGAGCCTAAATTTTAAGTGAAATTGCCCAGACATTGAAAACCCAGTGGGAGGATCCAGGCTCTCTTTAAACCTAATGTTTCACTGTGGGATTGAATGGATTGACTTCAAGCATGCTCAAAAATTGTGTTTTGAAAATGCTGTGAACCTAGGAGTAAACTGCTTGAAGTTACCTGGTTGCTTCCTCACTTGCATACCTTGTAAATTAAAGGTTTATTCCTCTAGTCATATTGTAGAGCCAAATTAACAAAATCTATGAAGATGCCCTTGCCAGACCACGAAGTTTTTTTCAGGAATTACTTCCCTAGCTCAAGATCTCATCACTGTCACAGAGAAGCAAGCTGTGCTGGGTGTCTGGAGCTAAGTGACTAGCCAGCATAGTGTGTAAAAGTCAAATACTTTTGTAATGTGTTCAGAATATGTTAGTACAGCTGCTTCTGTGGTGTGTTTTGCCCTGCAGCCCAAGAGAAAAGGAAAATTAAAAAGCGGCCGAAAATTAAAAAGTGCCACCAAGCCCTAGGCCTTCATGCTTTCTGTATGCTTTGGAGTCTGACTGTAGCTTGCATTTCTTCTTGAGCTCGAGAAGAGACATGCTTTCAGATTTCTGCTGGGTTGTCTTCTCCTTTCATGGAAATTATAATAATAGGAAGTAATAAATATTACTGACTATGCTGTCAGGCACAGAAAGAGATTGAACTCCTTCTCTTATGGCCTGGTGGAGTCCTCTAGCCATTAAAATATTAGATCAAAGAGTGGGATGGGATATTTCTTGTTGAGAGGAAGACTGACACTCCTTCAAGCACTCAGCTTGGCTCCTAAACCATGTTTGCCTCACAATATCTAAGTACCATGAAATTTAAGTTTTTCTTATTCTTAAATAAAGCTTAACCATCACTGGCATTTGTCACTCAATTAATGAAATTCCATCTGGAAAGAAGAAATGCAAGAAAATCAGCTGTGCATTGATGCATTCTCTGACAGCTGCAGTCCTCAAACATTTCCACTAGATGCCTCTATTGTTATTAAACTTCCGAAATGTAATTCCTGTTTAGTCTAACCATTCAAAGTGTGTTATCAAGGCCTTTTTGCTTGATATTGCAGTTAAAGTATATTATTTACAATCACTGAAAAAATCCCCAGGCCCATTTTAAAGCACATATCACATCAGCTTTATACAATATTAATATGCAAAGCAACTTTGTATTGCTAGTTTCTATGATCTTCTAATTAATTCATAACCCTCTCCCAGCAACCAGTCAAAGAAGGGTCACATGCAGACCTATATGCAAAAAGTAGACATCTAAATAAAATAGATGTACCTCTGAGTAATGATTGTACCATTTAGAAAATAAGGAGACCTGGGCAATGCATTATTGGCTCTGTGGTGGTGCACACTGAAATTCAATTTCTTTAATTGCAATAATTCAAGCTAAGAGTACAAGGAACGATTTCTTACCCACTTTTTTCCACTTGGGTATTAGTACAGTTTTCTTGTGGAACATCCTGTATCCTGGCTAAGAAGCTAGTTATTCTGTTCAAAAGAAGGCAAATTCTGCTGTATAAATTGTATTAAGACACGCCTCCCAGTGGTACCCTTGCCCTTAAGCTCCTTAAAATAAAAGTCTAGGGAGGAATTGCTACTCTTTGGCAAGTTTGCCAAGTACCTGTTTTGCTAAGTTATTAACTGAGAAGTAATGTGGCTCCCCAAGGAGCCTAGGGAAGTTTGTTAGTGAATTCCTTCTCTTCCTCCTAAGTAGATTCAGAGGGGGAGATTTTCTCACTAAACCTGAGACCTTTTTTGCAGGGATCTTGTCTCTATAGCTTCCTGTAAGTTATCAATCTTGATTGCTGGTTTTACACAATAACAATGCCAAATATAACCATTTCTACCATCTGCTCTAAAGGGAGGAGTCTTGGAACCTCCCTAGTAAGAAAATACTGGAAAATGATGCCATGAGTCACTAGGAACAATGGTTCATGCACGCTCAGTTTTTCCTCAGCTTGGCTTACAATCACTTTGCTTGAAGGGTCTAAATTTTGAAGGCAATTTACTTAGTAGCTGTTGTCCAGTAAAGAGTGCTAGAATAACTTTAAATAGGCCACAGGGGAGAGAGGAAGCTCATGGGATTAGGTGGAGTGTGCATTTCTTCGTTCCTGAACATATGGTTGTTGCTTACAAATTAGGAAACAACCTTTCTTTCCAGCTTCCAGATGCAGTGCTGCTCAGTGGGTGGCTACCAAGGACGTTCCCTTTGCCCAGAGCAGCTCCACCCAACAGCTGAATAAAAGGGATGTTAGCAGAAATGTCTATAAAAGGCCTCTTTTTCCTGTCTTAAAATAGAATGAAAGGAAGGAGATGATCCAGAATCAGGTCAGAAGCAGCTTCCTAGAAGGGGAAGAAAGATTCATCAGTGTTCTGTAAAGAACTATGTATCCCTGAATACATAGTGCTGAATCCCTGGAAAATTATTAAAACCTTCATTTACAAAAGAAAAAAGAAAAAAAAAATACTTAATATCTTTGTGTTCACCAGTTCTAGGGGAGATTTTTACTTTTTCCTGCACAGCATTTGTTCTCAGTCACCAAGTGTGGGATGTCCACTACTCCTGCTACAGAGCACTACTGAATTCTGCTCCCCATCTGACTGCCAGGACCACATGCCACTCAAGAGCTTTTCCGTCAGAATTTCAGCATTTGGTATGTTCTCCTGCTGAATTAAAAAAAAAAAAAAAATCCAGGTCCACCATATTTTTGAAAAGTTCCTCTTCTTTGAGGTAGTCAACACAAATTTATTTTGCAAGTAAGTGTTAAATTAATCACAACCTAATAATTTTCAGTATATTCTGGTGGGGCTGTGTGAGCTGAGATAGCTCAAGTACGTAAATTCACAAGTGAATTTACTGGCACATGCAGTGTCCACAGTGTGGGGCTGTTTGCTAGTACATGTCTGTTTTGAAAGCCCAGGCTTTTTCGCTTTCAGGGCAGCAGAAGAACACTACTGCTGCAGACTCTGGTTTGATTTGAAAGCCCCTTGAAGTTTGTGTGCAATGGATGCATTTGTGTTCGTCATTTAAGTCATTCAACTAAAGTTTTCTACATTTCTGTATGGAGTCACATTCTTTATATGACCTGGATATATTTAGTAATCAAATATCTTCCCCAAGACTGCAATCTACCCTACACAAACAGGGTTAGATTGTAGCAAAAGAGCACAGCTTCATTTATGTTTGACTGCTGTGCATTAGGCATCCCTGTTCTTCATTCTGAGTTTGTTTGTAAGAGCCAGAGAGGGGTGTAAACATGAGACTATCTGAAGAGCAAAGCACAAATGTTGAATATAAATATATCAGATATGTCTGTGAAAAACTTTGATATACTCAGTTATGTTGTTCTCTTTAAGTTCCTTCTGTCATTTTTCAGCCCATCAAGGTCGATTATGCTCAAGCATTTTAACACTTTTTTTGTGGTTCCTTGTTTCAATTGTAACAATTGAAGTGTTAGAGACAGACACTTTATATTCTGTATGTGAAGCTGATACTGGAACACCAAAAAGCTTTTTGACTTTTGTGAGCTAAAAGAACGAGTGTCATTTGGTCTAACCTACCAGCAAAATAACTATGTAGCACCTTCTTCCTCAGTTTGACTCTTACCCTATATTTGTAATAGATCTGGATGTCTTTCTGAAAGGCTGATGGGCCTTTAGCCATTGGAATCCAATCCACTGCATCAGCAGGTGATCTGTCTAGCATTTAATTGCCTCTCCATGTGAAATTCATGCAATCTCTTCAATATGCTCTTGTCTGCATTCATTTTACAGCTCTCAGTTGCCTTCTAATGAAGAAATGTTGAAGTGGGAATTCAGCTGGGTATTTGGAGGCTGATCTACTCACTGCTATTTAAAAACCAGTCTGATACCATACAACAGCACAAGGGGGCATGAGTTTTCAAAATATTTTCTTATTGATTGGTTTTCATTGCTGGCTTTGCCTGAAGAGATAGCTGCTAATTCCTAGAAGTCCTTCCAGCTTGTTCCTCTGTATACTCATCGAGTTGATTGTTAGTTAAACCCAGATATCCAGAAAGCTCACCTGTGAGCAAGGTGCCCTGAACTTATCTTGCCTCATTTACTGCAAGGTGTTCAAAACTCTGCTGTTTCCATTTTTACTCACTGATTTTTTGAAATTACATATATCTGTGTGAACATCTTGATGAAGTTTTTGGAGGTTCAAAATATAAATTTAGACATCAATACCAATCTACTTTTCATCACTGTTAATATTTCAAGCAGTAACACCTATAGTGGTGTTACTGCTTGAAATTTTTAGTTTATTCAGTGGTCAAACACCACTTATCAAAACATACGGGAGTGTATATGTTGATATATCTATACACTTCATGCTCATTTCTAGATGGGTAAGAAAAAGTCATTTTAGCAAATATTTTATTTACAGTAATTTTAATAGCTAAGTTAGTGCCTGAAATTTTTGTCTCTGGAGTGGAAGACTGCTCTTGCCTTTTCTGTCCAAAATTGCTGGAGGAGAAGGATTGTTTGTACTCCCTGTACATCTCTTCATGAAAACTTTTTAATTTTGTTGTCTGCCACCTGTATATTCTGCTTTCCCTTGAGTGAGTGAACATTTCATTTCCTTTTTCAAAGGTGTGTTCTGTGACAGGTTCTTTGATTTACATCGCTCTAGCAGCATAAACTTCTGGGAAAAAAGCAAATTAAGCCGTGCTTATGACTGTTTCACCATGAAGAGTTTGAGTAGTCATTTGAGCAGATCAATGGAGCTGGAGCACACCAGTGAGCTCACACAGCACTACCATCCTTGCTGTGGATGCATGGGCTGCATGAGCAGACAGGGAGGTGGACTGACAATTGGCTGAACAGCCAAGCCCAGGGGGTGGTGATCAGTGGCATGAAGTCTAATTGAAGACCAATTCAAAAGACATTTGGATATTTCCCAGGGCAACCAGCCATAGCTGGTCCTGACCGGGGTGGGGGCTGGACCAGATGATCTCCAGAGGTGCCTTCCAACCTCAGCCACTCTGTGATTATTCTTGAATATGGCTGTGTATTTTAAGAATGGTTATGGCTCTTCAAACCAGAGAGAAGTGTGGTTTCAGAGCTTCCTTTGGTGGCTAATGGACTTCCTTACCATTCTTTGTGACAATCCATCTTTCTAACACACATTTTAAAATCCTTTATCTTAATAATGAGGTTTAGCTAATGTTGAAACTAGTAAAACCTTCCATACAATTAAAAAGAGGATTTGACTTTTTCTGTAGCAGCCAGTGCAGGTACAGCAAGTGTAATTTCACCTTACCAGATTCTGTTCCTTGCAGGATGCTGTTTCTAGTTGCTTATCATATTGCCAGTCTTCAGGCATTTAGGCTGAAATTTCCCAGGTTACGTTTCTTCCATGGTCTCTGGAAACTGAGAACACTGAAAACTGTTCTGGATATCTAAAATAGGAAGGCAAGATCTCATTTTAGAGGCTGACAATTCTTGGGTTCACTTGAAATATTTAAACATGACTTCAAATTTGGCAAGGTAATCTCCTTTTAATATGGGGGAATATAATCTAGTGAACAGCCACTGAAATTTGACTGAGCTGTTAGCATCTGAAAACCTAAATCCCAGGTGTTCAAAACCAACCTAAACTTTTAAAGCACACTCTGAGAAATATCACTTGGGAAGACTTGTCAGATTTACAAATGCCCTTAGTACATTATTATTATTGGACTAATATATATTCCAATGCATATTAAACAAATACCGTTTATGAAGCAACTATTCCTTTTTTCCTCCTGAAATAAAGTATAATTAAGGGTCTTCCAGGGAGGACTCGGGAAGCAGTGATTAGGCCTGTTCATGCAGGCAGAGAGAACCTTGATCCCCAGCTGCTGTGCCACACAGCTGCTTCTTCCAAACCAGCCTGGGTGGTCCATGAGAAATAGAAGGACCTAGAGTAAAAAGAAGGGGAGAGCCAATCTTTTGCAGGTCATCTGGAAGACTCTTGGCAATTTTACCTTTCCTCTATTTGTTCTCCCTATTCTCATCTTCACTGATGATGATTTCCAACAGTGGGGTTCTTTTGTTGAGTGATGGAATTTTCTTTGTCTTTCATATCTCAGAGTTGTATGGCAGGAACCTCTGTTATTTTGGTATGGTTCATTAGCACTATGTCAAACAACAAGAATGTTTTAAACTACAAAATCCACTTCTAATGTATAAAGTAAATATAAATCCACTTCAATATACAAAGTAAAAGACAAAACTGCATTATTTTCACACCTTGCCAGAACAATTTTTCTTACCACAGAAGCAATTAATGTTACATCATCTTTCTTTTCATATTTCAGTCGCAGTGTTTGACTCAGGTAAGGTAGTTTTCAGTTTTCTGTGTTACCATTACATTCGCATATGAAGTGGTATTCATGGAAAAAAATCCTAATTTTGAATAGAACTGAAATCTCCTGAGAAGCTCAAAATGAATAATACAAAAACCATTCACTACTTCTTGAAATGGACTCATTACAATGAAGATTGCCAATATCTTTTTCCTTTCCTGTTTCTGGAAAAAATAAATCCCTAGAAATGCTGCAAAGATAAAAAAAGTCTCCCATAGTGTATTTCAACTTTGCACAGTAGAACTAAGTCTTCTGTTCAAAAATCTATTAAAACATTATCTTAGCTAATATTACTAGAGGGACAAAAAATATTAACTATGGAAAGTTTTTCATTACACAGAAGTCTCCAGCCATGGCTCAGACAGAGACCATTACTGTCATTTTATATTTATATCAATTAGTGTTCTCTCCTTACCTTGCATACAGCTTTTCATCTTGTCATCAGATATTGAAATAGAAATGTGAAAGATTTCCTTGGGGGTACGGTTTAGGGAGGCAGAGAAAGTAATTTAGAGAAGATGTTTGAGGGAATGAGTTGTGAAAGAAGAATGGAAGCCACATTTTGGAGAATGTGTAACTGTTAATATTGAAAGCACCTTGGTTTAAGTCAGTATTTAAAAAAATTAACTGAGGGGATCTTTCAAACTTTGTTGATAGAAATAAGATATGAAGACATAAATTAGCAAATAGAATAAAAGATGACTGTTCTAATTTGCAGTCTGTGACCCAAAAAGAACAAAATGCATCTGAAATATAACGAAGACTAAAAAAAACCAAATTTTATATTTTGTTTATCCTGCTTTTAAACAAAATTAGCCATGCATGTGCATAATGAAAATATCCATAGTTACACTACATGTTTATTATAAGAAAATTTTACCTCATGATGGTAAGAAACACATAATTCTCTTGTTCAATAAATATAGGATTTCTGAATTCTTCTTTGATAGATTTATTTTTGGACACTGGAAATCATTGAACTGGCTTAAAAGGGACTCACTTTCAACAGGTGGGAACCTTGCTGTTTCTAAAGTTAGCTTGAAAATATCCCCATCTGAAAATCCAAATATTTAGTTATGCAAATTGGTAGTTATTTTCAAAATCATGACCATAAAGTCTGATATCCTTTAGCAGTCCTTTGAGACAGAGTTACTAAAATTCCAGCTATGGATTTTTCACCCCTAGGTTGGCAGAGAAATGCTATATAATTACAGGTTACAAGCTGGTTGATGGTGACTTCATGAGTCACACAAAAGGATAATGAGACATTTCTTTTATAAAATGTATTTAATGAGTAATGTTTCTACTTATTCCTTTCTCATTTAAATGGATACTTTAGCTTTTTATCTCTGATTTCTTACATTTCCAGAAAAATGCTTCACACAGTACAGTATACATACCAGTTGATGAATCATGAGTTTTCCTGATTTTTGTTAAATTGTCTGTTTAATCACAGAAGATACAATATCAGATAAAATGCCAGTAGCAGCTCGCTGGGAGTGAAATAGCAGCAGTGTGGTTTCACTCCAAACTTCTTCATAGAACTGTGTGCCTTAATGCCATTCAGCAATCTATTCCCATTTAAATGAAATTCACACCTGATATGGAAACGACCTAAATTTAAAATGCTTTAATGTAATAATATATAAATAAATAATACATAAACTATATCTTCACCTAATTATATCTGCATTTGTGTTTTTTTCATTCTTAATTCATAGGATTATAAAAGGTACTTTTGTTTTCAAATAGCTGGGGAATGACACTTGTGGTTTGTAAATCTTCAAACTGACTAATTAAGCACTTAATATATTCCAATACTTCCAATCTCAGAAACATTATCTTTTAAACAACAACAAAAAAAGTTTGTTGCATTTCTCCAGGCTCGTTCCTCTGTTGTACTCCATTTACCCCATGCTAGCCTATTAACCAGAAAACATCTTTTTCTCCTACCACCCAACCTGCATAGGCTCCCCTCTCAGAAAGCATCAGCAGCTACTCCAAACCTCTTCCTGGCAGATGCCACACACAAACATTCAAGTTACTGCTTCCCGTGGCCTCCAGGTTGTGTTCCAGAGAAAGAATCCAGTTCCCAACCAATAAAATAATACTCTCTTTCCTATTCAGGATCACAGAGTTGAACTGAGAGCCCAGCTGGAGTAAAGGGACGTTGTTTAATCTGACCTGGACTTACTGCCATGGTTACAGCAGATTTGCTAACAGCACAGCACAGATGCTTTGATAATTTTCAGACCTTCTTAGACCACAGTATCTCCTTGCCATCCTGCTGATGACAATGGTCATTTTCAGGTCCTTCTTTATATTCAGGCTGTAGTGACCACAGTTAAACAACAAAAATGTGTCTTCCTGAACCTTGTCAGTGACTGGATATCGTATGCCTGGAAGCACAACCATACTTTATCTATGTAAAGTAAATGTGCTGTTCTGTTGAGGTTTTATTTCTTCATGCCTAGTTACTGTGGAACTTCCTTTTCTTGAAGTTACACAATTTAGTGGCTTCAGAAGGTTTTTTCTTCTTTTTCAGTTAAGCCAAGCAAAATGTATGCCAGTTATTAAGGGAAGACATAAAATTCTTAATCCTGTGTGTGGTAAATGCATGAAGATTACCACTAATGCATTCAGGACAATGACTTTTCTTCATGATAGAAGCAATATAAAGTTTAACATATCATTTGTTTTGTAGTAAAGATCTGAACTTGATGCCCACTTAAAACACATCATTTTAATTTGATTAACAACATTTTGTGATGATGAATCATCTTACAGAAAACTCACAGCAACTTTTTATTGTGCTAAAGTCTCTTAAAAATGAAAAGAAACCTAAAATTGGGAATTGTTTAAAACACAGTACATTAAAACCTTTAAAGAATTAATGATGTGTGAAAAACAGAAGAAATGCTAATATTTTTCTTTACTGAATATACAGCAAAAAAAGTGAAGGTTACCTAACAATATTGAAGTGCTACATACTTGATGAATACTGATGTTACTTAAACCAAATCTTGTGAGTTTATAGTTGAAGTTTTTCATACCATGACCAATATATTGCTATTTAAGAGCTACTGTGTTCAAAGTAAAAAGGATATATACATAAAAGCAAAAAGGATGATCAACTTAAACCAGTCAAAAGATAAACCCATTTTAATGGACTGGCTGTAACATGAAAGTAGGCAGCATTTATGATCCATCTAAATGGATATGGAGAGAATGATTAAGTACTCATCTGAGAGCCATATGGCATTGAGGTAGGTTTTCTTTTTAGTCCCTAGGAAAAAAATCAAGTCTAATGGAAAGTAAAAGCTCTACATGCTTTGAGTGCACTTTTTGGAAATCTGGAAAACAAAAGTGTTTAAGTCAAGAGGGTGATAAAAGAGGATATGGGGAGTTGAGTGCACTTTTCTTCAATCTCATTAGTTATATTGAGAACAGCCAAAAACAGAATGACAGTTTTGCTTAAATTCTGTGATTATCAGTGGCTTTGGGTATTTGGCTATAACATTGACTGTAACAGTTCTGATGTACTTCACTCTAAATAATAAAATATTAATACTGTTCTTTCCTTTTTTTAAAAAGGAGACAATGTGCTCATTAAGGCATTGTATAAGACTGTAAACAAAATTATTGCTTGTTGGGTTGCCACAAAAACTACATACATTCTATTGAAATTGTTTTTTCTATCTACTTCTCAGGCATTTACGTTATAATTCCTTCATAAAATAAAGCTAACAAATTATAAAGCTGTTTTCAAAATTTAAAGAGGGCTATTTTGCTACTGTTTACTTGGCATTTTATATCATTCTCCCTTAAAAAAATAATTAAAGGTGCTTGAGAATTGGTACTTTAATATCCTGAGACCATGGAGCCATATTCTCTATAGGAGTATCAGAAGGAAAAGGTAGCTTCTCATTCTTTTAGTCTATGTATGGATGAATACTGCCAGATTTGTAACATTGCTCCTTATCTAAGTCTTCATCAGGTGCCTGTAGTGATTCATGTAAACATAATGCAGGTAGCAAGAGATATTGCAGAGTTATGTATTCAAATAGGAAAAAAAGCCCCACTACTAAACCCCAGAGACTGATGAAAATACAGTACATGTAAAATTCAGGGAGTTTCCTTATTGTTAGGTAGTACCTTGCCTGTAATCTTAGCTGATTTTTTAAGGTATGTGTAATCCTAAAGGGATGATCATACTTGCTTCTCTCTTCAATGCCCTTCAAATGCAAATCCACAGAGATGCCAATTTACAGATAACCGAGGGTACCTCTGATTTACAAACATTTCTTCAAAGTTCCCCAGAAAGAGAGATCCTCTCCTGATCACAGTCCTTAATAAATGAGAAGGCATTTTAAAGTAAGTGATACTCAGCTGTGCTTGGAGATTGGGGCAAACCATAGAACTAGACAATTCTAATTCACTCAGCTTGTATTTCCTCCTTCTCTTGTTGTGAAAATCACCTGTGATTCCTTGTAAAATGTTAGGACAGTCTCAGAAAAGCCTCCCTTTCAGCCAACAAGCAGTGAAATGCCCCCCATGAGGAGTAGGAGTAGAGAAACAAATCTCCTCTTTCAGTTTATTCACCACTGAAAAAAAATTATTGGCTTTGGCTTCCAAATATTGCCAAAGTTTATATTATGATATTACCAAGGATTAATACTTTCGTTGATCAGTCTCAAATTGAAGGAGAAGACAGCAGTTTAAGGTATTCCCGCTAAAAAACACAGAAGAAGCTCTGCATTCTATTCCATTGTTTTAGAATATGAATAAATCTGAAATATTCGAAGAGTTGTTTCCTGAAAAAGGTCAGCTTGTAGGTTTGAGTTCTCCAGGATCAGATTAAGGAATCTATTCTTACAGAAAACTTTCCCCAGTATGATCTAGCCAGTATGGACTGTGGTTTACCTTTTAAAGGTTAAAAAAACACCAATGTAAACCAGAGAAGGGGTTGGTCACAGTATTTGATTTCTGTTAGAGCAGCTCTTCATGTTCAATGTAAATAGAAAGCAAAACATGGACAAAAATGCAGTAGTACTTCTATATGGAATCATAGATAGTCATATTTAAAGCATTGTATAAAAATAACCTTATGTAATCACATTTAAAGCATTGTATAAAAATAACCTTGTGTTTCAGAAGTGTTGGTCCCCATTCCCTACCTTTGTTTCAAATAAACCAGAACTTCAAACTTAGAATTTCATGCAACTTTGGATAAAATATCTGAATCTTTTACCTCTGAGTCACCTGAATATTACCATTACTGAAAGTGATGCTGAACATATACCCCTGAGAGTGCCCCCTTGGGTTTTAAAACGTTGGAGTAACAGAGTCTTTTACTTGTCCAACAATTGATTGAGTTTTCAGATCTCTTCTGGGGTTTTTAAATGAGTTAAAAGCATGGCTCTTTCCTACTGTTCTTTGCTTTTAGAAGTATTACTGTCTATGCTCCATAATGTTGATCCTAAGCAGGATGAACAATAACACAGAAAACATTAATAATACCATAATCAAGCTTTATGAGAACACATATTTAGCAATGGGTTAACCTCAAGAGGAACAGAGACACGTATTCTGAAACACTCAGAAGGAAATGGTAATCTATAATGATCTTACACATCAGAGTTCTATTTGGATTTACTAACCAACCATCTGGAGGCAGGATCTCCTTTATTCTCAGTGGTCACAGCTCCATCAGCATTTATATTAATAGCCTTGAGAAAAAGCCCTGAAGCAAAAGCATTTTTGATTTAGACTGGTTCTCTTTGGAAGCACAATTGATTTTATTCCTCCATATAGGCACCTGCTTCGAGTTCTTGTGGCCAAAATGATTAATCTAAAACTTCTTTTATGTAGCATAAAATTCAATAGAAAGCTTCTTTGTTTGCTAAATTTTAGGGGCCTGCATGAAAATCCACTTGAACAAAAATATCCTTTTTTTTTCCTGTCATAGCTGTAAGACAAAAAGTTGCTAATTTTAAATTCAGTAATAGTTTGGGGCATTTGTTCTTTTCAGATTAGCACACAAACTTCTGGAGAAAATAATTTTGAAAGCAAAACATTATTGACTCTGGGAACAATTTTATTAAGAAAAAAATTCTTTGAAGTCCAATCTGCAGGTCATGAGCATTATAAAAGATCCTAAGACAGAATAGACACAAAGCAAAATGGTATACAATAGCTGTGCTGCCAGGTTGTTACTGACATGGAAGGGAGTGGTCCCAGCTGCTGAGCCACTAAAACCAGTGCTGTAATGTTGTGTGATTCTTGGTAGCCTTCCAGCCACATGGCAAGGTCTGATATTGCTAGTTTGTAAAAACTGATTTGATTATTGGCTAGAAATAGTAGAGCTCTGGACAGGCTTTCTGGACTGTCCAAGCCATGCTACATGGGTAAATGTCAGGAAGAAACCTATGAAGGAAGAGATGTCATTAGAGAGCAGAATCCCTATAGAAAGTGGAAGTGTTGTACATAATCTTTTTGTCTAGGAAAGGCTGGAAATGTCCAGAGAAGGGCAACGAAGCTGATGTAGGGTCTAGAGTACTGTGGAGTGTGACAGAGTGAGCTGGGGGCGTTCAGCCTGGAGAAAAGGAGGCTCAGGGGTGACCTCATCACTCTGTACAGCTCCCTGAAAGGAGGGTGAATCGTGTATCCAGATGGGGGTCATTCTCTTCTCCCAGGAAACAAGCAACAGGGAATGGCCACAAGTAACCCCAGGTTTAGGTTGGATAAAGTGTTGGAAAGCATTAGAACCAGCTGAAGTGGTTGAGTCACCATCCCTGGAGGTATTTAAAAGGTGTTGTACTTAAGGACATGGTTTAGTGGTGGGCTTGTCTGTTGGGTTAATGGTTGGACATGACGATCTTAAAGGTCTCTTCCAGCCTAAATGATTCTACAAAAAAATCTCCCAGAACTGTTTTACCTGTTCCTGAAGTCTGACAAATTCTGTTTTACAGTTTTTCCTGCACCAATTTGCTGTTCCCTTGTTTGTCAGGGTAAAGTACTGCTAAAACCCCAGAATTAGTTAAGCTTCTGTGCTGTTGTTCTCAGTGTCAGGCAAAGTTAGATAATTACACTTTGGTTGCAGGAACTTGTAACTTGTAGAAACTTTCTTAATTGTCTGTTCAACTTTGGAGTACTTAATAAAATTTGTCTATAGCAAAGAAATGAATTACATAAGTACTGTAACAGTTAAATATTGACTTTGGGTGAATAACTTCAAAAGCAATATTGTGGTCCCAGGCAACTGGAACCTAAGGTCTAACATTTGTACCTTGGCTTATGGAAATAATTTTAGCAAACTTTTGCTTAGTACTCTCCTTGGAAAGAAGGAACAGGAAAAACCATCTGTTCTAATCAAACACAGGTAATTCATATACTACTTTCCCATATATTTGAATAACCGTTTATAAAATCATACCCTTTTGAAAGCATTAGTCATATGTCTACTCACATCCAACTAGACTGTACATAACTTACAATAAATTAGAAAACGCAGAATCAAATGTCAAATCAACCACAGCCGAAATTAGAGATATATCTGTAAGATGAATCCTATTACTTCAGGGATACCTGTACTCACAGTGTTTTGGCCAAGTCTTGATACCTGAGAATGCAAAGAGTCAAGTAAGGTCAGAAAAAACAACCAAAAAAAAAAACCCCCAAAAAAATCAAACACCCTAATTCTTAATCATTTATAGTCTTTTTTAGTAAAAATAATTATTTCTAATGTATGCTTGGAATAATTTCTTCACTTTTCAATGTTTCTAACTGGCACAGGGACCTTATTGTAGTATTATAATACACTTATATTATTAATTAAAATAGGAGAACAAAATGCAGAGCAGACCCCAAAATATAGTACAACTTCAGAGCTGTTGGTGTTGAAGTAATCAAGATTATACCTACCAGTGCTGCAACTTAAACCAAACTGAGAGTTAAGGACAAAAATGTGAAAAGAAAGAGGGAAGCACACCAGCATGATATAGAAGATGGTGAGAGAATAGCCATTCTCTTATCCAAAGGGATTGATGACATTGATCATTAAAATATTGAAATAGTATCAACTTTTCATAGTTTTAAAATTTCTGAGGTATATACACAAGTGTATTTAAAAGAAAAATCTGTGAGATAATTTTATAAGCCAGCAATATGGTTTTCTCAATCCCTTTTACAACACAGGCTTGAAAAGAGCAAGATGACAGCAACATTTGAATGCACTATGCATTGTCTTTTACTGTGTAAGGTTTATTAAAATGTTAAGTATGTAAAAGACTAAAAAACTCCAATGACCAATAGAAAGAATATCAGTGACTATAAGAAGAATCCCTTGTAATCTACTTTCTCACTTCAGAGCTGTTGTCAGAAAAGAGCTGACAAGAGTGAAAATTCTGCATTGGTGTCTGTAAAGCCAAGCCATGAGGCACCAGATCAAATTTTTCTTAATTAGCAAAAATCCTTCACCAGAAATGCCAACTACCCATAGCCCAGTCAAGAATATTCTATTACACAGTCTAAGGAAGCATTTTGTTAAACACAGAGCAACCAAAGTTTGTACTTGTTTCGGTTTCTACATTTGAGATCATAACCAAGGTGTAGTAAAACACACTGATCATCAAGACAAAGTAAGGAAAAGTGGGAGGTTTTTTAATTGCTGTTAAACCATGAAAACAGGCTTGAATCACTATAACTTTAATATCTATGGCTCAGACCTTTCTGATATATAATGCTGTTCTTCCTTACACTGAATGCTCACTATTAATGATGTCTGTCACATAAAATGTTAGTTTTATAGATCAGTATAGATGTTGATGATTCATCTGTTGGAAAGCAAGGATGCAACAATGAGTAGTTTATTGAGTACATCATACTGCATTACAAATCACAAGACTAAAACAGATTCCTGTTCTGTGACAGGATCAGGTATCATTGTCAGTACAGATACTACATACCCTGCCTGCATAATTTGCACTGAATGATTGCTTTGAAGTAAATATATTATTTTCAGTAGCTGATATATCAATAGCTAGAAAACACACTGCTGCAGGTGTCATGCCAGCTGTGAGGCAAATATTGGCAGGTGCAGGTGGAAAGCCAATGCCATGAGCTCCAGGATGACAAAGAGTTGTCCCTTCAGTGCTAAAAAGGTGCAATTCCCCCACATCCACGTTGTTCAGCAGGTCAGGTGTATTTACTCTCATGGTCAATCTTGTCCAGACATTCTGGATCCTCTAATTGGTGGTGAAAGTTTGTGAAAAATATTTTTGTATGTGTATAAATAGAGAATGTCTTGAAAATCCTTACTGGGGTGAATAGCTCTTATTTATGGGGGAGACCATGGAAATACATTCCTCTGCTAATTGTGTAGATTGAGTTAGTATGTGGCATACAGAGAAGTGCTGTTTTCCTTTAAGTTATTTCCTGGTTTTACAATGCTGGAGCAGAACTGCAAAGTAGAAAAACAGTAAAAAAACCTTCTGGTTATAAACTCCTGACTACAGCTTGTGGAGGAAGACAAGGAACATTGTGACAAAGCGCAAAACTTAACTGAGGAAAATAAAGCAAAACGGTAAAGCACAAAAGGGTATTAAAACTAAATTAATATAAACACTTCACCCTGAGGTCTTATTTTGTCTGCGAACTATGGATCACAGTAGTGCACATTAAAACATGCCAGCTATGTTTTATTATTTTGTTTTCCATCCCTTCATGTAATTTAAAACATATATCACAACAGCATTATAATGCAGCCATCTATCAAAGAAGTAACTTTAAAATATTCTGGCTTCTACCATCTCTTTCTGAAGAGAGCTGATTGTGGAAAGAGGAGAGAAACTTATAACACACATTTCTTCCAAGGAGCAGCAGAAGCAGGGCTGCTACACGCTGGGCGATGAGGTGGGAGCTGAGGGTGACCCTGGCAGGACAGTGTCCTCACCCAGCACAGCACAGTCCCCCAGGGGCTCAGCTGCACAAACACAGCCATGTGCTGCACACAGGACCACTGGTCCAGGCATGTCTGGGGGTGAGTCAAGCCCAGGGATCATTCAGGGAGCCCAGGGACCCTAGGATTCTACCTGCCTGAGGCAGCAGGAGACAGGGTGAAAAATAAGTATTATAATCACCTTAACCAAGAGACAGATCAGCAGCTCAGGGCTGGACTCAGCTGGAGGTGCTGGAGCCCATGGGCTCCAGGACTGAAGGGTCCCTAACAATAAATACCCTCAGGCATCAGAATGAACATCAGCCAAAGATGCAGCCATGAGTGGCATGATGGAGAGGGCCTGCAGTTTCAGACTTGCTGAGCAAAATGGCTTTTATTGATGTATTGCTCTAGATTAAATGTGTTCCCAACTCTGTGTGGCAAATTAATGTGGGACACTCTAGGTTGGCTGACTTGTTGTGTGTGGCAGATGAGGTCTCTGGAAAGAGCCCCCGTGCTGAACATGCAGAGTGAGAGCACCAGTCCTGTGGTGGACGTCCTGGAGATGTGTTCTAGGAATGCAAAAAGCCATCTCCACTGGGATGGAGAAGGTGTAACAACAGTACTTGTTGAAAAACAGTGTAGAGAAGTCTGATGCCTTTTTTGTTCAAAATCTGTGCCTTCAGTGATAGGGATTTTGCAGCACAGGCATTTCCAAAGTGCAAAATCAACTCTCAGTTTGCTCTTGTGCAGACCTCTTAAAGGTACATTCTTTCCTTGATCATGTTGACTTTGGAGGTATTAATCTCAATTTATATGAATATGAAGACAGATAAGATTTAGGTCCTTAAATTTAATTTTCAGTTGTCTTGAGATTACTTATGATGAATTCCTGTTTCAATCTAAGTAAGCCCAGAATTGCACAAGCACATGTAATTAAATATGCAGAGCACAGTGAAAGCTTCTTTGGCAGAGTAAAAACTAACACAGCATTTGAACTTTTTACAAGATCTAGTGACACTCCAGCTCCCATTAATATGGTGACCATAACACTAACAGAGAACCAACCACTAATGTCTATTTGCTCTTCTGTGAAGCTGACAAATACAACAAATCTGCCTTTTCCAAATGCCATCATTTATTAAACATAAGGATCAAAAAAATTTTACATGAACATGAACCTAGTTTGGTTTTCTCCAATACTATTTGTGGGTAAACAGTTATTTCACTAATGCATATATGTGTACAACAGTGTAAATGCATAATTGCTGCATTATAAAACCATAGTGATGCTGTTTGTCTTATATAAAAATTTCTGGCTTGCTTATGACCTGAAAATGCCTTGGTTTTATCCTTTACACAAGGTGAAGTATAAATTGTACCTCTTGTGCTGTCATTTCACATCTCAGGCTTTTCTCTTCCATTATCACTTTTGTTGTAGCTCTTCACCCACTTTTTTGAAGATATTATGAGCAGTATGGTGGGAGGAATGTTACATAAATGATTCAGGTGACACTTTGTACTAACTAGATGTCACGTTTTTTCAAAGTTGCCTTTTGGGTAGAAGATTCTCAGAGAAATGCTGATCTGTTCAACTATCAGGTTTACCCTACTGTAAAAAAGAAGAGAGGTTTTCAAAAATTATGAAAAACTTCAGCTTTATCCTGAAAGCTGTATCAGTCTTGATGACTGGTGTATAGGATTTAGTGAATGTGCTTGAATCTGATTGCTAATGAATGGTCTTTTGACTCATCAAAGAAATCTTGGTTTTTACTTGTGACATCAATGAAAAACAATAATTAAAAGCTAAATACAAAATTAACATGTAGATGAAACCGCTTTTTTTTTTTTTTTTTTTTTTTTTTTAAGACATGGTCTATTCAAAACAGACTTGCTGCCGCAGCAGAGCTATGACAAGAAGTTGGGAATTTCAAGTCAATGCTTTTCCAAGTCTTCTGTAAACATGCAAAGGACTCAGACCAAATCTTCCAATATCCCTGCCTTACAAATCAATGAGAATGAGGTGATCAAATACCTTTCATTTAAAGTACTATCTTTGGGAAAACAAGTGTAAAAGCAAATAAAAATTAATGCAAATTACAGCAAAAGAGAATGACACTTGAAACACAAATATTTAGATGAAAGTCAAGGTTCTACTTAGATAAAACATCCTATAAAGCTAAATCTATTTTTAAACACTTCTGTCTGTGAATTCTGGTAGGAAATAATGAGATAGCAAAATGAAACAATAATGCTACAGTAGTAAATAACTTACCCTGTATTGAATACCCAGCCAAGTCTTGATTATCCCACACAGATTGCTGAGTTGCTCTTTGGCTCATTCCAGTTTGAGTTTATGGGCAAGATTTGGGTCATCCAATTTTCTGAGACCTATGGGTACCTTTTGATTATTGAATCATGAGTTGCAATCTGCTGCAGCTTTGTGATTACTGTGTAAATGAGTTATTCATAGATGATCAACTTCTTTCTTGATGGTAATGAGGAAACACCTATCAATTCAAACAGGAAATAAACAGGAAATTAAGAGCCAATGTCTCTCTTTTGCTAGCAAACATGTTCCTTTGCAATTACACAGACAAATGAAGGATTGCCTCTTAAAGGGATACCCATTGCATAAAAGCATAAGCAATATTTCTATAGAAGTATATAAATAAAAACTCTAATAAAAAAAAAATAGGTTCTGTTTAAACACCTGAGATTTTATTTTTACTTTGAAAACCACTAACTCCTAAATTAGTTAATTGGTTCAAGTCTCCATATCAAACATAGATGTATGCATACATATTTTGGAGCCAGATTCCTCAACAAGTTGCATTAAAAAAATTTTCATTCAAAAGAGGATGCAGAGTAAAACTTAAACACTTACTCGTTCTGAGTAAAGTAAAATATCCCTATAAATACAATAAACAGCATACATTAGTATTTCATCTAGCTTTGATATATTTAGTCATTATTTCCCAGCAAGATGAAGCCACTGTTGCAATTAGGCAGCTGCAGAAAGCAAAAGGTGTAAGAAGAGGCTCAAATGTCTGTTTGCAGTAGAAGAGTGGAAAGCTGTGTCTCTACTGAAGTGCCTCAACCATGGGCTGCTTCAGCACATACTGAAGGCATGGGGCTGCTTTTGGTGATTTTAGCACGTTCAGAAAAAGTTCTATTTTCATATATTCATCTGTCCAGCCAACAAGGCAATATTTTTACAAGAAGATATTCTGAAACATCTGCTTGAGCCTCCAAGACTGTCAGTGGTTGTCAATCATTGACTATTTTTAACAATTTCTCATTGCTGGGTCTTGAATTTCTGTCTGAGCTTTTTCCTGTTAAAGTAGCCATTCTACCAAAAAATCTAATGGAATATAGCATAAATGGTGAATTCATAACCCAAAACATGAGAACACCCTCTTCAAGTATCACAATTAATAAAATGAAAGTAATGTTTCTTTTTTATTGTGGCTCTTATTAGATTTATATCTATGTAAATTCAGAAAATGGGAAACAGTTCTGTATGAATTTACCATGAGCTTTTCAGTGTGAGTAAAGATTCATAACAAAAAAAAAAAACATTATTCAAGATACTTGGGGAATCTAGAGGGAGTTTTTTATTATATATGAGGTGTTTTCAGTGTCATAACAAATGCATGCCACAGACCCTCAAAATGAAATGACCTGAGCTCCAGCAGAATAAATAAAACTTGTTTAGAAAATATAGGGAACTGAATAGCAGAAATTTTTCCTTCCCTGACAGCTTTCCCCATTTTAGCACTCCAGTCTAGAATATCATTTTTAGAAGCAATGAAACTAAACTTGACAGAAGCTTAGACTGTGAAAAGTTATAAATAATATTAACCAATCTAGGAGTTTGCATGCTCATAATTTTTATCACACTTCCATCCTCAAAAATGTCATTAGACTAGCTGCTCTTGTATTAAAGCAGTTCATCAGTTGAAGAAGCTGAGTTTAAGTAATATGTATGACATTCACGAGAAGCCATCTGGCTTTTGCAACATCAAGGCAGGATGCCTTTTTGCTGCCTGATCTTCTGAGTGACAGCCCATGTCCTCCTTGCTTCTCAGGATATCTGCTTGATGTTATTTTAGATCCTGACTGTTCAATCCTCTCCTTCCCAGTTCCAAGTGATTCTTAGTGTTTTTGAGTACAGTGACACAGAAATTATCTTTCAAAACTCTTTATTTCCTTCTTCTCTCCCACAGCTCTAGTGAAGGGACACCTGCTACACCAGACTTTTCTTTCACTTTGAAATGAAAAAGTCTGAGGAGAGGAAACACCAAACCTGGGGGCACAGCAAGGATTGACATCCAGCCAGGCCAGGAGTCGCCATGGGCAGCACCTAAGAGCTACTACACACAAAAATCACATCTGTGCTGGCCAGTGAGGAACAGGGATCAGTGCACAGCTCATGTGTGCTGGATTGAGAGAAATGGAAGAAGGCAGGAAATATTAGATTTCTGCAGTGGCTTTGGAGTCCTCTGCTCACCAAGGATTATCTGAACAGTTTGGGATTTGTTCTCTTAGCACTACACCAAGGCAAGAAGAGAAATCTGTGCTTCTGATTCAAAGCTCACATCTCACCCTTGAGGCTGCTGACCACTGCACACAGGACCAAGGATCAGATGTCATCTAACATGATGTTATGCCAATTGTGATGGATGCTGCCCTTGGGATAGCAGGAACAAGCATGCCTACTGCACTGGGGAGGGTGGGAAGCCCTTGTTTCCAGTCTGCAACCTTGGGCTAGCCAACTCCACCAGATAGCAGCACAAGCCTGGGAATCTCCTCTGCTTTAGCCTTTATTCCTTTTAAACCTGCTTGCTATGTCTACACAGACATGCCTTTTAGTAATTGAAGACAAAGTCTGGCTTGGCTTGGGGATAAAGCAATTTATGTCTGCATCCATAGCTAGTCATGGGTTGAACTGCCCAAATGTCAGCTGACAGCACACACTGTCAGTGTGCAAAAAAGTGCTCCCACTTTTCTATCCAGTGTACTGGTCAGAAAATGGTAGAATTTAAATATACCAACTATTTTGATAAAATACAGGCTTAGAAAAGAGTGAAGGATTGCTGGCATTGGATGGATTCACCCTGTGTGAATTTGTTATTTACAAGTATATTTACTTTTAGTTGCCTCTGGGCTTCAGGAAGGAGAAGGGAAACTGAGAGGGAATTGTAGCCAAGAGGACATGCTGTTTGCAAGCCTTTGTTGTCTCTGAAAAATGAGAAAATCCAAACCCAAACAACAAAAAAACCCAAACGCACAAAAGAAGCCACAACAAAAAACCTACCCCCAGGAAACCAGACCTAGCCAAAACAGAAAATACAAAAACCAAACAAAATACCAACTAAACAACCCCAGATAATACCAAATTTCCCCACCAGCTTAAATAATTGCTATTTTAAGCACTCTCCTGGTAGATACATATTACAGGCATTTGCTATAGGCCAGCAATGGCACATTGTAATTGTGGGAGAACTCTGGCAGCCCCTCTGCAGCCCCACACTGCCTGAAATTCTCAGCTTTGTCCTTGTTCTAACTCTAAACCCTAACAAACACCCTTGGCCTTGGCTTATCCCAAAACACCCAGCCATGGTCTGTGTGAACAGCTCCTGGGGAAGGAATCCTTCTGTCACCTAACCATTCTTTGGCAGCCCCTTTTGCAGCCCAGCTCCAGCAGCAGGCATCCCTCCACCCCAGCCACAACACCAACCCAAGCCATGTCAGAGCCCTGTGCCAAGGCCACACTTAGAGCATGAACTGGTCCTCAGTGAGGAAACCTTGCAGCTTTCTCCACCTTCCAGCAGCCCCTGGCTGGCACCTGAAGTGCTCAGTCTGTCTCCTGGGTAGCCTTACCCCAAGACCCACAGCAGTGACAAACAGGAACCAGTTTCAGGGGAGAGCACTCACAAGAGCCTGTGCTCTCCTTTGCCAGGCTCCTTCCAGCCCTACACCACCTGAAGCTCTTGACTTTGTTGCAACCCAATCATTTACTCAAAAACCAAGGCTAGGCTTTGACCAAGCCTTAGCCAAAGAGCAGCATCATGGTCTACACAACCAAGCTGTCTAAGGAGCACTGTTTTTGCAGTCTCCACCCTCCTCTGTCACCCCTGTGTAATCCAGCACCACTTGGAGCTGTAGGTTTGCTCTCTCTCCCAGCCTTAGTCCTCATCCTGTGCTTTGACAGTGTTGGCCTGAAATACTCATCCATGGACGACAGGAGCAAGCTCTAACAGAAGGAGTGGTGCTTCTAAAAGCAGTGGTGTTTGTTCTCATTAACAATATATTTCATTTAATGCACAGTACTATAAATAAGTTCCAACTGTATATTTTTAATCTAGGAAATTACACTGGAAGAATATTTTAGCAGGGGTTTTTTTCCAGAGTGGCTTAAATTACGGGAGCTGCTTTGCCTTGGGGATGCTAATATTTCATACTTATATTAAAATATGGATAAGGTGAAATAGTATTTCATTGTTTAAACTGTATTTAATTTAGATTAAATTTAATACTCGGTGGAAAATGTTAATTATTCTCATTTTATGGGCTGTTGCTTTATAGCATATTAATATGCCAGAAGTACATCCACAGCCTACTACTAAAATCTAAGGTTGTACAAATACAAAATTACATTAAAGAATTTACACTATGAAGCAGATGCAGAGAAGAATCCCTGTTACACTTATTTTACTAGTGTGGAAAGCAAGCAAAAAATATCAAAATCAGAGGTTAAAAAAGGAGAGGTAGGTATCTAAACAGCGCCTGAAGCAGATTTTAGACAAAGTTACTGTCCTGCAGTCTCCAGTCCACCTGGATATCTAACCATCATTCTGATCTTTTCTGCAGATGTCTGGCCTTGAAATATCCTTAACACCTAAAAATTCTCCTTTCAGACACACAAAGAGGAGTAATACTTTTAAGAATCCTGAGGTACCAGATGATCACTGCATGTCTAAATCCAGGCACAGAAAGTAGAAACCCCTCATGAAGGAAACAGCCTTTGAGCTCCCATCTGGTTATTCATGAAGCATAAGACCCTACTGAAAGGACCACTCTTTTACTTTATCCCATGGATAATAGAACAGAATTGAATTGCTGGCATCTTCCGCACATTGAAGTGCTATTCTTTTTTGAAATCTGTTCCAAGGTTTAATGTTAGTAATGAAATTACTCTTTCAAGGCTGATTTAAATACACAAATCTGAGGTTGAGCTGCCAACATCTGATCACTTTAAGAAATAAATGTTTCAAGCAGAAGTTTTTGGGTAATTTGTTGTAATTATTGTCAGCAGAAAATGCCACAGATATCTCAGTGTTACATGTTTGGAAAAGAATTGTTGGAGAAAGTAAGTTTGGGATTAAGCTGTACACAGTTTCCAAAAGTTTTTTAGCAAAGTTATGGACTTGAAACTATAAAAATATATTTTTGAGAAGGGTTTCTTCATTCTAAATATGTGTAGGAGACAGTAGACAAGTACTTGTAGTAGGCGTCAAAGAAAACAAGGAGATGACATTCTTCTGCTGTTCTCTTTCCCACCATGAGGACACCTTTGTTAAAGAAAGTATCACTTTCTCAGTTCTGGTTCTTTTTTCTTCTATTTTAATGTAAAGACCAATATACCTAATATAAAAGATATGTTTCTCCAGATTAAATTATCAATGCTCTGCCAATAGCTTCTTGTTTGCTGATCCTTCTTTTGATGCCCTTGTGCTCAGCGTCAGAGACATCCAAACCCCCAGCTCTCTGCTCTGATCTCAGTTCTGCTTGTGAGTTCTTGGCAGGGCTTGGTTACTCTTCCATGAAGTAGAAGATGCACAAGGCCAGATCAGACCGTTCAATATGTTTGGAGTCTAAAATAACACACAGAGGTTGAAGCAAAGTATTTGCTTGTTTGAAAGAAAAAAATGGTTATGTACAGTAATTTCACAATTATAAGCCGCACCTGATTATAAGCTGCACGTTACAGTACGGAGTGTGATAAAAGGTATCTGTTCTATCACCATCTGTTGAGGGTGGGGGCAGTGATCCTTATCTCAACGGGAGATATTCTGCTAATGGGCCATCCATTGAAACCAGGCAGGGCATTGTTCTTTATCTTTTCACAACCCATCCTTCCTCCAGAGAGTCATTTTCTGCTAATGGCCATTGAGTCCCACTGTGTGACTGATAAAATTACTGCATCCCATTGGAAGTTGCTCCAGCCAGAGGGAAGAGCCCAACATTTCTTACCAAGATAAAAACAGAGGTTTTGGGACACTAAGGGAGCCCCTTTCTCCACTGCACTCCAGAGGAAAACCGGATTTCTCCACATCACCACTGGACCTCCAGAGGGAAACTGCACCTTGTACAGGAGCACTGCTCCAACTGAGCCACATCTGTCACTGCAGGAGGATGCAGCCACCATTTAATGGGACTGCTACCAACACCCTGCCTGACAGGGTGTCAGGTTGTACTCTGACTTTGTCAGGGCTTGGGGTTTGTTTCTTTGTAGTACTGTATTTCTATTTTAATTTCCCTAGTAAAGAACTGTTATTCCTAATTCCCACATCTTTGCCTGAAAGCCCCTTGATTTCAAAATTATAATAATTTGGAGGGAGGGGGTTTACATTCTCCATTTCAAAGAGAAGCTCCTGCCTTTCTCAGCAGACACCTGTCCTTCAAACTAAAACAGCAACTTTTCATTCTTTGTCCATATATAAGCCGCACCTGATTATAAGCCGCACTTTGGGTTCGGACCAAAATTTTAGTCAAACTGGTGCGGCTTATAATCAAGAAATTGCTGTACATTGTTTAAATGCACGTGTCTGAATAAAATGCTATCTGGTGTTGTTTAGTTGCAATCAAAATTTCTCAAAATTTAAAAAAAGTGCTTCACTTAAACAGATATAAAATTTCCCAAAACCAAGGTCCCCACAAGGAACATGCTTCATTTGCTGACATCAGGGAACTTTCTTTAGGACTAAAACATTCCTGTTGGTCTGCCCACATGCAGCCATTTAACCAAGGAGAGGTAAAACCAGCAACCACTAAGCTTTGTAAGGATCACTGCAGTCAGCCAAATCCTTGATAAAATGTCAAACCATGATTCAGGTCAGACCTGTGACTGTGCGCTCCTCCCTGGAGAAGGGAGGTTGTGGTGACAAAAAAAAGCAAAGGGGACAGAAAAGAAGGGTCAATAATGGATCTGCATGTATAAAATAAAAAGGGAGGCAATATTAGAAAAAGTCATCATGAAAAGTAGAAGAACCAGTCATTTCCTGGTAGGGAAGTAGTATTTTAGGTGATGAAAGATACATTTTGCTTAAGTGGTTTTTTTTTGATTAATTTAGGTGGCTGCTGAGCATCCTGACTTTTTAAAAATAGTGATTTTGTTGCCTGCTTTTCTTAATGAACCATGCAGGGACCCAAATACCAAGCTCAAAGGTTCTAGTTCAACCTGAGGGTGAGGCAATCAGGTGTTCATAGCTTTAGTTCATTTCAAACCCCTGCAGGAATTGATAATGGAGGACAGGTCTCCAGAGACATTTCAGCACATGGTCCTAAAGAAATCTAATAAGAATGTTGGCGCCTATTATGTAATTTTATATGTTGAGCTCTAAGTCACTCAGTGTCCTGGTTGCAGAGGTGGGGGAGGAGCTTAGCATGGTGTGGGTGCATCTAAATTGTTGCTCTGTACCACCCACAGCATCACTGGGGGCTGTGGTTTCAGATAACGCTAAAGAAACTCCACAAAATAATTTTGGAGTAGGGAAAATTTAGAGGTAACCACAACCTTGCATTGAAAAAAGAACCCCATTTCTCCTTTTCTTCACCTACCAGAAGAATTCTCTTGAAAATTTTCAATGAAAATTTGCTCAACAACAATTTTATCATAAAATGCATGCCTTAAGAAATAGGACTTTTCTTCCTTGCTCCAGTAAGGTGTTACTATTCAATTTTCCGTGTATAAATTCTCCAAGGAAACTTTGAATGCCCATTTTTCTACCAGTCAAAAAGTGTCATTTTCCATTTGGATAAATTACTTGGGCATATAATGATGGAGGAAAAGAGAAACTGTCTTGTATGTGGACAACAAAGGGGAAGAGAGAATAGATATAGATGCAAAAAATTTGAAGTCATGTAAATCATCGGGAATTTGAATTGGTACATAAACTATCAATATATGCTTTCTCTTGGCATAGGTAATCATTAACTGTTATTTTTCATACAAGATGAAATGTCTGCAATAGAGTTGGTATCTGATACCAACTGTGGGATCTTTTTCCACACTTGTCTTTGCCAGTCAATACATCTTATCTGTTAAGCCAATCTTGATCACGGTATTATCAAAAATAGATGAACTTTCTTTGAAATATATTGTTTTAGAACTAAAGTGGCACAGGAAATTGAAGGATGCTTATGTGAAATAAGAAAATTGCATCAGGGCATCTTCATAAGCTCTATATATGAGCCATTATTCATATCTTCTGAGAAACAAGGCTGAGCAAGCAAGACAAGCTAACTGGCCTTTTCCAATACAATTGGATATGCCATATATTTAAGAAAGAGACACAAATTTTGATACACTAATACTGATAAAACCAATTTCTATTCCCATTTCCTTCCTCACCCCCTCCAAAAGAAGAAGGTAATTCTCAGCTTCTATCAGCCTTTTCATCCTCTCTGCTCAGTCTGCAGTAATGGAATGTCTGCACTGGGGCAAGGATTTTACATTGGCAGTTAATTCCTACTCTTTAAGTCAATTTAAGGTTGGTTTCCTATTCTACATATCATGTGAGAGATGCATATCATGATTAAACTGTTATTTTTCTGATTTCCTTCATTATACTTGTTCTATGGTATCTGAATTTTTGCCCAAGCATCATGAAAAGTCAGGATTAAATTGCACATTATAAAGAAAAAAATAACAGAAAAAAATGGAAATTAACTTTAAAACACTCAAAAAAGGATGCTACTTAGAATTATGCATGAGAAGACCATTTTCTCTGCCAGAAGGATGCTTCATTCTCAGTCCATTCTTAGAACTCAATTTGTCTAAAGGGTTGCTATTATACCCTTGCATAGTAAACACAGCATTCCTATCTAACTGAAAATCATAATATCAATTCTTATGAAAATAAACAGTCAATCTGAAAAAATATTAACTCAAGATTTGCAGAATTTCCATTTCAGAAGAGTTTTAGATTTTCTGGATAAATGTCCAAACAGAGTTCCATGTTTCCACATCACTACTTTATTCACTGCATTTTAGCTGAGTTATTGCTCTTAGGGCAACCTGGCCCAGAGAACAATCTTGTATCTAAATCCCCTAAACCATAATCTCTCTCTGCAGGACAATTCTGCACCAGTTTTACAGAGCCTAATTCATATTTATAAATAAGCAACAAGATTTTTAGAGGGTCTGCATACAGTGAAGAGGACATAATCAATCAAGATTTAAATCTAAGCAGTTATGCAGTTACCATGACTCTCAAACTGGCAGAAATTTGCAAATGAGCTTTTTAAAATAAATTTTAAAAATCAATAATCATCTAGTGGACCTGACAGAAACTTATTTTTGCTTTACAGCAGATGTATAATCCATTCTGTTCATTACAAAGAAGTTCATCTTATTCTATTAGGTGGTAAGTGGAGTGTTAAAATTTATGTCAAAGTATGCAGTAGCGTTCTATCTTTAAAACACATGCCAAATTTACTCTGATTTAAGCTAATGAACATTCCTGAAAAATCCATTGACTGCAAATAAGGGTAGAATTTGGCTTAGCACATTCCCTCCACATTGATTACAGTTTTCATTGGTTTATTTCCTCCATTTTTTTAATAGTTAGTGTTTGCCTATTATTGCTGCAGTTGCTCAAAGTCCCAGAGAGTAAAATTATTTGTTACTTCTTCTGCCTGTTATGCTAACAATGTGTTAACTGTTATTGATTAGTGAGACTGTACCTTGGTCTGCAAAAATAGTGCAGGGAGCTTGGATTCTCCTGTTTCTCATTTCCAAAGTGTTGCACATCCCTTGCCATTTTTACTCAGTTTGTGATCTATTTCACTAAATCTTACCAGAGATTCATGTGTCACCTCTACTTATATTAGTAACCTACTGACAATTAGAAAAATTAATAAATCCTCACCCCCAAAACCCCAAACCCAAAACAGTAGCTGATACCAAGAACTAAATCTGTGAGCAACCACCAGTTGACTTTATTATGATCACCTTCATCTTGGTCTTCGTCCCAGCCAACTTCTCATGGCTTATTTGAGTTCAGGCCCCAGAACTGTGCTGTAGGTGCACCCACAGCTGGCCTTGTCCTTTGCTGTCCTGACTTGCTGACTGGTTTTCCTGGATTAACCTGAAGCCCAAGGTTGTGTTTCCATCCCCATCTCCTGCTGTCCCTGACTGGCTTACCTCAATGGACACTGGATTTATTTTGCTTACCTCACCACAACTGGAACTGTTAATAGACCCTAAGAGCAACCCATCCATGTCCCCTGATCTTTTGGGACTGCCCTCTTGAGTCACCCTTGGCTCCCAGATCATTCTCTCTCTTGAAAGAGTCCTGCTCTTGCTGACATAAGTATCTTTGCACCTAAATCTCGAGTTTTGACGCAGAAACTAAGCACTTATGGAGAGCATTTAGAGAAGGTAGCATGTTCAGTTAGAAACTATTCCATGCAGACCACAGGGAATTATTAGGAAAAGAGACATAGAAAACAGGTAGCTATTCCTGTATTTTTTGCTGCTTATGCCACAGTAAGAGGCATGCTGCAACAGATCAGTCATCCCAGCCCATTATTTTGTCTTTTCCAGTGACAAACAACAGATGTTCAGGAGAGGATTGCAAAACCAGCACATATCAAAAGATTCTTTCTAACTTCTGAAAATACATACATATAGAAACATATGAGGTAAGGTGACTTGAGGTTTCTGCATATAATCCCCCTAAGTGGACATACCCTCTGTAACCTTTTGCATTCCTTTAGATGTTAGACCTGTACAACATCCCATGGTAACAAGTGGCACTATGGCACTGTTGTCCATCGTGTGGAGAAGTGAATCCCTTCATGGGAAGCCCACTGCACGGATACTTTCTGCTTCTTGCACCAGCACATCAGAAACCAGATCTCAAGCAAACTCAAGACAAAGCAGATCAAGGGGAAAAAAGGAGCAACAAGCACAGGTGACAATTCTCAAGCTGCAAAGTAGACAAAACAGCATAATGTGTGTCCTCCTCCACTTTATGACTGAGACAACCTGACAATGCCCTCCAGAAACCACACTGCAGGCAGCTCGAGAGCCTAAATAAGCCAAAGCTCTGAGCCCAAGCCCCTTGTTTTTTCCCTCCTCAGCAGAATCCAAGTGACAAGAGTTCAAATCTGGATGTGCTTAATTTGGGCACGAGGTAAACACTGGAGCCAGGGAGGGTTCCTGGGTGAAGTCAGCATAAATGCAAGGCATGCCTTCCCACGGAGCACGCTTTTTGGTCAGAGCAGTGGAACAACAAACAGCGCCGCGAGAAATAACAAGAAATAAAATACTTTGTGTTCTGATCTATCACAAATGTTTATCGAGCAAATACATAGTTCAAGTGCCTGAACTGTCCAGATTGATTTAATTTAAAAAATAAAAAATAAAAAATCTGCTGTGCTGACCATGTTCAGGGGTGTGGGGGGAGGGAGGTCAGGTTTTATTGTAATCCATGGCACGTCTCTTCCCTGGCTGCACAGCAGAGCTTTCAAAAAGAGCTTTAAAGTCCCTGCTTCACTGGGAGGAGCAGCCAACTCACATCACCCAGGCAGCAGAGCTCACATCACGAAACAAACAGGAGCTCCTGTCCTTCATGCAGGGCTTTGGTATTTATGTCTTTGGAGGTCTAATCACAAAGGTTACAGGAAAATGTTCACTCTGATGAAAAAAATTCTCCCTGTTCAGCCATTTTCACTTCAGTTCACAGTCAAGATGTGACAGGCTCTGATAGCTTTAGAGAGTGGCTGGTGGCATTTCAGCAATTGCTGGCTGTCAGTCCATGCTCACCCACTGACACCTGCTTGCAGATTTACTTTGAAGTGAGCAGACAGGTTAAAATGACGATCAGACTGAAATCAAACGTTCTGCGCTATTTTAATTATCGGGTCACTCAGTGAAGCCCTCCCAAGGGTGCAAACAATATCTCTTTTAAAATCTGAAATATACAATTTTTTTTCTTTAATCTGAAGAATCTCTCTGACACAAAATGTCATTTAGCACATTAGTAATGAGTTTTCTCTGCACATATCTCAGGTTTAACTATTTTCCTTTCAGTAAGCATTACCTAGTTAGCCAGAAGACTTGAAAACAACAGACTGTAGAGAAAAAATGCTTTACTGAAAACAACTGAATATAAACTACTATAAAAGTACAAAGACATATCTCTCCCCACTTACAGCAAATTGTTTTAGTTAAATAATTAATTCAAAAATACATTTGCCTCTATTTCTTCTTTAAAAGTTAGCTGTTTTCCCTTACAGGAGGGGAACTAGAGCCTTCATAATAACCCTGTGAATTGCTTGCTCAGGATGCTGATGTTTTTATGTTCTGCATTTTTATAGGCCAAATTCCTGCTTTAGCTCTCTGTTACTGTGGCATTCCGTGCAGTCAGGGCTGTTAAATTATTTGAAGTGTGCAAGGAATAATAATGTCTTGGATTAGCATTCTGCTGATATTTAACCTTAAAGGCTATGTTTCTGAGAAAACACTGATATCATCCTCTCCCCCAAATACAGGGTGCTTCTTTTATCAGCATAACAAAGCAGTAGAAGATAAAACAACAGACAAATTCTACAGTTTTTATATCTGACTTCTCTGCCTCAGCTCTGATTTCAGACATGCAAGTCTACCATCACCCTATTTTGTCCTCTAATAAGGCCTAACAGCACTCAGTTTTTTCCTAATGACTTTAGAAAAAACAGATTTTTTATTATATTATTTATACTATATATTATTATATTGCACTACATATTATTATTTAAATGTTTTTATTACTAAAAAATAAGAAGCCATAAAAATTGTAGTTTCTAATTTTCTCATTTTTTTTTTAAATCTAGTTGCCATTTTCTTCAGAGGTCAGCAATGTATACTAAAACTTCTTTATGTATTTCATCACTGCAATCTCCAGATCAACAGGTAGACCAGAATGATTTTATTTATTTCTCTGCTAGATTAATACGCATCATATTACCTTGAAATGCTAAAAGTTATGCAAAGACCAGAATCAAAATAACCATAATTTAATTTCTCTGAAGATCAGAGGCATGAGCTGTCTGAACTTCCTGACTAAAAGAAAGGAATTCTTTTGTAACTTTGTGTATGTCAGCAGAGATGGCAACTAAGCTGGCCACTCAGCTGCTCTCTCACCTCCCCTCACCCCCAGGTAGGACGTGAAGGGGAACTTGGGGAAAAAAGGTAAACAAGGTAAAAAAACAACTAAATTATGGAAATAAAGTAAAATAATCTACTACTCATAACAACAACAAAATGAATAATTGCAATGACAAGAGACAGAGAGAGGGAGAGAATTCATCCCAAAGACAAATAAGTGAGGCAGAACACAGTTGTGCAGTCAATTCCCCCCAGTTTAGATACTGGGCATGATGTTCCATGTTCTGGAATATCCCTTTGGACAGTTCAGGTCATCTGTCCTGGGTGTGCTCCCTCCCAGCTTCTTCTGCACCTCTGCACTGGCAGAGCATGGGAAACTGAAAAGTCCTTGACATAGAGTAAGCACTACTCAGCAAGAACCAAAACATCAGTGTCTTATCAACATTATTCTCATACTAAATCCAAAACACAGCAATGTACCAGCTTCTAAGGACAAAATTTTCCCAACTAAAATCAGGACACCTAGTTTAGTACAATCCTAAATCTGGCCCTTCTCATATTCTGTCCTACCTCAATGGTTTTATTTATGCTGAGAGTCCACTTACATGTGAAACGAAGCAGTGTTATTACAAATAATTCTCAGTTTCAGCAGCCTCAGGGAGACAAAATAATGTATCAGCCATAACCTAGGTATGTCTGCAGAGACATCAGGAAACACCCATCTGCATTCAGTTCAAGCACACACTTCCATGTAAGTCTTTATTTGCAGTGCTTCAGACCTCCATGCATATTTATTCCTGGCCATTCCTAAAACCATTTCCCAGAATGTCCAAAAGATCACAGTAACTTGCCAATCCTGGCAGAAATTTGCACCCAGAGAACACTACTGGGTCCTGAATTTTAATGCTGATGTCTATCTACAGCACCAGCAGGCGCTCCAGAAACCTAAGGAAGCTACAGGCTCCTGGTTTTTTTGGCCAACTCTATCAGATTTACATATTTAGTAACTTAATTAGTGAGATAAATTGTTTGCATGTACTGCTCACCTGGTAGCAAAAACAGGGCAGTGATGGAGCATCTCATACTCAGGAGACACATTTGGTGCTATAAGCCCTGACTGGATTCTACATGTGGGACAAGGACTCTGGCCCAGAGGATTTTTTCTAGCACTCCTGAATGACCAAATCTGGATACTTTGAGAGAACAAGGATTTTTTTCTGTTGTCATATGAACATTTAAGAAACTTTCTAGAGGTGAAGAGAAGGCAAAGCTGCCATAAGATATAGGCTCAAGACAAGCACAGAAGCAACACCATTAATTCCTTATGATTAGCCATAATTTAGGCTAATTGCTGAATGCCAGCTCTTAGCTATAAAACTTTCAAATACAGCTAGCATGGAAGTTAATTTCAAGAATAATCCATGTTCAACAAGTTGTTTTCATTGGTTGTTGTATCTTTGTGTTTTTGTATTTAATCAGCTAAGGCAGGCAAAGTAATACAGCCTCTGTTTCTAGAAGCCTGTGATGTATAAAGAGGCTGCCTGGAACAGAGGCTAGACAATGTTATAGGAATAAAGTAGATATTTATTAAATGGCTTTCAAAGAATACACCTTGGACAGTACAAGATCCTGGCCAAGGCTACACCCAAGATGGACCTAAGATGAATGACTAGCCATGATTTTTCACGCTTTTATAAGTTTAGGTCCATTTACATATTGGGGTTAATTGTCCAATTACAGCTTCAGGTTATGAAGTCCCATCCTCCCAGATTGCTTTCCTCAATTGCTGTTTATACTTTTTGGGCCCAAAGCTGCAAGGGTGTCTTTGGTTCTCAGGCTGGAAAGGGATTGCTTTGCCCAACTAAACTGTGAAAAGAATTTGCTAATGCTTTATATGAAGTTCAGAGTCACACACCAATGCAGTACAGAATCTGAAAAATATAAAAGCTAAAACATAAGGCATTACCTGAAAATAGCAATAATGCTTAAACTGCAGCCCCCTAAATGATAGAATCATAGAATGTTTTGGGTTGGGAGGAACCTTAAAGATCATCTAGATCTAACCCCTGTTATGGGCAGGAACACCTCCCACTAGACCAAGCGTCATCCACCCTGGTCTTGAACCAGGGACAGGGCACCCACCATTTCTATGGGCAGCCTGTTCAGTGCCTCAGCACCCTTCTCTGTATGTAAATCTACTCTATTCTAGTTTGAAGCCATTGCCTTGTCCTATCACTACCTGTCCTTATAGAATGCCCCTCTCCAGCTCTCTTGCAGCTCCCTTTCGGCACTGAAAGATGCTGTAGGGTGTCCCCAGACAGCCCCAAGTGTCCATAGGAGAGGTGCTGCAGCTCTCAGATCATGAAGATCAGGTAATATTACAGAGGAATTCATCTCTGATCAGAAGTATCATTTCTGTAAGGCTTCATGAAAGAGAAGTGAGAGCATGAGAGCAGAAGCAGAGCTGCTCTCCAGCCACATGGCTGAGTTGCCCAGCTCTGGGGCATCCCAGGCTCACAGTGTTCACTGCCATGTCATTCTCCCATCGTTGATCACCTCAGATTTGCTTTTCAGCCTGAACAAACACCACTACAATCACTAAAATGAGATCTCCCAACTCCAAACTGGAGTTCAGCTAATTCTTCCTTTTCATATTTGTACATTTTCTGTGAGAATCTATGTCAAGTAACATTAAGAGTCTGGAGTTTTACTTTCATGTTTTAGAAGAGATCAGAGTCCATCAAAACAGGAGTATGTTTCCTCATGCTTTATTAGAAGTTCAATAAATTTTCATTAGTTCAGTATCACTTTGATATCTCTGAAGTGCCAAAAAAATAAGATATAATCAGAATAATTGAGATTATTATTAAAGATTATGGGGAATTATGGAAACCATGTTTTATCACCTCAAAAAGATGACATGCATGTCTTCTGAAGCTCTCAAATTTATAAAATAAGGTGATTAGAGCTACATGGAGTCCAGACTAGTGAGAGGCTGGGAACTGAATCCCAGAAAAATAACCCACATTGTGCATTGACAGCTATTCATGATTATTGTTATTGTCAGCTGGAAATGACTCTTGAAGAACCAGCACAGCATTCCCTTACAGGAATTGTTTGTGCCCAAATCATATTTGATCACACAGTCCAAATCAGAGCAGATTTTTGTTTCTTATCTCAGGCTTTGAACCCAAATAAGTGTTGACAAATAGTTTTGCTTGTATTCCTAATAAATCTATTCTTGAGGGCTGAAAAAAAATGCTGCAAACCACTTTATATGGGCACAAGAATTTAAAGATGCATTAGAAAGAGAAAGCAACAGATTTACTCGTGTGCTTGTCTAGCTGTGGGCTCCCCAGGACACTGGATGGAGGGTAACAGGAAGGGCCACCAAGACAGGCTGGGGCCTCTGGGGCTCCAGAAGTGGCTGCAGGAGCTGGGTTTTATTCATGCAAAGTGTAGCATCTCCTACAAGAAGACAGACAGTGTATGTTTGGAGATTCATGCTGTGCCCCACCTTCTGCTTAAACTCCTGTTTCTGTCCTCTAGAGCCACCCGCACTTTTGCCTGCAAGGTCTCCGAGTTTCAGATAGGAAAATAGAGGCATAATCCTCTATTGCATTTCCACCTGAAAATAATTAAAAGCTCAAGGGTATTTTAATAAGAATGTGCATTTTTTAGGCCCTCAGAGACAGCCTTAATTAGTCTGATCTTTTGCAGGCACTTTTAGTTAAAGCAAATTGAGCAACAACATCATCTTAGCTTGCAGTTCACGCTATGATTTTTCTATAGTTTCAGCAGATACAAAACTCAGCCCACAACTTATCCTCACAGTCAGCACAATCTGTTTGCAAGGGTCTGGGTTTGCTAAACTGTTTCCACTTCAGTTAAAATATAAATCAGTTCTAAACAACAAAACAAAACAAAGGCCCCAAGTAAGTGCTGAACTTGGGGTCTGTTCACAGAATGGAACCAAATGCTGTTATGGAATATCCTGGATCTGGATTTAAACAAGCTTACACATTTATGCACACGACCATACTGTCACACAGACCTACTGCAGCCTCCTCAAAAGTAGCAGAGCAGAAAGTAGCACAGTTTGTGCCTTGGAGCATTTCTCAATATACAGCCCTAAATCAGTTTAACCATAAACATGTAAGCAAAAATCTAGCATATGGTGGCACAAGAATGTGGAAGCACATTTTCTTGTTTTATCTGTGGTAGGTTTGCAGTAGCTCACAAAAAGCAAGCTGAATGTTGGATCAAGAGGAAAGTTTCCTCTTGTACATGCACATGTACATGCCAGGCATTCTCACCCCACCTCCAAAGAGGACCAGCTGTAAACAAAGGATTGGAATAATAAAAATACCCTTAAACAAAGTAATCTAGTGTCTTTCCGATGAGGAAAGCTAATTTTTTGGATACCATATTCCTATTTGTTGCTACTTCTAAGAAAGTTTCATCTAACATTGACTTTGGGATTGGTTTACCTACAAGTAAGCCACAAAGCAGATGTTATCATTATTTTCTTGAACCCTCTGGAAGTCTTCCACAAGATAAGTGCTTATGCAGAAAGTAATGCTGGGGCAATTCACATGTGAAAAACCTTTCCAGGCCAAATATAAGATCAAAAAGCTCACCTTTTTTGCATGGCTACTGCATTAACAACTACCTGGGGACTTATTTCCTGGCTGACACAAGATGTACTTTGCATATTGTAGAGTTTAGCACATGTTAAGCTGGAAATTCCAATTTCTAAAGAAACATCAAAAATGGAAAGTAGTGCTTAGCTCACAGAGCCACTAGGGAGACTTTCTGGTTTTGCAAGCTAATGTCTTTCAGAACCCAGACTCTTGTGTGTGTGCATGCACTTCCCCATATATATATATTTTTTTTAAGAAAAAAAGAATATAAGAAAACCCCCAAATTTTTGCTTTCTTGCCTTATTTTGCATCTGTACAATGCACAAGCCACAGCCATGATCAGCATCACATTGCACTATGAACTGCACTGATGGAATGAAAAATATTTTCTCCACCTTAAATAATTCATAATTTAAGTCTGTAGGGCAAAAGATAGTGAATGTTGAAGTGTCTTGATAGCCAAAAACATAAACAACTGCAAATATGTTTGGTTCCAAATCATCTTATGTTTTCATTCATTCCTCATTTGATGAGAAAAACACTCCTGTTGCCATCACTGAGAACCCTTAACTAAATGAGGAGAGAGTTAATTTGCCTTCCCTGAAATCCCACACAGCTTGTGAACAAAATCAGGGCCATTTTTCTTGCTTGTCTCTGATGTCTGCCTGCTTTGCAAGGCTCTTTGCCTCTTTCCCTCAGCCTGTTTGGAGGAATTTTTCTTTAGGTACCAGAAATCAATTTAACTAATTTACACAGAAAATAAGTTGTTTATGTGTGCCATATCATAATCAGAATTGGCTCTGTAACAAGAGGCAAGGTAGAAAATACTCCAAGAGACTAGGAAGTAACTTGGAGTGAACGATGGAGGAGAAAGGACCCTTTATCCAACATAAAAAAAAAGGAGACAAAATAAGGTCAATCAGAAGTCAAGACTTGCTAGGAAACAGTGGTGTAAATATTCCTGTGTGCAACATGTGTAGGGAAAACAAAGAGCTGCAGAGCAGGGAAGCTAATAAAGGCAGCTTTGCTATTGATTTCTGCCTCCTGCTTGCTGTCTTAGCTACAAGTTCTGACTGAACCTTTTGCTACCAGGGGGATTTTTGTGAGGTCTTTCCTATCTGGACTCCCTAATGAAGCACAAGCCCCAACTAAGCAATAGGGGAGCCACAGTTAGTCTGCATCCTTATCTGCCTACCTGTTTTCATAGGCCTTAGAGAAACCTTGCTATTAAATAGCATTGCAAGTAACAGGTGGGCTGAAAAAGCTTCTCAGAAAGAAATGGATGCACCAAGAAGCGTATCAGTCCTGCACAGCATGGTTAAGGCATAGATAAGCCTCCTACCTCTCAGAGTGGGGAAGATAAAAAAGAAAGAGGAAAGGAAAGAAAAAAAACCCCATGACTAGTAGAATAAAAATAACACAACATCAAATGAATTAGGTCATCCACATCATATCATGGAGAAAAGGACCAGAAATTTTTTAAATGCACAGACATCCTCTGCTGTCCTATGTCCCACCTCACAACTTCACACCTCTTTGCTTCTGGTCCTGGTCAGACCCAGGTGGACTTCTGTGCAGGATTCCCAGAGACCATATGACAATTTGGATCTGATGGCAATATGAGCTATCAAGCCTAAGCATTTGCAATGTTGATTTTTTGAACTACACATTTTTGCATAGGTAAGCATTTTGTCTTCTTTAAAAGATAGCATGGTAAATCAATAAGTGCAAAATGTTATTACATTATAACAGCAGAAGGTATATGTAGAGCACTGCCTGGACTCTATTACAAAGTTTAAATTGTCACATATTGGACATTATTAAAAGGACCTACATGCAAAGAAGAGTCCTGCTGCTCATATGCTGAATTGAGCAGCCATAGGAACTGGAATTAGTCCTGTACCAGCAGGCACCAAGCAGCTCTTTTTTGCAAGCAGAAGTCTTCCCTCAACCCCATTCTGCTGTCCCTGCCTCCTGCCACACTGCTTGCTCTAACCATGGTGAAAATCACAGTGACAAGAAACATGCAGACATTGCCTAACATTTTAGTTGAAAGGTACTGTTTTCCTTGTGTTTTGTCCTTTGCAATCATGTAAATCTCTCTCTTTGCACTGCTGTGGTATTTCTGCTTCTGCTTAGCCTGGGAAAGATTCTGGATTTCCTGGTCTCTAAGGGAAGGACAGAGCAAGCCAGCTGCCAAAGTCCTGCAGGGATAGAAATGTTTATCTCAACGCTGTGCTGGTGCAGCAGACGTGGGGTGAACTGACACACTCTCACTGTTTCTGTCCCATCCCACCTCAAATAATGAAGAGCAGGAACTGCTGAGAGCTACCTTCCAGATGTGCCCTGACAAGGCTGCAAGCTCTGCAGTGCAAGGTGGGTCAGCAGCAAGCTGGAAGGGCACCCCAGCACTGGAGAGACTGGGCAGAGCTACTGCCAGCAGGCAGGGAACCACCACCTCTCCAAATGTTAACTGGAATCAGAAACACTCACACACACAAATTCCCCAGTCGAGATAATGGGGTTCAAATAACTCAGGCAGTTTGGTTTGGTTTGTTTTGTGGGGATTTTTGTTCACTTGTTCTTAGTTTTTTTCTTTTTTAAAGGACTTTGATCTAGCACCTCAACCTCTCTCCACTCTATACCACCTTGAAGTTTCTCCTTTGCAAAATGACAGCTGAACAGTAACACAGAAGCATCTTCTGAAGAGCCAGTTTCTTCTCTGGTTGTTTATGGATTGTTATTGAGACTTTCTCAAACATATGTTACCAGCAGAATATGCAGACAAGCATTCTAACAACACAGCTGATGCATTTGAGACAGAAAAAGAAATATGTTGAAAACATAAAATGAGCCCTGCAGTAGATCCATTCATAGAGAAGATTTTTTTTGTCAGATTAAATCAATTCTAAAGTAATTACATAACAAATACCTGAAACGTAATATGTTGCCACTCAATTTTTGCAGCCGATTACCTGCCTCCTATGCTTGGGTTTAGGGATAAGAATTTAGGCATTTTGTTGCTGGGTTAAGAGGACTAGTTGGGAACTGGTTTTCAGGACTAAGCAGCAGCTCTTGTGTCTGCTTGCAGGGCTCTGGTTCTCTCCTCTGGCACAGGCTTACGAGGATTTTTGGGAAGCTACACAAGCTTCAAACTTTGTACAATCATTGCTATGGAGAGCTGTTTGTCACCTTCTTTACTGTGAGTTGTAAGCAACTTGGTAGCATAAAACACATAGACAATTTTGAGCTTTTACATTCTATGATCTCTGGCTCCTTTCCTCAGTCATATATCAGTCATAATATTGTGTATAAACTTCCAGTGATTGTTTTTTTCAAAACCTGTAAAATTCAGCCTATGTAAGAGCAAAATCAGGAGAAGGAAGAGATCTCCTTCTTTTGTTTTCAATTTTAGAAAGTGCTGCATGATGGACAGCTCATTTACACTGCTGCCCATTGGCAAATTGTTATTACACTATTTAGACAAAATTGTCTTTTTGGCAGCTGTTCATTAGTGGTAACTGCATGATGAACAAAATAATTTGGTTTAGAGCTTCTCATTTTATTTTTGTAGGAATTAAGGAACAGAAATGGTTCCAAATGAATCAGAGTAGGGATACCTAATTAGCAGTAATTGAAGTTCAACAGATTATCCAGTACTTTGTCAGTAACCAAGAGTGTGGGCCCTCCTGGTAGCACACAGCGTGCTCACAGCTCACATCTATCGAAGCCACGCAAAGCAGCTTCACCACCTGTCTTCTCTATGGTCCTTTTCTCATTCCCTGCACGCAGAAAACGGGATCTAACGCAACCACAGAGCTGCCAGCTCTCTGCACTGAGCAGAAAAGAAGGGTGAGAGCTCTCTGGCTCTCCCCTCAGCTACAGATCATCAGTGGAAGCTGCCTTCAACAGCCTGGGGCTGCTCATGCCATGGGCAGGCTGGAGCAGCTCCTGTCTCCTGCCCTCACCTTCTGCCTCTGCCATTCCCAGCCCCCAGGAAGTCCTGGTCTGCAGCTGTGGTCACTGGAAGGGGCTGCCAGGTATGTAGGCAGGCTGCTGATTGCTGCCCTTCCAGCCTTCTTAAATGTGAAATGGGCTGGACTCATTCAGCTTTTACCTTTTGGAGAGGGAAATACAGCAACCAAAGAAATCCTCACCCAAAGAAGGGACCAAACAAAACCTCACCTCTCCATTTACATGTTGCTATCATGGTTTCAGGAACTCAAAGGACTATAAGGTTGGATTTTTCCCTCGGTTGCTTACCATGTGTCTGTCAGGAATCCTTTTTTCCCCAGTTTTCATACACTTTCAACCAACCAGTTGAAACCTTTCTATATATTTTTGCTCATATCTTTCCCTCAGCTCTGAGATACCACATTCTTAAACCTGGACCTGCATAAACCTTCCAGTTACCAGCTGAGAGAAACTTCTTTGATAGGTTTCTTACACTATTAGTTTTTTCTTTATTTTTTTTTTCTTTTCCAGAGCTGCTTGCCTTGGTGACTAAGTGCTAGAATTGGTTACACATGATTTAAATCTCCACCAATTTCTCTTGCACTTGTTTGGGCAAAGAAAAGGTTTCCCCGCTAGTGCTTTCAGTTTTATAGACTAGCACAAGCTGCATTTAACCCCTTTGAACTTCTGTTTACAAAGTCCATGGCCCAAATTGGTGTCAAATAAAAGTAAATTTTACCATGGAGTAGAAGCTGACAAAGGTGGAAAATTTATGTTAGACTTGATATCAGACAGAGCTGCAAAGCCAAAAGGGACTATATTTGTAAAAGTATGATAAATTCTCGCCTTGAGGATGATTGATAGGTAAAAATATTGTTTCAGCATACTGTTTCTAATCTAGGACATCTGAAAGGGGGCATTATTAATGACATCTCTTGTGGTTCATTACTTTTGTGAGGAAAAAAACTACTTTGTAATGTAAAGATGAGAAGATTCTGCACATAGAAGCAATAGAGTAAGCTTGTTTAAAATGATAAATCTTATACACATGCTCACATAGGAGCACAGTTTCAGTCAATGAAGGGCTTTGTGCAGCTCTGTCCCTACAATAAAGCTGAACATTCCTTAACTAAAAAACTCTGATATATTGTGTGTATATACCACATGTACTTCTTGCACGGAATATAGAGAAAAGTGAGATAATAAAGGGTCCTCTGTAAATCATCTGGTCCAACCCCTGCTCCCCAGGGCTACCTCCAGAATTTGATCAGGTTGCTTAGATCCTATCCAGACAAGTTCTGAGCACCTCCACATTCTGAGAGTTTCCTTGCCCTGCTCCCCAGCTGAGTGTCATTGGTGAGCCTGTAAAAGTTGGCTCTGTCCCATCACCCAGAAACAAAGACAATGCACATTACTGCTGCTTCTGCTAAAACCCAGAGTATCACTAGTATCCAGGCAACAGCTGCTGACCATTCCTTCTGAAGCCCAGCAATCCAGCCAATTTGTCACTCTCCTGGTTGTTCACCCACCCAGTCTGAGTGCACAGAAACCATGGCAGGTCATGCTGGAAGCTGCATTAAAATGGATTTGCCCCCTGCTCCCACCTCATCCACTGAACAGACACTTCACAATAGAAGGCAGTGAGGTTTGACAAGCAACATTTTCCTCAGCAAATCCACACAGGCTGTTTCCAGACACCTTCTCTCTTAAAAGGAGAGTTTGCTCTGTGATCTTCCCAGGGATCAGCTGATAGTTCCCTGGTTTTTCCTTCTTCCTCTTTTTTGATAGGAAACCTCTCCTGGCTGCTGCAACCCCTTCTAGGACAGTGCCAGTGACCTCACAGTGACATTGGCCATTTCCCACTTGTGCATTCTGCCTGCTCCCATGGCACTGAGCGTGGCCCCTGCCTCAGAGCCCCAGACTGACCCTCCTGTCCTGCATCCCTCACCCAGCACTGCCCCGGGCACAGGGACCAGAAAGAGCAGGGTACAGACGAAAGCAGGGAGGATCCTTTTTGTCTCCAGGGCTCCCCGTTAGATCCAGCAGCAGAGCTGCAGTTTCACATGCCCCAAATGACCAGGCATGTCAATATAAGCACATAATCTCGTGCTGTTGGGCATCCTCCAGCAGATTTCTGCCAGCTGGCTGCAGCAGTTGCTCACTAAATCACAGAGCCCCATAAAACACAGGCAGCACATAGCCCCCGGCTCTGCCTGTGCTGCCCAAGAAGCCCAAACAGCTCCAATGAAATATGGGTTTGAAGTATAGCCCTATATGATATTTCATTTTGAATGAAAGACGATTTTTTTTTTCATTTTGATGTGATTTCTTCACAATTTGGGATTTATATTTTTGATGGAAATCTTAAGATCCAGAGGACTGAAAAAAACCCTGCAATCACAGATTACATAGAGGTTAGAATCTATCCAAAATTGGAGTCATAGAGCATGGAGTGATTTTACTGCTAATTTTTACCACTCATTCATACTTATTACAGACTTTCATGTCAATGGAGGGAAAACACTACATTTCCAAAAGTTCAAGTACTTTGTATGCAGTAATATATCTTTCTTAGAGACACTTGTGAATTTAATGATGAAAATAATGAAAATCACTCTGAACAGGTAATCTGGAAGAACTGTTCTTTGTAACCAGTTTATACTAGTATGCTTAATAATACACAAGAAATGTGCATAATTACTTTATAAATTAATTAGTCTCTTTATCTCCACAAATATAATAAGTATCAAAATCATTACATAATTTGTACTTTTCCGTAGATGTAGAGAGGTTTAGGAGCAATCTGATGCTGAATTGGAGCTATCAAGAAGACAGAAGTCCTATTTGGTGGCACAAATGGAAAGAATAAGAGGCAATTTTTGAACATTGCAGCAAGAGAAATTCCTGATGGACATAAAAAAAAGGTTTTGGTTCAGCCTTGAAACAAAACGCCTCATAGAGACTGAGAATGCCCATCCCTGCAGATAACCATTTAAAATTTATTGTAGACTCTGGAGGACCATTTTATGGACAGTACTGTTGTCTGCTATATCTTTCCCTCGGCTCTGAGATACCACATTCTTGAACCTGGACCTGCATAAACCTTCCAGGGGCACCGTCACATCCAAGTGGAATCTCACTCTAAATGATCCCCTGCTGTCTGGGTAGAGAGAGAAGCATCCATTTGTAAACTGAACAAATAAAACACTGGGATTTTGAAGGAAATTGATGGCAAGAGACATTCAAGGAAAGCCTCTCTGACTCCCTATTAGGGTGATGGTATCTTTCTGTGCTGATGGAAAGCTTTCTTTGCTTTCTCAACAGTCCATGGGAGTGAGAGAATAAAACTATTTATATCATTGTCATGCTTAAAAATCTGAATTGTAAATGTTGACAGAACTGATCCTCATTTGCACTCAGATCCCATTTTCATTTCACTCACAAATAAAGATGATCAAGCATCAAGAGTTGGAATTTATACCTTTTTTTAATTCACACTGGTACAGAAAGCCAGAAAAGACCAAATGAGGTATTCAGAACATCCCTCTGATATAAACCACAGTACCTCTGCCAGGATTAATCAGGCTTTGGTCCTCTAAACATAAAATAGCAGCTAGACTAAGGCTCAGGAAAGGGGCTAATTCTTCCTTTTACTGAGATTGCAGCTAGATCGGTACTTGAAATTGTATCACTCTTCTTTTGTTTTCCACTTGGAATAGCTAAACTGAAAAGACACCACTCATTCATATTCTGCACTTCAAGGTTCTCACAGCAATCAGGAGGATGGAAACTTGAAAGCAGCACATTTAAGGACATAGCTAAGGGTCCTGGATTTATTGCATTTAAACTCTCACATACTGCATGTTCTATTACTTCTTGTGCTGTCATTACTGCTATTTTCAGGTTGTAGGGGTTTGGGGGGGTTTTGGTTGTATTTGAATTATGGTTATTCTCCTCCCTTCAAATAAATTATCATCATGTCTAGAAGCTCCTTCCAGCACATGGTCAGCCTCTCACACATCATTTTCTGTGTGGCAAAATACATCAACAATGCAAATTGCTGCTGACAATTTATGGACTCACTTGCCTCTAAAGATCTTACTCCTTTTTGTTTTAAGCCCATGAGTAGGAAGACTAATTAATCACTGTGGATAGAAAAGTGCTTTTTGTTTCCAGGAAAGAACTAAAGAACAAGTGAAATATACTTTTCACCTTGTGACTCAGCCATGCCTGGTACAGACTTCTCCCATTTTGATTTCATTCAGCCTTCCTGAAAGAGAGCTGCTAAAACCTTTCATTTATTTGTCAAAGGTACATTCACTCACTAAAAACTGGTTAAACATCAGCTTGTTTCTTATGTACCTGTACAGTAGGAAGTCCCAACACTATCCTAATTACACATCAGTAAGCACAGAATAAAAGTTTAAATAAATAGAAATGCCTTCTGCCTGCCATCTGCAACAATGCAGATCCAACATCTGGTGTTGGATCCACAGCTTCTTAATCAATACATGTAACTTAAGAGCAACAATCCACAAATAGCACAACATATGTCAAAGCAGTAAATCCTGCTTCAGGTAAAATTGACCTCCATATCAGAAATACCACATATTTTTAACAGTGGCATCCCATTTTTGCCCAAATTGCTTCTGCTCTGACCTATGTTTCCTTAGTTTTGTCTTGGAGTGCTCTGGATTTGATTTCAAGGATTACAAAAGCAACATAATTTTATTTTAGTCTCATCCAAATTTCAAAAATTTCATTATGTTTTTATTCTCCTTCATGCTTAATGGGAGGAGGATTTTTCCTGAAGACAGACATTTTAGTCTGCCCATGTTTGCCAACATATTCACCAGGGCTTTCTGGTGGACACATAAATACAGAATTGGTTTAAAGTTGCACTCCAGACACAATCTCTGCTATGTATTTGCTTTGCCTTGTCCTACTGGTGCATGACAACATCACAAAGTTTGCATTCTTTGCCTTCTCAAACAAGTAAGCCTTTGTCCTGAATTCGTCGGGCGTCACTAAGGGATGCAGTGGTGCCCTGAAACTGGATAATATTTGTTAGATTTTTAGTGCCACCTTCAAGATCTGGATAGAGTGGGCTTTCCTGGGCTGGACTTCCCATCTCTTTCCTTTCCCAACACAGGCTGTGTGTGGCTGAGATGGAGGTGGAGCAACTCACCTTGCCACCCAAGGCAGCACAATAGCACTGGCTCCTCCCATCACACCCTGGAGGCTGATATCAAACCAGGAAAGCTTGAAAAACCACAGGATGACTCAAAAGATGAATGTCTGCCACCAAAATACAGAGGAAGATGATAAATATTTATAGTACTACCACCTTAACTTCAGGCCCTAATGTTTGTTTTTAAGCCATCCAGAGTGAAATGTGAGCAATACAAAACCTTACTCATGGGTTAAGGAAGTTGACCATCAACTAGTGACTGAGTCATCACTTTTTCTCCTGCATAACACTGGAAAGTCTAGTATTTCACCTAGGCTTTCAAATTCCCTTTTAAAAACTGCACACCAACTCAGTTGCACAAACCTCCTTTTACTTTCCATGCACAGAACCTGGGAATATACACAAATGCCATCCTGCCTCCAGAAATCTTCTTTCACTGAAGAAAAAGGCATGTTCTACATTTTCCTGAAACAGGAATTCTCTGTGCATTCTGACTACAGATCATCGATCCTCCAGATATCCTTCACAGGCTCCAAAGTTTCCTGCTTTCAGCCTCCAGGGACGTAAGCCAGATGAGATCTTCAGACTGCCTTGCAACACCATTTTAAAATAATCCAATGGTTTCTAGTTACAATGTGAAAGTCAGGCTGCTTACTAAAAATTAGGACAAAATTTTGGCTCATAAAATGCATATAAAATCCAAAGAAGCCACTTTCATCTCTGAGATCCTTCCAACAGAAATGTATTTGTTCCTGTTGCTGAATAACTTAATTTTGAAAACTACAGTGTAATGGCCTTTGAATATAGTTCTCTACCCAGCAGTTATTAATGAAACATTTTTCATTACTGGGATTCAGGCAGTCTGGTGGGTGAATCACTGTGATTCACTGCAAAACCTACAATAGTCTCACAAAGGTGAGGATTTCACTTGATATGCTGCAAGTGAATGGAATATTCTTGATTATACCATGGTACACTTGGGGACACTTTTATGGTCTACATATGACTCTGGTTATCACAATGAAATACTGATTTTTCTTTTGGTAACTCCTTCCTAAACTTGTAGAAACTGTGCCAAAACATTAATTTTGGGGGTAAGAACTTATCTATTTAAATTTCATGTGATTACACCCTTTTAATGCATGAAAAAGTAGAAAATCTTCTGCCAACTTAGAGAGTTCAAAGGGTTCATAATTTCAGATATTTCTATGGAAAAGGTCTCACGTGGAGTTGTGACAGCCCCCTTCATACTTCCTTGTTAGCACCAGTTCTGTTCCTTTAGCACAATAGTCTAAATATTAAAACACTTGAAAGTTAAGCATCTAAGCCCAAGTAGTTGTCAGGGTTTGCTAAATCAGAAAATAGAACTGTGTTGTTTTCCTGGTAACAATACATGCTCAGTATCTCTAGAACACATGGAATTGCAAGGTGTCATCTGGGGAGACTGTCCCTACTCTGGGACATTTACTGTGGAAGTCACAAATGGCCAAGGATGGATGCCATTAATCCATCAGTGGATGTTATTATGCGTGACCACAGGTCACGTTTAATATTTAATAAGTGTATTGCAAGCTATCCTCAACCTCAGGACTCATCCAACAATTGTTATGATTTGCATTTTATTAATTTTAAAGAACTGCCAACACAACCATGGCCAAGTATTAAGTGATGCATATATTGGTGCAAGGAGAGTAGTTAAGAAAATGAGATTTGTGCTGGAACCTGCATGAAAAATTAGAGGTTGAGAAGTAATCAAGTTTATTATGTTAGCACCAATACACCCACACCATAATTTTATCAGCTACAGTATTGTCAGCTGAGTACTCTTAGAGAGGTGGCGAGCATCCTTTAATTATAAGATTCATTATTTATTGCTGCAAAGACTACACAAAGCATGATTTATCATAGTTGTGTTTGTTTCCTAACAAAGTTAGGCCCCAGGTTTCTTGTGTTATGAAAAGGTGCCTGCAATATCATGACTACAACAAACCAAATTTATATGAACATAAAACAACAACAATGCCAAAACAGAGTACACAAGGTCTGGGTGGATTTCAACTCAAGAAAACCTGAGTGAGCTCTCTCTCTCCTAAGGCTCAGTGAAATCACTGAGTTAAAAAGGAAGTGACTAAAAGGTTCTGAACTTGTATGAAAGTTCTTTCACTGCTCTTGTGTCCATTGCAGGTTTAATTCTGCACTGCAGATGTCCGATTATATTAACACTGGATGCCCTGCTTTCCCAGGACTGCAAAATTGCTTGATCACCTACGAGCTTTTCTTACTGCTTTTAAAGAGAGAAGCATGAGACATTAATAAACACCAGATAGCGCAAAAAAAAAAAAAAAAACCCCAACTTGCCAACAGAGAATGTAATTGTCCCGATGTATCCAAGCTGACCCACCTGGCACTTCTGCTGTTTCCATACCAGGTGTTCCGGATGTCTAAGCTGGATTAGAGGCCTGTCAATTACGAAATGGGAAAAAAAACCCCATCTGTTTATGAGCTTTCAGTGTCCAGGTGCAGGGCTTAGAATGAAATACTCCCACGTTCTTCTGCTTTATCACTGAGGAGCTTGATAATGGTCAACAAATCCCTTCCTGCTTGGAAAATTCCTGATAAAGCATTCATATCCTGGACCCTCCAAGCTAAAGACCAGAGTGTCACAGATTAAATTTCCTACCAGTAAAGCAAGTGTTAGTAAAACACATTTTCCACTGAGTTCTCTCACAAGCAGTAACAGCAGTTTTAGACTATGAAGGTATTGAGGCAGGCAGTCAGTTCAATGATGGGGCTGCAGTTAAAAAGTTTTCCTGGGGTCCTCTTGGAGATTTTTCACATACAAGCATGGCAGACTGAGTCCTACAGGATTTCACAGCAGGTACATCTACACTGATACATCCATGTCATAAATGTCCAATGTATTGTCATTATCCAGCATACTTGAGGAAAAGAACTGAAGAAATAGCTAGGCAGCAGCTCTCAAAAAATAACACACAGGAAGAACATTTCAAAGAAGCAGGATCTCACAAAGACAGGTTGCATTAGGAGACTGAAATTTTTGTTTCCCTCATCAGGCTTACCCTATATTCAAGCATAACAGAAAATTTTAAGCCCAAAATAAAAGCAATAGTTGGAAAGAAGTTAATTTTGAGCAAAGAAATAATCCTCATTCAACATTTAGTATTAAGCAAGTGCTTATGCTCGTTGCTACATCCGTATGTTTTGAGCAATCAATATATTCATGCTTTTGCTGTTTCAGAGTTTTGTCAGTATTAATACAGGACTAAATAACAAGATTTTGGGTGAGACAAAACTTCCTTCCTGCTCATACACAGAAATATTTTCAAGGACTCTTGGTAATCCTTCAAAATGCTCAAGGTCTGGCATAGAACCATGTGTCAAAAATACGTCCCCATCTTATACCTAATAAAAAATGGAACCTGTTTAGCTAGAGGATGGTCTATTGTTAGCAATCCACTTTCCCTTTCTCTTTGACCTCAGAGAGAACTGCTGGCAAGTTGAATTTTGTTTTTTACTATTGCCTACAAGAAAAAAAGGTCAAGAGCTGTATAAAGAGATTGGCCTCTTGCAAAAATTCTTAGTAGGGCTCACTGAGAGAGCATTAAACTAGATTTGAGGGGGTTGGGGATGTAACCAGACTTGACAGAGATAAATTGTGCAAAGGGGAGGATTATAGTGACCACCCAAGCAGCAAAAGAGATTGCAACCGTGGATTACAGGAGAGCAAATTTAGCCTCTTCAGGCATCCTCTTGGAATAATCCCATGGGAAAAAGTCCTTCATGGAAGAAAGGCTCAAGAGAGTTGGTTGATAGTCAAGGATCACTTCCATCAGAATCAAGAACGATACGCCCCGATAAGGAAGGAATGTGAAAGGGGGTAAAGAGATCTGCATGGATGAATGAAGAACTCCTGTTGTTACTCAAGTGCAAGAACTTCCACTCACCAGATCAGTCTGAGTATAGAAACCCCTAAAGAAAAAGGATAAAGCCTTAAAAGCTCTTAATTACAAGCCTTTTAATAACTGGGTACCTGTGTAGACCAGAACAAGCCTAAGACTTCCAGAAAGCTAAAGCTCTAGAAAATAATTCCATATTGGAGCAAGACTTGCACTTTTATATGTGGATACCGTAGTTTTTAAAGTCATTTTCAAATTTTAAATCACTGAAGCTGTCCATCTAAAGATGACATAGGAAGACCAGGAATCAGAGCTTCCCAGAGCTGATCTTTGGTGTCTAAAGCTCATGGCTCAGGCCCCTGTTGCCCAAGACTCATCTGTTCAGATGTCCCCCAGAGCCAATGGGAAGAGCCTGCTCAGCATCACTCATTCCACCCAGCATATCCCAAAGAACCTGGGCTCCTAAACTGGGCCCTTGGGTCAGTAGAATGAATTTTTGATCAAACTCACAAACTGACTTCTGCATTCTTTTACCTGGTAAATAATATTTCAATAGTTTTTTATTATTATTTATTCTGCCAATTTTTTTTTTAAATGCCTACCTGTTCTCTGCCTCAGTTTTCAGAATACCAAATGCTGTTATGATTGACAGAAATTTTATTAGTGCAAAGAAATAACTTTAAAAATCCCACAAAACCCTCAAAAAACATCCTTTGAACTTAAATTTTCCACCGATTTAGGTAGCCCCTTATTGAAAAAAAAGCTTCCTACAAATAGTCTTGCAATTCAATTTTGAAAAAAATATATCAGAAAACTGAAAGCAAACCATTTGCCTTTTGTCACCAAAATTGCTTACTTTGAAACTATATTGCTTTCTCCTGCTTTAACAATATTTCCCCTCCACCTTTTACCAATGGAAACATTATTTCATCATCTTTCTAGCAGAACAACAGATCATTTCCCTTCTATTTTCAAGTTAGCTTGTCCTATATTCTTGTGGCATATTTTCCAAACCTGTTCAAACCTGACCAAACATGCTTTGTACTGTATTTTCAAGCCTCAGTTATCACTCTGTAAAACCTAGCAAGTTCCCACAATTAGACCTGTCACACTAATTGATTAATTAATTTTCTACAACACAAGAGCCAGTTGAATTATTCTAGTAATGAGTAGGAAAGCTTAAGCATCTCTTCCCTATGTAACAATTCATTGATTTAAATATCCTGTTTTTGACAAAAAAATTAAAGCTGAGTAGCTTCAATGACATCCTTGGTGCTTTTATTATATTTTTATCCATAGTGAGTGATATGCTAATCCTGGTCCATTTTTTTTTTCCAAATACTCAGTTTTTGTTGTGAATAATATACTGAGAACAGTGATGCTCCTTATAGAGAGGAGCAAATGTTATCTACTTTGGATATACATCTAAGAATCTGGTCTGAATGCAATTATTTCTGGACCTCAGACTGGCTTGATATCTCATGCAAAGATTGTTTATGAACTAAACTCAATGGCTACATCCCACACCAGTAGAAGCTGGTGATGTGCAGGAGGGAGAAAACACCTTGAATTGTTCACAGGTGAAGATCACAGCAGCAACACATGAGCATGGAAAAGAGGGGAACACAAGTGGAGAAAACAAGTGAAAGTCACAAACTGGAGTGGACTTATGAGTGCCTAGAAAATCCCTAGATCTATGTTCTTTGTGTTCTTGACCACATGCTGAAAACATTTTTTTTTTTAATTTACTTCTCTAAACTTGAAATAAGGACTTTTGGGCTCTGCTCTAATCCCTGCTGCACACAAGATTTGGACCAATTTTTCTTTCTATTGTGCTTTAATTTCTATTATGAAATGAATGCCATAGTTTGTCGGCCTCAGTTCAGATTACACATTCTCTCTGGATTTACAAGATGGTCTTTCACAGCATGCTCCTATGACTTCAACCTGTTTCTTCAGAGCCAGCAATGGCAGGAGATGTTGCCAAGTGTTAGCATTATTTCATTGTCATTCCTACGATCTTTTGTACTTGCTGTTTCACAGAGGGTTTGGAGAGGAATCTCAGTCCTCTCTCAAAGACTGTTCTAGCTTGCATTGCTATGGAGGAACAATCAGGGGATCAGAAAGCTAAAAGAAACCAAAACTGACTGAATATTGAATGCTTTTTTAATTTAATGATTTGTAAGTCAACCCAAAGGTGTTTAGCAGGCAGGCATTACTGCCACCACCACCATCATCATCTTCTCTCCTTGACCACCAGAGGCTGCCAACCAACCAGCACATAAACAGAGGGAGTCAGGACCACGATGTGCACAGTCAAGCTGGGGACCTTTCACACTTTCCATAGTGAGATACAATAATGAGCAAGTATGGGTGAGAATCCTTAAGACTTTCTCTGCCCCTTTTCATGAATTGCCCCTGCAGCCTTAAAGTCATGCAGATCTGCTCATAAAACACCCATAACTGCCCTTAGGCAACTTGTTCTTTTGGAAATAATTGAGATAAGAATAACAGGAAATTGGTAGATATTGGCAATTAAGACATTTATTGTAATTGATTGTATAGCATGCCTTATGTTATTATAAGGTTTAATAATCAGAAGCCCATAACTAAGTCATCTCTGGCTGTGGAGAACTATGACCAATATGTGCCATAAAAATAGGAGCATCTGTAGTCATTGATGTTCTCTGATCTTCTAAATGCATGCTGGAAATTGTATTATCCAAGATAACAGAAAGGGAAATGTCTTGTGTCAGAAATAGTATGAACATAATCAGATTTGAGAAACCAAATGATTTTAGTAATATGGGGCACTGTGCACTGAGAGCAGAGAAATGGGCTTGTGAATTGTAGTTTGCTACTCAGTAAATGACAGAAAATAAGCCACAGGGACTCCATCCTTCACTGTTAACATGATTGCTATTTTTGACAATAGCAATTCATATAAAAATTCTGTTTTCTCAGATACCACACACAGGAAATACGAAATGGGGAGACTGGTCAAGAGAGTAACTTCAGAGTAGCCAGTTGCACTCCAAAGTTACTTTGGAGGAAAGAACTTCATGAAAACAAGTCAGTGAAAGTCTGCTCCAGGAGTCATGCCTTCTTCAATGAATGCACTTCCTCAACACATGCACTGTTCATATGTGAATCCTTGGTGGATTTTGAGTGCTCTTTTCCCAGTTGTGGTTTTGTGTGTCTTGTGTGTCCCCACACATCACTGCAGTTATATAGAGACCAAGCTTTCTGGGGCAGAGAAAACTCTTTATTTGATGTTTACAAAGCTCCTAATGCAGCAAAGATGTGGTCCAGAACTGTTTTATATAGGGAATGTGGCAATTCAGATAATTAGCAATTAAAAAACCTTCACAAACACTACATCTATAGTTCAGTTGCAGCAGAAGGAATGAAGTGTTTCTATTAAAGGTAGATCAGTCATAGTTACAAAAGCTTGGAACTCCAAGCCTCAGGACAGCTACAGATTGTAATGATGTTATAGATAAGAGACAGAAGAAAACCCTTTTCTATACTGGAATACTCTCCTTGGAGGTAAGAAGCAATGACCCATCATAGGGGTAGGATGCAGGACAAAATGGATCTCGAGTATGCTGACTATAAAATTACATATATGCAAGAGATTGCAACATGATCACAAAAGAAAAGACCAGGAAATGCCCACCCATGCTGAATATATATGCCTCATGTTTTTACATCAGTCTAGTTTTGTCAAATATAGTTCTTACTAATTCCTTGTCCTTTTTGTTTAATAAAGCAGTGATCTTATGTTCATGCCACTAAGCACTGTATTTTGCTTTCCCAAGGAAGCCATTAATTTATAAGCCACAGTTTGGATCTTTAGTGGCTTGGAAGATTAACAATTATACACCCCTGCATCTTATTCATAAATATGTTAAAATAATTGCCATATTAGAAGATTTGAATTAATCTAGAAGTTTATATAGCACTAATTTTACATTAGGCCATTAAAAGATACTTTCAAAGACCTTTTAGGACAAAATATGCTAAAATTATATTTAAGGCACTTTTCTATCATAAAATTGTAGAGACATTTAGTTTATCAATTATAACTTCAATATCATTAAATCAGATACTGTCTGAGTTAGATGAAAATAGTAGAGATACAGCATTAGATTTTGGACCTGGAACCAGGAATTGTAGTGCGCTGTTGTTTATGTTCATGGCACAGCAAAAAAAAAAGAAAAAGCTATTTCTGCAGTGATTGACTACTCCAGCTAAAATATTTACAAGACTATTTAGCAAAGAACCTCTTGATTAAGGTGGAACCTAATTTAGTATATTTTACATTCCCTTACCACACTTCACAGATTTCCTCAATTCAGTAAGACGTAAGACTTTCTACTGGGATTTAAGGCAATAAATCCAGAGATTTGTAGTTCTGTGTGGGTACATATTTTTAGCTACTTATTAGAAGGTAACTTTTGTGTTTAAAACTGAAACCCTGTGACAAATGGCCTTTCAAAAGATTATCTGGTTGAGAGACACTTAACACCCCCATGTGCTGATGTTTCACTGAGCAGGCTTTCAAAACAGGTTTTAAATTACAAATTTTTCAACAAGCTGATTTTTATGAAGGAACAGCTGTTGAGTAAAGAGAAGAATGAGTAACAGAAACAATGTGAAAATATGGGAAAACTGGCAGCATAGAGAATTAAAAACACTTTGGTGAACGTGACCGCACCTCAAGGAACACTTTTGTTTGCAAACAAATGGGTATAACCTCTCTTTGTTATTTATGTATCAAAACACAGTTTCTCTAGGTCCTGCTCAAGTCATTTCAGGTCAAAGTTTCATCAGATAAAGAATCAGCAAATGCAGCACAGCTTTCTGCTGGGTTTCTTACCCAGCTCAACTAGTCCAAGCTTTAGGGCAAACTCAGATCCACAGAAAAGCACAAGGATTGTGCACAGGGAGAAGAGTTCTGAGGTCAGTTTGTGAAATCTCAGCCCAATTCAAAGACTGCTGAAGTCCACAGACAACTTTGTAATAATTTTCTATCTACATAATTTTCTATCTAAAGACTAGAGCATCCTACTCACAGAGCATCAACAGCTACCTTGCAAAGTAGTCACTCTACATTTCCCCAGGTATACATGAAGGAAATTCCCTCTGAAGTTACAGAGAAGATACAATAAATAGCCTGAATGTTTTCAGCTCCCCTATGTTAGTATTTCTAAATTCTAGCACTGATAGTCCAAAAGGATGAGGGGTTTTGTTACTTTTTTGGGTTGTGTGGTTTGTTCCAGCAGAGCAAAAGAGGGGAAAGTTCCATCTCCTCCCTCACCCTGCCCTGGCACAGCCACCATGCCAAGCAAGGGGCAGGACACCTTTGGGGAGGGAGATTTAAAGACCATCAGCATTCCTGGCTCATTACTAATTTCATGGCAAGGGAAGGGGGAAGGTGGAGGTTGTCAACCCTAATTAATGTCTGCTTTAAAAGCACTTTACACTCCTTGCCTGATGTGTGCTTCACAAAAGCCAAGAACTGTTGTTATTAACAACTTGCAGTATAAACACACTTGGCCTGATTTTCCTCTCCCACACAAAAGGCTTCATACTTGTTTAGGTCCTGACTGGGATGGAACAAGGAGGATTTCTGTGGTCAGTGAGAGGAGAGGGCCCAAGAAGTGCCATACAAGAACTTCTGGAAGAAAAGCCAGCAGGAATATAAAAAATTACCTTGGCTAAGTGCTCCATTTCTTAAAAGCTGAGCACAGAATCAAAACAGCATCAGTTGTATAAACCTTTGCTTCTGTGAGCTTCTTACTTGGTTGACTGAAAAATTGTCTTGTTTGGAAAATTATTTTTTTCACAAATGCTTTTTTCCCTTTTTACTGTGTCAAACTGCTTATGATACAGCTAGAGCTAGGGAGACATCAAAGAAACTCTGCTGAGATGCTTTGATCAGGAAAAAAATGAACCACAAAAAAAAAAAAAAATTAGGAAAGAAAGGAGACAGGGCTCATCAGCTTGGATCCTGAAACACATTTCTGTAAAGCATTAAGATATTTGTAGAGGAAAAAAAAAAAAAAAAAATCCCCACCAAACCCTATCCAGTTCTCAGATCAGTCCCAGAGGTTATAAGCTTTAATGTTCTGCAGGTCACAGGAGGCTCTTTAGTTTGTCCTTGATCCTTTCAAGTAGCTGGAAATGAAAACACAGTGCAGAAACTGTGGCTTCAATTAGACATAATATCAAAAAAAGGTTGATAGCTCTTCCTTGCTAATGAGGAAAAAAATAAGTGCTCTGGAAGAAAAACACCCCACCCTGCCAGCTGACGTCAATAGAGCAATCACACATCTAAATATCATAAGTCAGGGTAGCTCACAAACCCATTTTACACCTTTTTCCTTTACTGCCTGGCTCCTTCAGAGATGAAGCTAAATCTCTCCCTTTTCTAAGTTCTTTTGTGTTTTCCTCTCATCCTTTTAGCACTTCAGAAAAAAAGAAAAAAAAAATCAGTTAAGAAAGAAGGTACTGGCTTCTTCATTTTTTCATCTTTCTATTCCAATCTGCAAATTACACCAAGGAACCAAAACAGCCATCTCTGAAATCACTGCTATTCTGACCAGCATGCCCTAATATCAGAGAAGAGGTGTCTAAGCTTTCCCTGGAAAGAAAATATTAATTTTGGAGAGATGGATGTGGGAGTTTAAACACTGGTTTCAGTCCTCATTCTGCTTAACACGGTTTGTGGTGTGTGCAGGTGTTTAGGGCTATGTAAAACACTTCTACCTTTACTTTAGGGCTTTTTTAAATAACTCAGTTTTTTTGTTTGAAGAGCAGGAGGAGATCAGCATTCAAACCAAAACCAAACCAAAGAAGCAAGCAATCAGAGAAGCTATAGAATTGGGAAAGAAAATTAAAGGATCCCTATACATTTAGACCAGATTTTAATACCACAGCAGCTTTAACTCCTGAGTTAATACAATGAACAAGGATCAGGCCAGTTTGGGTCTAGGGATGGTCAGCACACATACCCACAGGATAAGAGTGCCTAAAAGCAAGGCTAATGCAATGAATGGCAATTGAAGCTCCTTATGAAACATCTAAACATTCTAATCTGCAGCAAATACCTTGAAGGTTTCCCTCCACTATACAACAGAACTCAGAAAAACACCAAAACTGTGAGATTTGTGGGTTTTTCTAAATGATCATTACTGTAGCCCCTAGTAATCAAATCTCTTTCAGTAAAAATGTATTACTTGTCCTACATTTAACAAGAGAGTGCTAGATTCAGCTCTATTGCCCTTCTATGTGTGCAAGGAACCTTTTACTGGGACCAACAGCTGGGAGGAAATAGTGTATCTGCTTGGAAGTAATTTTACTTTAAGTTACTTGTAATTTAAATAACGTATCAGTTACTTTTCTATGCTATTATTACCTAAAATACAATGTAAAATATACAGGATACAGTGATGCCTTCAAACAGCAGCTCACAGCCAGCATTTCACACATCAATGTAGGGTGAAGTGCGATTTCATACAAAGTGGGAACCTGAGCTCAGCTTTCCCTCCCCACCTTGGGTGTTTCTCAAAGATGAGCTATGGCTTGAACGAGTCAGGTCTGGTTTTTTGGAAGGCAATAGCTCCAACCCAGCCCCTCCAGCACCACCACTGCTGCTGTCTTCTCTGGTCACCAGAGACAGAAGTGAGACATCATAAAATGATTTATTAATGAGGCAAAATACTCCCAATTACCTCAACTGAGACTTGATTAAGTAAATCTGACAAACAATTTCTCAGAGCACTATATATTTTAACTTCTTCAAACAATTTTTTTCCACAGTCTCCAGCACTGTAGACGATGTTTACAAGCCTCCTAACCCAAATTATTAATGGAATTACATAGCTCCAGCTGTTACAATGGAAAGCGTCAGAAAACTTCACTAAGACCCTTCTTTTATTTAGCTATGACTTTGTAAAGCCCTAACCCCTCTGTAGATTTTGTGTCAGGCTCCCAAGATCCTATTAATAGTACCTTTGATAATCATTTATTTGCAGGTAATGAGTAGGGACTTACTGGTCCTTGACAGCTACAGTGTTTAAAAACCTTGGTGAGTGTAGAGTGACCATGCAGGGTCCTTCCTGTTGAAGAGCTCACATAATCATTAAGATAAAACCAAAGCTGTGCATGCCCTAACCCTTTACAACCCCTTCATGCGCTCTTCCCAGAGCACTGAAATGTTTGTGCACTTTCCTGGCTTCTTAAATTAACTTTCACTGTGCCTTGTCACGTAGATGTGCCATGAAGAACAGAAGCAGGAAAACTGGTTCTGTGGAAAGCTCCGAGCTTACAGCTTTCCAAGCACATTTATTCATCTCCATCCCCTCCCCTGTGCCATCCAGAAGGGAGCACAAGCACAGCAGGTCAGACTCCAAAATGGCACAATTTACAGCACTTTTAATTGCTAGGCCTTTGAGGAAAAACCCTCTTGCCCACAAAACTCAGGACCTCATTTTGTACCACTTGTACCAAAAGTCAGCTGTCATGATTGGCATTTTCACATATGATCATGGAATTCTAGCATTACAGCCACTCATTTCGGGAATCATCACTTCAGAAATGTTAGTACTACCAGTATTAGTAATAATACATAGCCTTGCTTTTTACTCCTTTGCATAAGAAGGTGGAGTGTTTCCAATCAGACATTTCAAAGTTGACAGTCACCACTCCTCTGATGGTGTTTTTTGGGATGACCAATAGCTATTGGTATTGATGGCAAATAGATATTGATATACACAGGTATAGTGACCACTGACAATGTTTTTTAGCTTATTTTTAAAAATAGGAACTGAGTGATAAAGGGTAGTTGTTCTTTGAGGAGGGAAGATTTAATTTCCAATTTAATTTCAGCTAGAATAACTGGAGCACTTCTACTGCTCCCTTTTCACTACTGCATGTGGCAGAAAAAGAGGACAATTACTAGGCATTCTATTCCAGTAAAAATCCTGAAGCAAGTTGCTTGAAATTACATTTTAACTATTTACCCCCAAGGATAAGATCACCACCATCTGCAAAATATCTACATATCTGTGGGTGTAAAATTCTGTAAATTAATTTTAAAAATAAATCTGCTTTCAGAAATAATTAACCCTCCTCCATTATTCCTTCTTTTCTGGGTTAGAGTAGAAAAAACAATGAAATGTTTTAGCTACCCTCAAGCAAAGGCGTGGGGTTATGTTGGTGGTATTATGTTTTGATCTCAACTGAATGTCAGCAAACCTCAAAAAAAATTGTAATTACAAGGACTGAAAATTATAGAAGACAGCAGGTTCATGAAGCCCTGGAGAGCTGCACATTCTCTGTTCAAATGCTAAAAAAGGCAACTAGTGAATGCTTTTTATTAAGTTCTTAATTGTTGAAGAGCAATGTAATATGAAAAAACCATATAACTATAAATCTGCAGCTTTATTTATACCTTTCCTATCTAAACGTTGTGTGTCTAATTCCTCAGATGACAATCAGCACAAGTTATGGTTGACTCTGCAGAAGACTTACTAGCAGAAGAGCTGGGCTTACTGGTTTGCAGTGAATAGTCAGCAACTAAGTCAGTAAAGTGTCCGGAGGGTTTTTGGCAATTCAACAAGGAAAATAACCAGCTTGATTAAGTGGTCATCCCTGAAGGATCTCAAGAAATACTTCAGCAAAAAAGCAACCTGAAACAACCCAGGCCCCATCATAAGAAATGCTTTAATTAGAAGCAGTCAAGCAGCCTTTAAAGAACGTTTTGTATTTCAAGAAAAGCTCTAGAACTAGATCTGAAACACATTTTCATATTTCTACAGTTTCAAAATTCAGCAAAATTCAAATTTAAATCCAGACACATCCAGGTAAGTTACCTATTGAAACAAAGCATAACATTTTCTCTTCCCACAGAACAACTGTGAAGGATAGGAATTTCAACTGGGTGAAGGGGAGAGAATTCTTCTCTTCTTGAGCAATGTGGAACCTATTATCTTTTATTTATGTGTACATTACTTTAGTATTCCATATATATATACATATTATAACTATGTATACAAATATATACATGCTATAACTATGCAATGCATTGCGTGTTGTGCATGTATTGTACTATTAAAAAAACTCTAAATCACTGTTATAACATAGAAGGGTGTAGTTAAAATCTGTACCCAAGTCAATTTGATGGGTAATTCAGAATAAGCCTCTCCTCTCCAGCAGATAAAATCAAGTACTAGATTAGTACAGTTAAGAGGCAAACTCTATCTCATATAAGAAATACAGACCAAATAAACAGCAGCATCTTCCTGAGAAGATTTTTTCTGTGCTTTCTTTCAGACTCTTTTCTCTCTATGAAGAAAAGCACAAAGCTTTTTTTTTTTTTTTAATATCCTTACATCAAAATACACAATGAGCCTTCAAAAACTTCATTTTTAAAATAATACTTCCATTTAAGATTAGCATTGCAGCCTCATTTACTGTTAGATAAGCCTGGATCTAATTTTAATAAATTGCTGGAAAATTTTTATCTTCACATGCACACCTGAAAGAAAAGCCCTTTTAATGTCACAGATCCTACAATAAGGTCCACAGCACACAAATGGCCTTGGTTAGCTCAGATGCTAAAATCCTCTGATTCCTAACAGAGTGGGACACTTGCCTCTTCCTCTTGCCACCTTCATCTCAAATCTCACATGGCCAGACTGCTTGACATTATCTGTTCTCTAAATTTCTGCCACAAACAGTGATCCAAAGTACAAGTTCCAAAAACTGAAACCTTCTCTAACTAAACTTCAAGTTTCAGAAGTAAACAGCTAAAAGTAAACTTGCTTAAAATTATTTCTAGAAAGATCTAAATCATGTATCTAGGATTCATAGCACTGATTTAGAAAGTTTAGATCAACTACCACTCCAAAAAATGGCTGGAATAATTTGATTTCTTTGAAAGGCAAATAGAATATTTCCTTACTTGAAGAAAAAAAGGAGGAGATGCACAATTTAGTTGAAATGTATCTCCAGGGCACTCTTATAGAACTCAAACTAATTTTTAAACAAACAAATATAAATTATTCTACTGGCTTCTTATGAAAGCCAACAAATAAGTCACATAAAATTGTCAATACCCACTCAAGAACTACATGCTCAGTAATTAAATTTAGAGTTGAAATTACAAAGAAAAGACCTGCATATCCTTGGACTATCCAGCTCTTAACATTACCAACTATAAATATAAAAATAAAACCCAGATTTAAACAGTACTTCTTGTACCTACAACTAAATTAAAAGTAGAATCAGACACTGAATTGGTAAATCCAATGACATAAACTCCCTAAGTTTAGTCAGAAATTATCATTAGGAAGCAGCAAATTATTTCCCATCTCAATAGAAACAGAAATGTTCTCCAAACTTATTTTTTTAAATTTTCAGGGAAAATGACCCAAGCAAAAAGAAAAAAAAAAACCAAAAAGCAGACATCAAACTCTCCTAACCTTTCTAAAAGACAAAATGCATTCTGGGCTTTATCTTTGATTAAAACAGACGTGCCACCCATGCTCCAGAGAAAAGCACATGCTCTGAGCTGAACCTCTCCCTCTTTGGTTCAAAGGATAATATCTTGACATTAACCAGGGAAACACAAAAGCAAAACCAGTCAACAACAGCCAAAACACTGTCACTTCAGCATGATTTTCAAATAAGACAAGTTTGGCTGTAGAAAGACACCTCTATTTGCAACTCAAGGTGAGCACTGAGATTCTTTGCTACTGCAACAGCAAACCAAACCCATCTGCAAATGACTGGGGTGCTGCCACCTCGAAGATAGAACTATGAAAATATGTTAAGGAGCATTGGTCATTAGAAAGGAAGCAAAAAAATCCTAATTTTTTCTGTTTGATAACAGAAATTGCTTTCTATTGCAAGATCTTTCATGTTGTTGCACACAAACTCAGGTTTTGCAAAGAAATGGCATTTTCAGGCTGGCCGTGTCCAGAAGCACTGGAAACACGATTCAACTCCTACCACTTACCCAGGCTGCCTTCCAGATCAAACAGGTGCCCAAACAGTTACATTACCATCCCTTTCTGGAAGGAATTGAAGATTCAAAAAATAAAAAGAAAGTTTGAAGAACGCCTGTAGTTTCTGTCCTGACAGAATCCTGATATTCAGAGAGATGAAAGACCCATTTCATCCAGAGGGCAAGAAGAGCACAGACAGGTGCTGGAAGCTTTCTGTGTTGTCCTACCCCTCAGAAAATACTGAAACAGCAAACAATTTTGAAAAAACACACATTGTTTATTAATTCAAATGGATTTCACCTCCATCTTCTCCTCAATATTTTTGAGCACCCAATATAACATCCCTAATGATGATGATGATGACAATAATAATAACAATGGTAATACATCTTGGATTTCCAAAGTAGACAGTAGTGGATCATAGAACAGCACTTCTGTTCCCAAATGCCAGTGTCTTTGTCTTTCCTGTCTCAAAGATCTCTTTTTAGTAAGGGACTAAGAAGGATGGACACAGGGTTTATGGTCAATCATGTCATTAAGATAAATTTTGGTGGTGATTTCAGAGCTATGAAACTTTTGCTTGAAATGTTTGGCAGCCTTGGATCAGCTGCACTAAACCTCAAGAATTTCCTGCGTAGCCCCTATTTTTTCAAACATTTTCTCTTCAGGTAAGGAAGACAGAGAAAAATAGTACAACAGTTACATCTCTGTAATCAATGTTCTGTATTGCAGTACTGCTGTATTCAGAAATTTTTCATTGTTTCTAGAAAATAGCTCCAAGAGCATTAAGGAACATGATAAGGTCTAAATGTCTCTGTAGTCCCTTGCTTCAGCTGTGGAAGTCCCAGGAAGAGATTTGTTCTCTCATCTAGCTGCAAGTTTCTCTGACAGCTATAAATAAGATCCAGAGGCCAAGCAGATTTAGTGGAGCCAAGAGTTTTCCCCACAAAAAAAAAAAAAAAAAAGACCAGTGTACCTAGATATTTTCACATCATTCAGAAACAACAAAATTAAGACCAGGTGATGAAAGGAGTGGCTGTTTATAAGCTTAGTTTGGGTTTAATTTCATCTAATCTGTAATGGTAGGGTGAAATGATTAGATATTTCTCCAGTTAATGTTTCATTTAAGCATTTGTCATTTCAGTTTGGGGAAAGTGAGTGAATAAAGGTGTGACTTGCAATAAAATGGATTGGTGCTTTTCAAGAGTCCACTTCTGGTACTGCTTAAGCTAAAAGTAACTCCTAATGAAGGCGTAGATTTCTCAAAGGCACTGCCTTGAGAATCTGTAAATCTCACAGATCTGAAAGATGTCTGGCACCTATTGACATTTGATCCACATAATCCATAATAGATTTTATCAGCACTTTTGAATACCCAGAAATGCATTTTGTAGCTGATCTCACATTTAATTCCTACCAACTTGTCTGTCTCAGCTAATAAAGACAAAAATTGGAAACCAGACTCAGCATGCCAGGACAGCAGCAAGCTGAGTAGGTTTGCAGTTTTCATTATTATTTATAGTGAGTTCAACAGGATAATTTTTGCAGAGCTTATGAGTGTCACTGAGGTTTGGATAAAACTCTGCCAAGCTTCAGGTTATACAAATAAAAAATTAGTTGGCTATAGTTTAGAAAATGAAGAGACCAAAGAGGATGTTGCTTACCAAAAGCTTCAGTATTTCAATCTTTAATACAGTCTTTACTATTGGCAGAAATAGAACTGTATAAAACTACATTTAGGGAGACTGCTGAAAATCCTATGGCTGCTTCAAACCCCAGACTGCTATTATATTGTTACATTTTTTTGTATTAAAGTATAATTACCCTCTTAGGTAGTTCTGAATTCTAGTTGCTGTTGGTGCAAAGCAGATACACTTAAAGCAGCTGCAGCTCCTTTTGGAGCTGTGCTGTTATTGAGACCATATGGCCATTTTGCTGGTGGTGTTTCCTCTTTTATTCTCTTCTCTTGACAAATATTTTATCTTTAAATGTGCTAACATCCTTCAGAGCTGGCCTGAACACTGCTGTATTTTTATCCTGGGATGCTAACACTCTTACACATAATCAAAAACCAAGGGAAAAGTGTGCAGGTGTTCAAAATCTACTCCTCTTTTCCTTCTCTGATGTCAAGATTACAGCACAATTTGAAAATAAACTACAACCTTTTTTACAATGCACCTTTTAGTGCTAGAGCCTGTTGCTTGGAATCCCAGAGCCATTAACTGCCAGTCACCAAACACAAAAATCCAAGTTTTATTGTTTAACCTGACACTGTTAAAGGATTTGCCAATAAGGCTGTGTGAGTAATATGCAGAAATTAAATTCAGTTAATTCCAAAACTAAGCTCTATGTGACCACACCATCTAAAACTATTTAACTACCTGATGCAGGGTAGGGGAGAAAGCAGCCCTGTGGATATCAGAAAGCTGAAGGTGGAGGATTCCTCAGGTCATTGCTACAGAAGGGCAGAGTCAACATACAGTTTAATTTCTTTACAGAGTGCAGCTCTGCATATCCTACTCTAAACAATCTTGATTTAATTTTGGAGTCCTGTTTGCCAGTAGTTTGACTACATATTAAGCCTAATATATGTGTCCTGGTTTCCGCTGGGATAGAGTTAATTTTCTTCTTAGTAGCTGGTGCAGTGCTGTGTTTTGGATTTAGGATGAGAAAAATGCTGGTAACACACTGATGGTTTAGTTGTTGCTGAGTAATGCTAAAAAATAGTGCCTGAAATACTTGTAGAAATAGTCTAAATCAAGGAGTCTTCAGTTTCCTGTGTTCTGCCAGCAGCCCAAAGTCACCAAGGGGATGTTTCATCCCATAGAATGTCATGCTCTGGTGCATCCTTCTCCCCATGCCTGCACTACAGGAGCCCCTGGCAGGCCTTGACTGAAGCATTTGAGCACTGAAGTGCCCCTTTCCCAGGCCAGCTGGGCAGCAAGGCATCCCTGCCCATCACAAGGAGCTCCTGGAGGATGCAGGTGCTGCAGGAAACAACCCTGACCACAACAGGAACATCTGCTGCCTGCCCAAGGTGGTGAGCAAAGGATAATCAGTCACACCCTGACAGCCCTGGGACATTCCCCACCCAAATCCTAGCCCAAGGAAACAGGACCATTGCTTCCAGTAGTTCCCAACTCACATGGTTGGGATGGAAACTTGATGACTCATGACTAATGACTGAAGCTAATCATCTTGAGATCTTATTAACAGCAGTCCCAAATGAGGCCCGTGGAGTTCTTCTGGATTGCAGCTGGCTGTGCCAGCACCTCCCCCTGGCTGGAACACCTCTCAGAACCCAGAAGCCTTCAAGTCTGCCACGTTCCAAGGACCAGCACTGACAATGAGGCATAGGATGATACCCCTGGACACAGAGATTCCTCCAAGTGCAGCTCATGCCTGGTGAGAAACACCAAGGGGCTGGATGTGAGTATTTCCTGAACCCTAGGGGAGTTTTGGATAGGTGCCTTTATACAGGTGTATACACACCTCTTTGACTAGGAATTGATTATGAGTGTTGTTATTGTGAATCTATAAAGAAGTCATGGTTATAATTGTAGCAAATCCTATGGACTTGCTTTTTGGAATGTTAAATTCTCTGATGATTAAGTGTTGATAATCCCTTTTGCACCCTTATATTTTTGTACTCTCTTGTACTCTTTGCACCCTTTCCCTCTTGCATCCCTGGTCCTTGTGTAAATCACCCCAAATCAATTCTAATTCAATTTTCTTATGTGTCCTTCCTCTATGTATTAAGTAATAGAGTGAGCCTTGGTGTCAATTCATAAATTCATATTAGAACCTACTTTTTGCCAATACTTTCGAAGGGGATCCTTTAAGCAGTCTAACTACTCATCTGTGAGACAGTCCCAGTATTTAAACTGGAGGGAGCTGGTCAGGAGCCATTGATTTCTGTTTGGGGACAGGCTGGGCATCAGCCAGGGGGTGGTGAGAACTGGGGTCTGGCCCACTTTTTTTCTCTTGAGTTTTATCTATCTCCTTTTCATTATTAATATTATATTTCTATTTACTTAAATCATAAAGCTTTTCTAACCTCAACCCATTAGTTTTACCTTGTTTCCCCCTGATTCTCCTCCCCATCCCACTGGGGGCACAGGAATGAGCAAGTGGCTTCATGGTACTCAGCTACTGGCTGGGATTGGTCCAGAGCAGTGAGAAACATAAATATTTATGTTACATAAGATCAAGAAACTTGCCTGAAGGAATATTGTAGACTAAGACCAGCTATCCAAAACCTACAATAGAAAAACCTTCAGATTTTCTGAAATTTACCAGAGAAACACATGCACAACTGCTAAGTTTCTAGATATTTTTAAAATATTTCTGGTAAGAAGTGTAGTTTAAGATGCTTTAAATGAAATGCAGAAGATTTTGGCACGTGACAGTGGCTCAGTAGCACAGCCAAGTATCTTACATTTGCCCTGGAATGGTCCTCTCTGGAAAGAGAGGAAAGCACCAAGCCACAAAAACCAGCAAAATTTACTGTTAGAGGGTTTTCCTGGTAAGGGGAGAGAGGGATACAGAAACAAATAAAAATCAAAATTGTAAAAAAAAAAATTTAAAAGGAAAAAAAAAAAAAGAGGTGGGGAAGAAAAAGGAAGAGGTAGAGAAAAAAAGAAAAAGGCAGGGAGGGTGGGGAACTCCTTGTTTTATTGTTCAGCTGTCATGGAAAAGAATGCCACATGCCTCCTGTTGTTAGGATCTTTCACCAAGGAGTCATCTGTTCTGTGGCCTTGCCAGCACAGTCACAACATAAAAACCTCATTTCTCAATTTTACTTTTGGGAACAGCAACCTGGCAGCAGCATGCTTCTTTCTGGGCACAGGCCATTCTTTTAATCCTTGGTCTGATGCCTCTTCCAGCACTTTCAGACATGCTTCAGTTCTTATTTCATTCATGCAAAAATGCAAAATTTCTTACAAACCTCTACAGGCAGAGATGAGAACGTGGTCAGACAATCAGCAAGGAGTGACCCCAGAAATATTTTGCAGGTTGACATAAATGTGAAGTTGCCATATAAAAAACCAATTCACAGACTCTCCAAGGGCATTCCCAAACTCCTGGCTCCCTCTGCTCATGCCAGGGATGAAGGTGGATAGCCTTGGTCACACACATGCCCAAACAGCTTTGCACAGAGGGAGACTCTCAGGAAGAGCAGCCTTGGGCTAGGGGAGCATTTACAGCTCCCAGAGCAGCAACAAACTGCAGTGTAGTCAGTACAAAGAGAGCACCAGAGTGGAAGCAGGCTGAGGCAGGATAGAATAAAGGGAGGAGGAAGTGTCTATTCCTGCTGAATGCAAAAAGGAAGATACTATAATCAAGCACACAAGCATCTGGCAGATGCAAAGCAGAACCTGGCAATGTTTGCTTTTTAATCCATTTCTCTTCAGGAAAAGTAAACAAACCATTTCTAATTCTATTTGCCCACAGTATCTCAGCTGACATTCCCTTGTGGCCATCCAAAAGCCCCTGATTTCAGACACTGTTCTCCTGCACACGGTTTTCTGTGTCCTACTGCCATAGCTTGGTGCCCAGGTCAATAAAAAGTCGATTCAAAGCCAGGACTGGAACCTTCATCCAAACATGAAAGTGAGAGCTGGAGTGCTCCGAGTGTGGAGGGGACACAGCCTGCCCCAGAGGGATGTGGGACACAACAAGGGGACTAAACCAACACAAAAGCACAAAATGATAAGCAACAGTTGTTTGAGGGGAAGTTTCAAACACTAAATGCATATATTTGTTTATTATGACCATGTATTGGGTTTTCAAGGCAAAGTTTTGGTAGCAGGGAGGCTACAAGGGGTGGGTTCTGTGAGAAGTTTCTAAGAGCTTGCCCTGTGTCCCACACAGTGAGACAGCTCCAAGATGGACACACCCCTGGCCAAGGCTGAGCCCATCAGCAACAGCAGTGGCACCTTGGGGATTATATATATTGGAAGGGGAGGGAAAAAAAACTGTGCAAAACCAACTGCAGCTGGAGAGTGGAGTGAGAATAAATGAGAAGAACAGACCTGCTGACACTGAGGTCAGTGAAGGAGGAGGTGCTCCAGGCACCAGAGCAAAGATTCCTGTGATGAAGACCATGGTGAGGCAGCCCTGCAGCCCAAAAAGGTCCATGGAGGAGGAGACCTCTGCCTGCAGCCCATGCAGGAGTCACCTCTGGGGCAGGTGGATGCCTGAAAGAAGGCTGTAACCCAGTGGGAAGCCTGTTTTAGAGCAGGTTTTCTGGCAGGACTTGTGACTGTGGGACACCCACAAGGAGCAGACTGCTCCTGAAGGACTGGACCCTGTGGAAGGGACCCACACTGGAGCAGTTCACAAAGAACTGTAGCCTGTGGGAATGCCACATGCTGGAGAAGTTTGTGGAGGATGGTGTCTTGTGGAGGGAAGACTGGGAGGAGTACTCAGCATTCCCCCTGAGGAAGAAAGTGCAGCAGAGACAAGGAGTGATAATCACAGCCCCCATTCCCCAGAGACTCTGGTGGAGAGAAGGCAGAGAAAATCAGGAGCAAGGTTGAGGCCAGTAAGAAGGAAGGCATAGGATGAAAGTGTTTTAAGACTCAGCATTTATTTATCATTATCCTGCTCCAGTTTGATTGGCAATAAATTACATGAATTTTCTCTTGAGTCTGTTTTGCTGTGACAGTAATTGCAGACTGATCCGTCCCTGACCTTCCTTATCTTGACCCACGAGCCTTTCAACATTCCCTCTCTCCCCTGTCCAGCTTAGGAGGGGAGTGATAGAGTGAATTTGGTAGGCACTGGGCATCCAGCCAGAGCCAGCCCACCACAGTCCTAAAAGAGAAGCTTGCTGTGTGTTTTTTTAAGAGCCAGAGTAATAAAGCCATCTAATATTTCGGTTGTTTGTGGTGATTTTCCCTGAATTACCTCAGTATTTTTTCTGTATAACCAAACCCAGTGCCTCATTTTTCAAAACCACATTTAGCTTTTCCTAGTTTGATAAATTCACCTGACAGCCCTACAGTTCTTATTTATTTAGAAAGCAAACACACACACAGCCATCCAAAAAAAATCTCCCCTGAAAACCCAAAAAACAAAACATGCAAACAGAGACACAAAAATAAGACTGGGAATAATGATGTATTTTTAGATAATGATGTATTCTTCACACTGCAACAGCTCAGATGAATTTGGATCAAAGACAAAAGAGAATAGAAAACAAAGGATCAAAGAGGGAACGTAAGGAAAAGCTAACTCACACAGGACTTCTTCCTTCAGGAAAATGGACAAAAATGTGGACTTGCTTGACTCCTCCTCTGAGTAGTAGTAGCACACACTGATAATTACTTTGTCATTGCAATTATGCCTGGCAAAACCCCACATTCATTAAGTAACCTTCAGCAATAAACTTGAAAAAAGCATTTTTTTCAGCAAGCTATCAACATAAAAACCATGAAGAACTGTAACAGGCAACTCATCTGATTTTTCACAGCACATTCTGTTTTCCCCTAAGCATTTGATTTATGTGCTGCTTCTGCTCAATTTCTCTCTCTGCAGCAGGGTTGCTGCTGGATTCCCTACCATCTAGTTTACTTAATATCATTGGGACATTTCCTATAGCTCTCCAGGAATGCCATAATTGTAGGAAGAATATTAACTTGTCACCACCAGTCATAATATTTTCTGCAGCAGGCATCACTAACTTGGCTCAAGTACAAAGCAACATCAGACTCAACAAAATTCTCACTTCTAGGTTGGGAGAAAAGCAGCAACATGATATGTTAGAAAATATTGGTTTCTTGAATTGTGGAGCAGTATAGCTCCCTGCTGCCTGTCCCTTGATTCCCCACCTGGATGCAACCCACTTCTGGAGAGACCCCTCTACTTGGCAGCCACATAAACCTACAGTCCCTCCAGTCATGGGCAAGCAAAACAGCAGGAAGCAAAACAGCAAAACCCTCACTCATCTACTTAAAACAAAACCAAGCAAGCAAGCAAACAAACAAACAGAAAAACCAAAGTAAAGCACCAATGCTCAAGACAGACCTGCCTCCCCTTTCTCCAACATGGCCTGGAGTCAGTGCCCTCTCAATACACAAACCTCCCCCCCAGTTTTAGCTCACTCACCACACTTTGTCAGGATGCAGTAGTGATGATCCAAGAGCATTTCAAGTCCTCACACTTCCCAGTGCAGGCTCAGCCTCTCCATGCCTCCAGTGACCAAAGACCTCCCCACCACCCCTTGATATCACCTCTACCACCACATCACTTCCACCACCACGAACACCTGCACCACCTGCTGTCATCTCAGCTGCCAGATCAGAGATTGCTGATGCCTAAACCACCCTTGCTGCAGGTCCCAATTCCTCCATGTTTCACCACAAGCCTTGGGTCAATCCTTTCCATCCCAGAGAACTGCATTTTTGGGATTGGGTTATTTTCCAGATGCAGCCTGACTCTAGGCTAGTACCCAGGGGTGTCTCAGGCTGGAGACTCTGCCAGTCTCTGTCCTGAGGGCTGGTTAGCTCTCATCACTTTGCACTGAGACAGCAGTAGGGCTCAGCTGTGTGGGGCTCACTACCTTGCACCTGAGCTGCAAAGCCTCCAAGCCTCAGCTCACTGCCTCCCCTTCAGCTTCAAGCAGGAGCACTAAAAGTCCTGCCTTGATGGCCTGACCTGTTGCCCCATGGTTCAGCTTCCCTTCAGGGATGTGTGAACTCAGCCACTCCAGCTAATGAAGTTCAATCTCCCAGAAAGCTCCAGGGTAAGAACTCTTGTGTAAAAAGGGGCAGTAGCAAAACCCACTTCAGCCTTCTTTGACTGTACAGTAAAAAGTCCTGCAAAGTGCTTAGAGGGGGTACAGAATCACTGTCAAGGGCTGTGAAGAAGCATGCCCCAGCCTCCTCAGACACATCTTGAATATAAGGCTTTCTTCTGCCTTTTTGGCATTTCTATAGTTTAAGCCAGGTCTAGACACGAGGATTAAGTAGGGAGCTAAAACAAATGGCAATTTAGCAATCCCTGATGCTTCTTATCAGGCAGCAGGAGAGCTGAGCTGCTGTTCAGCCACCCCTCACTGCCACATCCCTGCATCAAAAACCGAGTCACGTTCAACCTGGCTAATTGTGGGCAGGCTGAGGGCACCAAGCTTAGCCCCCATCTGGTGATCTGAGACATTTTCTTGACTGCTTTGTTGCTCTAGGGCCTCAGTAATATGCACAGGGTTCTGGGTCCCTATCTGGGGACCAAATGATGGAAAATTAGGTTCTGTATTTACTATTTTTAGTTATATGAATTCTTTATTGGACCTAAGTCTCAGAGCTATACTGAATGAAGGCATCAATTATTAAGTCTCACTTCAGTAATTAGTCTTTCATGTTAGCTGAAAAGCTTAGCATTCCCTCATTTGATCAGAGGTCTCTGTCTCTGTCATTTCAGATTTATTTATGTCAAGCTTGATCTTTTAAACTTGAGGACTTATGAATTGGAAGGAAAATGTTCTTTAATATAATAAAAGTGAGGGCTGAAAGTTATTCTAATGTATGCTAATTAACTGTATATTTTATACCACAAAAACCCCCAAACCAGTAGTTGACAGATGATTTTACATACTGTAAGAATTCAGCTGCACAGAGGTCACTCAAAAATGGGGCAAGACTAAATGGATCAGCCCCACCACATGATATTCCAGCCTCATCTCTTGTGCTGTCATCTCCATGTGACTTGCAAAGCAAAATTTAGACATCGTGTCCTTTCCTTTGTCAGTCTTAGATCCATAAAGATTGCCTTAAAAGGTGTTTTTCCAGGGTGAGTGTTTTATTTTTTTTACTTTTAGACAAGTGATACCATGGCCATATTTTTTGCCTCTATGGACTTGAAGGCTTTGACAACATTTTCAGGTGGCATGAGGAGTGACATTGGAGAAGGATGAAGGTAAAGCTGAGTTCCTCCCCTTCATCCACTTCTTTTTCCTAGCTTAATTTATTAAAAAAAAAAAAATACCCCTCATCTGCCAGCCAATCTATCCTCCTACATATGGAATAAACCACGGGTGACAAAGATGGGATAAGCACTCCCTTGGGTGCAAAAAGCACCTTTGATTGGTTTGGCTGCTCTGCAGAATGAAGAACCTCCAGAGAACATTGAGGCAGCTGTTCCCTCACCTCCAGGCAGCTCAGGACATTCACTGTCACTCATTCAGAACTTTGCCAGTTGAAGCAGCAAATCTCCCAGAAGCTCAGGTGGTTTGGGGTGCCACAGCAAAGTGACTTTTCTGCTCCCAGCCTGAATTGACATTTGTCACTGAGATACACAGAGTGCATCTTCCCAGCACAGAGCCAGCAGAAGAGCTCTGAAGGGAGCAGAGGTTGCACAGCTTAGGACAGCTCCAGTTCAGTGGATTGCTTGCAAGACGCTCCCTACAGCTTTTGGCCCTTCTGCTGCTCAGCTGCAGGAACAGGCAGCTGAGGGGGCTGCAGACCCCCATGGACCTGAGAGTGACTTGGGTTTGTGGATTTGATTGCCAAGCTGAATGAACTTTTGGGCAGATCAGTGCGTCATTACACTTAATTGCACTTGTATTAAGCTCCCACGCACTGCACAAATTGTGCTTTTGCAATTATTAAGCCTTAGTGTTGGTTTAGAGTAAAGGCTTTCCTGCAATGTCCTCACTCTCCCACTTTTTTCTGAAGACAATATCTCTCAGTGGGTTATTGGAGCAGAAGCAGTTGTGATATTTATATGCAAGGCTCAACTGCACAAGTGAGAAGAAGCTGCAAAAAAAGGCTTTTGTTGGCATTCCCCTTATTCAGAAACTCCACAATAGCATAAATTCAAAAACAGGATCAAAGGAAATAGTTGGAAAGACATTTTAACAGCGTATTTCTTCCAAATTTTAGAACCCTGGAGACGCACACAGCATTGAAATTCTAGCCACAAACATTGTGTTCCTATTTTTTTGCCCAATCCTTTGGTTCCTTTTGGTAGAACTACCCTGTTTTACCTTACCCCAGGAGGAGATTGGGGGACAGAGTTAGTCAAAGAGGTATAGAGATGGGACTGTTCCTTGTATTCTGCCCTGATGGAAAGACATCCATTTAAATAACTGCTTCCTGTGAGAAGGGTCTCATATTTCCTTTAGTGACAGCTTATTTGACATGAAACACAGGACTCTGCCCCCTGGGCTTTTGATTCTTGGAGGCAACACTCCAAGCAAGACTCTCCTTTTATATTTTCGCTTGTGTATTTTTTTATTTCATGTACCTGCCAATGGACTTGGATTTTTCACCCCTGAAGCACTCCACCAATCTGGCTACCTTGTGTATCAAAGCTGATTCACATCCAGCATCTTGCTGAAATTTGGCAGCGTAGCTTTTAGTAAATTAATAATTGCTGTCATCTCCCATGAAAGGGAATATGGAGGTAACCATTGCTCCATCCTAGAGCATGGATCCACAGTCTATTCCCATCCATGCACTTTCCAGGAGTCTGTACTCAAAGGGTTGCCTATTCTGAAGAGAAATTAGGATACTTAACCAGTGCTGATTTCCAGCCTAACACTAGGAAATTGCAGTGAGCCAGCAGTTTTGCTCAGGGGAGAAGTCCAAACCCCAAGTGCTGGTTTTAATTTTACAAGCCTGTCATTATGATGACTTGACAGATGTTTAGAGTGCTCTCAAATAAACCTTACAAACAAAATTTACATGTTTATCTGTGGTTCCCATACTTCTCACTGCTGTTTATTTATTACACAGTCTCAAATCTCCAGTAAGAATTATAGCATCATCCTAATTCCATGAACACACAGCATTCTTTTTAACACCTTCATTCAAAGGATTTCTTCCATAAGCAACAATTTTCATTTTTTTCAGAGTCACCTTGCACTTCACTAGGTGTCCAAGGCAATAAACAAATCAAGGAATCAAGGGAATGTGAGAAGTTCCTGGCAGTCTACATGGGTGGGTATTCAGGATGATTCATTTGCTTTGCCAAGAGAAAAATTAGACATTTTGGTATCTAGACCAGTGAAAAGATAACTGTATGATCACATCATGAATCTGCATTTCTACAGCATGAACCAGCCGTGAACAAAAATATCTTTGGACAGGGCAGAGAGTAGAGCAGAGAGCAAAGAGGTGACCCTTGTCTCCAAATCCCAGGACAAGAAAAGGATACAGAGAGATATGGAATATCTCAGCAAAAGAGAAACTAAAAACTAGTGACCACAACAAATTTGCTCTGAGCATGCCAGCAGCCATAAAGGATTCTGTCTTTTTACCACTGTAAAAGGGAATTTTTAGAGATTGAAGAAAATAGGATAAAATACTTGTGGAGAGTTTCTCTCAAGCACAAAGGGAAGAATGTGCTGCAACTCAGACCGTGAGATCAGCTCAGTTGGTTGGAGCATGGTGCTAATAATATACAGAGTTGTGGGCTCAATCCCCAGATGAAACAGCCACTTAAGGGATGGCTTAATGAACCTTGTGGGTCCTTTCCAACTCACAATATTCTGTCATTCTATAACCTGCAACAATGAAAAGAAAACAAAAAAGAAAATCCAGAATGCTTCCCATGTTAGGTTTTTGGTTGGTTGGTTGGTTTTGGTGGGTTTTTTTTTTTAAAGAGACATCCCAATACAATTGTTACCTATGCTTAAGAAGTTAATCTGTTGCTCCCTGAGCAAACCCCAAACTGGTATAGAGTACACAAACCTAGCTCTCCAACTCCTTTCTGACTGCTCGACAACACAAAAATGTAAAATAAAATGGGAAAAAGAGAAATATGGAAAAGTCACATTATAGTAGGGGGATATTGCTGAAAAATACTGAGGAAAGAATGAATTTGAAGAACTGTTAGACTCTTTTGGTTTTGGGTTTTGTTGTTTGGGGATTTTTTGGAAGGAATTTTGAGGTTAGTGATTTTTAATTATGGTTTTCCTCATTATCTGTAAGATGTCAAAAGGAATACAAAGTCAGGTGTAAAGGACCTGACTTTAGAGTACCCTGGCTTTTCGTGCCAATTTGTAATAATCTCTTACCTCAGGTATGGCTCAAATGCAGACAGACCATCAAAAGCCCCCAAGATAATTGTCTCCAAAATACTGCTATTACTTCTTTGAAATAATTTTCAGTTTCTTTATTTCTGAGTTAGTGGAGACAGTTTCAAACCCAAGCTATCTATCTGTAGAGAAGAGACAGGACTTCAATTGTCAAGGTATGGCTCTCACACAGCTCCCAAATAGCACAGGTGAAGAAAAGGACACTTGAGGACTTGATATAATCACCACAACTGTCCCCATTGTTCAGGTTTGTATCCCCTGTCTTCCTCTTCTTCCAACTGGCTTCAGAAAAGGTGTTTTTCTTCTCCTAAATGACCAAACTGACAGAAAGACATGCTGGAAGAGATGGGAAAGCAGCTTTATGTTTGTGGCATGCAATTCCAACAGCTCTCTCAGGTGCTGCAAGACATGGCAACCCCATGCTGATCTGCACATGATCACATCCTCTCCAAGCATCATGTCATGCCATGGTCTCCACAGCAACATATATTTTTTCAAAATTTCTGGCATACTAATTGGGAAAACACTAGTCAGATGCTTATTCCTTCTTAATCATTTCTCATGTATGTTTTTCACAAATTGCCCTTTTTCACTGACACTGGAGAATGTTTTTTAGCTACTAATAGGATAAAAATGTGCAAACCAGAGGCAAACAGCACAAAAATTTGCTTCGATGAGTTAAATTTTTTATGCAAGATACCACATTAAAATGTATGAAGTCTTTTAACTCTAGCCCACAGACATAAACAGAAACAACAACAAAAAGAATGAAAGGAAAATATCCTGACTTATCTTTGTAGCTAGTGGTGCATTTCTGCACTCCGCTTTTTCTGAAACTGTCTTTGGATTTGTAATAAAAAGGAAGGAAGGTTTATGGTGTTCTCTGTAGTTAAGAGCTTTGCAAGTTCTCCATTGTAATCCTTCACTCTTGGAGCAGGCAGCTCTGTTAAAGGACAGTAAGTATGGAGCAGTGTTCAAATGCAGCCCTTCTATACTGAAAACAAAAGTTTCCTTTGTAAACCCGATTCCATGATCACCAATCAGCAGCTTGAATTTGAAGGAATGTTTTAATTTCTAATTCTCGAGGAAAGGTTTTCTTGTAGTTTCTGCCTACACAAGCAGAAAACACTTCCAGTGCTAATTCTGTTCTAGTCTTGCTCATTTAGAGACAAGCCAACCTCAGAAGCAGCATGCAGCTGCAGTGCTAAAACAAAACTGCAGCCTCTGCTCTGATCTTGGTAGAGCAAATAGGAATTCATTTTTCCAAAAAACATTTCTCTACATGAAACAGTTTTAAGGACTTCATATTAGCCAAAGTGAAATTAGTCCAGCATTCAGGTGTGTCCTGCCTCTTTCCAAAAGACAACAAGTTATTCCTACAACAGCCAAACCTGTCTCTTCTTACTCCACCTGTGCTGTACTAGCAAGAAAAGTGAACCCTTGTCAAGCCACCCCACCACTGCCAGCCAAGTGGCACCCAGGAAGGTTCAGTACCTCCACCTGGGGCACATTCAGAGCTTGCAGAAAAGCAAGAGCACAGTGATATAACACAGGCTACACTCTGATTCTCTCCTGACAGTCCCTGAGGACACTGAGAAATGAAAAGGTCTTTGTGTCTGTACCACCTCCAGTTATAAAGTACAATAGTACGTGACACATTACTCCCACTTTCACTTCTCACAGCAGAGCCTAATTTTTTAGGCTTCTTCTTGCTACAAACCACTGTGGTATTCTCTATTAAAAAAGCATTCAGACTTATCAGTCTGAAGTTCAGAAGGGTCCAGCCTGCAACTCTTGGGCTATTATTCTGTCCAAATGTGCAACATGATGCGCTCAAATCTGTAAATTCCTTCTCTTCTGCTACAGAACAAGCAAGGTGAGGTATGGTTCTGGATGCCAATACACTACAGAGAAGGGTGTGTTAAATACAACTGGGATAGTTAAAGCAGAACCTCTATCACATTTCCTACCAGATCTAGTGGGCTTTGCGTTGCTGAGTGCGTGAATACTCAATACTATAAATTTTGCAGAAAAAGCAAAATCTGCACAAAAGAGAAGCAGACCTGTCACTGGTATGAAAGTGATGTGTCAGCAGTACAGTGATGTATTCTCTCACATTCCTGTAAGAAAGTTTTCAACATATATGTTCACTTTCCCAGTCACTCAGCAAAGTTAATCTCAGTATCCCCTGAGTCAAACAAGACTAAAATACACCTTTCACAGCAAGTGAATTGCTTCAGTAAAACTTCTCAGAACACCCTGTTTAATTTGAAGGATCAAATTAATAGTAAAAGAAAAAGAAATGGAGCTAACACTAAACTGCTGTTTAAGGAGTCATTTCAGGCTGTTGATTATCTTCTGAAGAATATTGTTATTTATTGCTAGTGACAATTAGTACATTCCCATCAGGATCTCTACTACACATGTGTTATATGCCTTTCTCTGGAGAATGAAGATCTGGCTGCATATAATTAGTCTTGAGAATTAGCTATTATTAACAATTGAATTAGCACAGTCAATCCTTCTAAAGAAGTTTTTCACTAAGTACATTTGTTTGCCAAAGTCAAACTACAGAGGTCTATATAAACGCTCTTGTGACATTCCCAGAAAAATTAGTGCACCCAGAGAACTGAATGAGTGCTACTGCTAATAATTAATAACAGTGCAGGCAGAACATAATGCTTCAGTTTTAACCACCAAGAATTCTAATATCAGCAGCCCTGTCACAGTGTATTGATCACAAACCGTGGAGATGAGTTGCTTTCTTCATAATTACCCATCTCCAGCAAGTAGGGTAGGAAAACAGCTAATATTCAGAAACAACTAAAACAGAAAATCAATAAGATATTATTTATTACATCACCAGTGCTGATAGACTGTTATAATTCATAAAAAATTGTGAAGTTTATTGATTTTCTAAGATGTTGACTTAAAATTGCGCTATATTTTCAAATCACTGAGTTTACATGAAACTACAGTCATTATACCAAAGTGGGGTTTTTAGACAATTTAAGAAGATGCAACAATGTCAATACATATTGAAGGCACAAATACATCTGGGTCCAGAACATAAAGCTGCATATGCTACTATATTGTTTTACTGCATGAAGGGGACTTATTGTTCTACAATAAGTAATGTACTTGTTTACAAGCCTATTCCATATATTCCTCTGAAAGTTCATAAAACCATGATAAGCAACGTCCTGAAATTGAAATACTCAAGTTTTCCAAGTGCAATAAAACTATACCTATTGATTCCCACAAAAGCTCTTTACAATTGTAACAATAATTTGGCAGAGCAGAGAATGCTTGCTCAAATGAAAAACCTGACGTTTTTAATCTCCATGCAGCTCAACAGCTTGTTATTTCCAGTAACAGTAAATCAGCATCTTGTCTACTTCTCCAAAAAGGAACACTTTATTCACTACAAGGTTACGTTGTTCATTTAAATTTGCAAGGCAACAGAAACAATTTTTTTTGTGTATGTAAAAATAATTAATTCTGGAAGTCATGCAAAATATGTATTTCTCCATATATATAAAATCCTTTCCTTTAAACAGTACTGCAGGGTAGGAAAGAAAAGTTAATTATCATATAACTGTGTGACAGGAATTTATTAGAAGCAATACTGCTGTGTTGCAACACTGTAGGTAGTTTCCCTGACAGGAAAAATCTCCTTCCCAGGAATTATTTATAAATGTATATCCACTTCTGATGTGCATGTAGATTTGACCTAGTAGAGCAACCTCCTTTCTTCTTCTGCAGGGTGCGTTGTGTTCCTCTTTAGAAGTCATTGGTGTAGGAACAATGCTGGAGGAGCAGGAACTCCAAACCAATGTCCAGATCTCCCATCTGCCATCCTGATCTCACAGTGTGACCTAAGGAAGGTCCATTTCAGGTCAAAGGTGGAAATTTCAAAGGTTTAGCTTTTCTATGGGTTTCTGTCACCCTCAAGCTTTCTTCCTAGGGAATCAGGAAGAGGTGGGAGAGATGGACATGGCTGGGATGCTCATGAGACTCAACAAGCTTCTGGGTTTGATCCTTCCATGCTTTTCACTGCTCTGACAATAGCACCTCAAGGCTCCCAAAATATTAGAAGAAGGGCGAGAGGCAGCATGGGAGCTACAAAGCACATGGAGGGGATGCCAAAGAAAGTTTTTGCCCTGGTACTCAAGCAAGAATGGAGCATGGTACAAATTCTTTGCAACCTGATCTCCCTGGCTCTCATGCAGGGCTACCCAAAAATTGGGGGTTTCATCAACATAGACACTTTACTGGGTACAGCACACCAAAGAATACAAAGAAGAAAAAAAGAAAAAAGAAAAAAAAGACAAGGTTATTACAGCCAACAGTAAACAATACAGATCACTTCCAGCTACCCCTTCAAGAGATTTCAGTTTGGTTTTATTAATGAAGTGTTTACTGTAATACTGAGAAATAAATTGTTCAGTTAAGAATATATGAAGACACATTGGCCACCTATATGCCACAATTTATCTCTCATCCAGAACATTTCCCCCACTTTTTCAGGTTTTTTTTCAGGACAAAAGAAAACAGCCCCTTGCCATTTTCACAAACTTGCTTAAGTACCAAGCATATTAGCAGTCTGAAATGTTTCCATGTATGGGATGACAGAAAAGAAAGTGCAAATGGAACCTAATTCATGCTTGGGTAGCTCCATATTTACAAGAGAAAATGAGCTATGCAAAATTTCCAGAGGCAAGAAAGACAGGTTTTTTTAATACAAAGATCTGCTCTTACGGGAATAAAGAGGTAATCCTTTGAGTTCATCAAGTGTTATAAATTAACTGAGCCATCCTCAGCCTTTGTGGTCTATCACTGTGTGTGGAGAAGGAGAAAATGATTTTCCAATAACTTTAATGACACTGGACATGCTTAGATCATGATAACTCTACCTACCTATACCATCTGGACTGTGGCACCTTTTCTTCTTCAGTTATTAAATTTTCCAAATAAAGGATTTTATTTATTTATACTTTTTTCTCCCAGGTAAATCTATTTTGATAGGAGAGGATAATTCAGATCTACTATAAAAGTGAAATAATAAATATTTATAAGTTATCAGGGATTTTTTTTCCCAGAGATCATATTCAAAATTCAAAGGAAATAAAAACTGAATGGGTTTAAGTATCCATACTTGTATCTCAAACGTTGCCACAGTATCTCCAAAAAATATGCTCTTTTCAGCAGGTCCTGAGACTCTTTAAAATGAAAGAAACCACAAAGCCAAGCACTTCTGTAGGTTGGTAACTAGAAACAAGCTGGTTAGAGGGATACAAGGCTTTAACCTAAGATATCTCAGGGAATCAAGGACAATAAATATTGAATACTACCCATCCCTTTCTGAAAAATCAGCTCCAAAAGGCACTAAAACACACTCCACACAAATCAGAATGAAACAATATAAAAACTGCAGTCTTCCTCACTTACCACCAGGCTGGTGCGGGCTCTATTTCCCTTGGCCAAGACCTAATTAAAGAGGCCCCTGTAAAATATTCACCGTAGAAAAGATTTGCTGCAGCAGGAAAGGCTACTGTCCTTAGAGCTGCTTGTTCACACACTGTGCAGAAGGGTGCCAGCAGCCACAGGAGAACCAGCACATGAGGGGCACAGCCCCCCGCACCTCCCCCAGGACAAGGATGGAGCCAGAAGCTCTGTGGCCTATGATGGAAGAAATGGAATCCTGATAAGTTTTTGAAAACAGCAAGAAACACAACTTAAGGTATGGCAACCAAAGAGCATGATTTTTAATGTCAAGGAAAAAAAAGTAGTAATTTCTGTGCTGGGTAAGTCAAGCCTTTATTGCTAAACCAGCTTAAATTAAAGCAGGTGGCAAACTGCTATAGTCTGTAACCAATAAAAGCATAAAAATCAGTTTCACAAATTATTCCTTAGCATTCCAGTTGTAGCAAGCAGGAGATTCAGGAAAGCTTATTTTAATTAAAAACTTTATTTTTCATTACAATTCACAGTTTATACATGGCAAGAAGAACCCTTGCCATGTGGACATTCAGAACACTGTGCTGGGGAGACAAGGGTCTTTGTTGTAAGAGCATTGCTCGGTGCTGTGTCATGGAACCTTCTTAGTTTTAAAAGCGTACTCTCTGTAAATGTTAATTGACTGATATTTACACTGAATTTACATATTAACTTATATTTATTAGAAAACAAGCTAAGCATCCAAAAAACATGAACATTCATATCTTGCATGTTATCTAATGGTCAGAGATGCTGTAAGATTTGCCACTTGAATCATGCCCAATCAGCAAAGTCCCATTCTTTTTTAATTTACAGAGCCTAAATTTTTCTTTAAGGCCTGTTCTATTCATTTTATGTACAGCCAGGTTACAATAGACTAACATAAGGAAAAAAATGCAAAATTATCCATTCCATCCTGCATTTCTTCTGGATCTCATGTACACCTATAAGCAAAACAGAAGGTAAAAAATTAATGTGTTTTCTTAAAATCAATAAAGAAAACCCACAGTCTGGTTTAGATCTGCTTCTTGTCAGCCTATCCTGTCTGAACAATCATCGATATTCAGATTGTGCTATTTATCAGCTCTTCTTCATGCCTGCATTGATATTCAGAGCCATCTCTATTTGAAATGTAGAAAGTCACAGTGATACCAGTTTCAATTGCATTCCCACAGCTCTGGCACAGGCAGCCCATGTGACATTCAGCAAAGCACTCCACCAGGATTCACGGGTAAAATATCATGTAGCTTCTGGGGTGACTTGGCTTAAAAAGGAAATTAAGAATCCTTTTCTACCAAATATCTGGCAGAAGGCTTATGCTTATTAAAAATAGCTGCATTCTTCTGCATTGTTTTTTTGGATGTGATTATTAGAACACAGTAATTTAAAGCCTCCCCCTGCTTCTCTTTATTTGCTCTTGTCATCTACCAAACAATTTAGTGATAGATAAACTACAGATTTTTTTGGTACATCTGATGCAGAGAAAAACAACTGCTGAACACTGCTTGGAAAACTAAGACCTGAAAAAGGTCGGAAAATCCTACAAGTCAGAGTGAACAAGTATCAGCTGGACCTGAGTAAAACAAAATGCTTCTGGGGGACAGGTTTGCAACTTTTGAAACTGCAGTGCCTTTAAATTTGGAGCTAAGAATATCAATTGATTGTTGAGTTTTGGCATTCATTCATGCTGGTTGGTGTCTTCACAACAGACACCTTTGAAACACCACCATTTCAAGAAGAACGAAAGGCTTAAATGAAATACACTTCTCATGCAAAAAACCCTAACAAACAAAAGTTGTACAGGAACTGTAGAGGTTCTGGTTCTTCAAAAGATAAGGCACTGACCAAAATTTCTTAGGTAAAAGGCTGCATAAGAATTTCTTGCCATTTACAAATGTGTTGTAGTCCAGAAATTGTCCATTCCTAGGCTCAGTAAGGTAGACCCTGAAATTTTAAGGACTGATTCCCTCAAAGCTACATTGTTACCATAAACAAGTGAGATTCATTCGTGAGGCCATATGGCACATTAGAAGTGAAAAACAGTCTGGGCAGATAAAGGCAGAAAACATTGCTTGTTCCAGCATCTTTCGGAAACAGCAGTGCCATTCGTCTTTGTGTCTCTGAAGAGATGCGATGGTAACTCGGGACTGAAGTTTTTCTGTGGAACTCATGCACACATATAAAATGCTGCTAGCACTGGTCATCGACAGAGTGGAAAAAAATGGTGTATGGCTAGTCTAAGCCAAGAGCTTCCCAAGGGCTGCGATCCAAAGTCATGGCTACTTAATGTTCTCGATCACGGCTATCTCTTCTGCTGCACAGTGCGGCGTCAAACCATTCATGTAAATGCTGTCTGTCTTTGTCAGAGCGGGCAAGAGGTCCTTCTCGCTGGTCAGGTGGTTCACTGACAGCGTTCTCTTGCAGGGGGTCAGGTCCTGGTTGTGGTTGACAGCGAGCTCTGCAGAGAGTTTCCTTTTGATGGAGGTGGCCCGCTGGAACTTGTCGTAGATCTCCACGCTCAGGCGCCTTCGGGTCTCCTTGAACTCGGCGGTGACGTTGGCTGTCCACTCTGCAGCGTGGGCTCTGAACTCCCCCACCTGCAGCAAAAGCCAGGAACAAAAAGGAAGCATTATGGCACCAAGGACTTCAGACACTGTTTATCTTCAGGAGCCTGGTAAGAGCGCAGGGCTGCCAAAGAGCTGCCACTGGCACCAATTTCTCATGCCAAAGATGCACTCTTTTATTGACAGCAGCTAAGGAAGAAATGATGCACTAGCAGGAGTTAATAACAATTCCAAAAACACAAAAATATTTTCTGCTGATTTTTTATTGTTGTCATAGGCAGTCAGCAATACAGGGAAGCTGTAGAGGTTTGACAGCTGCACAATACCCAGCTGGTCAGGGGATGCTGAAATCCCAGCAATCCAGGCTGTGTTATGTATTGTTACTAGGGTGAGCAGTAATTTATGAACACTTTCACTGTCTCTGGAAAATCCTTGGGAGACTTGGCAAAGAATTTTCTAAATTTAGACAGAAAAGCGTTTTTAAAGAAAACCATCAGCCGTTTGCATCCTCTTTCTGTGCTTGCTCAAATAGAGCATCAACACAGCAACAGTTAGGTCACCTCAGTGGCATGTCTTCTTCCCACCCTGAATCCCAAATTATCCTTGTTTTTCCTCAGATATGGCATAAGGTAGACTGAGTAGATTTGGTCTGAGGTAAACTATGGCCTGTCATTTATTTATTATTTATATTTTTGCTCTTGTATTTCAGTCAAACCACCATTACATTAAATAAGTTATGTAGGTAGCTAAAGGAAGCACCTTTTGACGATATTATCTCATTATAACTCCAAAGGAAATAGATTATTTCTCTTTAAATCTCTTCCCCCTCAGCAGCTTAATACTGGGAAGGTACCGTACAGGGAATGTAGATTACCCATTAATATAACTCCAAAGTAAAGCATTTCAGGAGAACTTAACCCACATAAATTAGTCTAATTGGTACTGTTCAGTACAGAATTTTGAACACTGGTAAGCAAACTCTGACTTGGTAAGCATAGAAATGAAAAAATCTATTTACACAGAGAAATACAGGTGGCAAACCATCAGAGAAAAAAGCCACAGGCTTATTCATGCTTTGCAGTGCAGTGGAACACAGGAATATAATGAAGGTAAAAATTAATCAGCTCATCCAGGAGTGACAGAGTTTCAGGAAAACTTTCCCCCTCCGGAAACAAAACACAAAGATCTCTTCACCCAAGGGTCATTTTATTACATTCGTCTCTACTTCAGTGAACTGCAGAGATCACAGAAGTGGACAAATGTCTACTTTCTATAAAAAGGGTAGTTATCTGCAATACACAAGGAATCACCCAGCTAATGATTATTAGTATTTAATTTGTGCAGCTAGGATCAGACACACTGCACTTCAGATCTGAAAGTAATGAAATCTGCAATGCTGAAACATCTCAACTGCTCCAATATTTTTACTTGTAATAAATAAGTAATAAAAATATGATAGATAGTATCAGTGCACATCCTGGGGGAGTTTTCTCCTTTTCCTAAGACTTACTAAAGGCAGGCCACCCAGGTCCAGGAGAATGGTTCTGGCTAGGGAGCAAAGAGCCAGTACACAGGTTTCTATTTTACCATATATACATGTACCCCCCACCAGTTGTCTAAGCATTTAACAGACCAGGTGTTTTGCTCAGGCACACACCTCTGGCATTGCATGTGGTCACATTCAAGAGATGCTACCAAGATTTAAAATTGTGTCCCAGTAACTTACTAGAGGATATAACCACCTTGAACAACAATGTCCCCATAATATTTCAATTTTTTTTTTTTTTAATTTTTTTTTAAGTTCCCACGTGGTTTCATGTTTGTTCATGAGGAAGAATCAATTGGCCTTGCTTCTGAAGAAAGTAAGTTCATCTGACCTCCAGGAGAAGCTCAGAATGTTCCTGGTAATGGACTTGTCTTGCACAGGGTGAGCTGCTCTTGGGCATTCTAGTTATTCAGAAGGATCTTAAAATTGTGGTTGTTGGGATATTAGAGTCTGAATTCTAGTGAGATTTCTTTGGGGAAGCAAGTTTATGCAGCCAGCTGAAGAGCATCAATAAGTTTACCTTTGGATATAGGCTCATTCCAAGTAAGGTGGTGTGGAATACTAACATGGGGGACACAATTCTACCTACCCATACACCAAAGTTGTGACTTTGGTTTATATTAAAATCGTAGGAGAGAGACACAAACTGAAACATGCTGTTACCAATGCTATTGCTAAGTAGAATCAAGATGAATTTGTAGTAAAACAGAAGGAATTGGAACACATTGAGAACCAGGAGTTCAGTGCTGTTTGAACTATGCATGCCCCAAATCACTGCTTTTGGCCCCTATTTTTCATGTGAATTGAAATGCATTCCAAATTGTTACCTCTTTAAAACAAAACTCTTAATTCCATAGCACTTACACACTCAAGTAGGGTTGTAAGAAAAGGGTTATAAGGAAAGAAGTGTGCCATTTTAACTGCCAGTGTATATTAGTAACTTGCTTATATAATTTGATCCCTTCTTGATCCATAGGAACAAAACTGTAATATGTTCAGGTTCTTTCCGTCCTTAGGTTATGACATTTTAACACACTGCATTACAGCTCCTCTTCATGTGGGCTCTGACAACCACAAAACATCTCATGCAGAGACACTGAAATGCCAGTAGCTTGTGCTGCTCAAAAAAATTAAATTCTTGGCATTCCTACCTACTGCAACAACAATTTACTTTTCTCCAGACCTCTTGCCTCATTACAGCACAGCTCTGTAGACTCTGTCATAGTTGGGGGCAGTGTGACATGAGGACAAGGCCTCTTAGTCACAGAAATTATAGACAACTACATCTGAAAGTCACAGAATATTTCAGAAGCAATAGGAAAAACATGTCACAGTGATAGCACCTGTCTCAGCCATACAAGAAACAGCACTAATCTGGTGATGCTTCTCACTTTTACCTTCAGGGAAGAGAAATGTCACTAGTACTGGTACCTATCTCAGCTCCTGAATTGACTTCCTCCACATCAAAATCCAAATTAGACTGCAAGGTGTTAGACATATTTCACAAGGAGTATCAACCTAGCTACACTGAATATCAACAGCAAGTAACTTCGTTATGCATTTAAGAAGCAGGAAGCAGCACCCTACTGCTTTATGATTCCAGGGAAGACAAGTCTCAATAACAAGTTCTCGAGAATTATGGTATATAGTAACTCAACTAAGTATTCCACTCAGCACACTTCACAAAACAAAAAACCCCCCAAAACAATCCCCAAAACCAACACCCAAACCCCAACTTTTCCAACAAACGAACAGCATTGACCCTTGCCCACCCCAGGTTGCCTGGCCTCCAGCTACCACTGCCAGGGTATCCTATGTGATCTGCACCACATCCAACAACCCTATGAGGATATCTCAAATACCATAGGTCATCTCCAGTAACACCTCCAAGTGTCTGTGCCAATTTATGTGTCTACCTGTGGTGGAGATGCCACATTTACTCATTTTGGATATAATGAGAAACTGCCTCTGAACCACTCAAGTAGAACACTCTCCAGGTTCTTGTTGAAGTCACTATTGGGTTTTTTTTTGGGGTGAGGGGAGGTTTTTAGTGAAAAACAACAGACATCAATAAAGTACTGCATGAACTTCCTGAATGACCAAACAGTTCCCAGGCTGCATACATACATGATCATCAATATAACTTCAAGATAGATATACTGAATTTGACAGAACTAGGAAAAAAACATGGATGTTAAGCCACCATTCCTTTGCCTACTCCTGCCAAAATCCATCTAAATGAATAATATCCTAGGAATGGCCCTCAGTCAATGTCTCCAGTACGATCAAAAGTTCCAATTCAGTTTCATTGCTACTGTGTTTTAGCTTTCTGTCCAGCTGAGCTCCACACCTGGGTAAAGGCCAACAGCATAAGCCAGAATGTAAGAATGTCCAAGGGGACGCTGTTGAAACTAAAACACAATTTGAACAGACTGAAGCACCTGCTTCGTTCTTAAGTACATTTAGTCTAATTCCTTATACTTGTCACAAGTTAGAGAATCTTTCTGGACACACAAAATTATCCAAACACTAATGCATGCAACACTCCCCACCATTCAGGAAGACCACTCATCCTATTGAGTGTCTGCAAAGCACGAGCCATGTAGCCATACACAAGGAATCTGTATTTTGAATCAAGCCTTATCTGTGCTCTAGTAGGAAAACAAAAAAACAGCACCCTAATTAAGGACATCCTTAAACAGACCAAGAGAAATGCCCAGCTTAACTTTGTTTTAGTTTTGCTCCTCTGTCTCTGGGATATTCTTGAAAAACCCCAACTTCACAGTATAATCAGTTAATCTACTTCTGCTTACAGAGGGGGAAGAAGTATATCCTGCTTGGATGGAGCTCAGATATATGACATGAAAACTATGATATACTCAGGAGGAGGTAAACCACTGAGTAGCAAATAAAAAAAAATAGCATCATATATATGTCATGCAAGAAAATGAAAACATATATTTCTAAGTAATGTGTGCCGTTTTTTCTGTCATAGCTGAGCATTATGTTGTTTCCCCTTGGCATACAGGACTCATACATCTTATGATGAGCATGTTAGTGCAAGCCAAAAAAAATTGAGTTTAAAAAGTAAGTAGATGAGCTGGAGGTATCCATTTGACTGTATTTTAGTGTGAAAAAAGATGCCCTTCTTTACAGATATTCTTAACGGTCTAGATGTTCCTCAGTATGTAATTTCTCGCATTTATCCCTAATGCATTCTCTGAATTTTCATAGTTTCATTCTTTCTCTCCAGAGTGCTTTATCCTGCTACTTAAAAATAACACATCCAATTAACCTCCCTATGATATGCTACTCAGACAAAACTAGAAAGTGCATTACATGTCAAATTATGCAGGCAGCAGAATACAGAACATAACATTTTGTCTTAGCTCTCAGGAAATTCAGCCAGTGTTCACAGAAATTGTTCACAAAGTTACTTTAAGAAAAATGTAGGTACAGAGAAAGGTGATGGGTTTAACAACTCAGCTTCTGGATGGGTTTATCCCTGAGTGCTTTGGAGGGGTTTCCTACCTGCCATCTCACTTTCTTGCAGTTCTGGGCAAGTATATGCCATCTTTTCCCACCCAAGTTTCTGCTGGACACAAATTTCTATCCATCACCTCAGTTTCTATAGGTGAGAGAAGATCAGAGTGCAGAAGAGAAAAATTTTTAGTGAAACCTGTGCATTTGCTGCACACTAAGGGACTCTCACCTATAGTCCACCTAAAATTTCCAGCCTAATTGATCAGGCTTTCTGTATCTCTGTTATTATAGTGTTATTAGTGCATACTCAAAATACCTGTGGACAGGTGTTCAGAGAAGAGTGTGCTCCACTTCTCTTTAAAGGTAAACAGCCACAAAATGCAAGAAATACCACAGGCATTAATGACATACCTATGCTGAGCTTTCCCAGGTCCACCATCTTCTATGCCTTATACTTTCATCCTGTCAGGACCTCAGTTCTGTAGCAGGGAGCTCTTTTTCACAGATCTTTAAGGTACCAGACTTTGATTTCAAGGTGAATGGCACACATGAAGTAGTAAGTGATGCCTTTGTTGGTTCCACTCATGGGTATACACATCCCTCTGTTTTTCAGGCAAATATCAGAGGGGGAAAAAACTCTTTTGTGAAGCTGCCATCTTCTGTGGTAAGGCCTCAATTACACAGACAATTGCATTTTTGTAGCTAGGGTGTTCAGAAACGTTTTGGGAACAATGCTCTCCTGATAGAAACTGGATTGTTCAGTCCTGTAATAAGCAATGCTTGTGAGTTCATTCTGGTGAACAATGATTGTTTGGTTTCACCCACATAACTTCCATGAACACATCTGATGCCTTGGATGAAGTAAACCACATTCTCCAATGGGAATGCAGAGAGCCCACAGATTCTGATTATTTTATTTGTGGAGGAACATCTATGGTGGCAACTGTGGGAATATGTTTTGTGGAGATGTAACAGATGGCAGATACAAAAAATGGCCTTTTTCTCATCATGATTTGATTCAACAAAATAAAAACAGCCTAAAATCATGCCTACCAAACAGAACTAGATAAACTAAGAGTCAACATGGTTGTTCTGTTTCCCCCTCCCCCAAATAAGAAGACTGCTATGCTAGGTATATCCTCAGAACTGTTCTTGAATATTGCCCATCAGATACGTCTTTGCATAGATCTGCATGCATGTAGTCCCTGTAGTGTAGACAAGTTATGGGCCTGATTATATCACTCTCTATTCTGCTTTATTATTAACTTCCAGAGATAAAGGTAAATAAAAGAAAAAATGTTGACATTTTCCTTTAAAATCAGATCTGTTTTGTGGTTTCAGCTGCCTTAGAGAGCCATCCAGCCCCTCTTTCAACCTGGTGAGAGCGAATGACATGCACCTGTATTAGCCACAAGAAACTACTTAGGTTTGCATAAAGCTCTACCAGCTGAACCTAAGGTGGTTCAGGGGAACAGTGTGTATCCTCTGCCTGCGCTACACAGCCAATGATTTGGCTGCAGCCAGGAATAGCAAACATTTTAAGAACTATACTAGAAGCATAATGAAACCCAAGCCACAGGCAGTTGAAAGACTGCCTCAACTTTCTCCCAGAGGAAAGAAACAACTCTTTCATAAACTCACTGGACGTTTTTTAGCTTATAAAGATATGCTAAAAAAGAACAAACATTAAAAAGGGCTTTTAATTTTTACTTGGTAGTATGGAATGATTATAGTAACTACTTGTTCAAGTTCCAACAAGAACTGTTTATTACTTAACTTTCTAATGTCAATATCTGGAGTGATATTTGTGTGAAATATTAAAGCTCCACTTTAGCTGTTCAACACTAACATTAGAACTGCACCTATCCCTTGTGAAAGGCAGTATTCCATAGCTGCTTTGGTCCCTTTTATCTGCCACTGAAAAGCACTTTCCTCAATGTCAACACACCTACTTGCAAGGGCATTCTGCTGAACTTGCTTTGTCTGGGAACTCATCCTCAAAACAGCTATCAGATTCATACACTCAGCATTAGTAACACATTCTGGAGTCTTTTCCTAACAATATCCAAGCACTGAGATTATCCTAAAAAAAAAAAAAAAAGGTAAAGTTTTCAGGAATGTTAATCATGAAGATATCAGTGATAGTCAACCTGGAATATTTTCAGCCCACAATAAAGTAAATCACAGTAAATGTATTTATTGCTGTAACAAAGGATAAATTGCATCTTATCTCCAAAAATTAAGACTTCTCAATGTAGACCATCAAAAAATGCATTCTGGGAATCTTCATGAGTAATTAACTCCAAGAAAGGCCATTGCTGTAACTGATGTCTCTTTAATCAATTTCTATTATTATGAAATATAAGTTTCTTGCTCTAGTTTTATATTTGAAAATTCAATAGCTCTTGCCTTCACTCCCTTGCCTCATGGATCATCCACTGGTGGAATTTTTTTCTTTCCTGAACACTGTGGGAGAGCAGGGCCAGGCAAGAGAAACACTGCCAGTGTCCCTGTGCCCTAGACCATGCTGCTCCTCATGGAAGTGTACTTGGCAGTACATCTCTTGTAATCAGCATCCCACCAGGACCTGGTACTCAATATGCAATAATGAAACAGCAGTCTCTACATGCCTGGCATGACCAGCTAAGAGGTGTGACAAATATAAATGTAACCACAGCAAAACTATGGAGATGTTATCTGTGTGTGTGCTGAATCTGAAGTGAAGCAAGCATTACATGTCCAAAGTACACAAAACTATGAGGGAAGATCTCAAAAGTGTGTCAAAAGCCATCAGCTGTTTAGTTTTCCTGGATTTCTAATTCTCAGAACAAGATGTTCTATTCATTATTGCACACATTACTACAGCAGACTTTGAGAAGTCTGATCAATATAGAAAGTCAGTATTACAGACTGTTGCTAGGGCAGATTCAGGAACATCACCAGGATAACTTTAACTGATAGAAAGGAAGAGATCAAGTTGCATTCAGAACCAGGTCACTCATTTCCATCTCCTCCTTACACTAATACCACTCTTTATACATCCCTGAGGCTCTGGGCTGCTACAGAGAGACTGTACTCTCACCTTTTATTTTGGGTTTGTTTTGGTTGAGGTTTTTGTTCTGTTGCTAGTCAAATTTGGCTGGAGACATGCAGTTGTTTTGACTGTAGAAGGATTTTATATTTCTCCCCATCTCACAGAAATTATTATAAGCAATCACCTTTTTGAACATGGCTGTTCCCTCCTAAATGAACTTCTCTGCACATCTTGGATGTAGTGGGAAAAAAACCTCTCAATGCAAGACAGATTTCTTTTCAGATGCTTCCCTTACCATTTTTGTAGCTCTCTGAATTCTTCCTGAAGTGTAGACAACAAATCTAGGGGCTGCTTTCCAGTAATATACCTTTTAACATCTGCAGCAGTAGCACCACTTTCCTACAGAAACTTGATGACTCCCTGCTTGCACATCTTAGAATTGTTACCCTTATTAATCACTGCCTTGCAAAATTACTTTGCATGCCATGGCTTTGACACTATACTTGCCTCCCACAAATATTTCCAATTCAGTGCTTTCTAGGAACAGACTTCCATCACATCAGCCTGACCAATTCAGTAAACTAGTGGATATAAACTTTGCAAAACTGCTGCAGTTTGGTTTGGTTTTTTGGGTGTCTGTTAGTTGGCGGTTTGGGTTTTTGTTTGTTTGGGATTTGTTTGGGGTTTTTTTAGCTTTGTCTTGGCCTGTTTTTCTTTTATGCTTTGGATTATGTGTCTGTTCTCTTTTGCTGGCAGGTGGGGGAGCTGGTGGGTTGGTGGGAGGGGATATAAGAAAAGGAAAAGTCCAAACATGAGTTTTCTTCAACAGAAGCTGACCCATCTCACTTGAAACAATGCAAAATGGACCAGCAAGTGACTCTGACCACCAGGCTGAAGAGTTATTCTCTGCCATCTTCAATTCTAAGTAAGCAGATTTGGTTTCCTGAAACAGGGAGAACCAAGTCAAGAGTTCATTGAACAGCTGAGCAATGTCTTCCTCCTCTTTGGCTATACACCCTCACTGCACAGCCTCTGAGGACAATCTGTTTGCCTGGAGGTTGAAAACCCTTCAAAACTGTTTCTCACTTGAGTCCACTAATTTTTTCATCTTTTCATGCACACAGCCTACATTTAGGGTCCCTCTTTAGGGGATATGAGAAATGGGGTCTAGTTTCTTTATGCTGGGTCCCTTGTAGTGGGTGAGCACCTTCAGCCTGAAGCTAATAAAAAGACAACAAATAATATAGGGAGTGCAATAATCACCATGGCATCATCATGACAAGTCTAATTCTGTTTTGACAGACTTGAGTGACAGCTCTGTCACTGGTGCCAAGAAAATTAAACTGAATGATGATTCAGATGAGTCAAATTTGTTGAGTTTGTTTATAAATATCAAGTATAGCAACTGCCTCTTGAATTTCCACAAGAAGCAAATGCGTTATTTCTCATGAAATTTTAGGCTTTGTCTTTAAAACTGGGTGCATGTTGTTCAATTCAAAAGACTGACTGAAAAAATCACTTGCCCAAACTAAGCCGATGTCACCTGGACTCCTGATACAGAGCGGAGAGAACAGGATCTATAGCCCAAAAGACTAAGACTGTTGGTTGGGTAGGCATTTTTGCTGAAAATGCTGGAATTCAGAAGCTGCTGCACACAGAAGTAAAAATATGACAAGGAAAAAAAACCTGCTGAAAATTTACCTTTCAAAGAGACTGAAATCAGAACACTTTAGAAGTGTTCTGAGTAATCAGAGTGTAGAGAATAATGAAGAGGAGGGAGTTTAAGGCAAGCTAGTATAGCTGAGGCTGAACTTCAGAGACAGATCGCCTACTTAAGATTACAGCACACAGCATGTTCCAGTGACTTTCTGACATTTCATCTATCTTACTGTATGAGCTGCTTCCAGATCCATCCTTCTAAAACTCCCACTTCTGTCTCTACTTGTCTTTCACTTCCCTCCTCATTTGATGCATTCAAAATTCTCCAGAGTGTTTCAGGAGACAAAAGCCACCTGAGCAACTGACTGACATACTGGTTATCTGGATTTTAATATCAAAATACAGCAGTTCTGTGCATTAGTGCATTTCTGATCAGATATTTTTCGTCTCAGATCCACTTGCATATGGCAAACTTTCCTGGTAGTATACTGGAAAAAAAGGACGTTTTATTTTGTTGAAACAGTGAAATGCATTATTACCTCAAAATCTTACGTAAACTGCTCCTAATAACAACACAACTACATTAAAATATATGGATAGAACTGTAGATTTTAGGTGATAGTCATTAAGAACATGCTTCCTCCCTGGAATAAGAAGGACTTCCCTTCGTGCCATAAATATGTTGATATCTACTGATACTTTTTACTTCAGACTGTAGGAAGAAGGAAAAAACAGATTATGGCTGCCTACCAAAAGAGATATAGCTCTGATGAAATATAGTTTTGGTTGTTGGGGGGAAGTAAAGAAGAACAATTACAACCTCTCTGTCTCATTCTGGACTCAGGTAATATTCTCTAGATTTTGCTGCTTTGACTTAGACTGCTGAAACCAGCACAACTTATCACTACTGAAAGATCTACTCCTTATTGCATCTAAAACACGTTAGACTACTGTTTTCTTCATGGAAAGTAGGATACAAGTCCTATACAAAACCTTGTTTATTTGCTGATACCCATACCAATTCCCATAATTTTCAGGAAGATTTTCAGCATCCTATTCCCTAGGAAATACATTAAACTGCTTCAGTTTTCAGAGTGCATTGATCAAAGTTCTGTAGATTTTTCATGGGCTCTATATCTCAGTAGGTTTTAATATATAACATTGTTTCTCACTTCACAGATTACTTTTAGGTAGAAGGGGTTATTTCTCTGAGGACTGACAATATTTCCCCAAGACAGTTTAAAAAATACACTCCATACTCTGAACTAGGGTTTTTCATTGCGCTCATGGATATTGGAACTCCAGAGAAGTTCCTCTGCTATAATCTGCATCCATAGAAGCTGGAACAGTCCACTGGAAATTTAGGTTTAACTAGAAAAAAAGACAAGAAATTCAGTCTCATCTGCCTTCTGCTGGCACAGAAGAGACTTGATAACTACATTTCCACTAGACGCCTTCAGTACAGCTGAGGAGTTCACACAGATTTTCTCAGGCAGATAGCAAAAATGAGCTAAGAGCAGCAGTTTTTATCATAAAATGAAACCTGTAAAAGTGAATATTTGTAAAATGCTTATAGCCAATCTTAAAACAAAATGCAATGTATTTATATTGTTTTCTTCCTACAAACCTTCATTAGGATAGAAGACAGAAATATATTTTTGTATGTTCTAACTACCACAAAAATTAAGGTGTCTCATAATTCAATTCTCAAATTGGTCTCTGCCATTGTTAAAACTATAGAATTCTAAACTGCTAAAGCAATTTTTTTCTGCTATGAATTCTCATACATGCCTGAGCAATGGGTTAAGAAGTAGGGGGTAGAGATTTCTGACCATCAGAGATATGATTAATTGAATTATGTTATGTCTGTCTTTAATCTGACCTAACACACGTGAGACTTTGTATACAGCAGAATTCCCAATACCTGCCTCAGCCAAGAGAATTAGAATACATCTGAAGAACGAGGTTTTCCTTGCTGTAGACAAAATGAATATGCTTGTTTAGACTATGAAGGTGAGAAAGAATGAAAAGATGGACTAGGTTACACATTCCCAGTGCCTGAGAAAAGAAAGCTCAGCACTGCACTACATAACCTGGCAAACAGTTTTCCCTGATAAAAATAGGAATGCTTTTGATGTGTTAGAGATTTTATTGGGTTTCTTCAATTCATATGTCTTTGAATCTTTTCCAGAGTTGGTCTATATTGAAATGGCTTCACAAAGAGCTACAAATTTCAAACATACTTAATACATTATCATCATTATAAGATTAAAACCTCGGTGTGTTATATAGTTAACTATATAGTCAAGATACTACCATCTCTGGATAACAGAAAATATTATGAGAAAACTAAGGTTAAAGATCAGATTAATTCTAGGAAGTAGTGTGAAGAACTAAAATGTGTCAACAGTGTCTGAGAAAATACAGCAAAAACAAACCTAGAGAATACTTTTGCAAAGACTGAAGTCATATAGTGCCTCAGTCACATCATATTTTTTTCCAAAACATCCAAACCCAAGGAAACTAAAGACAATTTAGGAAATACCCCAAGTTGAGAACAGTTAGCAGGAGACTGCCCAGAGGAAACACCACTCTTAGAATCACAGAATATCCTGAACTGGAAGGGACCCAGAAGGATCATTGCAATCCAACTCTTGGTCCTGCACAAAAATTCCAATGTGTGCCTGAGAGCAGAGTCCAAATGCTTCGTGAACTCTGGCAGGCTTGGTGCTATGACCCTGTTCCAGTGTTCTCCTGCTTCTCCCTATTGCAGAGAAAATGGGCAAGATCAACCTAATTCTTGAGTTTAGAACAACCAAATACAACCACGCAGGTTATTGGTATTTGAAGGGATGCCCTGGTTTCCCTGCAGCCAGTGTAAGCCATGTAACCTGGCTGCTAAAGAGACCCTGAGTGCTTTTCTAGAAAACACAACTATGGTCCTGCCAGCTGCTGAACCTGCAAATGGGAATGCTCAGATGATACCTGCTGCTCCCTATCTGTGGAGGGCACTAGGAAAGCCCATTGTGGAAGGGAAGTCATAAATACCCTTTCAAATTTACAGCATGTGGTAAAAGATTGCACTCTTGAAGTGAAACTGTTCAAATAAATATTGTCCTCTTCTTCAGGGCTAAGTGGTTATGAATTGCCTGCTAAAAGTGTGCTTACAGCTGACCTGTCCCCATGCTGTCTGTAACCCCAGAGCCACGAGCACAGCAAGGGCAATGGGAAAAGGGCTTCCCATCCCACATTCCTTACAAAGTGGGTTTAATCCTGCCCAAGATCCCAGCTCCCACCCTCCTGCCTGCTGCCAGCAGCGCCCCTGCTCCTGCTCAGGAGGTGGCAGGCACCCTGAGGGACTGCAGTCAGTGAAAGCATGGAGGGGTAAGCTACTCGTCAGAGCAAAGGCTTTGGGAACTCAAGCATTGCCAGGAATACATCTAGGCATTGATGCCATGCCCTACAGCTAGGAAAACTATTCAAAACAATGTAAGTAGCAGGCCACTGCACAGTGGCCAACATATTCATTCCATCAAAAACAAATTAGAGTTTTTATGTTTGAGTAGCATAAACCAATTGATGCGTGAAAAAGAACTCAAGCTAAATTAGTGGGAAATAATATGTTGCTTCAAACAAAATTAATTTCTCAGACTTCCAGTAAAACCTGAACTATGCACGCTACAATTGAAGGAAATTTTATTTACCCTCTAACATTTTCAAAACCAGGACATTCTCTTGAATGACAAAATTTCACATTCTGTTATTATATCATTGGAATAATAAATAAAAGTGAAAACAAGTGAAATTTACACGTGAAAACATATTTCAATTGAAAGTAATATAGTTGACCACAAAGATCAAATAATTCTATGGAAGCTATTATGCTAAAATATACTCAGAGATATTTAAATAATTCATTCCAATACCTAACATGGTACAAAAAAATTATTTTCTTATTACTATAATGCATGGTATCTCAAATATAAGCACTTAAATACTTTCTTTACATACCTGCATCCCTTATAGAAACCGAGCAGAATGATTTTTGCCTTAAAAATTAAGGCCTACATTTTACTACCTAGAACAGTAGTTTTAGACATTTTCCCCCATAAATCAAGTGCAACTGTTCATATACACTTAATTTAATAATGCATTTAATCTAAATTTCTATGCAGACATGTGGAAATAAAACACTGTATGTTTGAATGGACTGCCACACTGTTTCCTGCAGTTTGAGCTGCAGCATTACAGTTCATCCACAAACAGCTTTGACCCTAAGAGCAAAAGCAGTCACAAGCTCCCCTGGCTACTATTCAAAGTTTTAAAAAAGGCATATTTCTTGTCTTTCAAAATATTCTTACCTCTTCCTTTGTCTTTTTTGAGATGACTCTTAGCCAGTCTCCAATCATGCTGAGGACAGCTGCAAAGTAAGCAAGCCCAACAAGGATCCAGAACCACACCACTGGCTTATAAAAATCTAGGTATTCAATATCTGATCCCCCTAAAAAACAATAGAGTAAAAATTAGTTCAGACTTAATAGCTGTAGCTGCAAAGATGTTTAAAAATCAATTTTCCTAAAAAAAAAAAAAATTAAATTTCTTACACCTTCTGTATTTTTACCCATGCAAAAATTCCTAGCAAAATATTTTAAAATATTTTGTTGAATTTGAACAAATTATATAAACTAGTACATTCTTGAAAGTAACATCTGGTGTATACACAAATTTTAGACAAAGATTGTTAACAATTCATAATAATTATTGAATGAACACAAACCCATTCAGCTTCTGATATACAGTCATTTATGTCACCTGCTCCAAATAATGGTGCTGCACCAGAGTTTAAAGTATTGTTCCAAAGTGTGCCATGTGCTCATATCCTGAGAAATCTGTTTTTGCAAGAACTTTAAAACATCTCAATACTTACATAAAACCTTTAGACTCAGTTAATTAAAAAAAAAAAAAAAAAAAAAAAAAAGAGTAGCACCTGCATTAACAAGTTTCCCTGGTGGGTAGGCAAACATTGCCTTCTCCACTCTACAGAAGGAAACCAGAGTGCAAGGACTCACCATAAACACCAAAAAAGGAAAAAAAAAAAAAAGTGGATAAAAGAAGTCTGTTTAAGGCAACTTTCAATCACTTATTTTCAGTTTTAAAGCATTAAAAAAAGGATAAATTTCAGAGGTGTCTGTAATAGAGTTTTCAGGTGTAATACAGCTATAAGGAACAGATGTCTTATTTTCACACAAAAAAAAGTTATGTTCATCCAGAGCTCTTGACAGCACCAAATAGCTCACATTTCACATCTTTCATGCACTAAAACAGAAGCCTTAAACTTGGAATTCAGCTGTGTTACAACAAATAAAACCAGACTTCTATTTCGGGCTGCTTCAAGAAGTTTGATATGTGTATCTGCCCATAATTGAAAAGACAACAGTAAAATCTTCTCAGGTACAATAAAGCAGCCTGTACAGATACATAATACTGTGGTTTATGTAATCTGCATCCTATATTGAAACAAATCAAAGGAAAATTGGCCCCAAAATATCAAGCACCTTGTTACAGTATTGAGATTGACTCTCATGGAGAATAATGTTTTTACTTAGCTTTATTATCACAGAGATTACATGCAAATAACAAAGAATTTTACTGATGTCTAGTTTTGTGTGGAAGCCCTCATAGACAGAAATGTTATCATTCTCATGTCAATTACATCTTTTCATTTAAAAAAAAATGCATTGAGCTACAATAGCTTAATCTACTATCCAAGAGATGAATCCACATTGTGAAGGTGGATATACTTTGGTGCCTTGGTAGTCCCAAGCAGAAGACAGGGCTCTGTTTGGAACAGAAGACATCCAGCCACAGAAGGGCTGAGTTTGTCACAGCACAAGGCAAACAAAACACCAACATCCATCTTATGTCAGTCTAGTAAAACAGTATTTTAGGGATGATTCACCCAAAATTTGTTGTAATTCAAAAAATGGCAGATTACCACTATGTCTTTGCTATAGTAATGGGCCATACTCGGTGGTTCATCTTCTTCTTCAGTTGTTCATACAATGCACAATAAAGTATCATAGAAAGTATCCATATAGTTGGTTTTTAAATTTTGGTATATTATGTTTGTAAACCAAAACTGGAACCTAACTCTGCCAGGAAGCACCTCTTTCACAGTTTGTACTTATTTTATTTACAGTAAAGTTAATCACGGGAGTTAGGACATATTCATGTTCAACCAAGTTTTCCATGCTGTCTGGCCAGGAGAGGGCTCCATCTAGCCATGCCCAAAGGAGTTCAGCTTTCCTGAAGTCAAAGGAACAAAAGGTATCCAAAGAAATACTCTAGGATAGCGCTTCAAAGGTAAAACCTTTATTAGCTGTTGAGCTTCTGAACTTCAAGGACTCCTTGGATGATTTTGCAATTTAATCAAGTCTCAAGGAGAGAGAGACATACCTGAGGAGGTTTGTCCTGACATAACTACTGTCTCCTGGGATGCTCAAACTGCCTTAATGAGGTTACCTGGGAATGTCATTAAATAGGATTTCATAGAGAAATGTGATCACAAGTCAACTGTACTGAATTTAAACTACAAGAATTCATTTACTACCAAATTCACTTAGATGGGTATGAATGCATTTGGGTATGAGTACGCATAGCTAAATGTACTTTTCCTGAAGTATATAAGGTAATCTAATGATTTTATGGGCAACATTGTAAAAAGCATATCAATATGATACACTATTATGTTTCTCCTGCAAAGCAAATTGGTTTCTGCAGATCTCTAGGAAGCAAAAATGCTGAGAAGGTAGAAGATGAATTTTGTTGCTTGTTTGGCAAACCCAATTTTGTGGGATGAGGGAAAAACTTTTCCCATCTTTCTTTAGCCTCTACCCAAAATAGGTTAAAACCACAATGAAGAAGAAATCTAGCAGTCTCACTGCTAGATTTACTCACTTGCTAAACTTTTACCGAGAGCAGCCACAGTTCATCACCAAGATGTTTCCTGGTAAAGATTTGATCTACGACTGCTTGAGATCTGTGAGAAAAAGTTTTCCCATCCATCATCATCACAGAATATTGTATTGCTGCTGTCACCTTTCCTATATCTGCCAAATAAATTTTATTTGGGAGTTTCAACACTTCGAAAAACATAAGTTTTTCTATGGCCCAAACATACTGGTTACTAAGGTCAAGAATTCTGTTTCAGTGGAGAAAGGCATCAGTGAATAACTCAGGCATGCTTTAGAACAGATTCTGGTTCTCTGATCTAAGAGATCAGAGTTACAAACATATCTTTTTTACTTGCTAATTTACCTAAAACAAGTACTTTAAAAGTAAATAATTTTCTTCATTGTTGCCACTTTTTTCCCATACTTTCTACAGTAATTGGCTCAAAATAGAAACATGTAATTATATCTGTAAAGTTGGTTGGCTCTGCATTTCTACTTCAAAATTAGAAGGAGAGAATAGAAAATGCTGTCAACATTGAGTGTCTTAATTCCATACCAGCAAAAAATTTCTAGGTTATTCAAAAGTTGGCACTGCAAACAAGAAATGTCTACAATTTTTCATCAGCAGTAAAAATTACTCTGGATATAGAAAATTATATAATCCAGTTTTAATTGCAGAATAACAAGTAGCTGTCCACCATCCCTGTGGTGACAAACACATTTAATCCAGAAATGCCATCTGTCCCACTCCAAAGAAATATGGAGTTCAGCCCTGCAGCTTGAAAGGAATTACCTCTGGGGAACTGAAAAAAAAAAAAAAAACTAAAAATAAGGGTTGGAGGGGAGAGGAAGAATAGCCCATGTGGCAATGTGGAAACACAGAAGGCTGAGCACGAGATACTGCACTGTCAGAGATGGAATGTAAGTAGGCCATAGGAGCCACTTGATGCCACTCAGTGGAAAATGGAGAGCTACTTCAGAAAAAAAACAGATCTGAAACACTCCCCACGCACTGTCCTGCGCAGACACCAATCAGTCAGTGCTCTGCCTTCAGCTTAAAGCACAGCTCACACCAGAAAACCCTGTTAGGGACACCGAGACCTGAGGGGGCAAAGAGCTCTTCCAAATGCCAGAAAAAGCCAGGGAAGCTGTGGGAGGGCACAGAGCTCTCTGGCAGGATGCTGGACACCCCCTGGCTCAGCATGACAGCGATTTCTCGCGGCTGGTGCGTGGGATCACACAGTGACAGCAGATAACTGGGCTGCTATGACCACTAGGTCAAGTGCCCCAGTTCGGCGACATTAAATGAGACTGAAATATCTCAGCTCCCTACAAACTGGGTCTCAGGCCAAGCAACACAGTGCACAGCCATGTGTGTGTATCCCAGTGGTGATACACCAGAGTTGATTACAGAATGAAACAGTGAAAAAACAGCAAGTTAAAAATCAGGGTTCAAACATGGAAAATAAACCGAGCCAAAAAAAACTCCCACAAAAGTAACAAAATACTTGGAATACATTTCTGTAGTAACACTTTCAGAATTCTGTGATCTGTTTCACTGAACCACTTGAGACAATCTTTATGTGCCACTGTGAAACAGACTCCTGATATGCTATTTATAGTATTGCCTTTTATTTAACTTAGTCAAATTTTGGACATGTCACCTGAAGATTTGAAACCTGAAAGATTAATGCCATTAGAAATATTTGAATATACCTTCCAAACTGCCAGCAAGTTAAAGAATTTATCTGTATATTTGAACAATACAGTGTCAATTATACAGATGTATTCATGTGCCTCAGCACTAACCTTAGCACTCAGAAATATATTTCATTGTACTAAAATCATGACACATTCAACATGAAAAGATTTCTTTCTCTTTCACAGGATATTAATAGTTTCGGTTGGGTTGTGTTTTTTGGTTTGGCTTTGGTTGGGTTTTCTTCTGTCATGTTGACAGAAGAAGTGTTGAAGTGTTTCCACTTGGAAACAAGAAAAGGGATGTTTGACTATGTCCTGATATTCCTAAGGTAGTCAGGGCTGTAGTGCAGTTTTTCTTCTTTTTTTGTGAAAAGCTACTATACTCTTACTTAAAGAAAAAAAATAATTCTTTCCCTCAAAAAAAAATTGAACCATTTCTAAAATTTGAAAAATCAAGTAATTTCATAAGACAGATAAGCAATCAGTCTTTTTGGAATACAGTTCATATGTTGTCTTGAACAGGCATTACAAGGGCTTTTCATCTTTTCATTCCTTGCATGCACCAGGAGTGACCAGTCTATATTATTTTTTCCTTAGGGCTTCTCTTGCAGATGAAAACCCCAGGTGAAATTTCCACAGCCTCCAAATAACAACTTGGACTCTGACTAACAAAGGGAACGTTCCCTCACTCTGGTTTCTGGGAATAGAGTACATGTCTCCAGGACAAAAAGAGAAAGTTTAAAAAAAAATCCTGGAGAACTAAAAGAATTTCTAATATGCCACTCTGTACTACAATCAATGATACCAGTCAATGCTACCCTCACTTTCCCGAATCAGATGTTCAGCTATTGGCTCCCTTTAGCTACAGCTTTGAGTAACACACTGTTCTTTACCTCCTGAAAGTTCTTCAGGGCTTCTTTTCAGTCTTATGTGCAGGGGCACCAGAAAGCAGCAAGTTTCATGTTAGCAAAAAATGATAGCCATCTCAGAAATTTATCCCCACACACCAACACATGTGTTAATCAACCATGGGATTATGTGGGGCTTGTAAATTTAGGGTTTTTTCTCTGTGAAGGCAGTTCTCAGAAAAAAGAGTTGAAAGTTTTCAAATATATAGGAATTTAAGGGAACTTTATGGGCCAAAATATATAGGAATTTAAGGGAACTTTATGGGTCAAAACTGACACACATTTATGAATTATCATGCGGGTTTCCAGAGTGCTAAAAGAATCATCAATTTTACTTTAATTGAAAAAAGTACACTTGGATATAATTGCAAATTGGAGCATCACTGCCCACCATTATGCTTAAAGAAGGCAATTTTCACTCTAAGTATTGCTTAAAGAAAAAATAAGTTAGAAAAATGAATAAAGTAATGTCAGTGCAAGGAGTTTTTTCGTTATGTGCTGCATCTAGCACCAAGTGGACTGAAGCATCAGTCTGCTGCTTTGTGCCTCACCATGGCACCAAGAAAAAAAACAAGAGAACCAGAACCAAGACCAGCATGCTCTAGATCCACAATAGTCTGTCATAACCAACTTGACCACCTCTTTTACAGCCTTATACAGCATTACAGGTATTAACTCTTCATGTTTTCTCTTGTTTGTGACACAGTTTTTCAAAACTTCAAGAAGAGTTCTCCAGACAAAGCCTACCACGAAAATATCAGTGACCCTTAGTGTCCACTCTGTAGTTATGACTTACTTAAATGAGAAACAGGCAAACCAAAAAATCATGAAGAAAATGTACTATTTTGTTAAGGTGCAAAAAGTTCTGCATACTTCCTCAAGTTTAATAAGGAAGCCTAGTTCTTACGACAAATTCTATCAGCTCCATTGGGAATTGCAGTGAGAGTTTTCTTCAAATAATTTCATACTTACACACCAATGACTGAAAACTTCCACAATGCAAAGCTCAGTCAATTAATACCTTACCTACTTTTCAAAATTTTTGTTTAAATGGCCAATTATACACTGCAAAGAAAACAAAAGGACATTTCTGGAAAATCCTTCAAGTCACCAGCCAAAACCAGAGTATGGTAGTTCACCCAAAGATTATAATAATATCGACTTCATCCCTGTGGAATATAGTCCCATGGGAATGTTAACCTCGCAGTTATGATGGAGACAGCCATCTAATCTTGTTCCCCTGAGCACTGTCTGGGCCAGTACAAACCCCACTGCCCCTTTGGGTCAATAACGTTTTGCAGTTGAAATACAAGTCTTATGCATGTTGCTCAAAGAAACTCGAAAACATTTCTGATGCTTTGAAATAATGGATTTACAGCAGGATTTTAAATTAAGTAAAGAATATCTTTCAAGTGAACCATAAAAGGCCATCAGGTATAGAACAATGCAATTCAAGGACATTCTGTAGAAAGAGAAAGTGTTTCCAGGTAGAATTTAAAAAGCAGACAATGTAGGAAAAAAATTATGATATCAAATGTTCTACAAATAGAAAAGTCTATGGAAATTTATAATGGGAGTAATGACAAATGTACTCAATGTTCTAGTTAGAGCCAAGTGGGCCATTTCACATAATGCTTTACAGTAAATATAACCAGGCCTTTGTACACTATCATTTTTATTCCCTGTCACACACATACCCTTCAGGAATGAAAGTCTAAAACACCCAGTTCTTGACTTGGAAACAGCATGCATTTTTTATTTCATGCTAGTTGTTATCTGACCGGAATCACAAATTCTGAAGACAAAATGAAAATAAGAAAAAGAACACCGGAAAGAAAATGGAAAGGCAGAAGTCAAGACACACACAAAGACATTTGGAAGCATCACAAATAACTATGTAAAAGTCAAAAGAAATTTCATTTGCTATTTTACAGCTCAGTTCTATAATTTACAAGAAGCTTTGGCAAGTTTGCAAGCAGTCTAAAAATGAAGGCTGCCTGAGTAGCTTAGTATCTCCAACAAAAGCTAAATTTACCCCCATTTTACCCATATCATTTACAAACATGTCAAGCAGTTCCAGCACTTTAGAAGTCCTTGTTGGACCTCACCAAACTGAAAAACTTCTGCCACTGACAAGCCCCATCAAGGCAAAATTTCAGGCATGTCTACAAGAGGAGTTACCCAACTTGAGAACCTGAAAACTTGGCACAGTTGGACTCTCAGCCATGGGCACTGACAGGACACAGGAAGATCCCACAGCACGTGAGTAACTACTAAAAATAATTCCTTCCAGCAGCCTCTCACTGGGACAGCACAAAAGGTCTTGTCAGCTACCTCTGCCTTGCACAGAGTTCAGAGGTGGGACAGAGGCTTTTCATGAGAGAGATGATGGTTCTGTATCAGCAGAAGCATCAGATCAGGCCAAGGAAAGCAAGCCCAAAGCTCTGAGTTCCTGATCCTGACCTCTACACATCACTGACTCGGATCAATGTGCTTTCTCTGCACATACAGCATATGCTTACTCAAACCTAGGAAGTGAATTAACACCTCTGACATGTTTTCAATGAAAAAAGATGACACAGAGAACTGACCCAGACTTTTTTTCCGCTTAGCATATCAAAGTTATGAAACTAATTCAGCTTAATGGAACCATAAAAATTGGACACGTTGTCTACAGGTTGTGCTAAAACTTCTCCTGACATTACAAAAAACTCATGGGCAAGTATGTACTGACAGTCACAGAAGTAGGATCCAGAAGATCCTACAGAATACAGACATTTCAATGGCAGAAAGAGAGCTCTGGAATATTTTGAAAGTAAGGGATGCACACAAAACTTACACCACTTCACAGGGTGAAGTATTTTAAACAAACATAGCTGAAAATATATATTCAGATTAAAATACTCTATTAGTGCTTGCACTTTGTAAGTCAGAAAATGAAAAAATTTCGACCAAAATGAAACCTTACTTAATTTTTGATAATACAGGAAGAGAAAAAAAACAGTAGGTAGAGACATGCACGATGAATTTCACTGTTCCACCTCCTGTCTCTACATTGTCATATCAACCAAAAGGAGGACAAGCCCTGTCACATGAATGATGAAGGATAGAACTGGGAGAGAGGCACCACAAGAGAGATACATCTATCCCAAAGCCAAGAAAACAAATACAGAGTAAATACCACTGTGTAAAACATTATAAGACAAAGAGTTACGGAAAAAATCTTACCTGCAACATAGTCACCAAATCCAATGGTAGTTAAAGTGATAACCACAAAGTAAATTGCATCTAATGTATTCCAGCCTTCTATGTGCTTGAATATAACTGCAGGAAGAGCAACAAACAGCACGCAGCCAAACAGTATGAATATTATTGTTGAAATGATGCGAATCTTTGTCTGACTCACATTCCATTTCTGGAAAGGGAAGGGGAAAGAGAGGAAGCCCATTGTTAATAAAACTGCACCAGTGCACATCAGCACCCATCACCCCCCAGTGTGCACTACATAGCTCTAGAGGACACTGCCTTATAATTCTCAAACAAATGGGAAAATTCAAGTAGGATTTTATTCTGAAAAGGGTTTCAAAGCAAACATGACTATCCTAGGAAACATTTGCCAGCAGTAAATGCAGACTAAGGCTGGACTCTTCACAGGTGAGCAGAATGTATAGATTCACTAATATTAACAGCTGATTATATAAAAGTTTTGAGGGCTGTCTAGATATTCAAATGAGTTACAAGTAGTGCATGCACCTGCAATTTCTCTAATTTTGTACATCCACAAACAACCAACAAAATAAGGTGAATTTTAACCATACAGTTCTCTGCAATCAAATAATCAGCTAAACAAAATTCTACAAAACAGAGCTGGAAGGGATGCAAGAGAGCCAAAAGACAAAACAACCACCTAAGCCACTGCAAATACATTACTGGCCAGGCAACATGTGATCACGTTCTTGTCATCTGATAATTTTCCTAATGCTTAACCTCCATCTCAACTCCTCCTGTTTAAGTGTACTCTTTATGGTCTTATCCAAGACAAAAAGAAATTGCTAATTTTCTCTTTCCAGCAAACTTTCACAGGTGTTCTCTTTCAGTTACATGTTCTTTAAACTAAATAAATTTATTTCCTTTTCTTCCCCTTCCTATTTTTCTTGAAATTCCTTGGCACCAGCAAACTAACCCATGCTTCATTAAGTGTTGTACTCAAAAGTAGATATGAAAAAATAGCACAAAATGGATTAGCCTTTCTTGTGCTTTGCCTATTTCCAGTTTTACCTATTTTCCATGTTATTATGATGTTAACCCATGTTAGCATGTTAACCCCTAGAGTCCACAGAGCATTTCCAGAAAATTGCACCTAGACAGCTGTTTGCTGACATACAGCTGCATATTTTATTATTCCTTCATATATTACTTTGAATTTGTCTTGCTTGAATTTAATCGTATCTAGTCAGACTGCTTTTCAAAAATTTTAAGATCATTTTGATGCTCCAAGTTTTTGTTGTCTCCCCAGCTTGAGACCATCTGCAGATTTAATGAACCACGTCATTTAGCTGTTGTGTATGCTATTAACATTTTTTCTAAACTGCACTAAAGCTAGAACAGACCCCTGCAAAACTCCATTTTGCAAGCCCAGCCAATCTGACATTTTCCATCCATCCAATGCATGCCAGTTCAACCTAAAAAGAAGGGATTATACAAGAAACTATCACAGAAATCGACTCAAAATGAAATCACGTTGTTCACAATGGATGTTTTCTTGTTTTTAAGTTTCAGTGGGAACTGTGTTTACAGTCAGCATGACCAAGGTCGAGCTTTTATAACCCAAATCAGAATAACAGCTTGTGTTATGGCAACATAAAAATACCTGCTCTGACCCATCAACATCTCCCAGTTCTTTAGGCAGGCTAATAAATGGAATTAGGGACTGTTCCAGACTGCAACATCTAGATCAGATGTTGTCAAAAGAGGAGATGATACTGCTTTTTATGTTGGGGCATTCTTGTAGGAATTCATCCATTAGAAAAAATAAAGGAGAATCATTATGTCTAGGAGCAAAAGGGAGGAACAAATTGATCTCAGAACTTCTATACCTTTAAGAAAAGAAAAAAAAAATGTTATGAAAACTCAAACTGTAAAATGTTCTTATGGAATGTTCTTGCCTTTTCGGGCAAATCTCAATGGAAATCTATGTTATTCACCAGTACCTTGTCTGGACATGAATTGATTTTCAGACCCGAAAATGCATGCCTTTTCTTATAAAGCTTTCAAGCTTGTGTTTGCCAATTGCATAAGACTACTTAGCACAGGCCCAGTTTGCTTTATATCAAAAACAAAGCCATGTCAGATCCCTTCTATAAAGAAAAGGTGTCCTGCATGCCAGGGCAGTGTTTGATGTGGAAAACCAGTCCTAACACTTGCAGTGCTGATGCAAACAGCTACAAAGTTGTTCACTAAGCATTCACTGCTTCAAAAATCTCAGTGAATACGTTCATCACAATCTATATAAAAACCTTTAAGGGTAAGCATCACAGCAAGCTTACGAGTAACAAGGGCAGAAGAAAACCTAAATTCTTTGAGTCTATTCCTCTTCCCAACCATAATCATGGTGGGGAATGTGTCTTCACCCAATTCTCAGAGGTGTTCATTAGCAAGTTCAGACAAGCCCTTCTCACCTTTTCCTGTACAGCTGATTATAACAATGAGCTATATCTTGTTTTTGAGGCTTTCATCTCAGTTATGAGATTCAGAACAAGCAGAAAAATAACCCAAAAAACAAAAACCAAACAAGGCAGGCAGCATACTCACAACAAAGGTATCTTCTACTTTGGCAATTCCTTTTCCAAAGATTGTCCCTAGTTGATCGCCAACACCAGCCAACAGAAAACCAAACAGAGGAATTCCCAATAAGGCATAGATGATACAGAATATCTTTCCACCTTGTGTGCGTGGGGAGATGTTTCCAAAGCCTAAATTATGAACAACTTGAGATGTTTAAGATGTTACACATAATACATTATAAAAGAACTGCAGGAACAAAACAGTTAAAAATAGGCTAACCAGGTTAAACATATGACACAGCAAAACACTGAGAGAAATTAAATGAAAATGTAGGTCATAGAACCCTCACTGAGCTACTCTCTTATCATCTACTACATTTAGTTAATAGCAATTGGTTGATCTATGCCCTAGGCTGCCAGTGTCTGTCACTGGGCTTTTAACAGGCTGCAGCACCTGTAAACGACACACCATTTTCCTTCACGTGGGCCAAGTTTCAAAGTGAAGCAGCTTAAAAACCCCAAACCATTTGGATGAGCAAAACAGGGATTTCTACCATAAATGGGACTGCCTAGATTCCTCATTGTTAAAGGCTTTGTTTCCTGTGAACCAAAAGCTTAGTTCATGGCTCTGTCTGTCCATTTAAAAGTGGAAATCATTTTGTCTTCATAGGCTCGTGTAAAAGAGCACCCCAAATTCCTCTGATGGCTCGACTGCTGCTGGTCCACTTAGAACACAGAAAGTGAACACCAAAAGCACAGGGCCCAGCACTGTGGCATGCCCTCAAGTACATCTCCTAGGATCAGCATTTAATGATTTGGACAAGGTCACATGGACAGAACCCTACAGACAAGTTTCATGAGCTTAAGTCCTGAGTTTTAATTCAAACATTTTTCTCCTCCAAAGGATCACTCATTTTTGAGGGAGCAGTAGCAGTAACATCCCACAATTTCTGACATTCTTTCACTTTTTAGCAGAACAACATGCCCTTAAAAGGAGACAAGAGGGAAAACTTATCATAAAAAGGCTTTAGAAATTACACAAAAGCTTCTTTAACATTATATTCTTTTTAGAAAAATAATTTGCAAATAAAAAGCAAAGTGGTTTAGCATGTAATTGAGAGATTTGTCAAAGTGTCTTAAATTTTTCATGAGGAACATTGTATGCACACATCCCCCAAAGAAAATCCAATTTTTCTGAAAACAATCCGACAAATTTTAATTTTAAAGTAGCTTAATATTTTTTCACAATGTGACAAAATTCCCATGATATAGAGCACATTTAGTGAATGTCTTAGTTATTTATCATCATTTGTATTTAAATATTCTGAGCATGATGGTTTAACATATAGATTTCCTTTATGAAACCAATTATCTTAATTTTTGGTTCTGCTCTCATGCAGGTAAGCTACACCAAAGCTCTGTTGCTAAAACTACTTTTTCCACAAGACAAACTGTCCCTCACTTAACTTGGAAAGGATTGCTCAGAGAAGCTGTGGATGCCCCACCCCTGGAAGTGTTCAGGGTCAGGTTGGATGGAGCTCTGAGCAATGTGGTTAGTGTAAGGTGTCCCTGCCCATCGCAGGGAATTAAGAAGCAGGTGATGTTTAAGATACTTTCCAACCCAGGCCATTCTATCATTCATTAAAAAAAAAATAAATCACACTGGGAATATATTTTACTCCTAGATAATTCACTCTCAAATCAAATTCCAGATTTCACTTATGTAAACAACAAATGCAATATTGATAGAATTCAGTTAAAGAAAGAAAGTTGATACTAAAATTTTCCCCTAATCTTGACTAATAAACTCTGTAAGAAGAAAAAAAAAAAAAATCACTGGATTGTCAATGACAGGTTGCAGAGTCCTACAATTTTGTAAATGTTCCCTGCACTAATATACAGAAGAAAAACCTGACACAGAAAACTGGGAAAAACACTGCAATTTTAGACCAACCCAATATGCTTCCCTCAACCAGAGTCAAGGCTATCATCGTCATTCAGGAAATTTCAGCTCAACTGAGTTCAGTCAGTCCCTTCATGCACCAAGGAGTAAAGATTCAAGTTTTAAAATAAAATTAGCTCATCACCAACCAAAAAGGGACAAACAGATCCAAGCAATCTGTTTTCATAAACTTGCCTGTTTATGCACCAATAGAAGCTTGAATTGTTCCAGGTCATAATTCCTGGGAGGTCTTAATGCAATTCAGAATCAGGGATCTGGATACACCAGATTTAGAAACTCATGCTAGGGGATTTGGCAGTCACTTTTTATTTACTTCTCTACAAAAGCAGTGTCTTGCAATGGTGACAAAACACCAGCCCAGTGGAGCACATGCCAAGCAGGCAGTTTTGCTTGGCTGGCCCCATAAAACAAGCAGGCACTCTGTGAGCATCCCAGAGCTCTTAGAGAGGATGTTGCTCTGCAGCATGCTTCTCATCTGCTGCTAATTGGTATTAGGACACCAAGTTCACATTCAGCTCTGGGTATTCTCCCTAAATCAGACTTATATCTCCCCTGAAGGAAGGATGGTAGTTGACTTTTATACTCATATTCTTGTTTTTCATCCTAAAAGTTGTCAAATGCTTTTCTTCCACAAACACAGAAAAGGCACTGCATGATAATTGCATTATTAAATCACACATTACTGGATAAAATAACACTCTACCAGGTAGCAGTTTATTTCAGTCCAGATGCTCACTGAACATAACACAAACCATGGGGAGGGTACATTCTTTACTGACCTGATCTACCAAGGGGTTTCCGTCACACATTAATCACATTTCCTACTGTGTCATGTTTTATAACAGTCTGCTGCTGTACACCACAGACTACTTTGGGAGTTACACAAGTTGTCCTTAAATCCTACTCTCAGCTTCTCCAGTGAAAACCTAATCCATTATTTATACAACGGGAGAGGAAACATATTTATATTTCATATGGTTGATGTAATTCCCAAGGGGTTTGTGTCAGAAAAGTATTATTTCTTTCTTTAAATAATTATAGTAAAGATAAAAGAGTCCTGTTGCTAGGTAAAAACCAAGGAAACCTTACTTTTGGGCAAGTCATAGGAATGTCACTCCATATCCCTGCATACCACAGAGCTCCTGCATGTGGGGGTAGGAATGTCTGGCCCCACTGCAGTAGCTCCCTGGAATGTTTTCACTTCCAAGTTCCCTTTTCCACTCAAGGGGCAGCATAAAGTCTGGCTAGGATTACCTTGCTCACAGAGAAATCTCGGGGTACCAGACACATCATAACATGGACTGCTGCCTTTTCCCTGCCTCAGAGCTCCTTGTTTGGATGGGATGGGGACAGGACTGCACAATGCAACTGCACAGTCAGCCTCAGAACCTTGCTTATTCTTCATATTTTCAGTCCTACGCAGCTCATTCCTTCCCTTGTTTCTGAGGGGGAAGTTCCTAGAACTGGTCCATGCCCCACTTCAACCAGGTTGCTTGGGTTTGGTTGCAGAAATTAACATTTGCTTATTCAAACTTCTAAATTCATTGGAAAGCTTCCCTCCAAGCTTTTAACCAATGCTATCTGCCATGAACAGTACAAAGTTTAACTTGCCAAATGGGGTCTCTTTCATCCAAAATACTGCCAGTGCCCTTTTCAGACTGCCCTTTCCCAATGCACCCTCCCCAGTCACTTTCATAAACCCCAAATCCCTTTCATGTTCTGCTAAATTCTTAGTGTGCCTTTAATGGACAAAGGTCTTGTCTCTGAGAAGCAGCTGTGGACAAGAAATGCATTTTACAAGGAGCTTCCAGTAACCCTTAAGTGTATTCTGATTCTTCAATTCTGCGCGGATTTAGAATAAAAACCCATTGTAAGTAGATTGTAACTAATTGCTCCACTCAACAAAGTAACATATTCCAGGGTTTCAGCTCCACACTCCTAGGTGTCTCTGAGATTCAATCAGGTTCGAGTGGAATCTCTATCCTTTTGGTCAGCAATAGAGGAGGAAGCAGGGATATGCAAGATGAAGGAAAAAAAAACCCAAAACAACCAACAAAAAAACCCAAAATGAGATTTTATTGGATTCTTTACTTTCACCTTGTCTTTTTTGGCATATTTCTGGGAGAATGAGAACATCTGTAACTTTCTCATGAGAAGCAGATTCATGTTAAGTAGATATTAGTAACTTTAATGACTATATATTACTGCTTTTGATCAAGACAATGTTTGAATTTTCAAATTCTAGTTGAGTCCTCCCCCCATGACAAACAAGAGATTATATTGCAAATACGGAAAGGCTTGAAATACTATAAATTCTCATACATTTGACAGAACACTTTTGTTTAGATAGTGAGTATCCTTGTATTCAAACCTTCATAAATTTTTTTTCTGTTTTAACTAGAGAAAAAGATCCATTTGCTTTCTAACCAATATCTTCAGAAAACTCTTAGCTGTGTAGATGTGTAGATACACATTTTCAAATTGGATTAGATATATAGAGACTCCAAATGAGCATGGTTTTTACATAAAATTCCTAGACAAAGCAGGGTATCTACTGAAACTATCTAACTGCAATTAAGTATTTCTCATGTGAGAGATTATAGCTGCTTTTGAGAATTCTAAGACTAGATTTTACTTGCTAAATTGACTGGAAGAGAGTGCCATCACCTATGATTCATTGATTTCAACTACCTCGAGTGGGATTGAAAGTTCTGAGGAAGTTCTGAAACATTTCTTCATACACAAGGAAATGTAAACTCAAATAAAAGTAAATGCTTTCTCCGTGTTTATGACAAACCTCAGATTACAAAAGGTATCATTCATGAGGTATCAAAAATAAAGTGAAAATTATCCCAAATTAATGCTGTATATTTTGAGGTATGAGAAACTACTCTCAGCAGAAACAAACCTCAGTAGGTTTGGATATGCAGTCCATTGATGGAACAGCTCAATTCTGTGGGATAAATGATTTGGTGAACAGGCACACAATTACACCAAAGTGGATTACAGGAAGTTGATACTGAGAGCTCATAGAGAAAAGGCAGAGCTCCTGGCTGCTGACTCCCAGAGGCTGGAGCCATGGCAAGCAGCTGCCATGGCCTTGGCCCCAGCCACCAACCCCTGAGTGCACTGCCAGCAGCAGTGCCTGGGTTCATGTGCACCCTGACCACCCAGCTCCATCACAGTGATTGCCCTTTTCAAAGGGCACACGTGGCTTTTGATACTGAATGGCAAATTGATTTTGAGATCAAAAGATGTTTTTTTGCAGGCCCTGAGGAGCTATCTGATGAAGTCTTTATAAAAGGTACCTCACTGAATTTCTAGAACATGAAATGCTTTTTTCCCTTTGGATCACCACTTGGGCTCAGGAGATTAGCATTAAATACATCCATGCCCAATAGTGCCAAAGCAGAGATATGCACTTAAATCACAGATGGATAAGATGTCCCTTTTAGCTTAAATAATGGTCTAGACATAATCATTAAACAAAAAAGCAATGTTTGCACCCATACTGACTATGGGCAAACCCTTGCATCGACTCCAGAAATAGCAAAACTTCCATGTTTGTGCTCATTGTGTGGGGAAAATTTCCACATTTTTACACTAATCACTTTTCCTTTCCTTGTCTTAACTCCTTCCTATACTCCCAGTTTGACATGCTTGTGTATACCTGTGCTATATATTTGCCTATTTACAAACACGTACTCCATGAGGTTTTTATGGCTTTGGACAACTATAACAGCTTTTCCAGTTCATGTGACTTAGCAAAGTAGGTAGAAAATTCCTATTCCCTTTTTACAGGCAGGTAACTGAAGCACAGAGTGAAGGGGAGTCCAAAATTCTCTATATCATAAAGATACAACAAACATGTCCCACCAAATTGGTGGCTGAGGACTATGCATTACACCCACCCTTAATTAGTGAAAGGCAGTCATCTGAAGCCCTCAAAGACCCTCAGGTGTGCTCAGGATAGAGATACACAGAGATAAATATTGCCAATATCTACAAATTCTGGTCTCCCCTCCTGTCAGGGCCAACATTCCTGAATATAAGCAAGAGGATCTGAAGGTTGAACAAGTACAAGCATTGTTTTAAAATCTGAACCCCAAATGAATACAAATACTCTTGCTTTGACAGTACAACATTTCTGTGCTATATATACACAGGAATTCTTTCACCCATGCACATACTATGTGTTACAGCCCTCGCTCACAAGCTGTTGCCTGTGGATCCCATCAGGAGTATGCAGATAGTGCTCCTCCTCCAAGTTAATTCATCAATTGCATGTACAGAAAATAATTTAACTTTTAAATTTAAGAAATTCTGGCATGAATCCTCCTGATGGAGGTGCCCTGTGCAATAACAGAGGTGAAGCTCTCTCTATTTTAGACCATGGTCTGCTGGGAAACTGAAAATCTCTGCTTTGCAGAAGTTTGGCATAATTTCTTCATAGAACTTTTTAGGGTGGGAAAGACCTTTAAAGACTGAGTCCAACCTTTAAGCTAACACTGCTAAGCCCAGCATTAAACAGTGCCTCTAGGTGCCACTTCTACACAACATTTATATGCCTCCAGGGTTGATGACTCAACCACTTCCCTCACCCACCCCAGCTTCTAGAAGTCAAATCTGAGTTTTAGTCTGTGATTTGGGAACCATGTTGTCACAAATTGCTTCTGTTTATTGAGTGTTTGGCATTTTCTGGATTCCAAACTACAAGATTCTGACTTTTAGCACTAGCTTGTAATTCTGTGTCATGAAACTGCAAACAGATTATTTAGAGGGTTATGAGGTTCTGTCTCAAAAACAAATAAATTTAAAATAGTGATTTTTAATCTGTCTGAAAAAAAGACATTACCAATACTTCTCTTATAACTAGGAATAATAACAGGAAAGCCTAGACTGACATTAATAAAGTGTGCAATATTCAAGAACTGACAAGACAGGGGTTGATCTCCTTTCAGTGGTTTCTTTTCATCTGTGTTCTGTGGGAGCACTAATCAAATCAATAAAACTTCTTGTAAAAGAACAGGCTATAAATATTCATAGAAAGTAAGTTTCCTTCAAGTCAAAGTGCTGTACTGGAGAGGTGAAAGAGTATTCCAAGAAAGATCTGTATATGGATATGGCTGTATTCAAGAGTTCACATTGAGTTGCTAAGGCAATTTCTAAAGGAACTGGGTAATGATTGTTAAAATACTCTTATCAGTTTAAACCTAAGTCAGATGGCTCTGCCTCCCAGCACAGATTCTGCATTTCATTCAGCTGTCACTTTGTCCAGTAAAGAGTATCTACATCTCACCAGTAGTAGAACTTCTGTGCTTTTTTCAATTATTTGCCTGTTGTTGTTGTTACTGTTTGCAGTAATTTTACCTCTCATTGTTATTCTAGCAAAACTGAATCAGCTCCAAAACCCAAAAACTCTCACTTGTTTCTTTCCTATAAGTAAGATTGCTTCATGGGAGCAAGATGCCAGGCTAACACAGCTAACAAAAACATTATGTACTCTAAAGTGAAACATTTATCTTCCATTATTTCATGAAACTTTTACTAGCCACATATTCTTACCAAGTGTAAACACATATAAAATATAAGAAAGCAACATTTACTCTCCAAAAAAATTAATTAGCAATATACTGATGTGTAGATTAAGTAGTTGTACCAGGTGATCCACAAAAAATAAAAGTGGTGAATTTTAGATGTAGTGACAAAAACAACCTGATGCTACAACTTTAATGGAAATTTGAAATGAGCTTTTTCTAGAGTTTGATGGCTTTCTTACAATACCTTTCCTTTTGTTCCCTAGAAGCAATTGAAGAAACAGGTTTGCATTTTTGTTTACCAATAAATCAATTCTCAGTGAGTGCTGGGTAAAACAGGCTCTTGATGGCCTCTCCATCCTAGGGGCAAGGCAATCCATATACTTTCCTGCAGAGTGGAAAACTACCCTGCCTGTACATGTTTCTGTCTTCCCTACAAAAAAATAAAACATGGCAAAAGTGCTTACGAATTAAAGTTATGCCAGACTTAGAGCAACAAACTGTCAACACACCTTGGTGTTGGTGAATTCAGAGATTTAAAACAAGAACTGCAAATCCCAAAATCCTGCACTCAGCAGATTTGGACCTCAGACCATGACAAGCTGATAGAAGAGGTCAAAATGAGTACAGGTATCCCGACCTGTTAAGTAAGCCACAATCCACTTTCTGATTTTAAACTTTTTTTCCCCACACTCCTTGTTTCACTTCAAGAGGCCTTTCCTCACATCAGTGCTCAAAAATGAAATTATTTTGCCTCATCAATTTTTTCTTCCTGTATCTATTCTTCCTTGTAAGCTACACATACACAGCCCATGTACGCGGCGAAATCCTGGCAAAAACAGCAGTCCAGGGGAGATGGGCATTAACAATAGAAATACCTGTAGAAATATCTATATCAGGATAGAAAAATTCCTCATTTGCACATATTTAAATATAGACTTGCTTAATACTTGCAAGACAAATAAGAAAAATATATGTCTTCAAGAGGAAATACATGCACACACATTATTTTCTGCATAATGTCAAAGAGCTGAGTATTTTATTTCTAATAAAAATGCTTCTCTATGTAGTCCTACCAGCATAGTATAAAACACAAAAGTTTAAGGTTAAAAAAAAATGAATACTACCAAGTTTCTAAAATAAAATGCTCTGAAGATTTTTACTCATATTATTTTCTTTAAAAAGAAAACAATTTTTTCGCCATGTACCACAAGGTGCATGAAGGTGGGAAGTACTCTTACTTCTTCTATTCTCATTTTTTCCCCTCCAGTAATCTTCAGAATTAACACTAATACAGAATCTTTCAAACAGAAAAAAAATTAAGCACCATGCATAAATAACTTCCCCTGAATTTCCCCTTTGACTTCCAACTACTTACATGTTACATGCTTGATTTAGCAAAGCAAGTAAGATACTTAACTTTAAAAATATTTACATTTATCTCTATTCAGGTAACATTTAAATAACTGAGCATGAGCATCCTCATTCTTTCAGCATATACATCTGCAAAGATGAACAAGGACACACTTTGTCAAAGAAAATTCTTAGCAAATTTTCAACTGATTTTTCAACTCCACCATGACAGAAATCACGCTGTCACCAGCTCTTTCATTTCACTGAATTCCACACCATGTAACAAAAGATTTTTGATCAAATGTCATTATCCAAGCAATTCAAGAAAGTGCAATTACAAGACTGCAGAAATATTCTGAGGAACAAGAATTAATTTCTACTTACACAGCTCTCAGTTTTTAGTGACTTTAAACTACACAGGTGTGTGGGATATTCCTCTGCAGTGAAAGTGCTTCAAAAGACAGAGGAAGATGAGCCTTTCTGTTCTCACCAGCATCCTACCAATGTCTTGCCATGCCTGCCCCATGCCTTCATCCAAACCACAAGTGAGCTACCACTCTAGACATTCTCACTTGTTTCTTTGGCAAAGAGAGCAATCTAAAGATAGGGATCTACAGAAAAGAAAGTTCTTATAAAAGTTTGTGATTCTAAACAGAAGTTCCTAAAAGAGCAGTAATTGAACATAAAGTTATCTCTGTGCATGTTGTAAAGCCATTTAAATTACTATTGTCAGGCAGTGCAAAATAAATTCCAAGTTTTGTGCTTTTAGTACACTGAAGTATTTTGTTTTAATTCCCTGTTTGCTTTTGAAAAAAAGCCAGTATGATTTACAGTAGATTTACAGGAATTTCAGCACATAGCAATTGTGAGCAATTATTTCCTTCACACCTCTTTTTAAATATATAGGCTGTGATTTTTCTTTTACAAAGCAAGTGGAATCTTTTAGAAGTCTCTAATCACCTCACCTGCACATATGAAAGTAATTCAGACTGGGATAGAACGCTTCATGAGACAGAGAAGGCTTTCAGCTAAAGATCTTATGTTGATATGATCTTGTATTTCAGCTCACAGGGGAAAAAAACACTAAAACAAAAATATTTTAAAATTGGCTGCATGTAAAGATACTTCTCAAGCATTATTCCACTTCTTTTCCTCCAAAGCTGTGAGCTTGGAATACAAATAGCTAAGCTAGAGTGGACTGAACCATCTGCCTCTACAAACACAGCCCTGGGGCTTGCTTGGACTATGAGATATGTACACACCCTCTTCTAGTCAGGTGTGGAATATGGTCTCAGACCAATCACACCAACCTAGAGTGAAAAAAATTTTTTAAAAATTAAAAAAAAAATTTTAAAAATTTATATAACAATTTGAGCATTTGACCTCAGATGATCAGCTCACACATTTAGTTTCTCACCCTTATGGCTGTGAGGAACTAGGTACCACCTATCTCTTCTCTGGTCTTCCCAAAGGACTCCCAGATATTCCCCCAAATTTTAGATCCCAGTGGAGACTCTCAGCTTTCTGTCCTATTTAAATCTAAATTACTTGAGGGCATTTCATACAGTGCAGAGTCTGACAGCCCACCTGCAAGCAAATAATGACCCAGGGAAGATACCAGAAGCTAACAAAGTCCTGACTGCATTACACTGCCAAACAGTAAAACGAAGGCAGAAAAGGAAAATAAATGGCCTTTGAGAAGTGCATATTGATGTGGCTCAATATAAAAGTTTTAAGTTTAATGGATGAAGGTTTGATCTAGTTCCTACTTTGGATGAATAGCTTTGCCAATTTTAAATCACAAAAGCCTCCATTTACTTTTTTCTCTGTCTCTCCTTAAGTGTCAGTACATGTTCTGAAAGCCACAGCTCCCTTTTCATCAAAAGCACAATATCTCTTTGAACTGAGAGACATGTAAAACTTTTTCCTGAATATAAAATAATATTGTTTCTCTTCCCCTAAAACATGAAAGCGTATGGAGATATGGACAGCACAGCAATTATTCAAGCTAAGGACAATAAATCTTAATGACTTTTAAATAGAGCTGTCCCTGCACTGAGAAGACACATTAATTAAAGCATACCCCATGCTCTTTTTCAGCCTTTTAAGGTGGATTAAAAGAGGGATGTAAGAACAGTAATATTTATATATTTTTTTCTTGTAAGAAGAGTAATATTATTATTAATAGCATTTCCAACAGATAGCATATATTGATGTTAATTTTTCTATTGTTACTATCACACTCTGAAATGCATTGCAGAAAATAACATTTGACAATTAGCTCCACTGAAAGTCACTACTACTCTATTACTACCAGGAAAAGAAATAGTAGCTTAGGCTCATCCTTAATCATAGGCAAAGTTTCATCAACATTTCAGCTGCTGTGAATTCTGTATTAGGTCGGTTTGGAAAAGAAAATGCAGAGAATTTCAAATTCCCCAAGATATATTTCAGGAAAAAAAAATCTATACAGAGAAGGAAATATGCATTAATTGTCTTTAAATGCATTTGTGTTTTCACACAGAAGGTATTTGCCAGAAAACAAATTTAGATGTCATCTTCTCCCTCCAAAGATTTCCATTTTTATTTAGGAATATGTGATCCTGAAAATGACACCAACATAAGCAAAACTGTCTATCCTAAAGGGTTTGTAATAATGCAAATACTGCAAATTAGTTTCTTCAATTTTTTTGGCAAACAGCAACAGTTGATTTTGCAGAAGCCTGCATAAGAATTGCAAACAGAGAAAACAATGCAATATATACTTCCCCATATCACTTGCTTTATACTCAGTTTGACATGGAAGTTTGAGTTGCTAGCTGGTGTCCAAATACCAAAACAATACAAAATTGTCTCCTATTTTAAATAGAACTCCTAAATGGAATGAATATGGAAAATTATTACTCAAAACATTTTGCAGCTCCAGCTGCTTTTGCTTACAGGATCTTATTTTTCCTCAAACATCCAGAATGGAACCTAGCTGGTATAAGTGAGAAAACAGTTACTGTTTTAAAAATATCCCATCCAAAGCCTACATTAATTTGTTTACACTGCAATTGTCTGATTCCACTAGAGACCATTCATCAAGAGAATACCATAATCCTCAGGTTATAAAAATTAATTTTCCAGCAAGGAATTAAGATATCAAACTGAAGCCCAACAATTTTTAGCTTGCTTTAACCAAGACTATTTTGGGGGACCAGAAATATTTGTATTAAGCATTTTGAGTCAGTTTGGTATATCTTGCAGCTTAAACTGTCAACACAAAATTGGAGGGGGAAAAAAATGTTTGTTGCCATTTTGCTTTTTGTTTACACACCAACAGATGGAAGCTAAATGGCCCAGTAATATGTGCTGGCAGCCCAGAAAGCCAACCATATCCTGGGCTGCATCAAAAGAAGCGTGACCAGCACCAGAATCATCATCCCACTCTACTCCCCTAAGCTAACAGAGGGACGTTTCAATTGGGTATTAGGAAGATGCTTTTTGCTGTGAGGGCAGTGAAGCACTGGAAAAGGTTGCCCAGAGAAGCTGTGGATGCCCCATCCCTGGAAATGTTCAAGGCCAGGCTGGATAGGGCTCTGAGCAACCTGGTCTAGTGGGAGGTGTCCCTGCCCATGGTGGTGATGTTGGAATCAGATGATCTTCAATGTTCTTTCCAACGCAAGCCATTCTATGAGTCTACAAGTTATATGCCTATTCATATTCCCAAAGTGGGATTCAATAGTGTAAATCTGATTCCTTTCTTTAAGTGATCACATATAAATATTACAGTATTTATTTCACATTTTAATTTTTTCCACACCAAAACCAAAATATCTTGAGGCTCTCAGCTGGCTACCAACACATTAATCAAAACCTTTCTGCATCCCAGGTAGTTACATTAAAAGAATTTAAGTAGCAAAATTTTCCCCCCAAAATAAGATCACAAAGCTACCATCATGTGTTTCTGTGGTCCAACATACACTAGCTCCAATCAAAAGGATGAATCCCTGGGACCTAAAGGTTTTCCATACTGTAGTTTCTAAAATCAATCTAAAGTAGTGTTTTTGTATTCAGAACATAACAAAAGAATTGTAAGTGAATGAATGGTGAATGGCCATAACAGGTCTTCTTGAAGGGACTGCTGGTAATTCGGTTTCCTTGGTAGCTGAAGCCTAGAGCACTACATACATTAAAATTATGAACAATCAGACTAGAAATACTTTTTCTAAATCATTCCACTTTAATTTGTACTTAGTTCCATGATTTAAAAGGACCAATATAGATAAAAAGTTTTGAACCTAATTAAATCCTTCATGAAATACCTGCAGATGGAACCCAGTCTCAAAAGAAATACTGTTCTCAAATTCATTCCTCAGTAGAATAAAATGGGTAAAGATGCCTTCTAGAGGAAGGCACACAAGCAAAGCTGAATGATCCAAAGCTGCCTCTAATTGAAATGGTCATTATGAGAATAAGTAGATATAGGATTCACATACGACCACACTCAGGAAATAAAGAGAACATTAAAAAATTCTACATAATAGTATCATATTCTTTTCATGTCTTCAATTATACTAATGTAGCATCCACATGCAAAAAATTAATTAGGTGCAACAGATGTGCCTCTCCTTGTTACTTGTGTCAAGAAAATTGTTGCAGAATTTAGCTCACGCTAAATCAAAGTGTTCCAGAAATACAGTAACAGTAGCTCTTATGAATCCATATTGCTGCATTTATTGAAGCAAACAAGAAATGTCTTTCCAAAAAGATTGTAAGACTGAGCTTTAAGCACTCTTGCCCTCAGTATCCACTTATAAAGATTACATGCAGACTATAATGAAAACAGATCAAATAATGACTGATTCTCCATGAAAAGAGTCAGTCTCATATCTGTTGAAGTGAAAAAGAGGAATCAAATTTAAAAATCTTCAATGGTACATAAAACCCCTCAAAAAACCACCCACATGTACTGGACACAGTTCTGAAAGTGAAATTTCAGGTTGCCTGTGCTGATGAGATGCTTCAATACTTGGACATCACAAAATGTTGATCATGAAACTCGAACCACCTTCCTTATCCTGAGAAGGGTTTTTCCAATTAAAATGCAAATCAACTACCAGAAGAAGAATACAACAATTTCAAACAGATAACTCTAGAAAAATAATCTGCATTGAGGTTAAATATATTTTCCGGTATGTATTGGCAAAAAAAAGAGAAAGTTAAGATCATTTTAATTATATATTTATTTCTAAATAGGCAATGCCTCTTCCAATTCAAGCAAAGAACACGGTGACCTGAAAATAAGTGTATGCAATGCTAGAGAGGGAATAACTGGTTCTATATACCAAAATTATTTCCCTGCATATCTTTAAAAAGGCTACTGGATATGACTAAGCCACTTGATGCTACCTCCTGTATCCTGAACAATAGCCTCCAGATGCTCATTTTCATATATCAGTGGAACTGGAGGGAAAAAATATATATATCGTAACTGTGATGTGTGCAGTGGAGAAATACAGAGGTTGGAATTGAGCTTTCCATGCAGACCTCTTCAGCTGCAAACCCCATGGTGTGCCTCAGCTGTACCATTCAACCCTGTGCCCATAAACCCTTGGTACACACTGGAGAGTCCTAATAAACATCCATGCACTGCCAGTCTTCCCAACAGCTTCCCACTGTTAACCATCGTTTTGATCAACTAAGAATTTACAAACTACCATGCAATTTAGATTAGGAAATGCAGGTTTCAACAAAAATATATGCCCAAACCCAAAGTTTATTCTAGACAGTATCTAACCTTTGCACATGGCTGCATTTAGCCCACAAAAAATTAATTTCTTACTTGGCATGAATATTCCTGAATGCAGGCTTGCTGTAAGAATGGTGCAAGACTAGGAGAAACTTAGTTCTCAAATCAGCCTGAGAAAGAAATAACTTCAAATCATTTTCTTAGGATTGAACTAAAAGATACACACTTCTTTAAATGGCTAATGTTTCCCTTTTACTAGCCCTCATTTTAAGTCCTACCACTCTCAAGTTGATTCAAGAACAAATATCACCCTGCAAAGTTAACGTCATCCATATGAAAAATACAGAGCTTGAAACTCAATCTATACCCTGGACTTTGGACTGTCACATAATAAAATTAAGAATATAAATTATAATGCAACTTCTATCTGTAAGAGCTCCCTGATGAACAAAATCAGCCATTCAAAATTTCCCCACGTTCAAAAAGTAAGCCAGACACACTGCTAACTCAATTCCTTTTTTTCAGGGAAGCCACATGAGTGCTGTCCTTCTGCCCCATTGCATTTCTAAGTTGGTACAAAGGCTAAATCTGCTCACTCAGCATCCTCAGATGTTGCTCCCCACAACAGCTTCAGCCCTCAGCTACCAGCTACCCCTGTGCTGCTTGTTATCTTCTATAACACGGAGGAGGAATTGCATCTTTTATAGAAGTGACATGATATGTCCCAGTTGAAGAGCCTTGAAACCTCAGAACATGAAGAGCAGGGGGAAAAAAATGCAGAAAATTCTTTTTCACCTACAATTGCTGAGTTAATTTTCTTTTATTTTCTCCCACACTTCTTTCATCACACCTCCTGCAGAGAAGTCGACAAACTCTTGAACCCCACAGATTTTAGCTCCAATAAAACCTCTCTGACAAAAACCAAGACCAGGATCCAGGGCTCAGGCAGAGGTCCTGACCACAGTATTAACCCTCAGCAAAGTTGCTAAGATGAATATATTTAGTTTTTCTATCAGAGATTAGACCTGCATAAACTAGATCCTTGCTAGGCCTCCCAAAACTCTTGACAAATCCCTGAGAGACATTGCATAACACCACGCTATTCTCAAAGGGACTGATTACATGCATCCAAGATCACTGCTGCTCAAAACCACAAATCAGAAACTCCAGCTTACCTGTCAGCCAAGAGCTGCAGAAGGACAAAAGTGCAGAGCATGAGGTGCTTTTACCCTCCCACCACTCAGGGAAGTATCAGGGCAAAGAGAGGACCAAAATGTCACCACATCAAGTTACAGGTCAGCATTGGTGCCGCCATTTCACTGTGAAAACATCTGTCACCCCAGTTCAGACTGGATCTTCAGATACCAGAGGTTTCAAATCAGTGTCTACTTATATACACACAGCTCAGGGGATCATTTTTGTCTTTGCATCCCAGAGACAATAAAATACAAAAATACTTTCAATAGACTTTATAAAGCAACTACCATGGTGTATCAGGGGCATGCAAACGATCACATAAAACATCATCCAGAACACGACCTTAGGCACAAAATACATACAAGAGAGCTCTGACTTTTCACAGCAGTTCAGCCTCTCTCCTGTTTGCATCAATTTGAAGAGAAATTTCTGTATGAACAGAAGTTGTTAACATACACTTATTTGTCTGGAGGTGGCAACAGTAAGTGACTACTAAAAGGTAAAGCCATACACTTCTTGTGGAGATGCCAACACATACATATATTTAAAAGACCTTGATGCAAACACATATGTGTAAACATATGTTCATACCTTTAAATATGCATTATTTGTGCCACCAGGGATTAAAGAATTTTACTGTACACAGATTGTGTCATACTGTTCTTCCTATGGCATGGCTGAGCAATGTTATTGTAGCCAAACACCAGAAGGCTTCATATTCTTACAGAACAGAAGACATTTTTCTGAAGGTCTTCCACTGTTCCAGTTATTTTAATTCCCCATTAGCTCTCAGGAAGCTGAGGTTAGTTATGGGAACATCTGCAGCTGCCCTACAGCGCAGTTAACCTCTTGGAAGAGATAGGAAAATCTTCAAAAGCTCTCAGTGCAGGAGTACCTTACTGGGTTGGACTTGAAACCTTTCTACATGAAAGGACAAAATTGTCAGAGAATACTTTAGCAGCATCAAAATAAAATCATGAAAATCTGAAGTATAAACAACAGAAAACTAGAATGGCATAGATTTGAAGAAATTAAGAATATATATAGCCAAGAAACCTAGAAGTAGTTTCAGTAAAAGTAGGTTCACTCTGGACCCTGGTGGAATTCCCCAGACTGAAGGAAAAAATACTACTTTTTCAAGTGTATTTTAATTAATTTGTATTAATATTACCAGAGTTCCTCACAGCAAGAACAAAATGTCATCACTACAGAAAGACTTGAGAAGCATATGTTTCTACCACAGATCAAAACAGAATAGTGAAAAATTCTGGGGTAGGCACCACTGAACTCACAAATACTGAATCCAGGTGCACTTCCACACACACTGTCTTCTAGCCTCAAAATCATCCCCTTTCCACAGGAGTCCTCCAAGGCTGTGACTCACAGAGAACTCCCTCATGCCTCTCAAAGCAGACATACACACAGATGTTTGTAGGCTCAGGACCCAGCATTTTAACTATGCCACATGTCACACAGACATTATTTTTAAATTTTCATGGTTGGATATGATTGTACCTGACTCATGTTTAGATTTACTAGCTGTGTGTATCAATATCATCACATGGTAAATCTGCTTTTCTCTCTGGAATGTTTAGATTATAATGTCTCTAGAAATTTCTTTGTGATTTAGTATTTAGCTTTATTTCATGATAGTGCCATATGCAGTGTATTATGTGACAGATGTATTACTACATGTTCATCACTGGACTAGCCCAAAAAGTGGTAAAATGAAGCATTTCCAAGTAGTGGCCCTGCCATCTCAGGGTCCCTTCCTCATTCAGATATAGGCTGCAGCCTTCCCTGGTGAGGTGGTTCTGTTATTTCTATGGAATTTTTCCACATGAGTTCAGAGGAGGGCAGATAGAAAACGAGATGAGGTGGATATAGATAAAACAACACAAAAATGTTATCAAAATACATCAAAAGATGGGGAGAGAAGGAAAGAGGTTGGAATAAGCAGCCAGCACAGGATGATGAACACCCACTTGGGCTTCCAGATAACTCAGAGGAACATCCCAGTTTTGTACATGCATCCTCTTTACAATTTTTCCAGAAGCCATATGCCAGACAGAGGCATAGCATCCCCAGAGACAGAATGCACTTCGCACTACTCTGTGTCCAATTGTCCCTTGTCAATGAAGCATTCACCATCCCAGCTGCTTTCTCAGCTTCCCTTGCTATGAATTCTTGGTGTTAGTTAATAAGCAGATCTCTGTGGGAGCATTTTCAAGGAAGGCTGCAGTTGAAGTTTCCATCATCTCTCAGTGTGACTACTTAGCAACATGCTGTTCTAGCAGGCATCTGGCAATCTTTCATGTCTTCCTACTGCTTTCAGTACTTCCTTCCTCTAGCCCATCATTAAACAGGTGCTTTAAGCAGATCACAAAATAATTATCTTTTGGAAAGGCTTGAACTCTCTGGATGGGGGTGAGAATGAAGCAGTTCAATCTCTGCTTCCAGTGAATGAACCATCTTGCAACTGCAGGAGTGCATGGCCAGGCAGGGGCAATGCTATGACGTATTTGCCACTCATCTGAAACACAGCACATGTCCTCAGCAAAGCCATGCTGCTCACTGCTGCAAGCATCTCAATTGGCAGGGAACACACCATGCCTGAGCCTGACAGGCCACTTCCATAGTGGATAACTTTCTGTATTCATATCCATGCACACACATTCAGATGTCTGTCAAACGTAGGGTTTACAGAGCCCCAGAGTGTAAAGCCTCCCACTCCCACCAACTCATGAGGGGTTGGTTTCTCTAAAAGTCAGATACAAAATTTCTCAATGCTAATGAGAGCTGAATATGGCTCTCATCATACATCATCAACATCTAAGTGCTAGTTCTAGGGGAATGTCTCAGCATTTCTTTGATTCTCATTTCCATTGCTCTCTCAAGGCTGCAGAACACAGGACAGGACGTGTTCAACCAGGCAGGGCCTGGAGTGGGGATATCTCTAATGTGAAACCAAAGTATTACAAATTATGCTCTTGACTGACAAGTAATTTTGACTGCTTCATTACCTATCATATCTCCAAATTAATTTATTCTTAACCTGATCTTTAATTTTCGGCAAATTACAGAAAGGACAATTGCTTTTAATTAATCCCCATGAGTTACCACTCAGAGAAGTATTAGACAATTAATACATAAGGTTGGGGTGCTCTAAATATCAAATATAAAACATGGTGGGAGAAAAAAATGAGTAGCACAGATGGGTCTTTACACTTCCCCTGTCAGTTCTGTATTTGCTATTTTTATGATGATCCAGTAGCATGTCATTATGTAAATCTAATTTTAAAAATTAAGTGAGAACAATAAAATGGTTTTTTGTGAGAGTGGAGGCTTAAGCCTCTCAATACCTGCAAGATGGTTCAAACAATTCATAGGGAGCCCTCTTATTATCAGGATGGTAGAAGAACATAAGTGGAGTAAGATGATAGGAAAGCAAATTGTCTTTGAGTAGAACATTGGATCCAATTAGAAAAACAACAGTATTTTGTGTAAATTAGGCCTTCCTCAGCCAAGCCCAAAAAGCTTATCTGTTCTTCCAGCTGTTTTGAGTGGCTCTAGTAAGAGACAGTACTTTTTTTCCTACAAATCATACCTCTTCTGACAAAATAATCACCTGTTAGTGAATTCTAGTCATATTACAGCCATTTTTCTCAATCATAATTTGCTATGGTTTTTATCAGTATGTAGTAAGGCTTGCTCATAAAAGAACAAATCCCTAAAAAACACATTCTTCCAAACTCTTAATACATCACAGAGTAATAGTGATCTTACCCTACTGCAATCTACTCCTGCATAAAACCATTCCCACACTTATGAAGTGCCTTCACTGGACTGATCTGAGAAGTGTTTTAATTTTAAAGATAATTTTAAAAATAAATTTTAAATTAATTTCTTAAATTACCAATTTCTTTCCTGTCGATCTCTCCTTTCCTACTGTTGTCGTTGATCTCCAAAAGTGCTTTAAACTCTGTAAATCTCTCTACAGTACAGGATTGAATATTGTCCATAATAAATTATCATGTAATTTGTATCATGTACATCAAGCTCACTACCACTGGGGCAGCTGCCAGGGCTGGTTAACCTGAAGGGTGGCAGAACATGACATAAAATACAGAGCACAATCCTTGGTCTCTACAGCACACTAATGTTCTTTCATACAAAAAACCCTTCTGCACCAAGCTCCAGACAAACTGACAGTGTACACTTGGACATGAAAGCAATTCAGCTCCCTCACCACAGCAGTGGGGCACTCTGTGAACGTTGCTGTCTCCTAAAATAATTCAAAGAAAACAAAAATAAAGAAGGAAAAGTTGGCATCTTACCCAGTACAATAACCCAAAATTTGGCAGGAATGCCAGCATTTTTTTCCTATTTATGCAAGACCTATCAAAATCACTCTGCAGCTTCAGAGTTACCTGTGCATCCACACATTTAACAAGAAACCAGCAACGAAACCTTTAATTCTTGCATTTCAGTATCTCCCCTCTCATCTGACACTATCTTGATTTTAATATTCTACTTGCAGCAATTGCTCAATTAGAACATGTGTGCATTTCTGATAGAACTGACTCATTTCTTCTCTAATTATTGCTGCAGAACCACACTGGCTACTGCTCCTTTTACCCCAATCATAGCTGAAGCACAGCTTGAAAATTGCAAGGTAAAACCACACAGCAAAGAGTACCAAATAACAACCCCTCCAAGTCTTTGCTGACCTATAGTAGACAAAGGCTCTATGGGTCTAGTTGAAGAATCAAATCTGCCTTTCATGTTTTCTGTAGACATGAAAATTCTGAACAATTTAACAACAGTGACCAATTAGCAGTCAAAAGTTCAGACAAGAGCATGAAATGCTTGCAAGTACAGATTTGAAAGCTATTTACTAAAGTGAAAAAATATATATAAATAGGAATTTTTAATAAGTCATTACAAATTTATAGAAGTTGTTTCACACAGATGATCTACAAATCATCTCATAGCAAAATAAGACATTTTAGGCAAGTGCAAACCTAAATTACATTTTTATGTAGCCTAAGAAAACACTTCAGGGCTCAATAAATCCCATAATGAGACACAAAAATTAAAAATTTCTCAGTCTAGATGATCTATAATGGAGCAGTGAATCAGATAATGGGTTCTTGTTCTGGTAAGAACATTTTCTCTGGATGGTTCTTAACTAGACAGTAGACAGATATATGGTCAGAGAAGTTCCTTCTCAGGCTGCTGAATTACACTTTCCAGTTCTACTGTCCAAAGCATGGAGCAAAGTTTACAGCCCCTAATACATGTCCTTTCATACCTACCATCATTTCTTCCGATAGGGAAAAACTAGAGCAAGCCAGAGAGAAAAAGTTTCTCGGCCTTCACAAGGCTCATTGCCATGATTCTTAGTGCCCTAACACATGCCAAATTCCAGGAAATGTTTTTTCATGCACCTATTTCTCCAAGCAGCAACCATGGTTGTTCAACAAGCTGAAGTGCTGGGCTTTCTGCAAGTAATCTGTGTGTTTCTGACCAGAGAGAATGTATCAATCTGTGGTGCAATAAAAGCATCAATCGATATCTGCAGGCCATTCTAAACAGAACAACAGTTTAACCCAGCAATGATGCTGGGGGATTTCTAAAAGCATCTGATGATAGCAGCATTTAATAATTTCAGCATATTCCATTCAAGAACTGGAACAGGCCACCCAGGAGAATTACTGTCCCTGGAAGTGTTTAAAAAACATGTAAATGTGGCACTTGAGGACACTGTTTAGTTGGATAACAGTTGAACTGCATCTTCTCCAACCTTAACTGTTCTATAATTATATGATTCTATATTTATGTCCAAATCTAAGACTATATTCAGACTGTCAACACAACTTTAGAGTAGGTGCCAAAAATGTATAATCAAGGACCTTTTAAAGCAATTAAAATTAACAGTTATTGCCTATAGAGGATGTTACCTACTTAAAGACTGAAATTAGAAGCTCTGATAGTCCCTAACATTGCTTTATTTTATTTAGCTATAAGATTATAGAGTAAGAAGAAAAGATTTGCCACTACAGTGGAAGGGAAAAAAAGTTCCATTCTTTTAAAGTTAGTTTGTTGTGAAATTTTTAAAATAGTATTCACATATCACATAAAAATAGATTATGTAAATAAGAAGTAGTACAGATCCTTAATCTGAGAGAACTCTGATGCCAATTTTTATTTTTGCAGAACTAGGAGATAAAAATTAGCACTTTTAACTGTATAATAAAGATATTTCTCTAGCATGTCATCAGTTAAACTGGGCAACACAGTCACTTGCAGTGCTTGGCTCTGTTGTTACCTTTATGACCCAAAATAATTGCTTCCAAGAGTTTGTTATCAAAAGAAACAAGACAGAAAACAACATAACATCACAGAGACCAGCACAGTGGATGGCAAGCACCATGCATCACACAGCAAGAAAGCCTCAAGGACCTGCAAGGCAAAGTCATCCACCTAGCCACTTTCTCTAGCACCAGTTTGGTGCCACACTTCCCAAATAATCCAGCTAAACTGAGCAAGTCACCTCTAATACATGAACCAAATCATTCTTTGAATTTAGAATCAAAGTCTGCAAAACTCACAGGTGAATGAATAATCCTCACTGTGGCTAATTCTGGTGGTTGAAAAGTTAAAAAAACTACTAAAATATTCTGAATTTGGAATAGTAATTGTAGAAAAGAGGAGAGAATTTCTTTCCTATGCAGCCTCTTCAGACAGTTTTCACAAGTTGACAAAATGCTAACAAAGAGCAACCTGATCATTCAAGAATCTCCCTGATACTAAAATCCTTCCTGCACTAAAATAAGCTGCACAACTAATGCCAATGACAGAGAAGAATTTATTTGTTAGGCCCACAAGTGGCAAGTGTTGTCAATCTGTTCTGGAGAGGTATTTAATTCAGATTATATGCCTGGAGAAAGGAAGAGAGAGAAAACATCTATACAGCAACAGGTAATGGCAGCAACGAAGCAATTATTCAGAAGTCACAGTTGGAGCCTGGCTACCATAAACAAGGAAGAACTAAGGCACCATACCTAATTCTTCCCCTTGGTTACAGCTTTAGAAATCCTCATGACATTCTGGCACATACAAAATACCAATAGTGTTTTCAAATCATATCATTTTTAACCAGATATAAGTTTAAAACTAATACCAGGACTTAAAGCACACAATTTATAAGAATACCAAGTTCTGTGGAATGAAAACAGTGCTTACATTCAAAGCATTAAAAGACACCTCACCAGAGATGGATTTTGTAAAGTATTTAAATTTTCAAGATTGTAGTTCTTTTTCCTGCTCAGACTGCTAAATAATTTCCTTACCATCCCTCTAAATATCAGAGTAATACTCCCACATTATCTGAGCATATTGAATTACTGATTTCAGATGGACAACTGGTTTTGAGTAAGGATCCCTGTAGGTAAAGTAGACTAACTGAAAACTTGACCAAGTTTCTGTCCAGGGAGACTTGAATTTATACAGTTTGTGCTGTTGCTATGAAGCAACCACAGCAAAGATGTCCAAATGAAGTAGTGCCTTGTCTTTAATTACACTTGGCTTTCTCCATGCTCTAGTTACTGGTCCAGCAAAACTCATTAGGATCCCACACAAGTGGGGAAAAGGGAAGAAATCACATCTCCAGTGAAGCCATGAATGACAAACAATCTGCAAATTTGTCCCCACAGAATCAAAAATCAAAACACATAAGATGCTAATTCCTTACAAATGTCAAATACTATTTCTAAGTGCTTTTAAAAAAAAACCCAACCAAACAAAAACAAATTCAGAAGAAAATCAAAAAGAGGATGATCTTCACAAAGTAAATTAGCTAGAAGGAAAAAGATGTTCTCCCCTGTCCTGCTGTGCAAGCCCAGACTAAAATTTTAACCACTATTACTCAAGATAAGAACACCTTGAGAAAGAGAGCAACCCCTCATATGCTTTACAGGCTAATGGCTGTACTAGCACACAATTTATTTGCTTTTAGCTGGTACATAGGTGACAGTTATCCTCCCTTTAGCTTACATCACATTTTTTCACACCTGGAAAAACATCTATTCATTGGTGAAACTCAGAATGACCAGAAGGTAGGTAATGCACATATAAGATTTTCTACACCATCACCTAAATTATGCACCCCCCTAGTATCCCTTAGTACCTCTCTTACTCTTAATTTGCAATTAACATGTCTTCTGTAACCATCTGCTTCTGCCAAAAGAAAAATTGGTGTCATCAGACTGTAATGTTGTACTGAACAATTATATTTGCACTAGCAGTTCAAATCAGATTAATCAAAATTTATCTATTTTTATCCTCTTGATCTTGTGATATATCTGCATATGCAATGCTTGTTACTGTAGAAATAAACTTGTACTTCTGAAAAAGATGGATTTTTAACACACACTGAGATGCAAACTACAACTTTGTTTGCAGTCATGCCAACTCATACTGATCTTGCAACAGGATGACACCAGAGGGTGAGATTCTCCAAAGCACAAGAGGATTCAATACAGGCAAAAATCACTGGAAAAAGTTAATGGATTTTGTTAATTTCCCCTTTGCCTGTATTTCTACCCAGCTTCCCCTCAGGTTTTCAGGGTTTTTTTTTTTTAATGGAATCAAGCTTCTGGCAGTAATGAGAAAGCTATAAAATATAGAGAGCTCTCATTGTATAAAAAAGAAACACTTTCATAAAATGCTAATGGATATCTCCATTTGCTGTAGTGATACTTGAATGATATTTTACTCCGTAATGCTGGTGGCACAAGGCAGCACATTTTTTCTAGTGGTAGTTCACTTCAAGAAATCTTTCAGGTCTTTTAGGCTATCAGTACTACATCCTTTCCATATTCTTGGGGAGGTGGGGGGGAAAGGTTATCTTCCTGATATCATTGAAATAGAATCAGCTGATAAACCTGACCAGCTGTTAGGGCTAGTACTGCCAGGTTTGCACAAAATCATTTGGTGAATGTGAGGTAAAGGGTCTACCTAGGCCAACTGACCCCTTTCTTAAGCACTCCTTAGCTCTCCAATTCAGCACACCTCTGGAATATCAAGACCCAGCTATACCCCATAAACATTAGTGTCTGCCCTGCTCCAAGCAGCCAGAATGCCAAGGGATATTCCTGGCACTTGGGAACTATACAGATCATGTGTACATCAACCAAAACCTCAATACAGCACAAGCAAATTTCTTCAGATCTTAATTCCCAGGGAGATAAACCACCTCATCCTACACTCACATTAACACAATAGATGAACAGAGTGCGATTTATATTAGGTAGGTGCTTACCTGGTATAAAAACCACATGCTATTCAGCCAGATCTGCAAAAACTGCTCAACATCCAGAATTCAAGCTAGAAGTACTTAAGAAGTGCCTTTCTGCAGTGATCAGTAGGTAGAAATTCCAGCTCATAGTGAGCTTTGTTTTCAAAAGAACTTCCATACCCCCATGCTAGTCTTATATGGTGAGTTCCCACCCAAAAAACAAACAAACAAAAAACAAAACAAACAAACAAATCTATGATGGATTACAGCTGCCCTTCTCTCTTTAAAAGCTGCTTCTGCTTAGCAGCTCAACTAAACAAACTGGAAACAGCTGTGAATAAAGCAGCACATAAAGATAAACAGCTTAACAGGACAAAATTTACCAAAACGGGATGCACACTGTGAACAGGTGCTTTTATTTTGGCCTCTGGACCTTACCCACTCAGTGATGCCCGTGTAGAAGCAAAGAGTGAAACATTTGCCATTTTTCAGTGTTTTCCAAAATCCTGTGCCTTTGTTTGCTTATAGGATTTGAGGTTCTCATGGTTGGTTGCGCCACTCCTTATCCAATTACAAAAATAAACACAAAGGGAGCAGGAAATAATTCCATTCGTCCTAGCATTCTGCACACAGTGTAACCCTACTTGGCAATTTTTCCTCACATCCTTTCCTTTACTGATAGCAGCCAGCTTTTGTAACCTGGGAATGAAAATGGACGTGATCAGGAGGCTCAGAAAACTTTTTCTAATCAGCCAGTGATGAGAAATCTGAATAAAGAAAACAAAATTCAGTTTCATTAGCACGCTGGCATTAACAGAGCAAGCTGTGAAAACTTCACTGCTCATTTGCAGTGTAAATTGGGGACTGTCACAACTGACAAATTGACATTTTCACTCCACAGCACAACTTGAAGGTCTAAGCAGAACTGCTTTAAGCATAGTCTGTTGTTTAGGAAATTACCAAAGGTAACGGAGTGATGGAAAGCTGCAAACCTGACAATTTGTTTCAACACAACTATTTTCAGGTTTTGAGGGGAAAAAAAGGAAGATGAAAGCTCAGAAAGTGCAAGTACATCAAACTGCAAAAATGGTACATATCCCTTCTTTCTTTGCAAGATCCAGCAATAAATAGACACCACACCAAAACAAAACTGTCAGTGCTGCCTAGCAGGAAGCTTATCAAAGACATTTAAAAGAATTTTTTATGAAAAAACCATTTTAATGAAGTCACATCAGCACAGAAGAACATTCCAGGTGGTCAGAAAAAGTATTCCAGAACATAAATATAGTCAGAAACTCAGTGTTACAAGCAAATTAGGTAGTTGGCAGAGCTCCAAATCTAAATTCTGAAAGAATAAAAATGTATAAAGAGAAAGATCAGGACAAAAAAGATATGAGATGTTACCCTAAAGGGACAGCATCACTCCATACCATCCATTGCCAAATTTCTTGTCCAGAATTCAAAACTTACCAGATTAAAAAAACCTCCTTTGTACATTCACACAGCTAAGGGGCTACATCACCCTAACCTGTTCTAATATAGCTGATAACTTAAAGTAACAATATCACCAGAAATATCAGACCCTGATTATTGTCCACAGAACATGCAATTGCTTGCAATTTACCATCTGCCTACACATCAGATTCCTGTGTATCAAACCAGAGCTGGTAGTGAAAAAAAATAAAAATCACTTCTCTGTAAAATTAAAGCTGTGTATCATCCCATAAACTTGCATTTTTTCAACTTCAGAACTACCCTTGGCATTCTTGAGTATTTTCATGGTCACAATCATTTTGGTCAGTGAGGCTCAATTTGTTTTCTTTGATTTGCTCATTCAATTTAATTAAATTTTTCTGATATACAAGGTCTCAATGTCTCTAACTGAGCTCTTCATCTAATATAATTTCCTTTCAGCTCTTCACCATCGTCCTTCCTCCACCACTGTCCCAGGTTCCCTAGCTCTCAGCAGTCTTTCCTAATTATTGCTCTGGTATCTTGTACAGTCCAAGTATTATTTCTTCGGCATTCAAGTCAGATAAGCCCTCTTTCCCACTGCCTGAGCAAATGTAGGAGAAAATTGAGGGCATAGTGGTAATATACTTTCAACTCACTCTTCCTGGGAGAAATAATTACAGAGAAAATCTTGTTTAGTCGCTACTGCCCTGGGAGAGAGTATGCTCAGTTCAGATGAAATATTTGGAGAGTTGTGTTGCCAAATGCTAACAGGTCTCTCCAGAGCACAATTGAAGCAGTATTTGTCAACAGTCAATAACTGGGTCAAATTCAGACACTTCTTCAAAATTGCAACAAAAGAAGCAAAGGGAATAAATTAAAACGGAGCAAATAGAGACTAAAACCTAATTTAGTTCCAACAACTATTAAGGACAGCAGCACAGGGACAGGAAGGTAAGCACAACACTAACCTGGAGGAAAGACTGAGTTCTGAAGAGATCCCAGGGGCATTCTTTTAAAACTAAAAATTCTTTCTGTTGACATCCTATCAGATGAGATATACATCTTTAACACACTTTGAGAGTCAATGTGACTCTCAGGAGAGCAGCAGGAGTTTTCAATGGAGCCCTCTGCAGAGCAAGAGATGGAAGAAGCGTTTCCACTTCATTCCCCAGTGACCTCTGTAGCATGTCTCTTACTACCACATTTTCACAGACCATAAATTTTAACTACTTTTTTTTCTGCCTTGCTCTGCAGCTGGTCTTATCAGCTGGTTATACTCAGCTTTGCCACACACATACTCCTGCAAGAAGCTCTGTGAAGTCTGGACATGTGCAGCCAGAATATCAGTAGAGGCTGAGATCCTCGATCTTGCCTTGATGAAGATTATTTCTGGTAGAGCAGCCCTGAAAGAAACAGGTCCTTGGAAGCTCTATACTCCAAGTTCATTTAAGTAATGGACACAAATGCAGATTTAATTACTGATACGATGGACAAAAGTCACATATCAGAATATTTTTCAGGCAAATGTATTTTATGTTTGGTTGTTTTTTTTTTTGTTTAATTTCAGGGGTTTTTCTCCAATTTCCTCCACAATCACCTCATCATTTGCACTTCACTTTCTTTTGCTTGCTTCTTCTCTCTTCCCTTACCAATACATAAACAGAAATCCAAGTATTTACACTCTGATAAGCTACAGTCTTTCAAAATGAAACTTTTATAGTCATCCTCAAAATCCTTGTTTCCTCTTTGGTGGTACAAACAAATAAAAAAGTAGCATGTTCTAAGATAAGCATGTGATGTTTCTTACTTTTCTGAACCAGGAGAACAGATTTTTCAATGTCATTTGCACATTTTTAGCTTTATGATTATCTGACATAATAGGTAACACATCTCATTGTGAACAATATTTGTCTTTTTGCAACATCAAAAGTGTTTTGTGTATTTTAGTTGTCAGCACATTATTCTGTTACCTTGTATTTCAAAAATGCAGTGGAATGGTGCCAGAAGGGACAGTTTTAGCAGCAGGATTTTATTATTGTTTCAAATCAACAAGCAATGTAATAAGACTTTCTAAAATACCCTGTCCTCACAAGCAAACCTTGTGTCCAGCCAGTGGGAAAGTGACAGAAATAATGATTTCTTACAGTGAAATTGCATTTGAAGCTACATAACTAATTGCAGCTTTAAAAATGATAAATCAGGTTGAAAATTCCAGTCAAAAACATAAATCTATTTTCAGTATTTTAGCTGCTTGCTATTCACATCTGTTCATAAATATTTACAATTTTTTTTTTATTTTTCTTTTTTTTGTCCTCACATTCCTTTGCAGACTTTAATAATGGTTGCTACACTTTTGGACCCCAAAACCCCATATTCCCATATCTAGCTGCATGAACCTAAATTAAAGACTTTAGTCAGGAATTAACTTCTCAAGAGGTTCAGTTTCCAGTGAACAAGAGATGTTAGATTTGAAAATCAAGGGCTGGTGGCAACGAAAGGGGGGAAAGGACAAAAAGAAATTATGTGTTCTTCCTTTTTGGATTTTTTGGACTCAGTTTTTAGCAGCTGCTGGATTTGGACGTCAGTGGGGCTGCGATGCAGCCTTGATGCTAAGGCATTAAAGGAGCTGTGTTTGAAAGGATGAACTCTGGCAAAGCACAGCTACCAGCGAGGCTACTGACACTGCCACCGCGCTCTCAACTGCCTCCACAACACTCCATCTTCCAGGAGGCTGAATAAACACTCTTCCCATATATCTACCTTACAGTGCTTGAAAAAATCATTACAGACTGGCTGGAATAAGAGTGGAAATAATGCAGCTCTTTTAGACCAAGATCCATAGCAGGCTGGTAAAGGTTCTCAAGATGCGGTTTCTTGTATTACAGAGGACACTTCATCTTTTATGTGCTCAGACACCAGACATTTGGGAAAAAAACTTGCTGAGCTCAAGGCCTTGGCATGTTTTTCTTTGTTTTTTCATTTTTCTAGACACAGGTCTCAAGCTTCAAAATGACAGGTCTCCTTTTTTTACCCTCTTAACAATACAAAACTTTCCCCACCCCTAAAACATAAATCTGGGGGAAACTGGGGTATGCACAGGTTGTGTCTGTATGCTATTCCTGAGTTCAGTTACCTATTGAAGGAAATGATCCAGAGGTTACTAACCATGCACAGTGCCAGCAATGATCTCTCAAAATAAAAAGAGGAGGCATAAAGGTTGTTTTCCCTTCCTCCTCAGCACTATCTCCAGCTTTATGATTATGTTACCATTTTTCTTGCTTTTCTCCTCAACCTTCTGTTTTTTTCTTTTCTTTGGTCATGTGGTCTTAGAGCAGGATTGGATAATGACATTTTCAGGTAGACAAAAAGAGATTCTTTTGTACTTTGCAGCATGCACAGTATCCCAGGGAACAATGCAACAATATTTTTCATAGATAATTTCATATTCCTATTTCCCTGCACCACCCTTTTCCCTCTAAGAGACTGTCTGAAACCATTCCATATGCACAGACTAATAATCATGCAATTTCACATCTCTTTGTTGAGATGAGGTATATTTGTTCTGGAAACATATTCACAAGCAAGAACACCTAGCTAAGCCAGTCAAAGCTGTAACCCATCCTAAAACAAGTTCAGCAGTAAATGTAAAGCTAAAACCTAGGATCTGTTCTAAAGAAAGCCTTGTTAAACTGTTTGATTATGACTCTCAACTAAATCTACTTTCTAGAAAAGATCTAGTGGCAGTATCAAATCATATTCTATTCAAACTGCTTTTTCCTGATTTTATATCATGCACTGTAACATTTATTGAGTCACATGAAGGATTATAACAGACTTCAAAAAATGTTACATAAATACTAAGCCACGTTTTCTGAAGTGTTGCCTCTTCTTGTGAGCTGGCTTTGGAACTCTATAGACATAATGGCACCATCAGAGTGCCTTTCAAAAACCTACAAGAGATCCAGAAGATGGTTCTAGTCTGCTCCAGCAGCCACCAAAACAGACAGACAATATTTTTCATGTCAACACTACAGGGATACAGCAAGAACAGTAACTGCAAAACAATAATTTACCACTTAGACAGATGCTAAAGGCTTTATTTATTATCCTCTCTCCCCAGAAACCAAATATTTGTAGGATGCAAGTGCAACTGCCAATGAAGAAAGGCTTTGCTTTCATTAAAGGAAGGATTGAGAAATTCTATTCATAGACTACTGGTTCCACTTGAATGTCTCAGATTCTTAGATATCAACAGGAAGAGTGTGGGCTAAGTGATATGGTAAAATTATAGTAATAAGTGGTTTTTGGAAAGCTACAAAATCTGCTGCGACACTAGGAAAACTGTTGTTGTCTCTAATTGGTAGTAATCCCTTTTCTCCTCTGCAAGTACTTCTTAAGGTATACAGACTAAAGGACATAATTTTTACCAATTTTACTCATATTTATCAAACCCCATTTACAAATTATTTCTGAAAAGTTGCTCTATGAATTTATAAGGTCCTGTCTTTTTCCACAGAGAATATCTGTAGCGTTGGTCTGAAACCTATGGCAGCTCCCTGGAGATGCTCATAAATCACATTTTGACTCTCTTGAGAAATTGAGTTATTATTACCATATGCCCTCTTACTGGAAGGAATGCCTTCATTTTCAAGAAGTTACTCCTGTATGAAAAGGTACTGTTCTAAACACAAAATCACTTGCTGGCACGTAATAACACAAAGATTAAGGGAAAGCACACCCAGCTGTTCTGCTCACCACCATTTTCCCAGGTAATTCACTTTTCCAAGTGCTTTTCACCACAGCACCACCTTCTGTCACACCACAAGCCCTGTGAACCATGGGAGAGGTGCTTCACAGCATTAAGACAATGCCAACCACATGACAACTTCCATATAAACTTGCTTTCCTTGGATCCCAACAAAAGCTCAAAAGTGCAACTGGCTGGGAGAATCCCATCCAAAAAGGGTCCATGATGAAAGAAACTCAGCCACTCCAAGCCAAAATATTTAATGGAAGATTTTTTTCACTCATTTCTTTTCTCAGGCTACCATCACAAAACCTGAAACAAATATTTACTGTTGCCTAGACTGACCTGCTTCTGATGGCTCTGGTTTGCAGAAACGACCTGAAATATTAATTTTCAGATGGATTTCCTATTGGGTTATCTTGCCTCTTGGGAACAGTGGATCAGAGGCCTGGATGTCTTTGCAGATCCCTGCTCCCTTTTAAGCTGGACTCGCATATGGCTTGGTAGAATCAGGTCAATAAATTAAAGCAGAAAACATTTTGATTTAGGAAAGCCTTAGTTTCACTAGGAAAAAAGAGGGTGAGACAAAATGTTCCGCTGCTTTAAAAAAATTTTTGAACACTTTTCATATGTTAACTTTTATCCTTATTAGGAAGTGAAACATCTATTATACACTTTCTATAGGACCATGGATGCTTACAACACAAAGTTTAGTGCTGCCCAAAGAGGGTAACATAAGACTGATCAGAAAGCTGTCCTTTCAAAGTTCTTGCTTTTTTTGGTTATAACCTTTAATTTTAATTAGAATTTTCAATACATTAGGGTTTTTATCACCATGAGAGGATACTACAATAAAATCAGTAATTTTGCTACAAATCAAGGAGGTAAGAATTTCTCTGTTTTCACAAAAACTGTGTTTCAGTTACTCTAGATGTGGAAAATATCGCAATATTTGTACATATAAATGTAGACATGTTTATACTGAAACACAAAATATATGCTACTTACGCACTTCTACATAAAGAAAGAAAAAAGTTCCAGACAATGCTTGAAAAGAACACCCTCTTCCACCACAATATGCATATAAATACTATGTAGTGGTAATTATTGCAAAGATGTTACAATTTCTTGTATAACACTCCTCTTTTTTTCTCATTATTTCATCTTCAAATTTCCATCTATCTTTTGAATGCCCTTTTGGGAGCTGTGAGCTACATTAAATATTGTAACTTCCTATCATGTGTACAACATTGTAGTCAAATGGAAGAAACTGAAATACCCAACACTGTTTCTTTTTACACCTGCTCAGAGAGACAGTGACTCTTTCAGAGTGTAGATAAAATAAAAATATCAAATAGGAGAACACAGGTTTTTAATTCCATACATCACAGCCATGGTTTAATGCACATGTGCTTTAAATCATGCCCTATTTAACACTTGTAACTGTACAGTTGACCAAATTCTCCCCAGAAAATATTCCCACAACCTCTTTCAGTCACCTGAGAGAAATGTACAGCAACATTCTTTTCTGCAGAAAAATCACTCAGCTAGGTCTCCTTTACAGACAGCTATTTTCTGTCCCTGCAGCTAGAAAATAACTATCTACTTAAAACAGAAAATTTGGAAGATTTACCATTAACAAATATATGCACACACTGGAAATCAAAAGAGTTTCAGCTCATTGACTATAAAAAGATAATAAGCTGTGTCCTACCTATGGTGGTAATAACAGTGCCAGCAAAGAAGAAGGAACTTCCCAAGTCCCAGTGACTGATCTGAGCAGATGTGTTTCCTAAAGGTATGATTCCTGCATTTATTGCTGCCACTACTTGCTGCAAGTTTAAAAAGATTTTTGTCAATATTCATGAAACAATTTTATTCATATATTATACAGTAAATTGATTAAATCACTTATTTGATCCAAGCACTAAACCAGAAAAAAGATCTGTGCTGCTTTGCTCAAGCTTTATCACTCAGGCTACAATTTATTCTTCAGCAATCACTCCAGGCAATTCAGAAGAGCTGTAAAGTCCAGACCATTAGGGAGAATGCAAAATTCACGATATCTGTGATATTACTATCTTAGTTAGAAGGCAAACACAATTATTTTTACTGCTGCAACTATTTGGTGAAGAAAAACATGCATTAGACAAAATTTATAATGAGAGTTTCCCACAATGTTTCTGTGTTTTGTTAGGCAAGCAAATGGATGTCTTAAAAACAGTCATTTTAAAACACCAAGAAAAAAATACCCATGCATTGCGCTGTATCAAATTAATTCTAAATGAAGAAAACACTTTTATATAACAGACAATTCAATAATTAAAACGATTACACATACAATTTTCAAATGTTCACTATAGCAACAAAAAATTCAGTCAAATATCAAACATGTATCTCTATGCAACTATATACTTTAAAAATGTTGTTCTTGAAAAATGCAATTCTAGCAAATTAAATCAACAAGCTTGCCACTAGTGACATTTTCATAGTCTCAAGAAATAGGAAACTTTTTCAACAGTGTAAACTACTGTAAATTTTTATTACAAAATGTATTCCTGTTTTGTTATATCACAATTGCAGATATGTACTGGTATTTGAGTTAAAGTATTCTTAAACTTGCAATAAATATTTCAAAGAATATAAGTTTTCATTTCATTCTGAAACTTTAAAACAGGATTTATTTCTAATCACAATATTTATAATAATTGGTGTCTAACAAAAGAAAAATAGAGGAAGCAATACCGCAAAATGAAAATGAGAATTTTAACTAACTACTAGTTCCTGCTTGGAAAGACATACAACAAAAATGAGGGACATAAATAGTGATAGGACAGACCAAAACCACCTTGCATTTGGACACTCTGTTGCAGAGGAATAGTGTTTTAGAGTAGTAATAATTTTTTCAGTCCCAAAATACATTGATAATTTGGAAATTAAAACATATCTGTTACTCAACAGTGCCTACAGAAGTCACTTGATCTGGACAAAGATTATGAGGTAACAATGTGGGATTACTAGGACATTTATTATTTATTGTGAGACTTAAACCCAACATTAAATTCAGCTTAAATCCAACATTTCCAGTTTGCCATTTTCCAAGCTCAGATGCACAAAGTAACCATTTTGAAGTCCACTGCAGCAGCGCCTCTGCAGCCACAGGGATCTTGCTGCCAAACCTAAACCATTTCCACCATCCAGGGCTATCAACAGAAAGCCAGCTGGGGTATCTTTATACAAACTTTTACCTGCTTTCCTTTTAACTTCTTTTTTTTTTATGTTTTGGTTGGGTTTTTTGGTTGGTTTTTTTTTTTTTTTTAGTAACAGAACGGCAAACATCAAAGAAGTGGAATTTTCAGTCCTACTGAGGAAGCAGAAAGGAATGGGGAAAGTGAGGGGGAAGAGTTTAATTTTCCTTTGTGTTGGAAGGATAAATCTTCTACATTTGTACATGATGTACAACTTGGCAGGAGCAAATACAGCAGCACTGGTACTGACAGGTGTTTCCATCAGTGTAGGAAGCGACACATCAGTTTTCACATGAGGCATGTGAAAACCATCAGTTGAATTGATTTTATAATTTACACAACACAGACATTCCTTTGATTTACAAGGAGAATCAGTGTGCTGTGTTATACAGAGCCCACAGAGTACAGCCTGAGTGCTGTTACATTTCAGGGGACTGAGAACTGCTGTCACAAGCCCTGGTACCTGCACATGGGAACACACTCTCCAGTGAGGATACTACATGATATAGCACTGTATAAATGTAATTTTTTGAACCATTCTTGTTTCATTACAGTTTCTTGTACTGAATGAAGATGCTACCTAGAGCAATGCACCTGTTTAGACAGTCTAGCAAGACCAAGCATTATACAAATCCAGATGTAAAATGCTTCTAGGGCTTTTATCATCACTGCACATTTTTGAAGCCACATGTACCTCAAGGCTTTTATATGAAAGGTGTTCCAATATAAACCCCCCAACAATCCACTACAGCTACAAACTTCCTGGCTTCATCAGCCATACCTACATTTTTCCTGGTAAAAAAAAAAATAAAAATACAACTTAACCCAAAACTGCCCAAAGCACAACAGATGGCTACAAAAGACAATTAACCGCTATTATTATGTCTCTGATTTTATCCAAGTGCTAATCAGGAAAATAATCAGGGCTGCTTTCAGAGATGCTTCCTTTTCATACAGCCTCCTAAGTTCTGACTACACACACTTTTAGGGACTTTCTGAGTAGGAGGCTGCATCTGCATAGTGGTGTTCAGCTTGGCTTGGGTGAATTGCTTTGCCATTAATTTATCTAACTACTTTTGGAGCTCGCTCATATTTTGGGAGCCAAGTCATTCTGCAGCAGTAAGATCTCCAAATTACTTGTGGATCATTTGAAATATATTTCCCTTTTGAGAGTTTTTATGTGCTTCAAAGCAATTTTTTAAGTTCTTGTGTTGTGAGGAACATTGAATAGCAATTTTTGGTTTGTTTCCTTCAAGAAATTAACGATCTTCAGCTTCCTCTTTGTTTCCAAGTTGAAGACTCTTTCTTATTAAATAATACATTCACCTATTTAAACAAATCTGTTGCATATCACATATAAGTGTTTTTTGAAATAGGTTTGGGTTTTTAATTGCTAGCATTTCTTATTGACTTTCTTTGTACATCTACTGATTCACATTTGTAAATTTACTGACTGTTTTAGACATAGTTTTAGTCATAAAGGGCCAGATGATGCCTTCATCATCATTGGGCTGTTGTTTCCAAACACACAATGTTATGCTTTCTCCAGGGCTGTGACCATGTTTGGGAGAAGCCAGACTAGATACCAACAAAGCTGCTGCATTTTATCCCTTCAGAGCTGTCTGTAAGAATATTCCTGACTAACAAGGGTGACAGGTGGGTAAGGTTACTGGTTTACTGAGGTCAATACTACTGTCTCATGAAGTCTTCAAATGTTGCCTGCAGATTTTTCATTTCTTTGGACCAGAGGATGACTTTTCTTCTTAGTCTGGTCAGCAATCATAAGAAGATCCTCATCTAAGACAATTCCCAACAAAGATTCAAGAAAATAATATATTGCATAACTCTTAACATTGTACATTTCAGGGCAATAATTTCAGGGTGGCATGACATGTCCACCACACAAACTTAACTGAAGGATTGGATATTAACAGCTCTCTAGCCCCCAAAAAAACCCAGACTCCACTAACTTCACTAAGGGCCAGGATCTCAGCCTTAGCTTTCAAATAACAGGCTTATTTTTCACTGTCAGAGCTGTCACATTCAGTTCTCTGCCACCTTAATTCTTGGCCTTTTAGCCTACTGATGCCTTACTGCTACACCGAACTTCATTTGTCATGGGTTTGAAATTTCCTTCCTTCCTTCCTTCCTTCCTCCCTCCCTCCCTCCCTTCCTTCCTTCCTTCCTTCCTTCCTTCCTTCCTTCCTTCCTTCCTTCCTTCCTTCCTTCCTTCCTTCCTTCCTTCCTTCCTTCCTTCCTTCCTCCCTCCCTCCCTCCCTCCCTCCCTTCCCTCCCTCCCTTAATCCTTGCTGTCACTTGAGACCTTTGGCTTATCCTAAGTGACACAGTAGTGACAGCAACTGTGCAATTTGAATCTAAAGCCAGAATCATGAAAACTCTATAATCTCTACAGTCATCGTATGTTGCAGCCTTTAAACACTTCATGTGATCTTAACATGGGAATTTCTAAACTTATAAAAATTATTTTCCAGTATTAAAGTTAACTGACCTCCTCAGTGGCAATTTTTCTGGCTTTTTATTCCATATACAAAATAAATTGGTTTGAAAATCAGTTTTGTTTCAACACTACAGAATCAGTCAGCTTTAGAACAGGAGTGTGGACAGATCAAATTCTTAAATTATGCAGATTATTTCACTTGCCTTACCTTCTCCCAGAGTCTTTGTCTAGTACATGTTTCACATGAGGTGACTGAGGACTGAGCAGAGGGTGGGTCACCCAGCACATGGCACCCAATCAAAGCCTATATGCACAATGATTTTAAAAATAATAGTATATGGCTACACTTACAGTAGTATGTTTGTCTTCTTTAATTATCTTTATAATGGTGAAAAAAGTCAGGCCTTTTTTTTTCTTTTTCCTTTTTGATAGTGAAGAGAATTGAGATAAAATTTTGATGCATTTAAAAATTTTTGAAAACTCCAATTTTTTGAGTTAGATGAATTCTTGGGCTTCCTCTGCACTGTATCTTAGGATAGGCATGAAGTGTGTCTGAGATCAAGTCCTCACTTGCACTACACCCACACATCCCAACTACTTTGCTTTGCAGCCACATTTGGGAGCAAGAGTTAGTAGAGTAGCAGAGAAAAGAGGCAGAGATGATTGAGCCCAGAGCAGACAGGCCAGGCATGACCAGAGCTCCAAAAACACATAAGCCTTGCATAAGCCTTGCTTTCACACCACACATTTTTTGCTTGAAATCAGAACACTGGGAACAGGAGCATGAGAACACAAATCATATTTTAATTGAATGTCAGTTTTTCATTTCCTGCATAATTTAGAAACTTTCTGGTAAATACATTGTGCAGTATTGTGTTACTCCTGTGTTCATGGCAGGCATCTCTCTGTAGAGGCCATGCTGAACTTTGCTTTGCAGATTAAGACAGAACACTGTGACTTTTCTTCTGTCAAAACAAGAGAGAAAACAGTGTTTTTAACCAAACAGTCATTTTCTGAGAACAGAAGACAATTCTAGGTCAGGGATTTCATCCTCTGGTGCTCTGACCCCGCAAGGAGTCAATGGCATTGACTGACAAAAGCCAGCCTGCTGGCCAGGGAGCTACATCCACTAAGTGGGACTGCAGAGACACAGGAAAATAAGGAGAGTTTATAAAGTGTGAAGGCTGGCCTCTGGTAGTCAACTGTTGTCTCACATGGAAATCAGGCAGAAATAAGTATGTGTCAAACCAGTCACTCCAATGCTCATCGCCTTGTCCCACACCAGGCTCTGAATACATTATTTTGTACCATCTTCCAGTCACTTCACTTCCATGAAATGATGCAACACAACAGTTCATTACTCTCAGCTGTTCCACTGAAAGATTAAAATAGAAGCACCTCAAATTATGCTTCTGATAAAATCCAGAGTGTGCTTTCTTTTGTTACCCAGTTTGTCAGGAGTTAGCTTGCGCTTCCTGGCAGTCACTTGATGTCAAAAAGTCAGCTGTGCCTCTGAAAACCATTTCTCAGCCTGGATTTCTTCCTCCACTACAATAGTTCTGCTGCCATTTGACAAGAGCACTCTCCCTTTACATTATAAAGATACAGTCCATTATGGCCCAGCTACTGCCCAAGTCCTGTGTTTTTATTTCAGCTTTGGTTTGCAAGCAATGGAAATCCTAGTTCTCAGTTCAAAGGCACACCAGGATGCTTTTAACACTTAGCAAACAACTCTCCAGCCTCAAAACACACGTTTTTGGGCCTTGATGTTAAAAGAGATTGCAATAATATTTGTATTATAATTCTGTGACTCCTTGTTTTTCTTCTTAGTTTGTATGAGTGTGCTCTACCACACATGGTGAAGAATTGAAGGATTCTTTTCACTCTCTTTCACAGCTACTTAAACTAAAAACATGCAGAAACATAATGAACAACATTTCTATTTCTAAATATGCATTACAAACCCCATGGGTTTCTAAGTGTATAAATTCTCTGTGTGTACATACACATATATATGCATGTATATACACATGCACGTTCAGGGAAGAAGGCTTTTCTTTGCTTCTTGAGACTACAGACTGGAAGAATTATGCAAACAGCTGTTCTGCAGAACTGACTTACTAATGAGTCATATCTGCCACCCTTTCTAAGACAAAAGCTGGCATTCAGATGTAATCAGGCTAAGCTAAGTTCTAGGTCCATAAAACTGTTCATCTGAAGGAAATGTAATCTTTACAGGTCTCAACACCACAAGCAGCAAAAAAAGTTTGAGACCAGTCTGCTTGAACAAAGAAGTGTCAAGAGCAGTTAGAATTTATTTATTATTCTCCCCCCAAATAATGCTTGTGAAGGATAAGAACCACTTTTAAAAAATCCTTTAGGTTTAACCACTGAAGATAATGGCTACAGAAAAGGGACCTGTCCTGTCCCTGGAGGAAATTCTCCCAGGCAAGAGAAAGTTTGGCAAAAAATTCCTCCTTGCAGGAGTTGAGCGTAGAACCAGAAGAGGGAGAACAGTAGGAGCCTAAGCAATGAGTGCACACAATCCAGGGGCTTCTGCAGCCCATCTAGACCCAACCAGGTCTGGATAAGAGTGTGACCAAAGGCCTTTCACACAAACCTTTCATTTAATAAATATTTCTCTGGTCTGGGGATTCTGGTAGAATTGGGGCGGAGGGGTTGTGGAAGGAGACAACTGCATTTGAACATATATTTCTGACCAGAGTGAAGGAGAAAGGAGACACAGACACAGCAAGAGAAAAAGAGACCTCACACAAGGTTTCTGTACAAACTAGGACTGAAGGACACTTTGAGTTAAGAGTACACAAAGCCCAAGTGCTCTGATGAGCAGACACCTTACTAAGGACAGACACATACACAGGCCAACAACTCGAACTACAGCCTCTGTGCCTCGTGTTGTAACTGCTTTGAAAGTCCTTCATTTCTTCTTTCAATGCTTTGAAAACATCATCAACAGGCAGTTCTGCTACTGATATTTGCAATTTGTCATAAGCTTCATAACTGAAATGCAGATGGCACATTAAAAAAAAACTGATGCAATGGTATTTTGGATCCTCATATAAATAAATAGTTTAGTGCAGCCTCAATTTCTTCTATGCTGGTCTATCAATCTTTTCAAGGCTTTAAGTTTTACAAAGCATAAATGCTGTTTCCAGACTATGATCCTGAAATGGGATAGTTCCTGCTTTCTTTTGGAGAGTCTGGAAGGAATTGTAAAAGGAGAGACTAAGAATATTTAGGGATTAAACTGGTACATTCAAACTACCTCAAAAAGTTCCTGCTTAGAGTACTTGTAAGCTACAGCTCACACGAATGAAAATGTCTACAATGTTGTGATTCAAAGAATTAATAGAATTTGTTTCAAGCTTAATAGATTTAGTTAATAAATTTGAATCTTATTTAAATAAACATTGTATTTGTCTGAAAACAAAATCTTTGCATCTCTGTGTTTTCCTATCTACAAAAATTATATAGCATACTCAAATACCTTCTAATCTCTTAGAGAGAAAGGATTTACACTTCTTTATTTTAGCAGTTTTCTACATAATCAGGGCTCAAGGAGATTATTTAATTGAAATTAAATATGTGCCTGAAAAATTATTTTCAGGCAAAAATAATTTTCTTGTGGCTACAATGCAAATTGTAAAGAAGTCTGTGAAAGACACAAAATGAGTTACTGGTGGAGGTGCAACTTAATGTGATTACCTACCTTCAACTATAAAAATGAAGCCATGACAAATATAATACTATAAAGTAAAATACTTTTACAAGAAATTAATCACATAAGAAACCATGATGACTTTCTAGTGATGCCAGTTTGAAGAAAGAAACACTGCTCCCATGTCATTCATAATTATGTCAGGCTTCCCTCAAGAGAGAGATAAAGAGGGGAAAAAAAAACATTTGTCCTCAAGGGAGATTAAAAAAAAAATCCCCATTTTGGTCTCATTCATAACCTAAGACATGAATGGAAAGAAAAGGGGCAATGCAGCTGACACAAATGTGAGAGGAAAGCAGGAACGGCACACAACTCTGGACCCCGGCACGGAGAGCTGCTCTCCCCACGTTAGCCACAAGCCCACTCAGAACCCGAGGAGATCAACTTGTGGGATCCACATCAATTCAGCTAATCCTGGTGGCTCAGTAATTCTTTTGGTCTGTTTGTTTGCTTTAAATGCAAGCACATTTTTGTGGGCATTCAGTTTTCAGAAGAAGCCACATACCCTGAAAGGGACTGGATTTAAAACTGCAAAAGCATTACTGCTGAGACAGCTTGATGCAGCACCCTGAAAACTTGTTCAGATTTCAAAATGAAAGCTTTATATGACAAGAATTACCACACACAGTACTTGGAACACATGAAAAGATTTTGCTTTTTAGTGTAGAAGTATTTTTTTCCACTTGTTAGGGTTTCAGAATAAATATATTTGAAGGATCTTTCTGCTAAAGGAACAGGAAATTAATTATGTTCTATTATTAACTTATGTTCCATTGTGCCTTTACTTGAAAACGCATTATTAATTTTCACAATTAACTCACTAGAATAACTATAATAATTCACAGCTTGCTGAGACATTTTAGATATTTAAAATAATATCACTAAAATTTTTCTTATTTCCCTTTTTTGCATGCAAAAACAGTGCATTAAACAACTTTTTTGGATATTGAAAGGAATTTTTTCTTCCATTTTGGTTTTAGAAGGTCAACATGAACAAATAACTGCTGAGCAATATATAATTAGGTGGTATTTACATAAAAAGTTCTTCTCTTTCTTTTTTTCTAATCAGCTTTTTCTTTGGCAGGGGGACAAACAGTTGCTTCTAATTGCCAAGACATCCCACAACACAAAATATTGGCTACATCCCTATGTCCTAGGAACAACATGAGTTCTGGGCAAGGAAAAAGCAAACTCACTGTTTCTTTATGGACCTTATTTCCTCCATAGGATCTTCGGGATCCTCTTGAGGGAATGAGGTGTACAAAATGACAGTAATGACAATTTTATGAAATTGCTGAATATCAAATTCAGTCAGGCTCACCTGTTCCCAGAGACAACCCCAGGAGATGTCATGAAAGAAGACACAAGTATCTCGTGGCTGCACAGCACTGCATGAGGATATGAGTGCCACCTGAACATCAGCACTGTAACCCTTTGCTACCATTCACAGGTGCATAAATACAGCAGGAATTTTTTCCAAGTTCTTGGCAATACATTTTGTGCATCTGAGTTTGGAAGATGTCTCTAACATTTTAAATGCTTAGTGGCAAGCTTGCTATAGGAAACAGTCAACAAACTAAAAAAAAAATTGAATTAGATTGAAATAATTAGATACAAGAGCTCCAGTTAGAGAATTACTTCATTCTTTAATGCTTGTTATTATTTGTGTGTATAGCTGGACTACCCCCAGGTTTCTATCATCTTCTACCAACAAAAAGCTCAGTGGAGAGGGAAAAATTGTTGGACACAAGACATAAAAAATCCTTATTGTAAATGAAGATCCAGTTTATATACTTTATACTTTTCACACATTCATTAAATCCACACAGTCTGAACTACATTTACTCTTTTATTCTGTCACCTGACAGTTACTTTGCATTGCATGGTAGGGCCAAGTTGAAAGCAGGCACAGACAGAGAAACCAAAACACCATTCATGATGAATTGTAGAGTGTTCTTCTCCAAAAGAAATACTAGGAAAGAACCTGGTCACATTCCTTTCTTCAGCTTTATAATGTATTAGATATCACAAATAACCTTTACCAAACCAATGCTTCCTCATCTGTTAACAAATGAGATCCTTGCAAGACCTTGCAAGTAAAACTTTTTAAAGGCAAAGTTTAACATCAGACCATGCACAGCTGGCTGCTCTGTTGTATTCTCATTACTCACCCAGGTACAGTTTGTACTTTTACAAGCCTCCCTCCTGGGGTATTTTCTCTAGTTGTAAATTTAGATATACCACCACTGAGTGCTGTGCTCTGCCCACCTCAGCACCACTGGGGACAGTATGCAGTGATCCACTTAATGCTGTTGTTAATGCTGGCTTCAGGCTACAGGAAAAGGAGTTGAAATTGCCTGGAAAAACTGGTCTCTTGGGTGTAGAGATATGCTCTGCATGATTTCTGCATAGTTTTAATATGGTACTAAATGGAAGTTCTCACAAAATATCAAAGGAATTAGGTTCCTGGATATAGCTCTCAGGGTCATGCATTGCTGGTGTTCATTGCAGGTATATTCTATGACAGCAAGGCAACAAGTAAGTGAAGTGCTTTGGACTGAAAGATTTTCTGTACTGGACCATGGAAGTCAGAGATAGAAGAGGTCATGGAGACCATGTCTTTCTTTTTTTTTCTTTTTTTTTTTTCTTTTTTCTTTTTTTGTCAGCACAGGAACAACACTGCTGGACTGTGCTGAAAAGTTATGAGGAATACACAGGTCCTTTTTCTGAGGCAGCTGAATTTACCTCACTGCCATCCTCAAAGCACTCCATTCCATTACCTTTGCACATTTTCTAGGATGCATAGCAGCTCTCTGTTATCCCATATTTTGCATCTATATAAAATATATGATATCTATAAAAGTATAATTCTCACCTAGTACACCCAGAGGAGCCACACAATCAATGTGACAATACAAAGTTTCAGGAATTCAAAACCCGGGGAATAAACCTGTGCCTGTTGAAGGGCTGGCAACAGTATATATTGTTGTACCAGGAGAGGTTCTGGGAATTGGTGAGATCAAATAAGGATGGAAAAGGCAGGAGGGGGGAAATCCCTATCCTGTGTGTATTTATAGAAACACACAACTCTCTTTTATGACAAAAGGAAAATTTTAGCCAAGGTGCTGGAAAATCCATGGCTCCTGGGTGCTGGAAACTAGATTGTCATTCCACTTGTAATTTTTTTTAGCTGAATTTGTGCTCTCCAATTAGTCTCTGATGTGCTCACCTGAACATGCTACCACATATTGTACTGCCCATCTTGGGCAGTCTTGGAGCTGTCAAGTGTGTTTCAGAGTAAGGAAAAATTATAGAGCAGAAGCCTGTGAAGATTGAAAAAGCCTGGTATGACAAGCACCTTGAGCAATGACTAGCATGAAAGGGCCAAAACAGTATCTGGATTCCCAGAACATGAAGTTCAAAGAAAAAAGTTGCAATGAATTTCATTATAGTTTGACTCAAGGTAAATACTTGATTAAAGAAGACATTATAGTCTGTAAGGTCTGTAATTTTCTTCACACAAACTAATCTTTCCAGCTCCCTTCTACTCTAGTACATATTAATTTTCAGTTTTAGAGCTTTCAGTGAATTCTTAAATAACATTTACTTTTTCCTTGCATGCACTATTTATTTTTATTCATACAGACATCCAACAAAAACTGAAGAAACATTGCATTATATTGTAGCAGCAGTCAGACATAACCCCAGGGAGACAAAATGTATTTCACTAATTTCGTTTTTGCAACAAAGTGGCAACTAGGGAAGAAATATGACCCCATGTGTAAGATAGTAGCTAGACCTAGAAAAATGAATTTGAGACTCTCTTTTACCGTTGCTTTCTCATTTTACTTCAGGCAAGCAGAATGTCCCAACCCTTAAACAATTTGATGTCATTGATTAACACTTATTCTGCATAAAGCAAGATATCCAAACAGGCTCCCTGTGCCCCAGCTCTGCTCCTATGAAAGGAGTATAACAGCACACTCCTGCCTCCACATCGTGGGGCTCTTTACAGGGAAGCAGAAGGGAACAAGGGCAAATTAAGTTTTCCATTTACCCCAACAGCATGCAGAGCAAACTCTTCCCACAGTTCTCTCATCCATGTGCTGTGGGAGGCTGTGTCACCTCCCCATGTTTCACACACCTGTGTTTTTCTGGTTGAGGCAAGATCATTAGCAGAAATGGAAGCTAATGCTGATACGGTTATTTGTGCTCTGATGGTTGTACTGAAACTCATTTATTTTACACAGAACATCAAATGGGGGTTGAATGCTGATGAAGTGGTTTTTTATTATCAATCTGTGCTTCTGGGCAGAGAATCATAAATGCTAAAATATCTAAGTACTCCAGAGCAAACTTCAACAGTTTTTGCCTTGAGGTCCATCTCACAGATGATGTAAGATAATATTGCTTCAAAAATTTCTTTTTTTATCTTCACAAGTACAGTATCTGACCTAAAAATTTCATAGGAGGCTATTTATAGTAGCTACAAGAGTTATTTTTCATCAGAATGTGCTTGTATATTTCTCTGAAAGATTATCTCACATTCTGCTGGTCAAACCGCTGGAACACGGTTATTACATAGCGTCTAAATCACTATTGGCAGCATCTCCTCGGGCATGCCTGGTTGGACTCATGGAGAGAGGAGCCGTCTGACAGTCATTTAAATGGTAGCAGCTTTGGAACACATTTTAGCAACAATGCAGGGAAGAAATCACAAAATACAAGACATTTTCCCAGCTTACCTTTAAAATTCAGAGGTAGTGTACTGTAAAAATAACTCAGCTTATCAGAACTCAACATTTAAAACTGAAAAAAACCCATGTCCATGCTGATGCTCAAGGCAGATTGGTCTACAGAGGTAAAATCGCCTTCTAAACTCCCACCCATAGCTGCTGACAAAAACACTTCCAGAAATCCTTTCTGCCCATGCATCTGGCATGCTCCAGAGTTCCTGCTTGCCATAGTCCAGGTGCCCAACACCCTCTCCTGCTCTCCCTGTCCCATCTTGGGCTCTGTAGACCCAGATAGCCTCATGGCCACTGCTAGGGAAGGAGTCAATCCTTTCCAACTCTTGACTATTCACTCTAGTCTCCCATTTCATTGTCCCATGCCCAGAACTGATGTGATTTGGCAGCCCTCTGCTATTCCCTCCAGTGCCACTGGATATTCATAAGAACATGGGATTTAAGTTGGAAGGGGATTTATAAGGCTCTGGATCTAGTTCTGCAAATAAATATCCCCCATGGTTCTGAGGCAATGACCTGCAAGGGTAAAGTCATGTTAGTAAGAACACACCAACGTACATAATTTGTGGATGTGCCTTTAAGAAGTAGAGAAAATTGAGATTTAAGATCAAAGTAGGAAGTCCGTGGTACTTTCCTGTACTTAAAACAAAATCAATATAAAGAAACATACAGCTGGAAGGAACGGTAGCTTGATAAAATCACAGTAAATTAGGAGTCCTTTAAGGGAATGGATGGTGTAGCTTCTTCCACAGAATTAGGCACTTCAAATATTGACAGAACTTGTAAAGCACGATCAATATACCAATTCCTCTGTGAACTATTAATTATATATATTGCTGATGAATAATCATTTAATTAGCATAATGGGAAGGCTTCAGTGAAAAGGCCCTCTACCAAGAATACTGGACCTAAAAATAGCAATAAGCGTTTCAACCATGAGGCCTTGCATGAAAATGCAAATGCTCAACTTCTGGTCTTAACACTTGTTACACCACACAGCCAATACAGAGCTTTGCTTATCAAGGTGTTGCCCCTTATCACTGCAGTACTGCCATATATAATTTGTTCCTCTAAGGCAAGGTGATGAGGGGTTTGGTATGGATTACCTGAATCAGTTCATCAAGCTCTGTTGCATTCACACAGGAATGCTGAGATACAAACGTCTGCTTCTGAATCACAATGGTGGTTCTCTGGGAGGTCTCATGAGGCTGCTCCAGGGCTTTAAATACTGTTGCTCCAATTATTAAATACACGACTACCACCAGAAAAATTGTTGAGACTGTCTTCCATTTCATAACATTAATGGCTGAATCGCTTTCCTCCCGTGAAGCGAGCACGGTAGGCTTGGTGGAAAATGATAATCTTGGCTTGGAGTTCTGAGTGGCCGATTTGGGATCCAGCAAGTCAGGTGCCGCCACTAGCAAAAATAGAAAAAGAAAGTTAATGCTTACAGTGCCACTCAGATTTCACTAACTAAACTTCTTGCCAAAAGATTACACGAATTCTGTTGCTTCTAAATGGAATTCCTAAACTGCTGAATCTTTCTCTTAATCACATGACACCTTACAACATATCTGTTGCTGAGTAGTAGTGTCCATCTTACATGCACATGCACATTTGCTATATTTTCTATGTCTGCCCCCGCATGATATTGAATCATTTCCAAAAGCAGATTTCCCCTACACCCTTGCATTTCATTAAATTACTCTAAGGTACTATTTGCTGCAGAGATTCTTTATGTCCGCTGTTCTCTCAAGCTCTGCTAGGCAGCTTTCCAGCTGTGTTCTACCTCAGTGTTACAGAAGTATCAGGAAAACACAAAACCTAGTCTCTCTCACCTATTTTGCCCTATGCTCCAACAACTGCTCTCGGAGAACAGTTGTGTGATCATTTCTAAACTCCCCAGACACAACCATAAAAACTAGACTTTGCTCATCATAGTGGTCTTAACGGGCTAGTTGTTTATTGATTACACCTTTCAGAAAACTGTAGCACAACACCTGTGTGCTTACTGGAAGAATTGTGCATGCGTTAGAGCAGATATTTCTATTTACAGCTACAAAAACCCACCGGGTTAGGAAAAGAGCAGCTGAGCGTGTTAATCAAGTACTTGGGTAACTCATGTGACTACCAGTAACTACATGAGTACTAAAAAAAAAATCCTCCACATCAAGTGCAGGTAAAGGTCTCTTGTGGGAAGATGGTCACAGCAGTGACCACACAAGCTATATTTAAATTGTTTTGAATAACCAGTACGTTTTAAATGGCCAAGACAGCTCTTCCAGCCGCCTGTGGGAAAAGCTCAGATCTAAATCCAGAGGAAAGTCTCCCACAGGACGGCGGGGATGGGATGGGGATGCGTCCCTGCAGGGAAGGCGGTGGTACTTGGCAGAGTCACCGCCTGGGAACCCGCCGGGCTCCGGCACACAGCGGGCTCCGGGAGAAGGGGCAGGGAGAGACTGAAAGCCCCAGCCCGGGCCGAGCGGGGACCCGGGGCACCCCTCACAGCCCACGGGGTGGGCGCCGGGCACTCCACGCTCGCCGCGGTCACGCCTCCCACAGCTCCGGCCCCCGCCCCACGGGCACCCGGGGGTCGGGCACAGCCCCCCCGTCCCGCACCTTGGCGGGGGGAGCCCCTTTCCCGCCGCCGCCTTCTCTCCCGTGGCAGCCCCCGAGCCCTTCCGATCCCCCAGGGCCGGTGCCGGGGAGCGCTCTCAGCTCCGCCGAGCCCTCCCGGAGCAGCGCCGACCCGCCGCGGCCGCCGGCGGCGAACAAAGGAGCGGGCACCGGGCACCGCCGCTCCGCCGCCGGCCCCGCCGCCCCCTCCCCACGGCCGGTGCGGTGCGCCGGGGGACGCCCGCCGCCCCCGCGGGGTGCAGCCCCGGTAGCCCCCGGGAAGCCGCCGCCGGCTGGGATGCTCCGCCGCGGGGAGCGGCGCGGGGGCGAGGCGGCCGGCGGCGGAGCCGGGGCGCGGCGCGAGCGGGGCCGGGAACGGAGGGGAAAGGAGCCAGGCAAGGTACAAAGGAGCCCCGAGCCGCGGGGAGCATCCCGGGGTCCGGTGCGGGGGAAGCAGGGGCGCATGCAGCATCCGCAGGGCTGGGAGCGGGGAGGCACGCCATTGTGCTCGTACTCACTTCTTATTTACCGAGCCGGTGCCCTCTCCTCGCTCCACGGGCAGGCATTTTTTCTATGCTTGGGTAGATACAGTTAGAGCAAATTAAAAAAAAAAAAAATCAAAATCTTAAAAAAAAGAAAAACGGGAAAAGAAAAGAAAGGCAGGAGCAGACCGAGAGGAAGAGGCTGATAGATGGGTCTGGAGGAGAGGGAGCGGCAGGGGCGGGCGGGCTGGCAACGCGGATCCCGCCGGCTCCCCCCGGCCCCGCGGCTGCGAGGTGCCTCACGGCGCGCATCGCGCATCGCACATCGCGGCGCTCCCGTGTGTGTGAGTGCGTGCGAGTGTGTCCGTGTGTGAGTGCCTGTGCGAGTGTGTGTGCCTGTCCGTGCGCGCTCCGGTGCGCGGGGCGTGCGGAGCAGCCCGAGCCCGGCGGTGCCTTTTGTGGGGCGGCGAGCAGCCGCACCGCTGCTCGCCCCCCCGCCCCTCCGCGCCCCCTTCCGCGCCCCCCGCCGGCGGGGGGGAGCCGCTCCCGGCCCGCCGGGGCTGCGCGCCCCTCCGTGCCGCTCCGCGCAGCCTGCCCGCCCGGGCGGCCGGCGGATGCTGCTGGGGCGCCGGGAGAGGATGGAGGGGGAGCCGGGGGAAGGCAAAGCGGTACCTGCGGAGAGCAAGGTCTCGCCTGGAAACAAGCGAGGAGAGAGGAGTGAGAGAGAGGGGAGGAGAAGGCACCGGCCAGCCCCGCCGGTGAGGCTGGACCTGCCGGCGGTCCCCGCTCCAGCCCCACACCCGGTCGCCTCGCCAGAGCCTCCCCGTGAACTTTTGAACTGTTCGAAATGTCACCGAATTAGCAGGAGAGCGGGGACAAGCGGGGACACCTCGGCCCTCGCCGGAGAACGGCGCGGGGCTGAAGGGACAGGCGGTTCCGTCCTCCCCGGCTCGGCCTGATTTTAACCCGGTGCTTGGCAGCCCTGGCGTGTTGCTGCAAGGAGTTAACTAGGTGGGATCTAGGAGTCAGGGATGGTAGCTGCTCTCCTATCGCACGCACCGCCTGCGCACCGCCTTCTTCCATTTCAGTCTGATAGATACATCAGAAATGCTGCTTCAACTGTGCTTTCTGCCACTAAAAAGCCAGAGATTATTCTTGCTATCTTTGCCGTGGGCAAACTCCCCTATTTCCCAGTCATCTGTCACCTGTGACACTATCCGTGGGTCAGTTGTTCACACTGAGGTGAAGAGTGTGAAGACAATTCCTACAAGAGGATCTACCAAGAGAAACCAAAAACTGCTCCCACAACCACTCACTAAAAAGTCTAAAAAATTACTCACTGTAACAAATGGGTGTAAGTCTCAAGCATTTAAAGCCAGAGGCTGTATCTGTAAAATGGCCAAAGACAGTCATACATCGGGTGTTTAATGGGCTATAATCCCACTTAAATCAGCAGCACCATCAGCAAACACTTTAGAAGTCACTTATTTTAATGCTTCTCCATATCAATGTGACATAATACAAATGAGTGTAATGTTGAGTTCCTTAGGATTCCGATTTCAGCAACATCAATCACACCACCCTCATCCAGTGCGTCCACAAGTCTCCACAAGATGCAGCACAGGGCAGGAAGCTGCCTCTGCTATTTCAGAGCGAGCTGTAGCTCATTGCTGCCCATCCCTGGGAACCAGCAGAGCACTTGTGGAGTAATGAGAGTGGCTGGGCCCTGTCCAACAAACCCTGGCAAGCAGATCTTCGGTCACAGGGTTGGCTTCATCAACACAGCCCCATACTCAAACACAAGAGAAATGTCTGCTTCTGACTACTGATAATCCCTCACTCAAGGAACGCTCAAAGATGAAAGATTCTCACACCTGAATATTTTTAGTATAGAATACCCTCCTCCCCCCCAAATAAAAAACAAAAACATAATATTTTCTCCTTTCTTTCCAGCAGATTTCTTAATCATCAGCCTACATAAACACTGGCTGTTCCTATCTCACGGAAAAGAATAATTTCACAGGATTTCTTTGAACATCCTATGGGAAAACAGGCGTGAACATTTTCCTCCATGCTGACATGTGTCTCCATAAAATACTGTGGAAAATAGTACTACATGCCTTTCTTTAGCAATCTAAATATTTGGAATGAGATTTTGTTTTTCCTTGAGTGAAGGAATTATTATTAAAAGCTTTAAAAGGGTCATATTTATTGCTTACTAATTGAAATCCATGGGCAGTCTTCCAACAGTTTCAGGAGGGTTGGGAGCAGGCCTTAAATTTAGGGATTCCACCCAATGGGAAGAAACCGTTTTGAGATCTGCTCCAGGAATGACTGCATTGGTGCCTTAACTTTAAGACCTGAAGAGCTATCTCTGGGAAAGCAGTTACTTCCATTAATTACCTAGTAAATATCTCCAGTGACTACTTTCAGTTGGCTGATATTTTCCACCTATTGTGATCCCAGATGCAACCCTCAGCTGGATCCTCATCTTACCACTTACTTCGAGTGGACTTGAGCTGTGCATTCTCATTTCTAGTGGGGATATAAATGCTCCACAAACAGCAGTGATCTTCAAATTCAGCAAGAAAACCAATAATTCTTTTTGCAGCCTACAGTAAAAACTATTGTGTACAGCAACTTCTATTTTCTGGAGGCCTTTTACTGCACCAGCCTGTATTCTATGGAGTCATGCCCACCAATATGGGGTTTTTTGTTTGGTTGGTTTTTTTTTTTGCAATGTACACCACACATTGTTTGAATATTGTATGTGACCACTTTGCCCTCAAATTTGGAACTGACATTTGGCCAGCTTGATACATCAGGCCTGAGCTTTGCTAAACAAGCACACTTAAATGCAGCCCTGACAAAACTTCCCACTAACCAACACAGAAAAAATTAAGTAATAAAAGGGGCTGAAACACACATCTCCAGCCTTGCAAGCAAATGGATTTGCTTCTGAACCAAGGAGATTGACCTGAACAAACTGGAAAAAAAAAATTCTAAGATTTAGCATAAGCAGGTTTGTGTATTTCACGCTAACATAAGAAAAACTCAGAAAGTACAGAACTGTCAAATGCTGTCTCAAAATGTATTGGCATGAGTTTGGGATGACCACAACACTCACAGACGGTGACTGCTGGAAGCTGCTCAACTCTTTGAAATGTTAAAAGTAGGCTCAGACAAGAGAGACACACATACAGCAGGCAGAGGAAGTCAAAGTTGCATGATAATTATCGCAATCCCATATTCATGGAAATAACAGCTGCGGATGATCTAAACGTAGCTTTGATAGCACAGGAGGCCACTTGTAAGGAAATAGTTATTCCAGAGAAGTATTACCCTATAAACACCAATTTAAAACTCTCAAGTAAAAAGCACAGTAATTTCACGACCATAAGGTGCTCCGGACTATAAGGCGCACCCCCCGGGAGTCGGCAAAATTCGCAACTTTGTAGATCATATAAGGCGCACTGGACTATAAGGCGCACTTTTTTTTTTGCAGTGAGGCTCCGCCCCCAGCTCACCCCGTGCAGTTTCTGGCTGAGGCCCTGCCTCAACCCAGCAGCCATGGGCCCCAGGCCCACCTGTACCCAGCAGGAGGGACGCCACAGGCCCCCAAGCCTGCCTGTACCCAGTGGGGCCGGGGCATGGCCGCCACTGTTCCATGCTGCCTCCCTGGGGCCGGGACAAGCCTGCCAGGGCTCCTCCCCGCCTCCCCGGGACCAGGGCATGCCTTCTGGTGCTCCTCCCCGCCTCCAGGGGGCTGAGGTAAGCCTGCTAGGGCTCCTCCCTGCCTGCATGGGGCCGGGCTCTGCCTACCACCCCTGTGTGCCCCCTCCCCAGCGCTGGGCTCTGCCGCCCGCCCCTCCGTGCCCCCTCCCCGGGGCCAGGCTATGCCTGCCACCCCTCCATGTCCCATCCACGGGGCCGGGGCAAGCCTTCCAGGGCTCCTCCCCTCCTGCACAGGGCCAGGCTATGCCTGCCATCCCTGCGTGCCCCCTCCCCAGGGCCGAGCTCTGCCGCTCGCTCCTCCATGCCCCTTCCCCGGGGCCGGGCTCTGCCGCTCGCTCCTCCGTGTCCCCTCCATGGGGCCAAGGCAAGCCTGCCGGGGCTTCTCCCCACCTCCATGGGGCTGGGCTATGCCTGCCGGGGCTCCTCCCCGCCTGCATGCTGCCGGGGCTCCTCCCCGCCTGTACGGTGCTGGGCTATGCCTGCTGGGGCGCAGCCCCGCCTCCACTTGGCAGCCATGGCCCTGCTGGCTGCCCCCGCGGCTCGCAGCTATCACTTCTGGGTTTGCAAATTTCCGAACTTTGTAGATCATATAAGGCGCACCAGACTATAAGGCGCACTTCTGGGTTCGGGGGCAAATTTTGGCAAAAGGGTACGCCTTATAGTCGTGAAATTACTGTACTCTTACCTGTCACTAACACTTTCTTTTCCTCTTCCTAATTCAGGAGCTATCCCCTCCTTGGGAAGTCATGAAGAACACTTGCTTTGAGCCCAGAACAAGAGCCTTCTGCTAAGCCCCCACCTCTGTGAGCAATAAACGCTTTTCTCCTTTAACCAGCTGTGTAATGGGAGGCACCACAGGCTCCTGCCTTATTCAATCTTATTTAGTTGCCGAGAATTTCTACATTCCCAAGGGACTGTTATGACAGGGGTTCCAGTGAGGGCATTTGCCTCGCTGGCTTCAACAGCAGCTTATTCATGTGGGCACCTGTTTAATTGGCCACAGGGGACCTGTGTCTGTGATCAGTGTATTGCTATAGGCTTTGGGACCTGCTGAACACAGCATCCCCTCTTCCTCATCACATGATAGCAGGAAACCTCTGCCTCTCTTCAGAATTTGGCCAACCTGTACACCCAGTTGAAGACAAGGATAAACCTCTGCTACTGCTAAGTTTTATTACTAGAAAGCTTTGCAGAAACACTACTGGACTTAAATAGTAAGTTAATTTTAAGGTTCATTTTACTTATTCAGCAGGACTTACAAATTACTTGTCTCTTGACTCTTTTGGAGACATTAAAAGGTCTCTGTCAGTTCTTTATGGATAATTATGACATTAAGGCCATGCCATGTCACCGTATTTCACCATTAAACCATTATTTGTATCCCGCTGTGGGAATTCAAACTAAATGAGGGACTAATGGCAAACAGCCTGCTTCTCTTTGGAGAAAACCAGAAGGCAGGCCATGTTCTTCACAGGCAGCAAGGATGCCAGGCTGCTCCAAGTGACCGTGCTGAAAACACACCCTCCCAGCACTGGGGATAGGGCAATAGGCAGGAGATGCTTGAAGCTGAGTGATACTCAGCCCTCCCCTGCATCTAAAAATGGTAAAGTCCTAAAACACACCCATTGAAAACTATGTGATCTCTCCTAATTCACATTTTGAAATGAGTTAAGCATACAGAGAGTAATTAGAATATGTACTGCAGAATCACAGAATTACTGAACGTTAAGGGTTGGCAGCAACCACAAAGACCATCTGCTCCCAGCCCACCTGCCATGAGCAGGGACACCTCCTCCTAGACCAGGTTGCTCAAAGCTGTATCCAACCTGGCCTTGAACAGCTCCAGGATTTGGAGCTGTTCACAATCCACAGCTTCTCTGGACCACCTGTTTCAGTGCCTCACCACTCCCCCAGTAAAGGATTTCTTACTAATATCTAAATTAAATTTCTCTTCTTTCTAAGTTATACCCATTCCCTCTTGTCCTATCTCTACAGTTCCTGACAAATAGTCCCTCTTCAGCTTCCCGTTAGGGCCTCTTCAGATACTGGAAGGTTGTTATGAGTTCTCCATGGAGCCTTCTCTTCTCTGAGCTGAACAGTCTCAAACTTTTCAACTTGTCTTTTTTAGAGCAGGTTCTTCAGTCTTGTTACCATCTTCATTACTTCTCTGGACTTCCATGTCCTTCTTGTGTTAGGGTCCCCAGAGCTGGATGCAGCACGGCAGGTGGGGTCTCACCGGAGCAGAGGGAGAGAATCACCTCCTTTGTCCTGTTGGCCATGTTCCTTTGGATGGAGCCCAGGATTTGGTTGGCTTTCTGGGCTGAGAGCTCATGTTGAGTGACACCTCCAAAGTGTGTCAGGGTCCCTCTGGACAGCATCCCTTCCCTCCTGCATGTTAACTGCACCATACGGTATTAATGAGTTCTACCTATCTAGTAAGTTACTATATCTACCATGAGCATCTGTCCTACAGTGTGACAAATTATTTACTCAGCAGAAAAGCCATTGTTTCTCACCTCATCAATTACCAGAAAAAATGTTTACACGTGCTCATCTATTTTCATACAGCTGAGTTGTCAGTCTTAATTATGTTCTAATTCTTTCCATTGCTAGTAAGCCTTATCTATTTATCCACTTGCAGTAAGAGGGAAGTTGTTTTAGAACCCGTAAAGCATTCACTGTTGTAATTAATATTGTGAGTGTGTATTTTTCTTTACTGACTTGCAAATCTCCCAGTGGGTTTCCTCCCTGCTTGTGTCGTGTTATCAGACCTAATGGGATTTATTCATCACATGTTCTGCCACTGTTTTTTTCATATTTGTTTCCACAAATCCATTGTGCTTGGAGAGCTTCAGAAGCAATGATTATAACTAACTTTCAGTGCTGTTCTCACCAATGATAAATGTGAATTGGCATATGTCACCATTATTTTGGATTATTTATGCACAGAAAAAAACCTTACAACTACTTTGAATTACTTATCTCCTTGATGGACAGCTAGTGGTGCTTTGGGATGATTACAAAATACTTTTCTGTTATCACCAAAATGTTTTACAAAATTGCTGGTTTGTAATTTGTTTTCCATTTTTGCCACTGTAATCTCTTCAACACAGGAGGCTGACAATGAGAACATCTAGGTTTTGTATCTGTCTGTCCACACACAATAGTACTAACCATGCAACTGATTTTTATGATGATACTGGACAACTTATGAGATGGAAACCTAATCTCCATATTGTCTTTGCAGACTGGAAAAGAGCAGGGAATATTTTGAAAGAAAAAAAGATACATATGACTGCACACCTCAGGCCGGATGAGAATGGCCAAAGTTTGTGCTGACTCTAAAGGGAATTTTCCTTGAGTCATTAAGCTTGCTTTTAAACCATGTCTTGAGGAGCTGAGGACTTTTTGTGTTTGTAAAGCACTATATTCACATTTTAAGGAACTCTGGAATTAGTGACACAGACCTATAACACAACAACCTGAAAATAAAATAAAATAAAATAAAATAAAATAAAATAAAATTAAATAAAATACAGACAGAGGACTAGAAATCACCTAAAACAGCATTAGTGCTTTTCTTCTTGAGTAATCCACAAATAAGATTTGGAAGAAACAAAACACAAAATCAAAACAAAAACAAAACAAAACAAAACAAAAAAAAAAAGAGAGAAAACAAGAGAAAATAGCCCTGGCAATAATAAATAAGTATCATGCAGGGCTAATGAAAGAACTTGCTAGCAGAAATAAAGAATACAAATGAGGCAATGAAAAAGGAGAACATTAAGTATCATCTATGTTTTAAAACCACCAGACTCTACTCTACCTGGCTTTAGCCATGAAAGTGTAATGAAATCTATGAATTATTTTCAAATATGCACAAGAGACTGTTTTCTGGCAAACTCAGTGTTCAGCTACACAGAGATGTGTCTGGAAATAATGTTACAGATTTTTTTAAAGAAAGATAGCATTTGGTAGTCTTTATTTATTTATTTATTCAGTAGCTTGTTCTTGCTGCTGTGACAAAGATATCACTAACACCATGCAGGCAGAAAGCTGGGTTAGCAGAGACCAGTTTTCATACAGAATTATTTGGGCAGCAGGAAACATAAATTCCTGCCATTCAGATGCACCATGCATTGGCATTTCTCAGCACTTCCATCCTTGAAGGCATTTCCTTCTATTTTCTTCAAAGTGTGATCTTGAAATTCAGGGCTTGGTGATTTAATCTTTGACTGGCAGTTATGGACTGTGTTGGCAGGAGAACAGGCTACGGGGTCATACTCATCATTTCAGCTTTAAAGTGGCTTCTAATCTATACACTTCTCTAGAAGAAAGGTCTTTCTGTTGTGTCCTGCCACTGATGTTAAGCATGCAAGGAAACTCAGTCATGGGCTTGTATAGTTTTATGTTTTATTTTCTGTTGGTAGAGGGAACATTAAAAGCTGGACTCCAGCTCCAAGGAAAATATAGGTAGAAAATACAGGGCAAGACTGGCCCATATTTTCCTCTTTGCACAGCAAATATAAATATACCCCAGATGTAATACCCCAGGCACCAAATAGAACCAGATGCACTTAGGGCTGGTGAGAAAGTTATTTTGTATGATCCCTTCACATAAAACAGCTAAAATTAATATTATGAAATTTCCATTACATTTGAGCAGACTGGACATAAAAGCTGTTCTATTTCTAAAATTCTCAGTAGATTAATATTTTTGTAATCATTTGCCCAAAAAGATTAATTGCCCCATCACATAAAAAAGTGAGTAAAATTGTAAAAAAATCATTATGTTAGTGTAAAAGGTACTCTTCAATAAAAATAATTATTTTTCTAAATTGTTTATATTGGAAAAAATATAGAGTAAGTGATCACCTATAACAATTTATGTAAACTTTCTGTGATTTTTTGTGTGTATGTCTGTGTGTGTGTGTTAAAAAGCGGAGTATACCAAATTAATGAGCATGATTGCCAGGAAAAAGTTAATAGAAAAGCCATAAAGAAACCAATTCCTGAAATTATTGCTTTCTTAGCTTTTCATGTTCTCTCTCATAACAACTTCGGATATTAAGGGGATTGCAACTCGAAAAATTTACCTAAGGCTTTATCCAGTAAGAGTATCTCAATGAAAGAAATACAACAAAAGCGGTGGGTAAAGAAGCCTCAGGCTGAATATTTGCACCAGATTCTTGCGGACTTATTGGCAATTTATTTTAGAGGGAAGATCTGGTGATATTACTTACTCATAAAAATTGCTAGAATATTTTGGAAAGTCAGCTCTGATCACAATATTATAACTAGTAAAGTAGATTTGTGGGAAAAAAACCAAAAAACATCTCTTACTCATAATTTACAGGGTCACAGGAAGTGGGTCCTTCATCCTACTAGCAAATCCACAAAAATACATGTAATCCAGATGTGATGGACTTTGGATATTCTGGATATATCTGGTGTACATCACAGCAGAACCCCACACAAGGAGCTGTGTGGGAATTGAGAGCAAAGTGCTGCATGGAAAGCATTGTGCAGCAAGTATTGTCAGCTTCCAAAGGTAGGGCAGGTATGGTCTCCCCAGCAGCACACTCAGACTGGGAACCCTGACCCCTCAGCATGGCAAATTGCCTTAATTATAGTACTTCCATGGCATGTGAGTGCTGCCTCCAGTTCTGGAGTTATCTTTTTGTCAGCTACTTTGAGAGGGTTTATATCCTTTTGCAGGGGAAAGACGTTACATGTGACATGGACAGAGGTGTCTAGAAGCAAAATAGTGATCCCTGAAAAAAGCAATTTATTTTAATTTCTGTGTGGCTCAGTTTTCACCACTGGTGTTTCTGAGTATGGTTTCTGCTTCTGGACATAAACAAGCTTCCCACCATGTTGCTCAACATTATGCCCAATTCTTATGCCCAATTGATCCAGAAAATAGCCCTTCATTTGGTTTGTTTGGAAGGCTAGCAGAACAAACTTCTTTCAAACAGTAGATAAGATTACTGGTTTCTTTGAAAACATAAATAAAAGAAAAGCCCACAGATTTTACATAATAGTTCAATGATTGCAAGACTTAATTATTTCTTCTGTATAAAGGCAATTCTTCTCCATAGAGGCATTTAAATCCACATTTTTAACCTTCCTGGAGAGAGCCTATCACGCCAATGTTCAAGCAAGCCCAGTACAAGCAAGCCACACTTAGAGATCACTGATCCTAGCAGTTTACTGGACTCCAGGGCATTGCCCTGTGATTGTATCTGATCTCTAGGAAATATTACTGAGCCATATTTGTTGTTCTCACTTATGTATTTGTGCACAAGAAGTTTTACACTTGAGTTTTATAAATAGCAGTACACTCACATGGGTGCTTAGCAAGTTACACCTCCCTCACCATCAGCAGAAAGAATTTTACTGAAAACAGGTAAACGAACCTGTTTACCCCCAGAGCAAGTACTCAGCTTGTCAGGATGTTTTGCCTTCCTATTGCATAAAGGGTTTCTTCAGAGTCAATTAGCTGCTGACTTCCAGCTGAGCTACAGTGTCACAGAAGGGCACTCCAAAGGTATCTTTATAGAACAGAGACTAACCTGTATCAGGCAGGATGCAAGAGAACTGGATCCCAGCACCAGAGGGGTGTGGTAAGTATTTTGGAAATTATTTTGGCCCAAGTCCCTACTAGCTTCACAGGAAAGACAAACCAGTTTGAAGCTTAGCTAGAATAAGATGTACCTACAATATGTTTTATTGTTTCATTTCTCATATGTCTCTCCAGAAACACTCACAGATAATTTTTTAAATAATAACATTTTAGCACAATAAACTAATTTTCTTTTTGACTGAAAGTTGATAGAGCAAAGACAGATTTCAGGACAGCTGACAAACCTGAAGCAGCCGTGTCCTTGGTATGTGGCAAATTCTTCAATGTATGTCAGTCTATTTGTACACTCCTGAGCACTCCAAATATCTCCTCTAGCTCATAAGATTCAGTTTGCTAACCAGAAAAAGAACAGATTCCAGATAAGAGGTTAGTCCTGCACTATTAATGTTAATCTGAACCTTCCCAGCAGGCATCAGGAATAAGGAGATGGCATAAAACTTGGGGGAACGCCCTAGGTTTATTACAATCCCATAATCCAGTAGGTGTTAAAGAAATCTAATGCAATCCCAGTTCTTCCTATAGGATTAAGGATTCATGAGGAATAAAATGGACAGAGGGAGAAGGAGAGAAAACATTAGTGATTATGCATTAGCTTAGTGATTACACATTTCCTTGGCAGAAGAATTAATGAGTTCCTGCCCCAAGGACTGTTTATATATTTTAACCAATGACAGTTTTAATAAAAAATCCAAGTTAAGAAACAAATTACATCTGATCATTTCTACAGATATTTAATACTGATAGTCATTATCAGTCTTAGTCAGCAAACACTAGGTTGACATAATCTGCTTTCACGTTCTTTACCAAGTTTAATTGTTTGGCATGCAAGAAGGCAAACCATCAAGGATGCTGCAACACGCAGAAATTTCCTGCTAACTCAGTTCAAACAGAGTAATTAACAGAATTAATCAATTTCAATTGAATGAGATCAAAGAAATCTCCTATCAGTTGACTGTTTAGAATAACTCAAGGAAGATTAATTTCTTTCCTAGTGTTCTCTTGATCCCAATAGGTTGTTGATGACAGGAGAGTAGAAAGCAAGCTTTTTATCATCAATCACTTTCGTTAATACTTGACTACCTGCTGTGTACAAGGATCCACACATTCCTCTATTTTTAGACAAGAAAGCAACTTGTCAATAAGTGCTGAATGGCTTGCCATCGACAATGACCACTTTGGGAAGAACATAAGCATAGTGGCTGCTGTGTGGAATATTTAACAGGAAGCTATATATAGAAAAGCACAACTTATGCTTCAAGTGTCTCAGCCAGCCTTGTTTCTTTCAAAGTACCACTGAAGCTGCATGTAACAATTACTGATGTCTTAACTGCAATGCATCCTCAATATACCACTAGCACATACAAGACGTCTGTTTTACCTACATATTTATCTATATATAATTGCACTTACACCCTAGATATAAGCTCTACTTATACAGAATGTATAATGTCAGGCTGGAGGCTGGAGGGTCACCAGCCTGTGAAAGGAATTACATGGTCTAGTTGTCTACAATAAGGAAGGACAAGGGTAACTGACCCTGTCTTTCTTCCAGTCCAGACTCACATCTCATCTGTTACTGTGTATTGATGCAGCACATTTTATTTACATCACTGAAATAAAATCAGCCATCATTGTCTCTCTCTGATGGTCATTATCTCTTGTGATTTCACCTCAGCTCTTCTGGGCATCGGGCTTAGTCAACACAGTGATTTAAGAGTCACCATGCTCTGCACTGATGCATTTTGTTTTAGTTAAACACAGCAGATGCAGACCAAAGTTAAAGCCTGAGTTCCCTGTGTGGGGAAAGTCAGTCACCCATGAGAGGAACTCGTAGTGGTCTTCCAGGAACTGCTAGCAACTAGGCACTGACCAACACTAAGAAAAGGAAGTGCACTAAACCCTGTCAAGCTCTGGGATTTAAATCTCTCGAGGAAGTGTCCACACTACAGATTCCAGGTGTTGTTTTGATGGGGTTTTTGTCAGTGCTTAACAAGGACAGAGTGAAAAATGGAAAGAGATTAAAGAAAAGGGAGAGAACAAAGACACCACTTAGTGCAAGTCAGTGGCTGAAACATCCACTCAGGAGACAGGAGAGGAGATCTACGCTCACATCTTCTACTTCTCTGTGAACGTTCTAACCGGCAAGCCATTGGGTGGAGTATTCTTAAGCCCCAAATATTTAGCAAGCTGCTTATGATTTCAGCAGTGAAGCATTTTCTATTGACACCCATGTCCTAACAGGCCAAAACCGAACACTTCTATTCCATTTTAATGTGTACCTTACTCAGGCAAATTCCCATCAACTTCAAAGGAAGCCTGGAGAGCTGGAGCAGTGCGTTCTCACATTCTGTGTGTCAGTGTCTGTGCTTACACTCCCCTGCGTGCCTTGGCACGCCCCAGGGTCCTGCTGCACAGAGCCTGCAGACCAACACCCAGCTACAGCATGCCGTGGCTCATCTTCCAGCTGGGCCTGGCCTTCCCTTGTCATGGGAACTGGGGCTGCAGGATCCAGGGACAAAGGATTGGGGCGCACCTGGGTCTTGCCCCAGTAAGCAGTGACAGTCAACCTGCACCTGCTTCTGAGCACCAGGACATGGGAAGCACTTTCACATGCCATGACACAGGAGTAGCCTGCCCACTTAAGAAGTTGCCATGGGTGTTCAGCAGAGCACAGCTCTCAGAAAATACTCACTGCAGGAAAGCACAAAAGGCAAACACTAACACAAACTGTGCCTGTAAAAAGTGTATGCATCTTGAGTTTAGATAAAGCAGAACTGCGACAGAAACCACTTATCATCATATTTAAATCACTGTATGAATCAAGCCAAAAACCAGTCACATATTATTTTAGAATGCCAATTATTCAAAGTGAGTTATTCATTTATTCCTTAACATAAATTTTCTCTCTAGCAAAGACTACCAGGTTTAGGTAGTTAAGATGTGTGCACTGGCCTCATTACAATAGTGTATATATACTAAACATTGTGAAGTGCTCACTGTTTCAGTAATTCTTTGAGGTGAAAAAGTACTGTTATATCCGTTTTTATCAAAGGGATCTAGAAAACAGTGACTTGAGAAAAACACTACAGTAATTTCACGACCATAAGGCGCACCGGACTATAAGGCCCACTTCCGGATTCGGGGGGAAATTTTAGTCAAAAGGGTGTGCCTTATAGTCATGAAATTACTGTATATAAGGAGTTTCCTTTGACAGGTTGAGGTTTATCTCTTTGTGTGGTAAATGTGCACTGACAGAATTTTTCTTCTTTGTAACAGACATTTGTTTCTAATATCTCCAAAACCTATAAAGGATATCATTACCATGGAGAGAAACTTTTTTATTCATAATGTACATCTTTAAATACATGTAATTTCCATTCTATATTTTTCTCAGTGTTCTTTTAGAACCATAATGACAATTTTAATTTTCTTTTTTGTGTGTATGTGAAATTTCCCTCCTAATTTTTCCTTTGCTGCCTATACCTTAATTTAGTTTGGAGTTTTCTAATCCGTTTTTCTTTCTATCTCCAGATGGTTCTGGCCTTCCAGCTTATACATTCTCCCTAGCAGAAGAAGCATCACATGTATTTTCAGCTTCTGTCTTCCTCAATAATAAGTAAAATTCTGTTTTCAAGGCCTTGAAATTACATTTAGTTTGTATACAGTTGTTATTGAACTGACTTTGTCACTGTGCAACCTGGGCTTTTTTCTTTGTTTCCAAATTGATTTAAGGTTTCGTATTGATCTGGGTATCAATATCCAGTTTATAAGCAACAATACCACTCATGTTCAAGGGTACTTTTCAGTCATCTCAAATAGGCTCAATCTGAGCAATCTCCACAGAGATTTTGCTGTGCAGAATACTTATACTTAATTTCCTTTTAGCTACGGCTTCCCATAGATAGCTTTGCTTCTTGCAAAATAGTAGCTCAATCAAAGGCCAGGCATTGCTCTGTTCCCATTTGTTCTGACAAGCTGAAACATTCACATTACTTCTTAAAAATTTGCTCCATATGAGAAATGAATTGTTGAAGGGGTTTTAAATTATTTTGTCAGCCTCTTTTATTTTTTTTTTACTAAGACTTGTTTGTCAGCCCAATCTGCTGTAGCATCACCTCTTTTATTTCTAAAGCTTGCATTCTCATCCAAAAGTGTCCTCCAGACTGGCACACTAACACAGCTGCTTCTAAATGTGAGTCAGAATCTCATTCCATATTTCTCTTTCAATTTTGATCTCTCGACTGCAATCTGATCTCAAAATTAGGATCCCATAAACAGCAAAAGTCAGGAGATTTTTTTTGGAGGGGTTTTTTGTTTGTTTTTTTAATAATATTAAATAAATTTCTCTCTGGGGTATTTCACTTACAACTAATCCTCTCAGAATTTCATTCTTTCAAAGAGTGTGGCTATCCTGACTTTTTTTTTTTTTTTTTTATCACAAACTGGTAATTAGACTGCTCTTCTTTAATTGTAGGTTATTAAATTACATCCACTGCCTCTGGTCTGAGGTTAATGGAAAAAGAAGAGTATCTCTCTTTTGCCCACCTCACTCTTTAGAAACTTCTTTTTGAAGGGAAAAAACATTTCTTTGATCCCTCTGTCTGATGAATTTCATGAGAGGTACAGATGCACTAGCTGTAGTCCTTACCTGCTATTCCAACTCCTTCATCCCTCACACTTTCTTTTGCTTTTCTGACAACAAATGCATATTACTTTTCCTGTTTCTTCTTCAGATACCACTGAGTGGCCTTAGTGGTAATTACTGCAATTGCCTGGGTTGGATCTTACAACCCTGAATCTTTCTTATGGTTAAGAGGTAAACTAAGAAATATTTAGCAGGGATATTTAACGCTGGAGCTTGGAAGAAATGGAAGCTGATGCTGCTCTTCTTCCTTTTGGTGTTGATCTGTTCTGATTCAAAGCAACACATTGCACAGGAAATGTTACACTTCTGACTTAGACTATTCAGTCCAACTGAGCTTAAATCCTTGCTTCAGCCTTAGTCTAAGATAATCTTTGTGGCCATAGGTGACAGGAAAGGAATTTTTACGAGCAGTATGTCTTGAATAAGTGTATAGGGAAAGTACATTATAAATAGAACCCAATGTGGCCAACTGCTTGAGCAGAAAGCTACCAAACATTACACATTTGTGGTACTGATCCTTTCAGATGACCTACAAACAGCACTACCCATGTGGGCCCACTGTGTCCTGTTTCCTGAGCCTCATGTTAACACTGTATAAATACAAAGATATGCCACACAGTAAGCTCGGCCCTTGTAGTCTGATTTAACCAAATTTATTAGAGGTTCGTTAAATCCACCATTTTGCTCATACTGATTTTTTTTGTTAGTATCAACAGTACATAGGAGGTGAGGTTTGGCCAGCAAGTGCCATCAGAGTGCTGGATCCCAACCCTGGTGCAGTGTCAGTGGGAAAAGTGCACTTAGTTCAAGCCATCGGTGATCCACAAAAATTAATCCAAAGAGGAACAATAAAGATTTCTAGATAAATCATGTCAAAAGAAACTGGAAGAGCTCAACTCATTTAGTCTGGCAAAATGAATACTGAGAAGACTCTGATTGCTGTGTGTAGATCAATCAAAGAGTGTTTTTTGAGCTAAGGAACCATGTTGGCAACAAAATCGGAATTTATTCTGTGAATAAATTTTGGCTGGAAACCACAAAAAGCAAGAGAAGAGCCAGCTTTTGGAGCAATCTCTCAAGGAGGATTAGAACAAAAACTTAACATTGTAAAATAGAGGGTGGCCAATTTATTGGGAAAATATTTATCTGACGTGCTGCCTGCAAAAACAGGAGTTTGGTCTCAGAGGCTCAGGGGAAAGATGGTCAACTTTCTTGAACCCATAAATCACATTCCCTAGTCAACACAGAGCCACATAGACGTCAGAGAGCCATGGGGAGAGCAGATAGCTCAGCAAGCCCCAGATCTTTTAATGTTCCCTCGTGGGTTTGGGCTGGATGGCCCCTGTTCCCCAGCAGCCTCCAAACCAATGCAGCCCAGTGCCACACGAGCGCTGTAATCCCAGCAAGGGAGTTCATCTGGCATGCAGCTCAAAAAAACACCCCCAAGTCCTTCATCCCAAACCCTGCCAGCCACACATGGAGATGTAACATTCTTCCAACCCACAGCTCTCAGGTACCAGACTGTCTCTTTTCCACACTGAGAAGAAAAATCATCTGGAAGGATATCTTTCAGAGTAAGAATTTTTTATAAGTACTACTTCTCTGATCTCCTGCAATTTTAGCAACAGTAGCATTAAGAACTACAGTAAATACTGAACATTTTTATGCTGAATTATTGTCATCAGGGTTAAATGCTGTGCTTAAGAAGATTTGAGATTTAAGATGCAGTAACAGTGTCCTGAACTGCATGTTCTACCACAGCCGAAACACTCACAGCAAGTAAGTGTCAAAGCCAGGGGTATGTGCCATTTATTAATAGAAGGTGAAGCTATTGCTGAGTTAAGAAGTTGCCTCAAGTTACTAGTATAATTAAAAACTGTGATTAAATATTAAGATGAATGAAATAATTTAAATTGTGAGCTGTCAAAGTGCCAAGTAAATAATTTAAAGACAGATTTAAAAAGCAGTGGGAACACCCTTTTTCTGCTTTTACTAATTCTTCATATATTACTAAACCTTTTTTACCCTTTCTAACCTAATCCTCACGTTCTTCTCCGATATTTGCATATGTTAGCAAGGTTACTTACTCCTACAATATATTTCTGTTTATAGTATGTGCTTGTAAACTGAAGAAGAGGCTGTGCTTGTTCCTATGTGAAAAAGAAAAAAAATATCATTGGGAATAGGAGGACAACCCTTTCTGGGGCAGCCACAAGGAACAAAATAGATGTTTGTGGATAGAGCAAGAAAAAATGAATTGGGAAAGTGCATCTGAGCTGCCTGAGAGTTGTTTGGTTATCTAAATATTTTTTTTTCAGGACTTTTCCATCTCCATTTTCTCATCTCTTAGGAGCTACTTTTCTCCCTTTGGATAAATAATACTCTTTTCTTCTTTCATCAAAGGGCATCAGAGGCCAATGCTGATGAAGAGGAATTAAAAAAGGAAGGCAAATGCTGGCACTAAAGTAAGAAGGAAGTGTGTGTGCTGACTGCACGGGTAGTCAGGTGGTCAGAAGATTGATTACTGCATGCCAGGGCCCTCACCTGGAATACTGAACAGTCAAGAGACGTTTTACTCTGCTTGATCCAGCACCTTAGCTAGCCTGGCAGTACCAAGTTGTTGCCCTATTATCTCCGTGGTGGAGCTGAAATGCAGGTTCCCATGGGAAGCTTCAGTTAGACCAGTGCTTTTCTGCAAGTAAAGTTTTTTTTCTTGAAAAACTGGCTTCTGTCATCAAAGATATTTTAATGCACCTCAAAAAAAATTCCTCAGCATCTCCAGCTCATGGTGGCAAAGAATAGAAACAGAGCCTTGTTCCCACTATGCCAGATGTGCATTCCTGATGCCTCGCTGTCTGCCACCAGCCTGGATGAGGGCATTGGTCTTTCATGAGTGTTGTACATCCCTAGGTGCTCTCTCTGCAGAGATGCAAATAAACACCCACAGCTGAAGTACAGGATATAATTACATCCATACAGAATAACCATGCATGGCTAAGGCACATTGAATGGTTGAAAAAGCTCAGTAAAAGCAAAGTTCCCATCCCTCCATTTTCCCCACAGGAAACAGATTTCTGATGCCAATTTTAATATTATCTAGAAAGTGTACAGTGCCCAATGGATCAGTAAACACATTTTTGAGAAAGCAAAAACTGAGGTTTCCAAACAAAAGCCTACGCAGCTGTAGTATTTTGAAAATGTTTGAGAGTTAAGAAAACAGTAGACTTTTCTTAACCTGTGCAAGGAAGGTTAAGTTCTTCTCTGCTGAAAAAGTGTGGATTTTTTGCCTAGAGATCTGTCATAGAGATTGCTTTACAACACTCTCCAGTCATACAGCTGGAGGCATCCAAGTTCTGCCGTCACTGTCTCCACAGTTCTGTCTGCCTATACCTTTGAATACACTTGAGTTTTTGGGGAGAAGTTGTTCTCCACCCATACCTAAACCCAGGATTTCTGGAGAGTTTTTCCTAGGAATCCCAAATTGTTAAGCAAAGGTTGTTGATAAGAATGTTTCCTGGATATAGAAGCATTTTTCTTTCCTGTCATTATATCTCTATTGAGGGACATTTTACATCGACCTGTTTTAAATATCATCTTTTAAGCCACCCTACTCAGTGTCTTTGCATTTGTGAAGATGATGTTCTTATCCTTAAACAAGGGTTCAGTTTTCTATGGAAACAGTAGCATCTGTAACTTATAGAAGACTTCTATGCAGGACTTCATTCCTCATCCATGTACCTTCTTTTTACCACACAATAGCAGTCTGGGTGAGCTTTTCATGGGGCTGTCCCCTTCTGCTGGATACTTATTTCAGTTGAATAGAAAACTGAATTAGATTCTTGAATACAAGTATCCCAGCCTCCTTACAGTCTACATAAAGGCAAGATTAATGGAATGAGGCATATAAAAGACCAAAGATGTGGATTTTGAAAGGTTGGTAACATATGGTTTCTTCTCACTGAGGATTTTACTTATGCTAAAGCAGCTTTTTCTTCTTATTCATATAAAGAACAGGATTTTTAGACGCAATTTTTTAATATATTGTGTATTGTTGATGAATTCCAGAAATATATTGATTGCTACAAATTCCTTGTTCATTAAATTAATCCTTTTATTACCTTCAATAAAAAGGCCGAGGTTATATATCACCTTCTTTTGGATTTTTTAATATCAGGCTATATTTATTCACCAAGAGAACCAATGCTCTTGCAGCAGTTGTAAGATTCCCAGAACACTTGCTTTACAGGCAATTGGCATCACAGTTCATGTGCAGGGCCCAGGAAATGAAATAGAAAAACTGTCTTGTTAAACATCTGCAGTGACATTCTGGTTTCACTGAGCTTCAGCACTGATCTCAACTGAGTTTTACAATTAATTTTACCTTTGTATCAGATACCTCGGTAAAGGCAATAATTCTGCCCCACACTGAAGAGAGGCACTTTCTCCTTTGGTTTTGTGGCCTTTATTTCACAGGTTGAATGGTCCTTTCTCAGTAACTCACAGAACCACTGTAAAGCCACAGCTGTCTGCTCAGGTAGCAATTGTCACGGGCTCAAAAAGGACTCAATTATAAGCAGCACATACAAAGAACAAGGGAAGCATAGCATGTGGCATCTCCAGAGTCTTACCCTTGTTTGTTGATGGTATGATCATACCTGATCGTGGCAAAAGTGTGAGAATGCTTATCATTTTTCATCACATTATTTCTAAATACACATCTTTCCAAATCAGTCCCAGGCCACATTATGTATGCAGCTGATGTTTTTTATATTCGTCTTGACCAATGGTTTTCAAAATTCCTTACAATTATTACAACAACATTTGAAAGTAGTCAATGTCTTATCTGAAGCACCAGAGCATCCTACAAAAGGCCTCAAGAAAAGTTTAGTAGTAGTAGAAGATATAATTTCATAGAGTCATGGAATGGTTTAGGTTGGAAGGGACTTTTAAGACCATGTATCTCCAACCCCCTGCCATGGCCCGGGACTCCTCCCACTAGACCAGGCTGCCCAGAGCTCCATCCAGCCTGGCATTGAACACTGCCAGGGATGGGGCACCCACAGCTTCTCTGGTCAACCTGTTCCAGTGCCTCACCACCCTCACAGTAAAAAATTTCTTCCTATTGTCTAATCTAAACCTACTCTGTCTCTGTTTGAAGCCATTCCCCCTTCTCATGTCTCCACATGCCCTTGTAAATAGACTCTGTCCATCCTTCCTGTAGGTTTCCCTGAAGTGTAGGTTGCAATTAGGTCACTCCAAAGCCTTTTCCAGGCTGAACAAACCAAATTCTCTCAGCCTTTCCTTGCAGGAGAGGTGCCCCATCCCTCTTATCAACTTGGTGGCCTCCTCTGGACTCACTCCAACAGGTCCATGTCCTTCCTGTCCTTCCAGAGCTGGGTACAACATTCCCGGTGGGGTCTCATATGAGAGTAGTGGAGGGGCAGAATCACCTCCCTAAATCTGAAAATCTATTTTGTTCTTTGCAACAGCCAAGGTTACTCTGGAAGTAGCACATCTATACAAAAAGTTTGTAATATAAGTTAATAGTGATTTTCAAAATATTTCTCTCAGCTCCAGCATTTAATTTCTGCCTGCCTAGACTTCTTTAGAAGCAAATACTTATTCTGGGAGAGAACAGGCTACGTACACAAGGCTCAGACAGTAAAGTGCATGTTACAGATGGACCCTGCTGATCTACCTACCTTTCTTCTGGAGAGTTGGCCAGAGGCAGCTTGGGCAGCTGTGGTGGTGTAATAGTCAATTACAATCTCACAAAAATATAAAACCACAAGTTCAAGGCTTGGCCCTGTTCACATGAGAGGAACACTGGAGTGAAGGCAGATCTGTTCTGCTCTATGGATGGATTCACAATTATGACAAGCAGCTGCCATGGCCTCATTGACTCACATCGTGAGAGCTCTCCCAAAAGGGGTTGAAGATTCAACCCTCAGAGCTGTTTGAGCCTGCACAACCTCAAGCCATGTGTTTATGGTTGGGGATGTGATCTAAGCTCTTATCTTTTGTGTGACAAAGATCAACCTGCACAACCTGGGGTACAGTCACTGTATCCCTCCTGCCGCTTCAGGGATGGTCCCAGCATCCCTGAATGTATCCTTGTCAACAAAGGAATTGGGGCAGAACTAGATTTTGAATGGACCCTGCAGCAGCCTCCAGAGAGTTCTTTAGAGGCAGAATGACAAGCCTAAGGAAACAAAGCATGGTGCCAGCCCTTGCTTCACCATTCTACCAACTTTCCCGGGTGTACATGAGTGCTCACAATATACTTGTTGTTTTGTGAGCAAATATAAAACAAATTGTGGATGGGAAAATTGAAACATTTATTTGAGGGAACAATGGCAATATTAGCAAGATGAAATCATTATGTAGGCACGTCTCTCAGTGAGGTGTTTTTGTTTTGTACCTGAATTTTTGTTGAGAGTGGGAACAAATAAAGGAGGTATTAGATAAGAGCAGAGGAAATCCAAGCAGACACCCTTACCTGAACCAGCCAAGAATCCAGCACATATCTAAAGCCAAGTCTATCAGAATTTTGCCTTATTCATGAACGCTACAGTCTCAGGCACCCTTAATGATAACATTCTTAATTTTATAAGTCATACTACAACCCATATATTATCTCTGGTCATACAATGTGATTTCTATTTAAATGTAAGTATTTAAATGTATTTCACCAGTTTGCAAGAGATTTGACCTTCCACTTGCCTTTCTCTATTACCTACCAACATATTTTTTAGACAGTGATACATATCTGGTTTGGAACATGATGAAAATGAAAACAGAACAACACAACGGTAAGCGTTTTTCAGTGACATAGAGGATAATAAAACTGGAGATTCTGTGATTACTGTGCAACTCAATGAGTTTTCAAATGAACAGTTCAGCAAGCAACACTCCATTATTCAAATGATTGTTAAGAAACATTTTTTTCTGGTGTTGACAGACACTCATTTTGTAATATGATACACCATATATTGCTCCAAATCTGTGATGGAGAGAATGAGACAAAAAATATTTCTCTTTAATAACCTACATATAACATTTTTTAGTACAAAGGTACAAAATGAAAATACTTTTTTTTGTTTAGTTTTTGTGCAAGGCTAAGTCCATGTTAAATACAGAAATAAGCAACATATTTTGGCTTAGAACGTAGGATTGGCAGGGTTTCTTCTATTTGTCAATCAGTTGTGAACTGCTTGCTATGTTGGTGCAGAATCCCACTGATTTTATATATGGAGACTTACATACTTATCAGGCAGCAGGAAAAAGTGAGGTTATGAGCTTCCTTAAGTTGTTTTCCAGCTGATCTATTTGTGTCCAATACATCATCCCAGTACAACAACAGCAACTAAAACCACCAATTTATTTTGTGGAAAAAATGTTGTTCTCTCTGGGCTTCTCTTCTCACCACATACCATCAGTAAAAAACATTATATATTAATCTAAATTCTGATCCCAAAGTAAATAAAATAGTTTCCTATTTTGCCATCAAGTTTTTAAATAAGTGACTCTTTAACTTGTGAAGAGTCCAAGACTAAGACAAAAACTTAATTGAGATGCAGAGAGATGTTAGGATAAAATTGGGGCTTTTAAATTGCTTTTTATCTAGGCTCAAAACTAAAGGGAAATAATGGGGGTTTTGTTACATGAAACCAGGAATAGTCATTCTTCATCTAACAGAGTCCAGTTAATGTCTAAACAAGTAGTGTGATCTGATCTCCCAGAAAATCTCTTTATTAAGCACACTCCAAATGAAAGCAATGGCCTTTAATTTTACCCCAAATCCAAACCTGTAGGTTTTGATGACATTTTACTGACATATATCTCATTTCCAGTGATGACAATTCTTTTGGGTATTGTTTCAAAGAACAAATAACCTCTAGCAATGAAACCAACTTTTGAATCTTTGTGACAGTGAAATTTCAACACATTTCAAAGGAGTTTTCCATTCAGTTGAAAAATTATGTTTATAGATCTATAAATGCATTAAATAATTTGTTTAAAATAAAAATTTAAAAAAATGTTTAAAATCAAAAATTAAACTATCCTAATTTTTACCACAAACAGTCAGAGCATGTGAACCAGCTTTACATGGACACACTTGCTGTTTATACTCCCTGGCACTAGAGATTTACCAGCCCTGTGGTCTCACATTTGAACACAGCCCTACACAGACAACGCACTTCTAGAGCACAGCCCTGCATAAAAACACACCAGAACACAGTTTCCTGCCTTCTGGAAGGACTGGACAGTCTTCAAAGTGGACTTTTGCCATTGTCACTTGTTTGTAAATCCATTTCTCAAATCAGAATCGAAGATGTGACTCCACACTTATAAAAAGAAAGCCACCAGGAAGTGCGACTTTGTGGCCCCTGGCCACAAAATCTGAAGTAGTTTGCTACAAAAGGACTATTCTTTCAGGAAAAGAAAGAAGTTCTGCAGTTTTAGTATTGATTCAAGGAAAAGAGATGTACGCCATGTACCTTGGCACTTATTATATATGATAGGTAAATACATCTTCCTTTTAACTTTAACATTAGTTAAAACATTTTAGATGTTGTGGAGCAAAGGAGGGACGTTATTTTTCTTTTAAAAAACATATTGGGGATGGTTTAACTTATTTTAACTTGAAATTTGCAAAATTTCATGCTTCAAGCTCACTAGTTGGCAATTTAATGTTTTTTCTGTTTCATGCATCCTGAGTTCTCTTTTTAATTTCGTATTTTTTCTGAACTAAATGTAGTCATGAAAATGGATTTCTGCTTGAAACGTTATTGGCTGGCAAAGGAATTTTGCTTTTATGCCTAAGAACAACCTGTCTTTATTGTTCTGAGTCCAGATTCTGGCAGGATGTGTGTTAAAGCATATTTTAGACTGCAATTATTAAAACCTCTTTCAATGTTACATAACATAGAACCCATGAGTCTTTCTTAAAAAAATAAAAAAAAAAATTGATTACTTAGACTGCAGTGTCCCTGCAATGCAATGGATTTATTTCAAGAATTAAAATACAATTTTCCTTTTGGAATGCTGGTTTCACTAAAGCTTAAAAAAAGAAAAACCTACTGTTAAAGATGCTCTGTAAATTATCAGCATTTCAGCAAAAAAGATGAAAGTGAAAATCCAGAAACTTTTTCTGCCGTAATTTTCTCTTATTTTACTGAAGTGGGGTTGCTTTACTTTAAGCACAGAAAGTATACAGCAGTCAAAAGTTGCAGAGTTCTACAAAGGTCAGTTTGGTGTAGTTCGACAGAGGAGAGAGTTTAAAAGCTCTCTGCAGAAAACTCTATCTCTTTTTTGACAGATTAGTTTGCCTAGATACATACTCAATTCACTCTTTTTCTGCAGACCATACAGACTGAGCATTAAATGTCACAGCCTTGTCACTCCTGGCTCTGGGCTGCTCACCTTGTGGAAAGAACCAGAAATAAGTGTGGGTTTGGGTCAAACCTTCTGACTGTTGGGATGGGAAAGGTGTAAAGGGAGGAGGGGGTCCCACACAGGTGGTGTAGCACTGCTCTGACACTGCTCATTCTGAGACAGTCCACCACCCTCAACTCAATTCCTGGAGGAGGGCTATAAGGGCTAGCTTTGTACAGGTGAATAAAATGCATGAATCATCTAGTTTGCACACGAGGTGTGCAAAAGAAAGAAGATTAGGCCCCCTCACTCTCTTTCTCTTTCACTCCTGCCTGGTAACCCCAGCTCTGGACCATCCACATGGCAGGATCTGTGTCGGATGTAAGGACTGCTGATATTCTTTGTTCTTTTTCCCTTTTTTGTTTTATTTCTCTCCTTCTTTGCTTTGCCTGGGCCACACAAGGCTGCCATGCTCCACACTGAAGTTAGGAGTGGGGAGATTGTGACAGTGTGTTGTGGCTTGTGAGCCAGCACCTTCAAGAAGGTTGCTGTGGGAGCTGAGAGCTTGTGGAAATGTACTGTACAAAATCCAAGGGCTTGTGGAAGTCTGCTATAGAATTTAAGAGCTTGTGAGCCAACACCTTTTGTGTCTAAACAGTGGGCTGGGTGCTGGAGTTATAGTGACTGCGCAACAAAGTACAGGAGTTCCCAGACATGTGGTCCAGTGTCTTTGTGAGAATTTATAAGGAACATCACAGTCACAGCTGGTGCATTGGGATACCTTGTCCCCACCACTTGAACCACTTGCTTTGACACTATATCCTCACACACCTGTAGGGTAGCACTTTGTCTATCACAGTTACAGACATTTACAGAGAACAGAGCATCTACTTACTCCACTCAGTCCTAGTCGTGCCATTTCAAACAATAAACAGTGACCAAATAAAGCCAAACTCCATCTCCTTCCAAAGCCCTGGACCTGAAGCTGAACACTGAAGATAGGCTAGTGTCCCACAGCTGTTATCACTGATTTTGATTTAGGAGAGTGCTAATGCAGCAATATTTCTGGAGGCCAAAACTCAAAAGCCGTGGGCAATTTTTACTCAGTACTCATTCTGAAAAATCACAGTGGACAATTTTACCCAAACATTTTTGATTGTTTGTATCAACAGGAAACAGATCCTGCCCAAACTTTATTTGGTTTTATTAGACAACATGAGCAGGCAGAACAGTTAGGAAAGGAATTCTTAGCTCCTGGTTTCAAGTCCTGGGGCTGTGAAAGAGGAAGTAGCGAAAAAAGCCAGTAAAATTGTGCTGTGGAAACCTGGACTACGGTATATACCTTTGAACTGTGAATATGCATTTATCTTTACAGGAAACACTGCAGGAATAAAAATATCCCTCTTCCAGCTCACTCTGACCTCTCTTTTTAGAAAAAAAGCTGTCTTTGAGTAACTAAAAGAAATCATAGATGCACAACTCTACATATTTAGTGTAATATTTCATGTAGCAAGTATTGTCTCAAAACTTGAAACGCTTAAAAGTGGTCATAACTACTTTAAAACATGTACTTTTTTCCCTCTCCACCAGTGAAAAATAAAGAAGGATGTAATAAATAAGACAGTGGAAGAAAGCCAAAAAGGTGTTTGTCTTCATGTTATTTTGTGGCTTACCACATCATACTGTAAATTTCAGCATTATACTGTGTTGAATGTTATGTCAATTTGCTGCCAGCACAGAATGGTTCCTTTCTATTCCAAAAGTGGATGTAGGAAGTAAATCCTCTCTTTTAATTGCAGATTAGTTTAGATGGGAAGTGGTTATACCAACAAGAAAGTTAAACTACCATGTATTTTATCTATGTCAATCAATCATATTAAAATAAAAGTACGAAAAGTCTGCTTAATCTCAACATGATGCCTCTCAAATTCTCAAACATGCTTTGCCAGTAGTGTAGATTTTTTTTAATTCATACTTGACAGGTATTGGAAATTGCTTTCCATCTGTTTTTTTTTGTTCAAACTTTTCCAAACCCTGACACATTATCTTCTAGACATTTTCCAGCTTTCCCCTGTTCATGCACTTGGTATACTTCCAAATTCAAGATCTTGACCAAGTGGAATTCTCACCAAGGCCCAGAGAAACATCAAACACATATACTAAACATACATAGATTTAAATAATCTTTGAAAACTAAGTCCATACAGCTGTAGTGGGCTGACAAATGCTTGGCTGTATTTATTGATGCAGGTCCTTAAATAATCTAGAAAATAAGAAAAGTTAAAGACCAATGGAACAAAGACTATAGGAAGAAAACAGCATTCATTTGGCTGGAGCATGATCTAGGATGTTCTAAAAATATGTTTGCAAGGTGAACCATTAGAACGATTGCCAGTTCTAGGGAAGCCCTTCTCTTTCTCCTCCACTTTCCAACATAATACCTATTTCTAAGGCATTTAGAAATACCCAAAATATTTTTTCCTTCCATTTTCCTAAAAGACTTTCACCTCAGCTTCTCCAGTATCCTCACAGAAATGTGTTGTTGCAGTTTGTGCTATTAGACAGTTTATGATTTTTCCTTATTTCTATTCTTAGTACATCTTTCTTGTTTTAGATTATGTCTTTTCTGGAAACAGAAAAGTGTCATGCAAATACTAAAAAAGTATCAATAACCCTAAGGATGTACATAACACACACAAACTTCAAATAGTATCTGATCTTGTTGTCTTGTTTACATAATGTTTTGTTTTTCATATTTAAAGGGTTTTATGGTATTTACTCCCACATTCCTCCCATATGGTGCAGCAACTTTTTTTGAGATGCATTCCAATGTATCCTTCAGATTCAGTGACACAGATAAGATATAGAAAAGGCCTATGTTCTACTAATCCAAGCTTCTATATGACACTTCCATTTCAGAGGAGACAGAGTTGCTACTTCCTTCCCTTTACTTTTGAAAAGTACTTTTTGGTTTCGAATATTAAGTTGGTGCAATTTCCCCCAACAGGCAGCAAATAACTGAATTTATATTCACACATTCTATAAAATGTAGATTGCATAATATAGCATGATGGTTCTATTCCATTATGCTTCATTACTATGGTGGAAATTACACAGTATGTTTTTCTCTAGTACGCTATCATTCTAAATTATGGCTGCACTGTAGGTTACTCTATGTAGTAAATAATCTAAATACAGTTCCTGCCTGGCACCCTACTAACAGTGAGCAACACTTTCCTTCCAAGGTGGTCCTGGGGCCTTACTTGAATTTTAGCTATGTAATTACATTCAACCTGCCTAAGGTCTCCTTTAGACTGCAAATGTATTCTTCATTTGTCATGATTTTATAGTGGTGCCTCAAGCTATGGAGCACCTACACTTGGACGCTACAGCAATCTTGGTACCTCAGAATAGCTTGCCTCAGCTTTTTTCCACGCCTTTTAGAATCATGGGGAAAAAACTGATCATGGGATCAAAAACCTGATAGAAAACAACTTGGTGATGATGTAGGTTTTCAGTATTTAAAAATGAATTATATTTAAAGATGAATGAAAATTCAGTATTTAAAAATGCATCAGCTTCCCAAAGAAGTAAAACTGCTCGTTCTTCAGCTTTAATGCTCATGATTGACAGGTTATCTGAAGCCTCTGACATTGCTGGAGAAAACAGTGTTAAACTAAATCTAGGGAAAGGTATGCAATCACTGATAACTCTGAGATAGCAGAGCAGGAAAGGAAATAAAACAAGGAGAAATCATCAGTATGCTGGGACTTTTTAATCAGTAACTCCAGACTGAACATCCACCTCTGCAGTACACACCTTAAATCAGTAAAAGTAGTCTAAGGTTACAGTTCTATTATTTCAAGAAGTGATCCTTCAGTTAAGGGGGTTAAGTATTTTGGAAGGCATCACTTCAGCATGATTAAACACCTAAAAAAAGACAAATTCTAGTTCACTTTCAGAAGTATTGAACTGCAGACTGTGATTCAAAGGAGACACAAAACTCTGCAATTAACAGAACTGTTAAGTAAGTAGTTTATGCCCAACCCAAGACTATTTGTCCCTAAAGGCTGTGTTTACCGTTATGCTCTGTGAGGACTGCAGACAAACAAGCAGGAGGAGAAAATTCCTGTTTACAAACAAAAACCACATACATAACATTGGAAGGGATCAGACTTTAAAAAAAATTAGGTGGGGAAAAAAAATGGTGAAAAACTCTCACAAAAGCAACGGAAATATTCTGAACCCATCTCCTTCTAGTAGCTCAAAAGACTTATCTTAAATTCAAAAACCTAAAGTGCCTTCTGTAGGGACCTTCTGTCCCCTGTCTGACAGAATTCTGCAAACAGGTTTACCTGTGTCATGTGGTCTAAACACTGAAGCATTCCTTCTTTCTTTCTAAGATTTTGACTGAGATTTCCTCAGGGCCTGAGAAAACTTTGCAGTCCAAACTTACATATCTGCTGATAATTCCCAAATAAAAGAAAAAGGACTTCCAGTATCAAATTGTGATGGTAACTATTTGCATTAAGGTGTTTGAGTGAAAGCATTATTTTAATGCTTTTTAAGTTTCATTTTAAGTGTCATTTTTTGGACATAGATCACTCTATTCATCAGTTTCTTAATTTCCAAGCTCCAAATGAATCATCACATTGCTACACGTAAATAAATATCCACAGTATAAAAGTGATATTTGTCATCAGGGCAAAATTAAGGATAGCTCCAACGAATAAACATTCTCAGTAATAACGTACTGGAAAACTGGTCTAATTTTCCTAAATACCATGCAGATATAGCAAATCTCCAATATATGCACAAGAGTTGTGTCTAAACAGACCTTCCTAAAAAACTGGCATTTCAAAAAAAAGTCATTAACTAAAATAAGACACCCTTATTTAGACTGGATATATATGTCATTCAGGCATTTTCTGCAATTTAATTCTTAATCAATAATCTAATTCTGCATTCTAGTTCACTATCTCAAGTAATGGAGACTGATTAAAATTTGTAAAGCTTAACTAAAGAAAGTATTTGTTTTTAGTAGTGGTACTTACAGTAAAAATTATGTCTTGCTTGTGGGTTCCTCATTTGGTGATGCAATATTCAGAAGTCACCATGCTTTTGTTCTAAGATAAAGCATTTTCTTTATTGCTGTCTTTAAGAAGTCTTCTGAGCAAGTCATCTCGTCATAACATATTCTCTTCCAAAGCACACTTATTTTCTCTCTCTGTATTTCCTGTCCAAAATACTAAATAAAGGTAAACTGGTAAGTTACTAATTATGACATGTGGTATTTATTTAATGTTGTAAATTTTCACAGTACTTTAGAGAGTGATAGAACAGCTTAGAAAGTGCTTACAAACCTGAACCAAAATTACTTGAGTCTCGTGAAAGATTGAATAATTGTACCTGAAATGTTCCAGAAGGTTTAAAAGAACGAATCTTCTTGAAATTAGTAAATAAAAACAAGCATACCCATTAATTCTTCCTTTCCTGAGCATGAACCATGTGCAGCATGCAGTCAAATTGCTGCAGAAAGGCCCCCAGGATGTCAGGTGTGCCTCCAAGAAGAAAATTTGTTCCATTGTTTAAAGAAGGGAGATGTACATTGCTACAATTCCTTCCATTATTTATGAGTTTCCTAAGCAGTAGTCCCAAAATAGGCTGTTGAGCATCTTTTCTCAATTGTATCAATAGTTATTGATCAAGACACTGATGAGGAGTTAGTGGTTTTAAGGAGGGACTAACATAATCTTAAGAATGTGGTTTTCTTTTTCATAACTTTTTTTGAAATTTAGTTGTCTTCCCCATCCCTTCTTCTTCCCCAGGTGCTGCAATATTATGAATATGTCAGATACACATTTTGAGAAAGGATCCTGATTCATTGAGGTCCTTACCTTCTGTTGTCCACAAACTTTGCAAGTTCAGATGTCATTAATTTGAGGCATATTGCTTATATTTTCATTGAAGTCCTTAAAAGAAAAGAATGTGTTGTAGTTATTCCATATTCTAGAAGATCATAACACAGAGCAATCTTACACAGGAAATCTGTTAGTCACAATATTTGTTAAAATATAATTGCCACTACAGTCATGTAACAAAGCAGGCAAAGAATAACATTTTAAGCACTGTGGTAATATGGCAGTCATATAATCTGATCCTTAAATTTCTGACACATCATTTTAAATATTTGGAGATGTTATGAAGAGATTAAGAGAATGAATGTAACCATCTCTCTCTCTTAAATATTCTATATAATCCATTTGTAAATGTATACATCCACAAACATCTTGACCTCTGGGATTTTAAAAAGTAACCTAACAATTAAGCATGCTTCATTTTCAAGCCACTATTTAATATCTCAAGTCTTTTTTGGCCAAGAGGTGAACACTAAAATAATACAATCAGAAAAAAACAGCAACAATTTCTGAAGACTGTATTACAGAGAACTCATTCCTGCTCCCAATTAAATGAGAAATTAACTTCTCATTAATTTCACAGGTTGCTGATCTGGACCCAGACTCCAGAAACAGAACCACAGGTGATAGAATTAAAACACAGTGCTCATGCACAGTCATATGATGTCATTTCTTAAGATTTCCATAGAACTTCTCAATAGGGAGAACACCATGTGTGAGTCCCTGGGATAGATACTTCAATCGTTTCGCACACCGAAATTTCATAACTTTCCACCAGGAGCTCTAAGATTTTGCTTAAAGCCCTGAAGTCAGGAAAACATTGTAGACCCCCAGGGGTTTTTTGTCTCTTTGATTGTTAGTCTTTTTCTTGCAGTTAAAAGTTGGAAGTATGAGGTGTAGCTGACAAAGACCAAACAAAACAGGAACACAGCAGCACTTTTTATTGACTTTGAAACTATTCTTACCAAGAGCCAGACAGATATGGTGGAGATGGATATGCAAATTAAAGGAAAATCTATCTTGCAGAAAGACTTATCTGTGTGTTGTTACTAATCACTGGTGTAAGAAGTTCTTTTAATTAGAGAATACTTTCTATTTTTGTGCATTTACAGTACAGGGTCCCAGCTACTCTGTAGTCAACTCAACTGTTCTGATAGACACTGCTCCTCTGCTCCCATTTAATCTGAAGTGATACAGATCTTTTGATCCATCCCTCTCTCTGTGAAAACAAACCCATACATGCTACCAAATAAGAAGCAACCAAAATCAATACCACAGAAAACCCAGCCCCAGGAATTTTGGATAAAAAACAAATATGAAGTTTTTAAAATTGCAAGAATCACAAAAGGTGGTCAAAGCAAGCCTGAAAGCAAAAATGATCATGAGAGATTTTCCACATAACATGTGTTTCTGCTCCAATTCTGCTTTGATTGCTTGGATTTTTTTTCTACCAGCAAGATCATTTGTCTGCTGTGCATGTTTATGAAAAAGCTTTCAGATGATTGATTCTCTTTACTGAGGCCATTTTTTGATCATTTGGTTATTACAGAAGCACACAAATTGCCTGGTCTCATTTCTGTTAAACTGTGCAACTCATTTCTGTGAGCAACTGCCTCAACTCCCTGTAAATCATGTGTGTCTGCACTTGGGTACTGACAATAACTAGGAAAGTATGAATTGAGTTCACTTCATACAAGATAGTTAATGAAAATCTTCATGTGCAAACCCAGAGTAGGAGAAGAGTTAGACTCTATGAATAAGAGGCTAATTGACAAGTTTTCGTGGAATTGCTAAGGGACTGGGATCTCTGCTGGGTTTTCCACTGAGAATTAGGGCAGATCAAATTATCTCTTCTTTGATTAAATAATGCAAATCTCATTTGTAGTCTGAGACGATGCAGCCATAACTCTCATATCAAGTCTCATCATGATCTTCAATTTTAGTAATTTGCATTTTCTAGAAACTGAAAAAGTATTACAGCTAGTAACATATAGTAATATATCCTGTATTAATTTCAATCTTTTCCTTCCTGTCTATTTCCTCCCTTTCTTTTCTCTACTCTTTTCTCTCCAACCTTGTCACCAAAAACATTTTTTCAGGACTTTTTTTGTTTCTCCTGTAGAATACACTTAGATGGTCCAGAAGATTTTCACTTCAGATAAAGAAAATTAGGTTTAAAGAAAGCCCAAAAATTAGTTCCAGAAATTTGTCTGCTTTATGAAAAGGTTTGGGCTTTTAAAAATCTTTAATCTGTATTTTTTCCATTTATCTATATTGTTTTTTCCTGTGCTGATTGCAATTTGTAGCTGTGACTATATTCCCCCCCCACACACCAAAAGTCCAAATTATGCATTTCAGTAGAGTTCAAGAATATTCTTAATCCCACACAATGTCTCTCTTTTTCCATAAAAAATTCCAAGTGAAAATACAGTCAGTTTTGACCGGTGTGCCACAACCACACACAGTGCATACACACAGCAATCTAGGCTTTGGAGCACAGCAGCAAAATACACTTAATCTTGGAATTGACCCCAAAAACCATTTTCATACCAGTGAAATTTTGACTGTGCCATATCATCTTACAGAAGACAGACAGCATTCAAAGTTTCTGCCTTCTACCATGAGGCATAAACCTGTTGACTTATTGTAACAAATAAAAGCAATTACTCAAATTGCCCTTCTCTGAAGAAGGTAATAAAAGACTTTACTGCTGAAAAAGTTCAGCAAAGTTCAGCTTTCCTCACACGTAAGGCATGGAAAACTACCACAAAGACAGAGGAAACACTTGAATGTCCCACAAGACAATTAACACCTGCCAGTTACTAAAAATACTAGGCTAAAGACATCCACTTACTTTGCCATCTGAACAACTGGCCTCAATGCCCCATATCTGAGAAAATGAGCCAATTCCAAACATAGCCCAAGTTCAAAGCCAGCACACAGAGGCACCTGAACACACGGGAAAGTTGCTCCCTCAAAGTTTCATCCCATGAGCACATTTAGTCCTTGTCAAGGGGATAAAATCCCAATAATCAGACCTCAACATCTCCCTAAATATCAACATCTTCCTCTCTCTCTTGCACCTGAAGTTATGCCCTTTTCCCCTTGACCAAAACCTGCAGCTGAGTTTCAGGAACTGCAGGTGCTGGTTTTAACCAAACTGTGACTCACATGCTGCCTTACAGGGAATCAGCTTTTAGTGAGTTGTTGTTTGCTACCTTTTAGCTTCTAGCTATTACTTCTCACATTAGTCACAATGCCTGAAAATTGTCCTACAGGTAGGCTGTAAACCTGCTAACCCTTGAAATGGGTAAGTTTAGCATTTCAGCAAGAAAACCCCAAATGAGCGTGGGCTAATAAACCCGGAGTGCACTCTTCTACTGAATCTTTGACTGTCTTCATTGAAATGGCAAATGCTTTCCTTATTTAAATCAACATGAGATATATTGCCCTGTGAAGATACAACTTTCCTAAAAGTGTATTTTTTCATCTATTCACACCAGACATGCCATTTATAGGGATAAAGAGTGAACATTATTAGGTCATGAAAAAAATACTCACAGCAAGTATTTTTCTTATCAAATTTTGGATTAATCTAATTCCTTTAGAAATCAATGACCAAAAGCACTTTGGAAAATTCCCACATACAACTCTTAAGAGTTAAAAATGTAAACTATTTTTCTGAATAAAAATTGTCCTCTCTCAAAGACATATGGATCCTTAATAACCAATCCTCTATATACAGGTTCCATAATGCTTCTCTATTCAATCTCATTTTTCTGAGGCAATATTGACTGTATTCTACTGTAGAAATACAAATCCTTGGGCAAAATAAGGTACCTTAATTGTGCCAGAACTGGAAGAATCAGGGATAAAACTGCTCCTGCATAATACTTCAGTCCCTCAATCACACTGCAATTACAGAAAAGTCATGCAAAGCCTACAAAATTCTGATCTACTGATATTGTTGGAGGGTAAGGGTTTGAACCTATGCACCTTCAATAGCACCACAGGTAAAACTGTACTATCAACACCATTACTTCAGGTATAATTTAAGTATTTGTGATGATGATTTTGTTTTCATCTAAAATGTAAGAAACAGATCCACAGGAATCAAACAGTGAATTTTAGGTGCAGAATCATATTTTTAAAGGTATAGACATCTATATGCATATGTTGGCACAAAAAGTATTATTAAACAATTGGAACATTTTTGGGGTTTTCATATTACATATTGTACTGACACAAAACTATAGCTGCAGTGAAAGTAAAAGGTAATGAACCCAAAACTGAAGAGAAAATTCTTTTCACTCAATGTGATAATAATTTAAAAGATCCAAATTACTACAATTATTTATGTGATAATTTTTATGTAGAAGAATATCCAGAATTGTCCTTGTCATGAAAGGTGCAGAAGAAATTAATATTTTGTATCAAGTCTTAATAAATTTCTCTTTCCTAATTTAAATATTTAGTAATATTTAAGATTATAAATAATACAAAAAGTGTAAGAAAGACACAGATCTAAGGATGGATAAGAAAAATATCACAAGAATGAATATGAGGAAATAGCACTAGAATACAATAACAGAATCAGAAAGACCAAGAAGCAAAATGAGTTTTAAAAACAATGATTGATAGGGAAAAAAGAGAAACCAAGGAGAGGTTCAATTAACACTTTAAAATTAAGTGAAAAACAAAAGAAAGTAGAGACTCATTACTTCACAAGGGTAAAAGGAAACAACAGATGACTCAGAAAGGTTGAAGTCTAATGAAATGAGGAAGACTGTGCAATTAACATCGTACTACTCACCTTGCTAAGCTGGAGTTCCCCCCAAGAAAAAGACACCCCATGTCTCCATGGAAAAATCTATGTAAACATGAGGTAAGTTAACGGCAGTCACCAGGTTGCTGTTAAATTAATATTTATGCCATGGCCATTAAAGTCTGGGAAGGAAAAATGAACTATTTCAGCCATTTTACATGGAACAGCGTGGCATGAGAATGTATTTGGCTTTTAGGGGAAAGGATAGGAGAATGACAACTTGTGTTTCTAAGAAAAGCACTCTCATCTTCAATGATATTGCAGCAGCCTTAGACATGGCCTCTTAGCCAGCAGTTAGGGGAAGGAATGAGTGCTCATGAAAAGGCTGCCAATTTGGAGGAGAGAATGGAGTATAAAAAGAGAAATTTGGGTAACCAACAATCCAATTCTGTCCTGTTTTAATCTGGCACAGCTTTCAACTATTCACTGCATTCATTTTTTCTTGTAAGATCATCCTCCTCCAAAGAAGAGAAACAGCCTTTCCTTATGCAGATGATCTCTTCATACATGCTCATGAACTTCCAATTTCAGCCCAGCCAAGGATGGATTTTGAAAGCTGGATTCTGTTCCTCCTGGATGAACAGAATCAGATGGATGCTGTCTGCAGCTAGATCTGCAGCAACTTGCTATGCCCAACAGATCTGTGGAGCCAGGATTAATTTGAAGACTGTGAGACTGTATCACTAGAAAGAGACAGCAAAAATCCATATTCCTAGCTTGAAAATGGAATTATTTACTGTCGCTTTTCAGAAACTGACTGAAACTTGGTTTCAATTATACAAGAGTACATTTCAGTTATAGAAAAATGGGTGCTTTTGTATATTTGAGGCAGATGGATGGCTGCTCTGTCTTAGAAAAACAGAGCTGCATGTTAGAAAAACAATACTCCATAAGATAATATTTAAATATTTATACATAAAATAGGTGACGCCAGACACTCAAACATTCCACACATGTCGTTTGCATTCAGTTAAGCTGTTGTGTTGGATGATGGCAATGTGACATTAGGAAATTGTAATGAGCCTTTCTGATGAGTCTGACTGCCATCCAAGTAGCATCTCTGGAGCAAGACTGGCTTCCTAAGTTGTTCGCATCCCCACCACCCACTCAGAATTTCTGCTGTAAGTCTCAAATCTACATTGCTATAGTAGAGAGGTGAAAAATCTTACCCAAAAAGCATCAACACATAAATGGGTTGAAACAAGAGCCTGTCTAATAGCTATATTTCTCTTTCAGTACTGCTGGGTAGTGTATTCCAGATGGTGGGGGTGCTGTGAACATCTCCTTCATCTGAAGGAAAGCAAAAACTCCATGGTCCTTTGAAAAGGTCAGTATTAGTAATTCTCCTGGTAACAGCGTTAAGAAAATCCAAGCCTGCAGGTTTCCTATTATTAAATACAATAATTATATTAATGGACATCCATTACAGATGTACCTCATCCTTTCTAATGATTTCATAACCACGAGGAACAAAATGATTTCTATTTCCCATGGAGTACATATGTCAGATTTAATGGTCTGAAAGATGAATAAGAACTGAGCTGCTAAATCCAAACTAGCACCCATGAAAATCAAAATGTTCTCCATTGCACTGAAACAAAGGGTAATAGATATTTTCAGGTCATGATCTGAAACATAATATAATCTTTTGCCCAGAAGGAAAAAGGAGTAAACAGAAATATTTCCAGACGTTTCTATACAAAGCTAAAAAGTGGATCAGTTTAAATCTGTACCCAAATTATTCCAAAGGACAAGGGGACTTCAAAATTGCTGTGAACTGTATTGTTTTTCCATGTACTTATGGATATTTCAGTTCTACAAGAGGATAGTTGAAAGCAGTACAGCAGTTCTACAGCAGTACAGGGAGATACTGCTAACTGGTGTGCTTGAGGAAGGGAATTTACTCTCCACCAATTCACCAGGTGAGGGAAGAGTCATACCAAAACTGGATCCTGTTCCTACTTCCTCCCGTGGCATTAGTTAAGAAAAAGTCTTATGTGGATACAGAGGTGTTCTCCCACTCCTGTGACTAATAAATTTACATTTCAAGGCCAGCAAGAATCATACCAGATGGGGGAAAAATATAGGCAAGGATGCATACAGGAGAGGACTCTTTCTCTACTATGTGGACTGTGGCAACTTGGAAAAGCAAGTTGAAGACAGGGACATGAAAACTGCAGAAGCTTTCATACCTTTTGTTTCCCCCAAATGCTTTATAAGCTAAGGTCCCAGGGAAGCTAACTATCCCAGGGAAAGCTGAGGAATAAGTCAACAAGGCTATGTAAGTAACCAAACTCGATTTCCTTGCCACCACTTATAATCATGACGAGAAGCAGTTAACCTAATTCCAGCCTTAGCCTCAACCATTAACTTTTGCAACAGAAATAAATTTTCCTTCCCACTTTGCTGGAAATCTTTGCAGCAGCTCTGTCACAACACAAGTAGCAAGAGAAAAACTGTTTGACAACCTTGTTTAGCCTATATCTTCCCCGTGATGTGGGAATTATACCTCTCTGACCTTTCTTCTCACCAACCTGTCATTTTACATGTTGTTTCTGCATTTCATCCAAATGTTGCCAGTTACCAGAAGAAAAAACAAATCATCACACATATCCCTAAATCCAGCTGAAGGCACTAAATGTAACAGCGTGATAAAATGATACCAATTACATTACATTAAAAATCCAGGCACTAAAAGCGTGAAAATGAATAATTAAGAACATCAATCTGCTGCCCATGATATCACCACATTATGCCTATTTCAACATAACACCATTAACTGTCACACCTTGATTGTTTTAATATTGCATAATTTTGTTTTCTTGATGTCAGTAGCTAAAAGTGTTCACTGAAAAGAGTGAGTTTTGGGTGGAATCACATAGAAACAGGAAAAAAAAGGAAGGAAACACTACTTAGCTGTTAGAAATAAGTTGTATTGAATACTGCACCTTGGCTTCTACTAATGGGGAATGAAAGACATGAAGTACATTAATTAGAACACGTAATGCAGTGGAGGACTAGCAGAACCAGAATTAAGCTCAAAATACAGACAATCAGATACAGGATGGTCATTAAGTCCAAGCCTAGGACTGCTGTAGTACAGCTTCTCCAGCAGAGACATTTTAAACTTGCAAATTACCATCCCCACCCCTAAATCTCAGCATTTTCCACCAAGTTTTTATTGCGTCTACAAAGCCAGGCCATGCTTATGGAAGAGGGAATTAATCACCTGATATTATTTTACACTAGGTCATTCAAAACAGAAAACTTAATCTGACCACTTTAATGTAAGAATGTCAAATTTCAATCATGCCAACCTGAACTTTTCTGCATAAAACTTTTATAAAAGTGTTTGAATAAGCATTCATAAGTATATTTCTAATTCAACAATTGAATTTATCTTTGTATTCTCTTTCTTTAAACCAACAAGAGATATTTCACAGAGCTGAACATGGAAAACACATTTCAAAACTGCATTCACAACTCTGAATTTCACATTCTCACATGCAGGAACTGGGACCTAATCTGAAACCAGTCTCTTTTACAAGTCCATGGGATCTGTGCCATTCACTTTGGCTATGTTAGAATATCACCCATGTACCCATTTAACTCAGCGACTGCAACATCAGGGCTGAATTTTGCAGGATTGCTCTTGCACAACATTTTTTATTTGTTGTTGTTTAAGCAGAACTCCTTGCAGTACTTGAGAGACTGCTTGTGTTATTTGAACCATTATCCTACGGGACACAAGAACAGCTTTCAAAGGATTCAGGTTGTATCTGGAAAAATACATAGGGGAGATGAAACCTGAAGATAGATTTCACAAGCTGAAAGAGAATAGATCATACTGAATTATTCATCCAGCTCCAAACATTGATTAAATCCATAGCTGGTGGCTGAGGGCTCAAGCCAACACAGATTTACAACTGAACAAAATTTAGTACCAGAAATAGTTCCATCAGTAGTGTTGCAGAGCAAGCTGCAGTTTCTCCTTCTCTCATTTTTGAGATACACTCAGTTAAGATCTTATTATCATGCTTATATAAGAGAGGGGGAGAAGAGGACTTACATTTCTCTAACTTGCAGTTCAAAGACAATAGATGTCTCTTTGCTTTACAAAAAGAGACTCTTCTACATGATTATTTTGTTGCAATAACAGAAGTATATAAGTTTAGGCAGTATATGGAGCTGGCTTTAAAACAATGTTAACTACTGATTAAGGAATATAGATAATTAGTTTAAATTCTTGAAACTGTGACAAGAGCAGACAGATGTAACTCTCTGTCTTTAAACTGGCAATATCTGAGTAGTTGCTATTTACAAGTGTAAAGTATTAGGTCATGGCCATTGTAGGAAGCAAGGTATCTGACCTCATCAGTCAATAGCCAAAAATAATTCAGAAAGTTGTATGTTCCTACATCCTCTAAAACTCATAGAAAAGAGTGCTGCACAAGGAGGCTTGACAAAATCAGAGTACTCTCATGATCTGTTCCTAATGCACAAGGCAGACCACTGCTGGTGTACCAAGCAGAAATTCAATCATATCAGACAATTCTCAAGACATACAACTTGTTGTTTGTGTTCTGCCTATGGAGAGTTTTGTAAAGGGAAGCCAAGTACTGATGAAATGCCATAGCTTTGCAGGCTCCCTTTTTCCTGATGATTATTTTTTCTGAAGTTTAATCTGTCAAACTGGATGAGTAGGAGGCAGCAGAATGCCCTACAAAGTGCCATGATTTCTGTATCAGTAGGGTGCATGCATATATGTAATTCATACTGAAATGACATTTTTTATCCACACACTTTCCTGTGTTGTTTAGGGCACAAAAGTAAACAAAGAGGAGTCCTCTTTGTTTTGATTTTTTCCAATAGAGTAAATAGAAAATGTCAGAGTTTACTTGTACATAATGCTTTCAAAGGATTCTCTAAGTCAGTCCTCCTCCTATTTCATTTGCTTTTCTATTGGCAGAATTATATTTGCTTGAATGGAATTGCTCTTGATCTAGTCAAGTGTCAAGTGTGAGAACTAAACAATCTAATTCCTTTGTCTTTTCCGAATCAGCATGGTTGTGATACTCCCAGTTCTTTCAATACATCTATGATTTTTAAAAAATACCACAGTACAAAAACTGCCTTCTTTAATCTGCTCTATCTTGGTCAAATTCCAAGCTTCATGTCATTTTTGTTGCTAATATTACCTCATTTCAAAATAAGTCTTTGTGCATTTTTTCAGCTCATAACTTTCCTTAATATAATTGCTATAATTGTACTTTAACTAGAGCACTTGAATGGTTGAGAAAAATACCTTATTAAATCTATAATAAAGTAGGGACTGAGCAATTATGCTGGAAGAGGAAAAAATACAGCAGCAACTGCTCATGACAAAGGTTGCAACGTGCCTTGATGATCTGACTGTGGCTCTCTGATTGATGAACAGCAGTAGATATGCATAAGAGTGTGGGTGCCTGGAGCATGTCTCTGCCTTCAGAGAAGTCAGAGAAAAGGAAAAACAAAGTGCTTTGCAGAAACCCACTCTCTTGCCTGGACTGATATGCATACAAAATAAAGAATATGCATTAAACATGAGTGAGTGTAATGCAGAAAGTATATGTCCTCATATATACTCTGTTTCAGCATATTCATCCAAATAAATCTCCTGTGCTATTTCTGCGTAGCTATTTAACACAGAATAAATGTGGCTTGCTCTTGACTTGTGTTCTGACATGAAGCAAACCAGTGGCAATAACTGTGAAAAACTAGGAGATCCAGTTCCTTAATCACCTGAGAAGTGGCAGTGTCAGGTGAAAAGGTACCCAACCACTCTGCCAGAACTGAGCAGGGAGTTCACCACAAATAGCAGAAAACATGCAGTGCCAGGGGCAGAAGGCACCAACCACCTATCTACTACTCTGTGGCCTTGCTGAGGCAAGTACTCCACCTTTTCCTAGACTCTGTGGGACAGACAGATATCAATCCCACACAACTTCATTTGCCACCATTTAATGTGGAAAAAAATTAATAAGAATTCAGCAGGAAAGTATAGCTTTAAGAAGCTGCAGAACACAAGAACCACAGTAAAACACTTTTCTCTCTTCATAGTATTTGTATACACCAGTGTCTATTCCCTAGGAGCAACATTCCCTAGGAGCAACATTAGTATCTGCACTTTCTAGAAGAGTATCCCAGTTTTTGCAGCTGGTTTTTTTAAGGGCTGCATGGCAAATATGAACACAAATTTTGACCAGCATAAGAAGGGGATGTGAAAAACAATAGCACACAAATTTTTAAGGTTCAGGGAAATTAAAAATTACAGAATAATGGAGGCGGGGGCAGGGTTTTGTTTGTTTGTCTTGGTAGCTAGTAAAATCAAATTATGGAGAATTTGTATTTGAACTCTTTTGTGTTAAACTTTTAAAGAAAGTACCCACTGACTTTTTACCTACGTTCTGCTGATAGAAATCCCATCACAATGAAATTCTTGTGTAGAGGGCCACATTTTACCACTGTTATAGTGATAATTCTCCCAGTTTGCTCTCCTCCAAAAGTTCCTAGAAGGAATCCTAATTTTCAGCAGCACATAGTTGTTTTCTATAGTTACAATTATGGGTCATACTAATTACATGCTGCATTAATGACGAAAGTCCACTGACTGAAAAACAAAATTCACTGGACAAAATTCCACATTTTTGTTGGTAAAGAAATAAATACATCCAGTGTTTGTAGCTAAATCAATACTGTTCCTTGCTACTATATTACACAGAAATGTCTACAAGTAATTCCTGCGTCTTAAAATGTAAACTTTATGGTGACTCAAGGAAATGGAGGATAAGTTTTCACAACTGTTATAGACCAGCAATGCAAGACCTATTTTTTGCCAGTTTTTTGGTCAATATATTCCCACTACTGTGTCCTTATGAAATTATAGATCAATCGCTGTGAAAAAAAAAAACAAACCCACACTGAATATTTGTCCTTTAGGATTTTCACATTTGCAAAGCTGTATAGAACATTCCTTTCCTTTTTAGCCCAGGCTGTTTCAGTGTTTTATTTTTATCTGACCCAAATATCCCAAAAACTAAAAGTAGCTGTTTTTATCAACACAGAGTCATTAAGAAACATCACACCAAAATAAACAGCACACTTCCTGTAGCATCCTACCTTAAAACTCAAGAGCCAAAGCAACTTTTAGACCATCACAATTTAGTGGACAGCTTTTGCTCTCTTGCACTCTGTACTCCTTAGTTCTTTTGGTATGACCTGGAAGATGTACCCATGAGAAGTTATCCTAGAACAAGACAACTGTCATCTAAGGACTTCTATCTGGAACATGGCCCTTTTGTGCATGGACACAGCTCAAGGAGGAGATCAGCACACTGTAGTGCAGCCCTGACATCCAAGAAGCTCTTCTGTGTGCAATGAGATCTAAGGTATCTTGACTTGGGCATTTAGAAATCTAGAGACTGATTAAAATTCTGGAATATTCTGACAACAGCTGCTTTAAGCAGAAGTTACCAGATGGTAATATTTGTGTGGGTACCACGTCATCTGGCAAGGAACAAGCTAATGATGCACAAAATGCTTTGATGCACAGCCTTCAAGCAGTAAACTTAAAGTGATATGAGGCCATACAAGGACTCATCCATGCTGCTCTGCAATTCTGCGTGGCACAAATAACTTTTACCAATATGAGTATGCAGGTATGGAGACATGAAGTTATTTGGCACATAATGGCTGTTGGTATTAAAATGAGTGTCATTCCTCAAAATGATTAATATTTGTGAACTTCTGTGCAAATCTGCAGGAAGTTATAGATCATGTTTTAGATATACGCAGTTGGAATGGTGGGTGTTTGGAACCTAAAAATCCAGCAGTCACATGGAGATTAAAGCACAGGCCTCTTTCAGTCACATTTTGGAAATGGAACACAATGACAGCTTAAAACTCCAAAACCAAACAAGTCTGTCAAGTTTAAGGAAAACCACTGGAAAACTCAGGAAATACTACTTATATAGGAATATCCTCAACACAGACAAGACCAGAGTTGTTTCCTGCAAAGAATGACTTTGTATTTCAAGGCAGCTGGTTTCAGAGCTATCTGCCCTATGTATATGTATAAGAGGCTCTGATTCAACTTCTTTGGCATGAATTACATGATTGATAACAGAAAAATGACAGAAAGAGTAAGTTAATTTCTTGCACTGGTATTGCAAGGATGTGTGAAGACTCTGAAGGCTCAAAGCATCAATTTCCTGGGGTTTTTTATTTATTGAAGAAATCCACAGAGCATTGTTCATGCAGAAGTAAAAGTATCAGTATCTATTTAACCATGTGCTATTTCAAGAAATACATGGTTGTGGTCTGCATTTCAATTCTTACTCCAGAGTTCACACATCCTATTTTTAACCAACCTGGATATGGAAAATGCAAAACTAAAAATAGACCTTCACAAGCACCTTGATTTCACTCTTTCATTCAATCCTTGAGCACTTGCACTACAAAAATGAGAACCTTTCTAAAGTATATACTTTTACAGATCAGGGCTCAGTTGGACTCTCTCTGAAAATCATGTTGAACAGGTAGCCTGCTGATTTAAATTGCATAGTTGAAACCTTTACAAAATAACACAAAATAATACCAAGTGATTAGTTCAACATTCTTGTGTGCTTGAATTTGGAAATTTTGTTTGTTTTACTGAAAAATGTTGCTGGCTTGCTTTGAAAGAAATTATTTCTTTCTCAGAAAATACATTTTTCATAAAAGATGAGAAGTCTTCTTCTCAAATAAGACAGATAAACAAAGCTTGACCAAGGTCAGACAAACTATGCTCATGAATATATACCTTTATAAAGCACAAATATGTTACACATTACTATTTTTACTTGTCTTAGGGAAAACTCCCTTAGGTATGAATATGCTGCACAATCAACTGTTTAAAAAAACTAGAGCAAAATTTGCTATAGACAGTCTAAGTCTATTACTGGTCTGTAACTCTGGTGGTTATCCTTTGTTCTTCTATCTTGCTATTTAGGACTTCTGAGAAAGTAATTAGAGTGATAATTGTTGTCCTTAGAAATTTAAGACAGAATAATCACATCAAATAATATAAAATTATTTGTGTATTTTCTTATTTGTTCTGCTGGACAATTTCTCCAGGACAACTATTATATTCAATATCCTCAGTATATTAGCATCCTGCAGTAATGTATTTAGGTTGGGCATGTTTATTATATTTATTAACCAAAGGACAAAAATAACAGAATGAGATGTAATAGAACACATACATCTTCTGTGCAGTTAGCAAGCAATGTATTTAATTGTTTCTCATTCATATTTGTTGATTTAACTGGGAGTCAACAACAGATTCTAAATTCAATGTAATTTACTTTGTACAGACCAAATTCTATTCCAGAGGTTTGAGCAACCCTGAACTTTTAAGTACTGCCATTACCCTATGAGATTCTGCAGCAATGGTGAGGAATTCCCACTAAAATATATCTGGATGTCTGCACTGGGAAGAGAGACATACCCTGCTAGCCCCGTGTCCGTCAGCAAGGCTATGGTCACATAACGTCCTGCCTACCTCATTCTTCCAGCATCTGAGGTGTGAGAGAAGCCCTTGTGCGAGACTGTAAAGCCAGAATCCAACTGTGCTGTCTTTGGAATGAATTGGGGAATAGACAAGAGTGAGCAAGAGCTAAAAATCACCCAAAATGCCAACGGCACAAGGCCAGGGGCTCAGCACCAGGCTACAAGCACCTTGGGCCACCCCTGCTGTCCCCCACTCCTGAAGTGAAGATATCAGGTCAAGGATGTGGAAGAGTGGCATACAGCATGGCCTATTCCCATATGCAGGGGGGAACCGGTGCAACTTCCAAAAACTTCCATATCCACACAGACTAATGAGGCAGTAAGCTCAGCACCTGAGCACCTGACTTTGAGAACTGACACAAGTATGCAAACAGAACAGATTACTAGAACAGCATAAACAAAAATCATCTCTCTTGGCAGACCCTCACAGATTATCACACCATTTTTCTCACAGATTTATCTGTCATCATTTTACCCTGACTTACTTCGTCAACACTTCTACTTTCCCCAGAGTTGGGTCTTAACCAAAAGTTTCACACGCAGTTCAAAATTCCCCTGAATTTTCAGATTAAGAGATATGCCAGAAATTTTATTTTCCCATAGCTGGGAAATTATTCTTACAAAACAATAGTTGTCTCCAGTCCAAATACAGTAAGTGGGCACATGCTTGATTCTTCTGCCTGCAATTGTATAATTACGCTTTTTTATGCTGTTCGTTTGTCATGATTTCACTTTGATCACATCTATATACTAAAGTATTCAGCTGATGAAACCACTGGTTTTCTCTTTGAATAGTGGATAATGAGCGATGAAAGTAGAGAAAATCTGCATCTGACATAATGCTGGAATTCGGATACAGGATAAAATATCTCGAATGCAAAAGGTTCTTATGGCTTAAGTAGCTGTTTTGTCTCCTGAATCATCCCAGGACTAAATGTGCTATATGGAGCTGGAGTTGGAGACAACACAAAGAGTCAATTAGAACAGGCATTGCAGTCTTCAAATAAAACGTGGATGAAAATTGTAGAAACTCTGGAGGTCATTCTACTGTCATTAAAACAAATTGCAAAATTGTTGCAAGGGAGAGGGAGCAGGAGCCAGCTATCTGATAGGTTATTAAATACTGAGTCCTATTTAAAAGTATGTAATTTCTTCAATACTCAGTCTTCAAAGCAATTTGTCATACATGATCTGGTTAACCTTCATATCATAAGAACTGCTTCTACATTTTGAAAGTACAGTACCTATAGGGGAATTAGCAACCCTCTAGCAAATGTGGGGTAATAACTGTGCCTCAGGAGCTACCTCATTCTTTCTGGCTGTGTGTAAATGTCACTATCAGGATTTAAAAACAGAATTTCTTGGCTTTTCTTCTCAGGACGAGAAGGATCCAAAACACTGTGTCACTTTCTAAGCTGTATGAAAACAGACTTAAAATAACACCAGCATTTTCCACCTTGTACTATGTATATCCCTTAATTTTAAAAATATTTCATGTAACTCTATCCAAGCTCCACAAAAAGAACCCATGATCTGAATCTGAACATACCAAGTATAGAACTCCCCAAGGTCACACCCTCTCTAGATCTTTTACACCTGCACTACACTGCCTGCAAAAATAGTTACCCTATGGGCTAACTTCTGGAGAAATTCCTGCTATTGCAGATCTATTGTTAGGATACAACAATATCAAAGTTCATATAAGGCATGCCAACTGTTTGATCATCACTTTACACCCTGTGGGCAGAAAACAAGCACAATTAATGCAGCTCAATCCCTTAAGTCAAAACTGCAGACATCCAAGAGTTTTGTATTTTTCTAATAGTGATTCAGTCTTTAACCCACAGCACTGCAACATGAATTGAATATAAAGTAGACATAATGCCCTAGTAAATACTCTAGATTAACATTTCAATTACATTTACTACCTTTGTAACAAAGAAAAAATTAATAAAATCACTGCAGGATTTAATAATTACTAAATCTAATGTTTCCAGTCTTATTATGATTTGTTCAAACCCATACCTTGTACTTACATATGGCAGTTCTCAGAGAAGGCAAATGAAACCTATCTGTGTTCAAAAATAACATATTGTAACAGGAAGTACTCCTAGTGATGCACAGGTCCTAACAAAACCAGCAACTGGGCAGAACAGAAGCAGTTTTGTCCTAAAAGACATTTAACAAATGGGATTTTCATGTCAATCTGGGCCTGCCATTTTTAAATTGCACCTCCTAACCCTCTGCAAGAATGGGCAAATGGTGTTGGTTTTTTTCACACATGTGTCTTGAGGAGAACATAACCATGTTAATCATATTTCTTCTAGCATATTAAAATAAAAACATGATCCTCATGGAGTCTATAAAGACGTTCACAGGGGGTTTTATTTTACTTATCTCCATTGCTGAGTACAAACTCAACTTCAGCATGAAGCTGCTATGACCAATTTAGACAATTATAAGTCTCCTTTAGGTTACTTGCTTTATGCTCTCTTTATACAAATAAGTCGTATTAAAACATTTCTTTCAAATTGGTGTATTTCATGTGTTGTTTAAAGGCTCTGATTCTAATAATTTTGTCCACTTCAAGATCTTTTTATAGTTTCCTGTGTAGGTAAGCACAAAGGAGAGTCCAATTCCAAATATAGATGGTTATGTTTAGAACAGTGTTTGTTACCACATTAATTTCCTGCATTCCTGTTCCAACATGAATATAATTTCCCAGTGCAGAGAAACTTCTGTTGTAGACAGTTTACAGAAATCAGCCTCAGGCCATGAGTACTCTGGAAGAGAATAGTTATTCTTTCCTTGGAGACTCGTGCCATTACTGGAACGAAGGCTGATTTGTCAACATACAAACGAGGATGTTAAGTATACTTCTTGGAGCAGGCATACCTGAAATTTTCCAGGAATAGCAAAGATATTTCCCTGGTACCAGTACTGGAATGATATACTTTCAGAAGCAAGGGAATGAAGAGTGACCACCCTGTGCAGAATGATCAATTCTTCTCCTTCCTACTGTGATCAAACATTTCCAGACCCTTTCCCTTGGTCTTGTCAGGCTGAACACCATCTTTTTACCCCCTATTTAAACTCATGAGTGAGGAATGACTATTTTATTACTCTCATGAAAGAGTGGTTGCACAGGGAGTAGGGAAGGGAACACAAGTACGGGAAAGAAGGTATGTGGGTAAGTTTGGGTTTGGTTCCCTATCTACACAATAGTCCATAAAGATTAATGGCACTGCAGCATTTCATAGCACATATTGCCTTGTGTGCAGTTAAATCTTTTTTTTTTTTTTTAATTTGGAAACTTAACATTCAGCAAGAATGCTGGCTGGCAGTACACAGCAGATCCTTCATCCAAGGAAGAATTCACATCTCCAAGAAGGACATATTCCTTCTGCTGTCAGTGAGCCATTTTCTACCGTGTGCCAAAGTGTCTGCAGAAGTCTGTCAGTCAAGACAAAACACATAGACTCAAAACCTTGGCCATGCCATTCCTCACAGTCTGCTACAGACCCAAGAGCAAGCCATACAGCATCTGTGGAGGATACAGGAGGGAAGGTGACCTCCAGTTCACCAGCGGGTGTGAACAGATAGGAGAGATGTATTGATTCTGCTATTCTGGGTTTGTCTCACCCCAACACCCACGTTCACACACATCCATACGAAACATTGCTGAAACCCCCAACACAATGTGGTGCATCGCATCCTTTGCACTTTCATTCAGGACACTCCAAGGATGATGCCTATCCATCCTGCTTGTACAGTATCCTATGCAAGACTGTCCCTCTTTCACACTGCCATGCTACAGTTCCAGTTTGTCCTCAGCCCTCCTGCTGTTCTCAGCCCCCGTATAGATAACTCTGTATCATTGCAATTGCCCCGAGGCAGCCATTCTTACCTTCTCATCTTGGACCAGGTTTCCTCACCAGCAGCAGCTGACATAGATCCTGTGACTCATGGTCACAAGCCCATGTATATCCTATGTAGTGCTGGTTTGGTTGGGAAGAAGCTTTGGTTGGAAACAGAAGAGCGAAGAGACATAGATGGATGTACCATTCATCTCAGATATGACTGGAGGTACATGTTGCTGCAACAGATTTACAAGTAGACCAACACTTTTTTCCAATTTGTTTTCAGTGTTCAGAGTTATTTTTGGCCAAGAATGCTATTCTTTGAGTGTCTGAGCTTCTCTGGAGGCTTCTTCTTCCTGTGAACCGTGGACTGGTTCACTGAGCAGCCTCCAAGTCCTGTGTGGTAAGCTATCAGTTCCAAGAAGAATGAGTCAAGTGTTTGCCCACATGAAATTCATTCTCTGTTATTTTAGGAAGAAGCAGAGAGGCTCATAACTCATTCTCATCATTGCTGGGAAGCAGTCACCAGGTCTCTTGCACAATGCATTGAACTGTGCTTTCATAGTGATTTAGGCAATATAATGTTACAGCCAAGGTAACACATGACATGGCAATGCCATGGAATGTGTCCTTGTAACAAATGTTAAATATTTCAGCAGATATCCCCACATTTCAACAAGTATCATCCATCCACATCCAGATTAAGATCTGTTGAAAACATTATGAAACAGATTCATCTAATTATTTTTAAAGTTGTTAATGAAATAATTTCATTACTAAAAATTACAGTAATAATTTGAATTCTTACTAATGCCATGAGTTAAATCTCATACATTTCCAACAGCATTTATATTGTTTGTTTTTCCTTTGAATGCGAAGGGTTTGGAATCACTGGATCATGAGTTTTATTTTGGAAAAATGAAGTTCAGTCTGCAAACCTATATTTGATCTTGCTTTTTTTTTTAAACAGACTGAATCTGTGTTCATCCTTCCTTTCACTGTGCAGATGCATCTTGTGCAGTGAACACAGAAAAGCAATACTCAGCACAGTCTCAGGTGAAGATGTTAACTCCTCCACTCCAAGCCTAACTTGACACATGGCCTCAAGATACTCTCCTCTATTAGACTGAACATTTCTATCTTGAGTGTCACTCCAGACACAGAATTCCTGCAGGTCTCCATATGGCTGGTGGATGGCTTCATCCAGGATGAGGTGCTACATCACTGTAATCTGTAATGCCTAATTAGCTCCATGACTTCAGGACCTGTAGAATCAATCAGCCCTGCCTACAAAGTCCATATCAGGAGCTGAATGTACTAATGGTGTACCCTCAAACAGGCTTAGAGAAGAGAATTCTTGCACCACTCCTATATCCTGCCTTCTCTTATGGTGCTGCATTTAGATGCGTAGTTTCCTATGAAGGCTCAAAGCACACTGTCTGCTCTACAGATGTAGAGGAAAAAGTAGAGAATAAAATTCCATGAAGAACCAGAGTGGCAGGTGATCACTGTAGCTGAGACTAAGGTTAAATTTACTTCTAAATCTTCCCTGTCAACAAGTTATTTAAGGCTTGCCTTTATATTTTTATCCTTCCTGCTGGTTTGAGTTTCTGGATCATTACTGCAGATTAATGATAAATATATTAGTAAGATAGACTTCCTCCCAGTGGTTGGAAACATGTATTTTAGAAACTTGTTCCTCTACCAGTTTATTTCAGTGAGAATTAAGGTTTCCAAGAAACAAATCAGGCTATTTATATAATAGATGAGAAACAGTAAGGATAGATTTTACTTTTTAAATTTCAGCAAAAAACAAGAGTAACTTATAACAGTGCCATTAAGATGTAGTCTGGAGAAAAATGAGCAGATGTAAGTACATTTCTAAGTACCCATCAGTTTAGCTTGGTGATGAGTGAGATGAGCAGATTTTTTACATCCCATTTAAAAAAAGAAAATGCTGGAATAATCTCAGCAGCATCTCAATTCTGCAGTCTTTATGGTGTGCTTGGAGTTGAAATATGCACAATCTCCACTGATGTTCACAGGATAGCGTAAGCATTGACAGTTGGCAATTTTTCTAAAGAAGTAAAACCTGTGCTTCAGGGAGCTCCTTAAGAGAATGGTCTCCTCCCTGAATGATAATTGTATATGGCAATCACAACTAATACTTTCCCATTCTAATAATTTGAATCTCACATTGACTCAAACGTGTCCCTTTGCTAACGTGACCACTTCGCAATGTGAGAGGTATGTTGGTTAAACTCATGTGACTGCAGCTTCCTGGAAAGAAAATTTAGAATAATAAAGCCACAGACAACTGCAGAGAAAACTCCAAACACATCACAGTACACCCAGCTTTTAACAGTATCCACTGAAACAAACACAGAGAGAAAGAAAGCAGAGAACCAAAGGATAACATTAGCTCTTATGAAATCCCACAAATGGATTAAGATTGCTGAAGGTTGGGATTATACAGTTCTGTCTGATAGTTACAGTTCTGAAAATTAGGTTCTAAAGCCTCTAGGAGTTTTTGCAACACCACTACATTTGAAGTCTTAGACTTGATGGCTTTTTTGACTCCAGGACTGTTCTCCATGTTTGGATTAGCCCTATACACTGAGATGGTGGCTAACAAATGTAGTAAGACTGATAGAAAAGCTCTTTAGACCTCTTTTGGGGGTTCAGAAAGAGGGAGACTGACATAGATTGGTTTACAATTTAAAATGAAATGACATCACAATTTTGCCTACCTTACCAATTCTTTTGGATATACCAGGCACAAGTAGAGAAAAATTTTGTGGTGTTGATCTGCTTGTGTTTATAAGATAAAGGATGGGGGGAGAGGGAAGCAGATAGGAGGGAAGGAGGGAGGGAGAAAGGGTAAGCTGGTTAATGTTTTCTTTCAGCTTGTTTTTTATGAGTCACACCACTAAGTATTTGCATTAGCAGGTCTCCTGCTGCTGCTAGATCATTCAACTGTTTGTTTAGTTGCTGTGCCTCTTGAAAAGTCCAGAAACACTGAATTTTTATACATCTTTCTCGTAATTTATTAATTAATTAAATATTTCAGAAACTAAATGTTCCCATCACTGTTCTTCTACCTGCAGGAATAGCAGTCCCTCCAGACTCGGTGTTATTACTCACTCAAATAAAAGGTTACAGAACCAGACCAATATTTTTATTATTATTTCATTTGAGGTTGTCATCTGACCAAATTGTATCAAAAAAAGTGAAAATAACAACATAACTGGCATGTCACAATAATCAACTTTAAAGCTTCTTATTCCCACTTGTGAACTGAAATAAAAAAGTCGCTTAATCTTAAACATTTGCAAACCCAAACACTGAGTATAACTTTGACAAAATCACTTTGAAAGAGTTGTATTTCTTTCTGTAAGTATGAGACAAACATTGTCCAGAAACTTATCAAATCAGAAGTTAAGTACAGTAAGATTGAGATTGCCTTATTCTTGCAAAATTGGGTTTTCAAAAAAATCTTGTTACTGAGTTTAACAAAAGTAAGTCTGCAAGCAGAACTCTATCATGGTCAGCATGAAGAGAAGCTTCTAAGTCTAATCAAAGAAAAGGAAGAAAACAGAAGACAGTTTCTTTTTCTTTGTGAGGATAACAAGCAATTTGCTGTTTGATGATTTTCTTTTTCTTATTCCTCAGCATTCTGAATTTTTTAATATTTTGCTTTCAACAAATCCTTTATTTTCATTTTCAAGAGTGCCAGCATACAATACACTAATTAAATACAAGCCACAAACCTGCCCAACATGAAAAGGCAATAAAAGCATACAAACTTACCTGTTCACAGAGAAGAGCCGCTGAAACTGGAGATCCACTCTCTGAGAGAGACGGGTCTCAAAAGGAGCACTTGTAAAGGAAGCTCTTCAACATAGCCCTGTATCTTCTGCATAAGATGTTTGTTGAGGTATTATTCCTCCTCTTTCATTAAAACAATGACTGATGGGAGAAAAACAGGAGTTTTAAGGATGTAAAAGGCTTGTCTCAGCTGTAAAAGAAACTGCACATTAAGAGAAACTTTTCTTCATTGCAGGCAACTACGCAACTTTCTCTTGGTTCAACCCCAAACAGTGACTGTGGATAAATGGTATCTTCTTACTTATGACATCTGTTCCCTGTGTGAATTTGGACATGCGTGTCCCGACTTCAATAACAAAAATGCTTTTTTTGTAGCTACTTGTTATTCTTGCTACACCAACGTAACTGAGAGCGTGTGAGCTATAGCTCTTGTCTATCTTCAACAGAACTATAGGATAATTAAAGGACTACTCAGTTATTTCTATGCAAATTAACTGCCTAGGTGAAATTTAAAACATAGCTTGCTCTTCAGAACATTTGTCACTTGTAGTGAGTGATCTACTAGAAGACAAGAAGTTAGCATACCAAAATGTTTAGTTGCCTGATTTAATTAACCTGGAGACTTTAAGGTAGAGAGTCTATCTTCCACTTGCCACATGGGCATATTTTTTGAAGTGACTGAAAACATTGAACAATTCTTTGAAGCTCGAAGTTTAATCCCTCTCCTGTACAATTACTGCTTCATTCTAGATCCATTCTTGCCCTATATGCCACTTGGGCTGAAGGTGGCTTTCAGAGAGGGTTCTTCTAGGATGACTCTGGAACAGCACGTCACTTTCTACATGAAAATGTAGCAAGGCGTTGCAACAATTTATGTACTACAACTTACTCTCTTATCTGGAGCATGGTATTGATGTTTAAACCTCTTTAGGCATACACAAGGAGCACCAATGATCAGTGTGTCCTATTCAGAGTGCCGCTCCTCACCTCTTTCTCCATAGTAGTGAAGCCCACTGGCTGAAACAAATCTGATCCTCTGCAGTGGCTAGGGCACAGTAAGAGTGTACTATAACTGCTGGTTAATTAAAATATTCCTTCAGGTGAAGTACTAAAACACTATCAGGGCTCTAAAAGTGCTAGATTTTATCCCTGCCAACAATGCTGTGAAGAATTTGCTTCAAACTTACATGAGGCTATGCTTTCTTTTGGCATAAAGTTTTGGCCTGATCCTATGACCTGTATTCTTCCACTAAGGTCTCTTCAGTTCTAGCTCTGCACTGCCACACAGCTTCTCAACAGCTTCTTGGGGAGCTGCATGATCTGACAGGGAGTGGACACAGAGTTCTGGATAAACACATTTTTGAAAAAAATAGGAAATATCAGGGTAGTGCTCACACGAGGCTTAATTTAATAATGGAGGTCGGTGACAGAGAGTGCGTGCCCTGGGCTATACGCCGGTTCATTACACACACGTGGCTCCCTTTACGTTTAATGTGAATTTAACGTACCAAGGAAAGAGAGGAGATACCCTTCAGGGCGAGTGCACGCTCTCAAAAAAGCTAATGAACTCCCACAACAATGCCTGTTTCCAAGATAGCTCCAAACACTGAGTATTGATAACTAAGCACTTTCATGACTGATACTTAGGCTTCAAGTGTCCATCGTGTGGGGAGCATTCCTGCTTTCAGGCCTTGTTTTTTGTGCCATCTTCAAAGAGACACCCGGTTCATGAAGGCGCTGAGGAACAGCACCTGCTGACCTCTAGTATTGCACTTCTCTCGCTCTGGCTTTGCTCACACCTCACATTTTTGGTGCAGGTGCCCCTCCGGGCCCGCTCTGGAGCCGGGGATGTTCGATGCGCCAGGCGGGGCCTTCCCTGGTGTGTGTGTGGGAGCGCTGCGGGGCCGCGCTCGCTCCCAGCCCCGGCTGCCGAGCCAGGCCCGCGCTCGCCGCTAAAAATAGCGCTGCGGAGCTAAAAATAGCAGCGCCCGGAGCCGCTCCGAGTGCCCCCGCCAACGCTGCCGCTGCTGCGGCTGCTGTGAGGGAGGGGAGCCGGGCCTCGGGAACGACCCCGAGGGGGATGGGATGGATGGGTGGATGATGGATGGATGGATGGATGGATGGATGGATGGATGGATGGATGGATGGATGGATGGATGTGTGGGGCGGGGGCCGCGGCACTCCGGCGGGCTCCCTGCTCCTCCCCTCGCCCCGGTGGTCCCCGGGCGGCGGAGGGCAGCGGAGCAGGAGCACAGCCCTTCCGAGGGGTGCCGGGGACACCCACCAGGGCCGCGGGCACGCACGGGGACTCGGCGGCACTCCTGGGCACAGGGAATCCCTGCCCCTGGAGCTGGCAGAGCACACGCACGGGTTGCCCGGTGAGCTGTCCCTCCTCCCAGGACGCACACAAAAGCTGCCCGGACACGACCCTGAGCTCCGGCTCTGGGTAGCCGTGCTTGAGCAGGGGGCTGGACCAAATAACCTCCAGAGGTCCCTTCCCACTCCCAGAGCCTGTGATCCTGTGAAATCCTGTGGGAATAGCAGAACTGTGGATCCTCCTTCGCGTAAGGCTTCCAGGACTGTGCTACAATTTAGTGAGAGCTTTGTAGTCTGGTGTGTTGCTGGTGCTTTTGGCTGTGTGGTGGAGAAGGTCTCTCAGGGCAAGCTTTGATTGCAGCTCGCAGGCCTCCAGTGGAGAGCTGCCGGTGCCTTAAGAGAGCGAGCAGCAGGGAATTGCATTTAATACCTCCTCCTTTCACTTCTGACGTGCTTTCTGCAAGGAACAGCAGGGCTCCCCTACTATGCTCTATGATCTTGCTCTGTTAACTAATTTCGCCTTGTAACCGGAATGCTCTTGCTTGCACAGTGAAAATAATAATAATAATTAAAAAAAAAAAAAAAATCCTGTGTCAGTAAAGCCTGTTAGCTTCATGGTGCTGTAGTTTTAAACAATGTTGTTCCCTCCTACTGAATGCTCTGCTTGCTTTCTGATCTAACCTGTGCCTTGCAGCATTTCTTCACGACAAGACCACATAAAAATCAGAAAACTGTCCCACACCACAGTAAGTGATTTACTGAGAAGCAGAGCTGCAGAGCTGTCTCCCCATGATGAAGCCAGCCAGTGTTTTGCTGTAATAGCTTAGTCACTACCACCTTGCAAATGTTCCTGCCTCTAAAGATACTCAGAGGGATTCATTGTTATCAGATACTTTTTTTTTTCCAATTCACTGCTAGCAGAAAGTGGCTTTTTTAAGGAAATAAATTTAGTTGCAAGGGTCCAGTACAGCTGCACATTTTGAAGAGTTCATTTTGTTAAGTCTTTAGTAGTCAACAAAACCCCTTTCAGCCGAACCCTCATGTTATTTGAAGAAACTACTTGAGTACATAGTTTTGGAATACAAGATAGAGGTGTGACCTCTTTGTTGCTCTCACAAACTTGTACATACCTGTCCATATTTCTTCATACTTTCTGCTTGGAAACACCTGTGAGATTCTAGAGGATCGAATTATGACTTTATTGAGGCCAATGTCAACATCATTGTGGACTTTAGTGGGGGTTGGAGTAGGAGCCAAGTTTACAATTGTGATTGAAAATCACAAGTGAAATGCACTTGCCCATTAAAATCATTATATATATTTTTAAGTGCTTTATTAGGTCAGTTGTAAAGAATAAAAAGGGGAAACGGGTTTTATGGGGTGTTTTTTTCTCTCTGTTTTTAAAAAATGAATTACAAAGACATAAAAATACGCAGAAAGGTGTCCCGATACTTCTGGACTAGCACAGTATGAAAATGTTCAGAAATTGCAACAATATAAAGAAGTTCCCATCTAAATAAATGGAATGGTTATGAAGTTACAGAAACATGCTTGTTCATACACAAAGAGCAGCTGTAGTGGCCCAAAAATGCAGAGTCCAAAGATCTCTTTTGAGACACACCAAGGAATATACAAGTACAGCTAGGTAAATAGACCTCAAGGTCTGGCTGGTGCTGGCAGCCTGATCCATTAAGATAATGAGAAAGTCTTAACTCTTTTAGTTATTTACAACTGTTTGGCCCCATTCTGCATGGGAAGTTAATTCCTACTGAAAGCTTTTATGTTTGTCACTCAGGAAAGACACATAAAGTATAATTCTTTTCATCCTGCAATAGCTGATTAAGGCAAGATCTCACAAACATATGATGATAACTTTACCATGTATAATTCTCCCAAAATGTTGGTGCTCTCAGCCTTGGCTGAGTTTATTATTAATATCTGATAACATATTTTTCCCTGTCCTACAATTCCACATTAACTTTGTGACAGTGCATCTTTGGAGAATTTGGCTGTAAATTACAGATTTAATTTTATCTCAGCACATTTAGACATCAGTGGCTGTCTTTAGTTCTTTAATTTAAAACTTTGAAGTTGTTAATTTGGAGTCATTAGTTGAAGTGTCACAGTATACAGTTCACAGGAGCATTTGGAAAATTTTAAAATGCTGAGTTAATAATACTTGCCACTTCAGAGGAATTGAAATGCTTTCAAGGCAGCTGCTGAAGTGTTTGCTAGTACAAAAATGTATTGATAAATACTGAGATCTTGTTTCTCATCCTTTTAATTGCTACTCCATAGCAAATTCTAATAGACTTACTGGGAAGAATAATTAATCTCTTCCTTTATTCAGAAGTTAACTTTTGGGTGTTAGAAGATGTAGTATGAAGACAAGAACAGATTGGGTTATGTATTTTCTTGCTGAAGGGTTTTTTCAGGTACTTCAAAGGCAGTATCCTGGTGGTAGGATGCTGAACTAGATGGACTGCTGTTCTGATACAAAGGAACATTATTTTATTGACATATGTCGCAGAAAGCTCAGCTTCTTGAACAGACAGTGCTCGTACCCTCAGTGCCTTGTACTGGCTCTGTAGTTATCCCCTGAATCGTGCTTCATACAGCCTCACTTGGGTTTTTTTCCTTGGCATTTAGGAACAGAAGCATCACTGTTCCTGCTATCCTTGTGCTAGAGGCTTTATGACTAGATGGAGCAGAACTGTTTTATTGGCTTTTGGCCACCCAGACTTTTTTGCCTATCCTGAAGAAATTTCCAGTTTGCTGGAATTTCCAGTGCTTCCCTCTCCCATGTCACTGCTGTGGCCACAGTTGTGGCTAACGGTGACTTTTCTTTGTGACACCTGACACTGCTTATGCCTCACAGTGCCGAAGGTGCCGGACTGAGCTTCCTGGCCACCCTGCCAAGTGCACAGCATGTCCCTGACATGATATAAAGAAAAGAAGAACTTCCCAGTTTTCTCTTTCTCCTCTTCAGCCATCAGTCTGTTATTTCTATCTGGTGCAGCTGCTGCAGGAAGAGGCCGTATTACCTCTGTGAACTGTGGAAACTTGTAGCTTACTGCTGTGAGCCAGCAGGTTTCAAACGGGAACTGCAGTTCCTTATGAAGATCTTATGTTCAAGATGGTCACCTTTGACCTACCACATGGCACATCAGTGATGCCTTACAGTTCTGGAGGTTGAAAAATGGAAAATAGAAATAATACTATAATACCAAACAGCATGATGATTTAAAAGAATGAAATTATTTTCTCATGGAAATCCTAACAAAATAAATGATAGACTTATTCATGCAGTTCATTCATGCAATCGTGTAGTTTCAGTAATTCTTCTGAACACTGGTTTTATATTACAATGCTTTATACCTGACAAAAAGGGGGAAAATTCAGCAATTCCTCACTGTACAGAAGTTGGCTTCAAAATTTCTTGCTTTGTCAGGCAATAACATTCCAATGACATGTCATGTAGAAAAAGTCAAAGCATGTGTATGAGCAGTGGAAATCCAGTCAGGTAATGGAAAAAAAAAAATCTAAAACTCAAGGAAGAGGAGATAGCAATTACCAGCTGCTCTAGTTAATTATTCCTTTCTGTGCTCTCTTTCAATCTTTTGATTTAATTTCTTTTTTTAAGGTACATTCCTAATTCTAAATTAATGTAGATCACACATGCCCTGCCATACCTTGGCATGTAAACACTAGGATAAAATCGACAGAATAAGACATGTGAAGGCCTGTTAATTAAGAGTGAATTTGCTCTGCTCTGTGGTGGTTTGGGGTTTTTTTCCTACTAGGCATTATTTGCAGTTTCAGCCTTTATAGGCAGGAGGATATAAAATAGTAAATAAAACATAAAAGACTGGTAGAACTGGGGTTCTTCCTGTTTGTAGGTCAGGGGTCCTGATGCAGCCTGTGGGTTCACATTGCTTAAAACAATGGAGATGAGTTATCAGCCAAGCTATAATGACAGAAGAAATTGAGTCTGAATAGCTGTCTCTCATTTATAGCTTACATTGTAAATGGTATCGTTTATAGGAAGGCTGTAAAGTGGCAAAACACTTTACCACTGTGACCCTGCATCTGGCTAGAAATTAATTTGGTCAAATATGTCTCCAGTACTGGCCATAAGTAGATGTCTGGGAAAGTCTAAGAAAAGGACAAGAGCACAATACTTACCCTTTTCCCTTTCTCAGCCCTTTGGGGAAAAATGGCCTTCAATCTTTGGCTGACCAGTGCGGTGGACACATAAACCTCAGGGTTTTCCAACAGCACACATCTCATGTTTCAGTGCTTATTTGTACTTAAATTGTTTCTCGTGACTCACCGGCTGTGCTGGGCTAGCGCTTAAATGTGGCAGATCAAGACTCATTTTCTGAGGCACATGTCTGCACAGAGTGAAGGGCAAGTATTGCCCTGAGATACTTTAAATCTCTGGTTTAACTAGACAAAACAGATTGGAAGAGGAAAAAGGTACACATCATGATGTTTGATTCTCTAAGTTAGGCACTAATTACAAACATATTCCTAAAATCTGACAGATAGTGCACAGTCACTACAGCAGAACCCTTCACAGCAATTTGAAGCTCAAGGAAATTTCCATTGCCACAGCACTTGACCTTCTTCACAGGGAATAGAGAGAAAATGTTTGCTTGCTCTGGGGGAGAGCAAAGCATGCTGATGGAGTAAGCTGCACATCCTTGTCTGGATGCTGCCACAAACCTCCCAGGCAGTGGAGAAAGGGATACTCCAAGATGTAGACCACGTCCAGGGTGAGTCTTGGGCATTGATAGAAGGGAGAGATTGTATTGCACCCATCCTGTTAAAGAGTCAGTGTTCTCTCTGCTAAGAAGAAAAACAGAGTTTTGGAACAAATGGGAGGAGATGGGGGTAGATAGGATTTCAGGGCTTGAATTTTCAAAGGAGTTTAAAATAATTGAAGTAAAGTGCCAGCTGCAAACTCATATCCATCAGCAGAGACAGCATAAATTTATTTATATCTTGATTTTACCTGCCCAGGAAGGGGCCATTTTTCTTGTTGATAAATCTAAAATGTTTCACTTACAGCATGCTTATTTTAGAAACCCAAAAATGTGTTCCTGCCTTTATTAAAATAAGTACTTGACTGGGTTGCCCACCGAAATCCATGAGCTTCCACAGCATGGTTGTGTACTTGAGAGGTAGCTCAGTTAGTTTCTTGGGCAATCATGTAATTTGTGCTTCATCAACGACAGTTTATATATTAATGAATAGGCTCCTTGCTGTCAAGTTCTTTCATTTGGATGCTGTGTAAATGGTAACAATTTGCAGATGAGCTCTGGTCCATGAGAAGCCCAACAGGAGTCATTCTTTATCCTGCAGGGCAAGAGTATAGGCTAATCAGTACTTGAGCAGCCCACAGATGTTTAATTGGGATAAAAGGACTGATACAATTAAGGTGCTCTTTCTATTTATTTCAGAATCTTAAAAGTGTTACTAGGAAATTATGTATCTGTCTTGGATGAGAAGAAATAATTGATCTGTATGCAGAAATGACATGCAGGGGTGAAAATGTCTGAACACTTATGAAAAGAAAGACATCCTCCTAATATACATCACTAGTTATGCCATGTTCTGTTTTGCTAATGACAAAAGATAGGAAACAAAGAGTCTTAATTTTTCCACATGTTTTTATGGTTTTCTTATTATTTGTCTCCTGTTCTTACTTTTCTGCCTGTATAGACACCCAAACTGTAACACCTCCCTTATACATCAAAGAAATTTGCTGAAGGATTGCCTTGATCTTTTTGCTTTCATCCATCTCTCATTGCTTCTCCATGTTTCTGCTGTAGCTACAGGTGGATACCACCCAGTGACAGCAAAGGCATTTGAAAAGGAGTGTCTTTGCTCTGTGGAGGGCCTTGCAGCTGACAGGCACACTGCTAAAATTGGATCCCATGATCAGTGGGAGGATGGCCTGGGTTTGGGTTCATCTGGATCTTCACAGGGGCTTGCTAGTGTATCACTTATGTAACTGTAACAGTTGCTTAATTTGCCTCCAGCTCTTAACAGTTAATCACATGGTTTATGATATCAGATAAATAAATACCACAAAATGCAGATATCATCCTGTTCATCCCATACAAGTATGATAAGCTTCAGTAGAGACAGTTGAGTGACAGAATGGTTCCACAGGAAGTTCCAAAACTAAGGAAAAGAAATGGTGCCTTATTAGAATAAATATTAGAACTCCTCTGCTTGTGCCTTTACTTTTTTTTCTTTTTGAATCGGATGAATCTGGAGGGTCTGTCTTGATTCCTGGATTCCAGGGCTTGCAAATATTCACATTCTTTTAGCAATTTGTACCAGACTGAGTCCCGAGCTGCCCAGGAGAGGGTCTCCCAGGGCTTCAAGTCTCAGAGATTGGGCATAAGCTGAGTTCTCAAAGGTCTCAGGTTTCGTGCTGCTCAGCAGGAAGGCCAAATGTAGTTTTGGGGTTCACAAGAGAGAGAATGGTCCTGCTACTTCCACAAAGCTGGTGGGCCTGGAAACAGCAAGTGTTGGACTGGCTGCAGACCCAACAGAGGGGACACCATATGATGTGACTGAGCCTTGGGACCCTCTGCTCTCCTGCAGCTGGCAGGATTCCTTGCAGACCTTAGTTATGAATTTAGAGAAATCCTGTTCTTTTCTCTGCAAAATATTTCTGTTTCGACAAACCAACAAACAATGCCAAAAAAACCCTATTTTTCTGGAAATCTTTGGACCAGCTTTAAAGTCCTGCACAGCCGATAATCAAGTTGGGTTTGTTTTAATGTTCTGGATTACATTTTTAAATGCTGCTTCCATAGCTGATGCCTGACAAGGAACCTGACAAGGATCAGGTTTCTGCAGGTATTGAAACATGGACCCAGGGTAATTCCAGTCCACTAGGAAATTTATGTGGATTTTAGGATGCTGAAAAATAATGCATATCTTAGACACTGTAGCTCTGCATTCCTGTGCATAAAGGTCCACTCCTTTTTACCCTAATTTGCTCTATTTCCCCTAAGCCCCTATTTCAAGAATGCCATTACTTAATAGGTATGATCAAATCTGTTTCTGTTTCAGAAATATTCCAAACTTTCCACATTCTCATCAATGGGAATGGCCTCATGTATGCCCACATTTCTTGCCCACTGTAATATCTGGAGATTAATCCAAAATTATGACTATGTGAAAGAGGATATTCTGTCAATAAAGAATAATAGCACAGGAGACTAGACTGATGTTGGAACCTTCTTATGAACTTCACTTGTCACTAACTTTTGTACTGAGAGCCAAATATTTCACACAGAGCCCTCAAATCTGGGAGCTGATGCTGCTCAGCAGCTTACTGGAGACAAGTACAAAGCTTCGGAACCAAATCCCTATTTTTGGAGAATGATCCTCTCACAGCAGCAAATGCTTAGCTGTATGTTTGAATCTATTTCATCGTAGAACATTTAAAATATTCAGAAAGAGTTGGTCTTTTGTTTTTTTGTGAATACCAATAGCAAGGTATTTTATCTGTGCATTGTAATTACCTCTAACTTCCATTCAGGACTTTTACCATCACCTTTTTAGCTGTGCTGTGGTTTATATTGAATAGGTACAATTGCTATAGAATACAAACCAACAGGTAAAACATTTTAGCATCTATCTGTCTATTTTAAAAAAGACCTGATTTTTCTCCCATGTAATTTATAGTCTATGTCTCCCGTTTAAAGAACTGTGCATGGATGTAAAATAGCAAAGTATAACACTAACCAATTGAACTGATTTATTATAATCCAGTAAAATTAAAGCAGTTTGGCACAAATGAAATTTACTGCTGCAGTGTTTCTGTAGGGAAACAGATTTGGGTGTTGCAAAAATGCAGGAAACATAAAGAAATTGGAGACTGTGTTGACAACAAAACAAATCATTAAATAGAAACGAGCCCTTGCTGTATCTGGGTCTTTTTCCCTCACCTAATGGCTGCAAAGATCAGGGCTTAGTTTATAGTTGGGTAGGTAAGTATTGAGTGTGTGGTATAGATTCCCTAGTGCGTCTTACACAGATTTAACAGAACTGGTCATAAATCATGATGGATTTAAAAATTCCTACATTCTGAAATTATCCCAAAACACAACAGTTTCTGTTTCTGTACCTGAGTTTAAGCAGAGGTGAGGCAGAAACTTTGCTTTCTCTCAGTCTGTTATAGCTCAAATTTAAAAATTCACAAAAATTAACACCTTTTGAAATGCTGTAGACTACTTGTTCTCATTCTAAGAAAAGGCAGAAATAATAGCATCTGAATCAGTGCTGAGCTATTTTAAAAGTAGTGCTGAGGCATGGTTTTATAGTCTGTTTGTAAAGCCCACAGGACTTTAGCTTGTAAGGAACATTGACAAATAACTGCTTTTAAGAGACTGAACTTTTCGCATTCAGAATCTCTATCAGACATTTCCTTGTTACACTCTCAGACATTTTGCTCTGGAAAAGGGTGCTCATCATTCAAGGCCTGGTCTTGCAGTTAACTGGAGGATGTTTCCAGTGGCATCACCTTGCCTGTGCTCTACCTCCATGAGTGGTGTTGATTACCACAAAGAATCTTCAGAACCTGAACTATCATCTGATTAGTTTACAAAATACTTCCTGCCAAAATAATTTCCTTTTCTTATGGGTGTCTATGGGGAAACACACCATCCCTTGGAGATTGTAGGGCTCTCTAAGTCAAACATAGTTGCAGCTACAAAATCTATGCAGTGTTTCTTCTCATTAGAATGAAAAATCTACATATTTCAACAAAGTTAAAAGTAAATGTCCTGGGGTTTATTCACAGGTCTGATGCTGAGAAAATCAAGTTGCATTTCTTTGCCATTAAATCGTTTCATCTTATTACAATGAACAAAGCCAGTTTTTTCAGTCTCCACAACAAAGACAATACTTTTTCTTCCCCCTAACTACTACTTATCTGGTTTGCAAACTTCAGTTATAAATTTCTTGGGTCTGTTAATGAGTGCCTGACTGTTTGTACAGAGCCTGGGACAGTGATCTGATTGAGACTTCAGGAAGTCACCAGAGTTCAAACAACAGCAGTAATATTCTGTCATGAGTCAACTGCTGAAAATGCTCCTGTAAGGGACTGGTTAATTAAAGGTCTGCCATTGCTGTGACTTTGTTCCATCACAGCAACTGTTTAGTGCCAGCGTCATGGGTTACACGTAGCATGCACTTATTAAATTAAATGTGCTTTTGCCAAAGAGTTACAATTTTTGATACAGGCTTCTTACATTTTATCTGTCCTCACTCAGAGTAGTTTCCCACTGATGTTTTTCTACTTCAGAGAATCATAGAGTAATTGTTGAGCTGAAATGGTGGGATTGGACACAAGGAGATAAAGAATTACTGTGTCCTAAAGTTGCACATGGTTAAGACCTCTTTTCAATATAATATCCTTCTATCTTTCGTGCCTTTCAAAGATGTTTGACATTAAAAAGAAAGCCAAAAGAAGCAAAGATTAAGCCAGACATAATTTCTATTTCAAAATAAAAAATTAAAATTATTATCAGTAATATATGAGATGTAGCTAGACTAATTTGTTTTTAAACGTTTAGCCGGTATATATGAAGCTATGATTAAGTTCCACTATTTTCCAAAACATTACTAAAAATGCTTAAGGAATACAACTAAATAAATAGCATTTTAAAAAATAACCAAATATTTTGATGTGTTACCTTGGATTTGAGACCAGTAACTTCCTTTGCCCATATCCTGTTGTGACTACAGAAGGATGTTTTCAAAAGACAAAAAAAAAAAGTTGACCTTTTGATGATTTTATTAACTTAGGGATCCATGACAATTAGAAATATGAGCACATAGGAAAAGTAATAAAGTTTACTCTGCTCCCATTTATTCAATAGCATTTTTATTCTACATCTAAGGTGATCGAGAATCTAAAAAACAAATAAATTAGCATTATTCATAATCTTTGCAGCCTTTGTTTTCTCAGAACACTGCCTAATTCTTTCTGTTACCTGCATCATTTTTTCTTTAAGAAGGCCATTCCAAACAGGTGATTTTGTTAAAAACTGAGCTTGCAGTGTGAGGCCTGAATTTCAGAACCAGTTAAAGTGCACTCTCTGAAAGAAACAGCCTCTTTTTCAGGTGTCATCAAATAAAGGTCTAAAAGCTGACTTAAGTCTCTGCCCTAAGATTTTGCTTAAAGATGTAAACACATGGTTTGTGAATTTGCAGCAACGCCTTTGAAACCAAATTATTCTGAACTATGTGTATGAAGACAAAATAAAAGGTTTCACGGTTTAAGAGACAGACACTCCTGGTTCCTCCTGCAAATTACGATGTTGCCTTGAAACCAAGGAAAGAATTGTATTGATTTTTCCAGTTTTGATGACACTTGGTATGTCCTTTGACATTCAGGATCATCTCTAAGGAGATACTTCCTTTACAACTGTCAAATCAAATCAGGCAAATCCAAGTTCAGAATTAAGCAACTTCTGCTGCCAGACAACCCTTTGGAGTATAAAGCTACTGAGCACCAGGTTCCTGTATGCCAGTTGACTTATCTGCTTAAGAAGCATGGAATTTTATGTGTGGGTTTAAAGTGATAAGATTTATCTGGTGGAGAAGATTATGTATGCACATTGCAGCGCTACTGGCTTGCTTCACATTAGCAAGGAGTAGGTTTAAGATGAATCAAAATCAGTCTTTAAACTGAAGACAGTCTATTTAAATTACAGTTAAAATTATTGCTGGAACTTTTGCATAAAGACAAATAGTTTCACTAAGATGAAAGTAAGTTAAAAATGAGGACTGAAGTTTCGCCTCCATGATCAGACTTACAAATTAAGATATCAGCTTTTCCTTGATTTTAGTGGGAGTTAGGAACATGATAGCATTGAAAACCGTACCACTGGACAGGTAGGGACTGAAATCTTCTGGATTTCCTATGAGTCCGTGTCAGTCAGACTCCTGTGAACTTATGTGGCTTTGGAAATTGAGACTTGGCCCTTTCAGCTGTTAAATTTTGCCTGTTAGCTGTAAAATTTACCCTGTTACTTGTCTGAGATAAATTCATCTGCCAGCAGTGCGACATTTCTTCATAAAATAGGTGGAATTTGTCTTCTTGCAACCTGCCCTTAATTCAAAATCAGAGGGGACTTGTTTGCTTTTTTCGCTATGTTGGGTCTGGCTTTTCTAGGTCTGGCTTCTGTGATCTGAGATTATACTCTTTTGTAGAGTATCTTTAGAAAATCTTTAATGCTGTGCTTTTTTCCCCACTGCTTCCCTTGGGCACACGCAGCACAGTAACAGACAGAGCTGCTCCTTCTTTTGCCTTGAAGATGTTTAGCAGAGATGATCTTTCAGATTGCAAAATACATGACCTTTGCACAATGCCATGGCTCATTTTTGTGGCCTGTAGAAAATTGCCCTGCTAATGCTGTTGTAACAGAGAATTTTCTCTCAAAGTATCTGGTCTAAAGGGTCCTATTAACTGAGGGATTAAACCAAACAGAAGGAATCTGGCAGAGAAAGTAAATTCCAAAGTTCCAGCCTTTCCATACCTGTATCAATTTTAATGTGGCATTCTGGCCAGGAGACAATTCTTCAGTAATTCCCATAAGGACCTGCAGACAGATAATCATAATTCTTAATGTTTTCATTTATACATAACCAGTACATTTTCCTTCCCTGTCAAAGGTCTCAGATAACCATGCCTACATACTCCTTGATGGGACCTTTCAGAGGACACATGAGTCTCAAAAGTAGCCGTAAGTATTCACATTATTACTTGAAAAGTTACTAAGTGCTCCAACTTTGGAATAACAGCTTAAATATTATGACACTACTAAAAATACGTATTTTACTATTGAAACAATTTAAAGTAGATAAGTCCTTCTATATCTCACTGTCTTAATTTAGACAAACAGCATTCCTGTTCAGGATCTTTGCCAAGCACCTGTGGAAGAACTGCTGGAAAGCTGTTCTGCCTTAAACTTCCCTTCTCACAAATGCTGTTCAACTGTACCTTCTCCAAGCCCATATTCCCACTTGTAGGAATTATCAGTTAGCAGTGGTATAAACTCTTTTCAGTATAGTGGCTCTGCAGCTGTATTAGACTTTAAAGAGTAAAGTAATTGACATGTTACAGAGAAGAGACTTTTACCCCAGTAAGAGGCAAAAAGCAGTGGCTTTGAATCAGCAGTCTGGTGAGAACCAAAGTCACCTCCTGTGTTTTTCAAAACTATATTTTTGGTTTTCAGCTACATGGAAAAGACATGTTTTATCACTGTCATTGTGTATCAGTCAAGCTTTAATACTGCTGTGACTGGATTAATGTATGACATTATACCTCTAGACATGATATATTCTCCAGACATGATGTGCAGAGGTAATCTCTTGCAATTCAATCAGTGGAAACTAGGCAAATTAGTCATCACACAAGTACACATTCAGGGCTATAATAAATTGCTAGGAAAGTATTATAAAGTTGGAAATAAAAAAGAGTCACTGTTGAGAGGGTTGTCACTGTTCTTTATTATTTGTTCTTGGGTCCTGGTTTCCTGGAGATCTTTCCTCATGTGTAGAAACAAAATGTAAATGTATTGGAAGTACAATATTTTCAGAGTTTGGAAAAATTTTCAAAAGCAGACAACTTTCTCTAGATAGACCTGTGCTCATATATAGAAAATGTTGAAACTCTGAAACGTTGAAAACTTGGATCAAGCAATTTGCTGAATGTTGCAGCAAATGAGATCTGTGTAAGGCAGCAGAAAATACAGAACTTGGATTCTGTTCAAAAATGGGCTTAAGAACATTGCCTGTCTTTGCAGCACACAAAAGGACTGTTTCAATTTGACTTGACGTGTGTTTGCACCATCAACAGAGCCTCTTAATACGACTACTTAAAATTCCCAGTAGATTTCTATTTCCCATTTCCTTCAATTTGAAGTTGCTCAAAGAAAACATAAGAAAAATTGCTTGAAAGTGTAAACTTCCAGTGAGCTCAAATAAGATGGCCCTCTGTAATGGTGGGAAATACTTAGTTAAACACCCCCTAAGTCTCTCCATTTCATTGTTTTTGCCCTTAAAGTCTTTTCTTTGAGAAAGGGATGTGCTTTTTCATGTCCTCTGTTCAGCGAGATTGAGACACAAAAACACAGAATAACTTGCCAAAGTTCAACAGAAAGTCTCTGGCTAAGAAAGGAATTTGCTTTTTTTTCCTTTCCTTACATAGGAATAACCACAATGTTGCTTATTGCACAATGTCAGTAATTTTCTGGACACAGCACAGAGTTAGATTTTATGGAAGACAAAAATTAGATTAAACTACTAGTGCCGTGTATATCTTTAGCATTTCAAATTTGGGGCAGTTATTCATTTTGAGAAGAATGTTCTTTTTATAAATGGATTTTCCCTTCCTTTTTAATATTTGGATATTTTTTAGATTATCACTTCATTCTTCTGCCATGCTTTTTCACTGCATATATTGAAATCAGCTTGTCACTGCTAATCAGGGAAAGATTTGGGTAATTTACTGAAATACTTTTTTCATTCCTTTAGTGACAAGAGCCTATAGATACTGTGATTTAGGGTTTTGCAATTCCTTGAACTAGGAGAGCCACCCTGCTTTAAACCAGCTAGGAATGGTGCTGGATGTTACTGAAGAGCTTGTTCCAGTTGTTTTTGCCAGCAGGAGGTTACAGCACAACTGGCAAAATTAATGAAAAAAAATTATTTTTAGAAGTTTTGGAGTGAACAACTAGAGGTCTCAAGCACATAAGAGCTTTGAAATAGAATAGTACTGATTTTAACTATTTTATTTCTTTATTATGGCATTGACACCCATGAGGGGTTTCCCTGAGTAAAACTGGGTGTGTAAACCTTCACAATTAGAAAGTTTGTCAGCTTTGTATTTGTCTGCTTCAGGTACCAGATTCCATTGTGGTGCCTGTAACTATTCATGCTCAATGTAATTGAGACAAGAGGTAAATGCAGTTTTCTCAGAATACTGCACCAAGTTCTCCATTCTTCATAGCAAACATGGAGTCACCATTTCTGCTGATGTCTCTGCACCTGCTTGTGTGCTGGTGGAAGCACTCTGGTGTGGTCCATGCACAATCAGAAAGGGTGGCCCTGGAGCTGAACAGCATCTTCCTTCAGCTGGTCATGTTGGGATGTGCTGCTGCTCCTGGACCAGCTGTTGCCATCAAGTCTTCATGCCAATGCCCTTCTGGCAGACAGAGTCACTTGCAGGAAAACACAAGGGAATAATACTAAGTGAAGCAACAAATCCAGCATCAGGTGCTCTGTCCTGCTGTTTTTTATGGTGTTGGTTCAAAAGCTGACAGCATAAATTGAATGAATTCAAGCTCCTTGGCAGTTAAAAGCAGTTTGTATCACTGGCTCACTTTGGTAGGCAAGAGATAAGAAAAAGCAACACAGTAAGGATGCAGCCAAACTGAGATTAGAAAGGATTGATTCCCAGACTCTCAAATCGAGGTCTCCTATTCTTTCAAAACATAATAAAAGCTATGAAACAAAGTTATTAGCTTAAATTGTACATTGGGGACATGAACAATGAAAGAATCATTTATTTTGTTGGCTCAGAAAACCAAATCTGGATAGGGTTGGATGGGCTAATTATCTCAGTGTAAGGGTCATTCTGGGTCTGTGGATGGAAAGTCAGGTACATTAGATTTCTAGTTTCCAGTTTTCTTTTGATTTTCCAATACTATGTGCTAGTAACTTTCCATCTACAAATCCTGTGTTAGAAAATTAGAGGTTTTGAGAAAGAAAGTATTTTTGTTTGGAAGCAGATTGAAAGAAAATTATCTATCTTAGCCACACTGACAGGTTAAAATTACAACAAGTAAATGTTTATCTGCTTCTTGACTTCTTTTTCTGGGTTAATTAACTTAGATCAGACACAGAGACAAATTTTTCTGAATCTGGGAAGTCTGGCGAATTAGAGACTCAGAGGGGTGTCATGGTCAGTGTAACACAATTCAGTTCCATGATCTGGTGCCTCTTCTGGCCCTTCTGCGTTTGTCTATATCCAGTCCACTTACCTAACTCGAGTGCTCGACTTAGGTCTGGTATCATCAAGAGGTGAGATATTAACATGCATTTTTCAGTACTTTGTAATATTGTCTAATAAAACTATTAGCATTAATAATAGCGTTAACGCTCTCTACTATTATTTAATACTCTCTCGTATTAAATCTTTCAGAAGGCAAATGCTTTCTATTATATCAGATATTAAACAGTGAGATTCTCTCTTATTCTCCAGAGTTCAACAATATCAAAGGCTCGTACATTACTTATTGCAAGCTATAATTCTCAGGTACTCAGAAACATGAAAACTGGGAATAATCTGGCACTTGTTCATGTTACATTCTGTGCTATTCTTACTTTGTTAAATAAAAGAATGAATATGGACTTGATGTTATTGCAAGCAGGAGACGCTAAATATTACAGTATTTTTCAGAACTATTATTACCTGAGACATTGCTTGTCCCACTGAATAAACCCAGTTTTTTCCCTCTTGCAGCTTTTTCTCCTGGACCTTCCTGCAAACTCTCCAATCAGTACATCATTCAAGACCACATGGCTGCTCATTTCAAGAAACTGACGTCTGCCAAAGGTGTGTACAGTCTTATGACAATATCTGTGTAGGTAAAAGGTGAAATCACAGTCAAGGATATGTTGGTTGCCCTATTTTTGGCTGGTTGCTGAATTTCTTCCCCTTTCTTTCCTCCCTCTCTCTGTCACTAACTCAACAGGAGTAGGAGGCATAAAATGATGTGCCCTAAGAGATATATAGAACACTCAATTGCAACTGTAACCTGTCTTGGGAGAAGCTTGGGAGAATTCCGACTGTTGAAAGCTGTAAAGTCCATGGAGAGAAGCTGTTCCATGAAATGACAAGTTAATGTTAGGAAGAGAAATATTATCTAAGTCCCCTGTATTATTTTACTCATAGTTTCTGTTTAGGTGTATATGGCAGTAGACTAACAGGAAAGGTAAAATGAGAACTAGGGCAGGTATTTGTTTAATTGGGAGAAACCACTGGAGAGTAACAGTGGGGTTGCAGCTTTTGATGTTTAGAAAGTGACAGTATCAGTCCTAAGTAACCTGGGGGGTAGTTCCACTAACCACATGTAGTCACCTTCCTGAGGACTCTTCAAATGCTCTCGCTCCTGCAAATAGCCACAGATACTGAAAAGAAAATTCAGAATTAAGAAAAAAAAAGTCCTCTGTCATTTGTCTGGAGCTGTGTAAATTTCCAGGTGCTTTAGGTGCAGATGAAACAGGTGGAGTTGAATGGCCATAGCTGTAATTAGGTTCCTACAAGACTTCCAGCCCTTGGGCTCCAAAGGCTTTCTGACCGAAAAATTCACTGATCACATGCAGAGAGCTTTATAATAACACAGAACTGTTGAACAATAGATGAGATTGCTGCTGTGGGGGTTTTTTTTGCCAGGAGACCAATCCTTTTGTCAATTTGCAGTGCCAAATGCTTTATCTTAAAACTACCTTGCTCGAATACAGTGCATCTTTTCATTGTGGTGCGAGAATCAATCCATGAAAGCTGCATGACCTCCACCACGCAACAGTTCATGACCATCCTGTTCATATTAGGAGCCAGAAGCTGGATGGCTGCTGTGTACTTTTGTACTCAAGTGACTTTTGCTTTTTCATGGCTACTGTCACAGAAAAAGTGAACTCTAGGAACTGTGGAATTCACATCCTAGAGTTTTACTTATAAATATACAGAAGCATTGGTACTAATTAAGAGCAGCTAACACTGCCATACATAATTGAAATTTTATTCTCAACTGGTACTGTCTAAATGAGGGAGTGAAGGTCAGAAAATAAAAGTGAAGTGACAGAGGTGTTTTGCAGACTTTTTGTCAATTACATTCTTACAGCTCAGAAGAACTACACAAAAGATATTCTTAGTATAAAATGAACCAAGTGCTTTGTTCCCAAGAAGGTTTAAATTCTTTTTTCAAATGTCAGCCCCGCTCCTCTGCAGCAGAATTCAGTCAATCTGGAAAGAGCTTCTCACAGTAGATGCTAATCAAAATTTCCAGTGGCTAAAATTTCTAATTCTTAGGTGTTTCATGATCTGAATTTACAATGCTCAAAGGTGAGATTTGGAACCTTTAATCTTAAAACACTTACTTTACTTATTATAGTGCTTCATCATTCACACAGGTTTTCCTTGTAGAGCTAACTTTTGCATACATATTAAAAACTGCAATATTGCGAGGATATCAAGGTTCTCTTCTGTACATACCTGCTGTGAAATTCTGATTTGCCACCTGTTCTGTACAGCTTTACAAGAGATTGCAGAATTTTGTGCCTCTGAAAAATCTGGTCACGGTGTAAAGGCCTTCTCCAGTGTCCTTCCAAATATTCTCCAATCTTTTTGAAATGCTTCTGCTTTTTAAACTACAACCTGTTTGGTCTCACTCCAGACAGTGGCTAGCCCTGCATGTCCAAAACTTCAGAGCACTGGTACGAACTACAATTTGCTTTGACATTTGGCAGTAACCACAGAAGTAAAAGATGGAAATGAAGTCAGTGTCCTTCAAATGCAACTGGAATATTGAGCTTCTAGGTGATTGCTTTTCCCTCTGCAGTCAAAAATACTATTTCCTTATGTACCTCAGTTAAATCCAGGGATATGCAATCTGACATAGAGCTCCATTACCATCCTTAATATCTTCTGTAGGGACACAGGACTTAATGAAGGCCGAGGAATGCTTGATTCCTCGAAGCTTACTCCATTTAATCTTTTACAATGAAAACCAAATGACCAAATAACAGAAAATGTGATGTGCAGAACTGTCTGTAATTGCTTAATGAAATAGCTCCTTTTGCTAGGAAGATGATGAGAAACTGATGACCTTGAGCCTCGGGACATCTTGAATCACATCTTGGAGCATTAGGTGGAAATTTCCCCTCTCTGATAACAGCTGCATACTCATCCATGAAATATAAACTTTCTGGGTAGTATAAATGCCAATACAAAATTATTACAGCTTTTCTTAAGTTATAAATTAAAATGAAGATTAATAAATGTAGCCGTACTGGCTCTAATTTCTAATTGACATGGGGGAAAGCCACAAAAATCAGATCCACAATTGTTACTGAACCAGTAACAGGACTATTGAGGCACTTATCTTATGCTTTTATGCTAATAGAGACAAGGGGTCAAATCCTCTAGTAGCATCTTTGCAGTTGTAACCCAACTAATTTCACAGCATGACAGATTTTGAGAACTGATCAAGGACAAAGATAATAGAAGAAAATGGTGTTCATCAGTAGGGAAAAATTAGGATTTGGTGGTCAGTAGATCTGCCTTAATAATAATGCTAATATTATGCAGTCTGATACTATATTCCCCTAGGGAATTCAACACCTTAGGATTATCAGTTTCATCTCTACCCATTTTGCTGTGATTATTTGTGATGTTAGAGTGTCATTGGACTGAACCTACTTTTGTTAATACAGCTGCTGTTGATTCATCTGCACCAAAGAGTTTGCATACCAGCGTTAAATGTGAGTAGTTTTATTTTGGTTTGTTTTGAAAATAGGTCTCTCTCCATTTGTTTGGTTTGGACACACTTGTCTTCTTTTATGGTAAAGGTGTTCTGAAAAGGCATATACATGCTGAAAATACGTATTGTCAGGGTTAAGATAATAGTATATGGCATCTAATTTAGTATGTAGCTTAATTGTATCCAGCACTTGGTTCCTGTTTGCACAGATAAAACCTGCAGTGTGGGATTTGCTGAAACAACTACTGCAAGCAAGGCTGTTGGAGTCACACATTGCTTCAGCTTTCCAGTCTAAATTCAGGCCACTGGCCCTTTGAATTCCTTGTTATTTCATGCTGTATTTTTTATTTCCCTAACGGCTCCGTGTGTCTCTGGACATCGGGCACACGACTGCTGAAACAGGTTCTGAGTAATAAAAGGGGGTTTGGTAAGAGAACGCTGCGCTGCGCCTCGACGCCACCTCTTGGCTGAAGCCTGCAGGACCCAATGGCAAAGCAAAGTCTCTCCTGCCCTTCCTTTTGGATAGGAAGGAAGATTGAGGGAAAACAACCCGTTCATATCTTTCTGTGGAAACAAAGCCTTCACTTTTGAATGTGTTTGGTTTCCCTCAAGCACCGGGTTGGGAGGCATATTCTTCTTACCTATCTATCTATCTATCTATCTATCTATCTATCTATCTATCTATCTATCTATCTATCTATCTCTCTGATAGTTACATACATGGTAGCACACACGCTTCCTACACAGACACCTCCTGTTTTAAAATGAAATTCGAAAAGCTGGGGAAACAGGAAGCTCCTGTTTTTCCACAGTGCATGTATCCGAGACCTGAAGCGGGTTGTTGCTCTGAGCAGGGCATAATGCACATGGAAGCAAAGAAAGCTCAGAGGCAATGGTGAGATGCAGTTGTTCCAGCAAGATACACACAAGTCTAGAAGGCAAACATAACCCTTGCCCTCAAAAAACATATCATACGAAATCCTCATTAGACAGGAGCGAAAGAACAAGTTCAAGATCATAACACATTACAATCAAAACTCTCTTAATTTTGTTTTTTTAACTCCTCATGCTGAACAATGTTTTCCTTTTTTTTTTTCAGAGCTGTCTTTTATATAATAATTTTAAGATTAGTATTTTGTATTAATCACTTTAATAGTGATTAAACAGTGCTCTAATAATAGAGAGAAATGCCATGGAAAGTTTTATGAGAACATTATTTTGACAGAGAGGTGATCCTGATATAGAAATGCATGAAGAGTAGAATCTCACCTCCTTGAGAATATCAAGAGGACACAGAGTTTGTTCAGCTGGGTTTGCCACAATAACAAGTGTTTCTAGAGGATGTATCAGAGGGAAATATTATCTGTGTTTCTTAAAATGCTTTCTTAGGAAGACACTCCTGTTACAGAGCTAAGCAGAGCTGAACAGCTTTGTGCAGTTTCTGTTAATTTAGAAGCCCACACTGAGTACAAGGTGCCTGATGGTCATAAAAGTCATAACCTGATACTCCCAGTCAGAGAAGCGAGGACCCAATATAATTTTTGTCAGTAGCCCACTGTGGAAATGCAAATCACCTCTGTAATTTAATATTTATTTTCACTAAAAGATACAATATATATAATAAGTCCTTCTTCTGGCAAGCTAGCTTCAGAAATGTCTGCCTTGGCAAAAGAAATTTTATCCCTCAAAGAATAAATCTCAAAATTTAGAAGTCACTGTGGAAATGTGCATCAAAACTCTTGTGTTCTGAAGTGTTAAGTAGGGCAGTAGCACAATGGAGGTACAGTTGCTGTTGTTGGGGTTGATGTGTAAATCATTACAGCAGTATAAAATGACTTTGTGCCTACAAAAATAGGTTTCTGTTTATTATTTGCATAATCAAATATCATTTGCATAAACAAAATAAATTAAGTCTGTTTTGCCAGCCTACTAGAATAATGGAAGGGCAAAACTAATTTTCTGCTTAGTAAAGATTACAGCATTTTTTTCTTTTCATGTACAGTTTTCTCCCACAGCCATCTCCCACTATTACTTTTTCTAGTTACTAAATGTGGAATGCTTTTAAAGCCTTGACATTTATTAGAACTTTGACAGGTACACATTCTGAAGCCATATATTTTCTTATCTGTTCTCAATCCATACACTCAGTTAGGTATAACCTTATTTTCCAAATGTGTGAACTGTGTTGGATTTTTCCAAATGTGTGATCTGTGTTGGATACCACACGTTTCAGTGGTAGGCTGAAAAGAAAATTCAGGTCACTTGGTAGTGATGGAGACACACAAAACCCTGTAAAATTAAAGAGAAAGACTCAAATAGCTACAAACATTAGTTCTGAGAAGCCAGAAGAAAATGCAGAGTGCAATGCTGTGTTTCACTTTAAGAATAAATGCATAGCAGCTAAAACACTGTAAAGAATTTGCTAATATTTCCTTTGAATAAACTGCACCATTTCACAGGGCATCTGTAGTGTTGCATTGCAGATTCAGAACTGTACAGAAAAAGTGTGAGATGTGCAGTGTATAGGACCTTCTCCTGAATTTCTTCAGGTATATTTTGGATTTTCAGTTCTAAGCTGTAGAAGGACACGGTTTAAATTTATTGATTCATTAGGCTTTCTGCACTTCTAGATTTCATTAAGGTATTAATGTTGCAGTGGGTAAGATGCCATTGAATTAGCTGATTTTCTCACATAAAATTTTTTTCTAACAACCTTTAAGCATGGTTTGTAACAAGTAGCAAGTGCCAAATTTATAAAAAATCAATTTGTAAGAATAGAATAGAATAGAATAGAATAGAATAGAATAGAATAGAATAGAATAGAATAGAATAGAATAGAATAGAATAGAATAGAATAGAATAGAATAGAATGTTCAGCTGGAAGGGACCTACAGTGATCATCCAGTCCAACTGCCTGACCAATTCAGGGCTGACCAAAAGTTAAAACCTATTAATAAGAGATTGCTTAAATGCCTCTTAAATACTGATGAGCTTGGGGCCTCAATCATCTATCTAGGAAGTCTGTTCCAGTGTTTGACCACCTTCTTGGGAAAGAAATGCTTCTTGATGTCCAGTCTGAACCTGCTCTGACAAAGCTTTGAGCCAATTTGTATCACTGGATTAAATAGTAGAGAAATAATGGTGAAATAATAGTTGTGTCTGTAATGTAACTTTTGTCATAAGCTAGGGAGAAACAGTAAAAATAAAGCTTCCTGAGCAGTCACTTCTCTACAACACAGGGTTGACGGTGTTGTACTGTAAAACTGCATCTCTAGTGTTCTTATGCTAAAAATCATGGGCCATTTTTCAGCTTCCCTTAAAGAATGGAAAAACATGTGTCTGTCCCATGCCTTAAGAATAGGCATATTAGCTGAAGATGCAGCAGAGATCAGGGATATGAGAGATAGAGTTCATCATCACAAGTGTTCTTGTGGAGATAAAATTATACAGAGGTGTTTTAGGAGTCATGAGAACAGCATGATTTATGAAAGCCTTGTGAAAACAGGAATTCCTTGGTCATTCCAAGTGTCTGTGTAGGAGGATGTTTACATTTTTTACTCTCAGCAGAAGACACACTTCCTAGAAAGAATCTCTAATGAGTATGGAAAGAGGATAAGGTGTGCTGCTGAAAGCACCGTGACAAGGTTTCAGAAGCATGTCTCAGGCATCAAAAAGAAGAATTCATGTTCCCAGGGAAGTATGAAAGGTCATGGGGCAAAAAAAAATGTTATGAGGCATTGCTTTTATCTGAACAAAGGAGAAAATTCTGTGTAATTTTGCATGAAATCAGTGCTTTATTTATTTATACAGCACTGAGCCTTGAGACTTAAACTTAGCATCCAGAAGGTCCTTTAACTTTCTCAGTTATTAGGGATTCATAATTAACAACTAATATGAAGCAATTGAGTCACATTTTTGGACCTTGAAAGCATAAGACAGCTGTAGAAGTGTCTTCTAACCATTATTTTCATGTTACAATGATGTTCTGCCCCAGATTCAAAGAGCCCAAGTTTGACTCAAATCTCCTGAGGCCGATCAGCTCAGTAAGGAGAGCAGAAACCTCTCTGATGTACATATGACACCATCCCAGATGAGTTGGCAGAAAACTAGGAAAAAACATTCATCAAAGATTAATCAAAGCAGTCCTAAACAGGAGATCCATAAAGGTAACCCACAACCCATACAGGAGAATGAGCCATTCAAATCATTAGTTAATCCTGCAGTTCTGAAAATCTCTTACTAAAGCTCAGCCCTTTGACTCCACCAAGTCCATCAATACAGGAAAGTGCAGTGGTCCAAGGCACCCTACCCTAATTCTCTTCCTACTCTTCCATTCCAGGAATGAGAGTGTGTCCATCAAGGGCTGCTCTCATGTTTTGTTTTTTTTTTTGTCCTAGTTTTGCAGTATTTGCTCTGCTTCCATTAGCAGAACACTGGGTATCAGTCCAGAATAATGCACACACCAGCATGGTGAAGCTGTGCTAGGAAGTGGTCTGGTCACTCTACCCAAGCTAAAGAAACTCCTGAAGGAAGACCCAAGGTTAATCTGCCTCTCTGAGCACACTTTCACGTGTCCACAACCTTGGTCTTAAGACAAAGCCATTCCTTCTCCTCTCTGTTGAGCTACAATTCGATTACCGAGCCAAGGCCAACTACCAACAGTGGCAAGATGAGCTTTGCAGACCACTACCTACTTTACACAATTCCTTGGACTTTTAAGAGTACAGAATATACATTTATCAAAAAGGAATTACAAGAAATATTTTATCTAAGTACATGAAGCCATGTGACTGTTTCTTGTTCACTTTTTGGGAAGTGTTGATCATATAATTGATTCATATGCCATGACTCATTTTTATAAGTATGAAACCCAAACACACAAACAAATGTGTGCAGAAACATATGCTTTAGTAATTGGAAAAAGGAATAATAGCTTCCTTTAGGAGGAATTTTGTTTTTCCGTGTACCAGCAGAGTATTTAAGTGGTTAGATGTGGCACATAGTGGTCTTTTTATAATCTGTGTTTTTCCCTTTATAATTCTCTGCATGAGACAGACATTAGTCAAAATAACAATTTCCATTCAGGTTTTAGCCAGCTGAAAATGAAGTTGTTTTGTGATTTTCAAGCCCATAACACCTGTGAAAAAGAACAAGCTGTTTCTCCTGACAGTTCAAAGACATACAAAATTCTAGAATTTTCTCCACAGTTTCTGTGAATAGAATATACAGTCAATTATATAAACATAATTTTATCCTTACAGATGAGGAATTTTAGTTGTCATGAATCTTGGGCAATTGAACAAATCCCTTGGCAATCAGTGAAAATGAATGTGTTTATATAGGCAAACATCAATTTTCTATTGTTGCAGGTTTATGAAGCGTTAGTGAGCTGGATTTAATAAAAAGTTTTGTAGTCTGTAAAAAATAAATGCTTATACCACCCTCACAAGAGAGCTGCAATGAAGGGACTATCAAATGTATGACTATTGCATCATTCAGCTCTTATCCATGATTAAACAACTTGTTTAGTTCATAAATTCTTCTTGTTGCATTACAAATCCTACCCTATGCAGGCAACCCCATTTGGGATCTGAATTCCTTCACAGTACCACTGCACATTTCTAGATTATCTTCTAGGAGTATCTGCTAAAAACGATGCACCAGCTGGAGCAGAGTAGATGAGTGTTATCCTCATTTACAGGGAACAAATTAAGACACCAGAGATTAATTAAGATACCTGTGATCACTCTGGAGCTGGGAATTAAGGGATAGTTTTCCAAGTCTTACTATAGTGTCTTAATCACCAAACCATCCTTCCCATCAATTTCAGAGTCTGTGCTGTTGAAAAGAGTATTTTTAAAAAGGGAGGAAGAGTGTAATGGGAGCTATTGGAGGATGTAGAGAACAGGAGTCTTGTCACAGCCATTGTGCACTGACTTTGTTTTTGGCTGCCAAAGGAGAAAGTAGCAACAGTCAGTACTTTAAACAGGGGTGAAGCATCTTGACATTTCTCTTGTATATCACATTCTGGAATTCTTTACTTATACTCACTAAAAGATTTTAAAAACACATTTTCTCTACATAAGTAAAACAAATATCATCTTGTCTTTGTTCAAATAAGAAGACAGGAATTGTGTCACATACTGTCAGCTCCATAGAGTGCCATGAATGTGTTAGTAGGGCAGAACTAGTCAGAGCAGATGTGGGTTATGGACAAAGGTTTCAAGCAGTTCAGAAATGCTGGAATGGGTGGTCTGTTGTGGAGAGCTGATTGCTTTTTGCCTTCCTCCTGGGGAAGTTCCAGTTAATGTCAACATGAGCACTCACAGTAGTAAAAGGTGCAGAATTTGGCATGGGCTTAGAAAACAATGTGGCAAAGAACAACAGGCAGTGTCACTTAGATATGTTTCCTTGCTTTATCTGGTGTTTCAGAGATGTTTCCTCCCCTTTAAAATTGTTGCTATCCACTCACCTGATAGCATTGCAACATTTTAATATTGCTGAAAACAAATCATGCTGAACCAAACCTTGGGGCTTAAAAAACACCCATGTCCTGTCAGTTGATGTGTCAACATAGGCTTTTTGTAAGGACAGTTAGCATAGAAAAGAGCCTCTGAAGTCAAATCTAAGCATTTGAGTCTCAGTTACCACTGGTTTCTGCTGAATAAACAGTCTTCTTTGCGCTGAAATGCCAAAACAAGCAGTTCCCCCACCAGACAAATTGTTAGCAGAGCACCTGGCCCATAGATGTGAACTTAGTGAGTAACTCTCCTTGTATCCCTATGTATTGCACTGCCAAAAATCTAATATTCCATTAATTAAAAATAGCAGCAAAAAATGAGAAAAAAATTATGGTTTGGAAAAGTTGGTGGGGATCTGTGATGACCAACACATATTTTTGAATTTCACAGGCACGGCAAGATAAACTGCTGTGGTTATATAGCCTGTTTTTTCCCTAAGTCTTTTCTACATTCATTCCTATTTCTGTGAGCTGTGGAGAAAGGGTTCAGAGGTCCATTTTATGTACATCCCACTTCCCATTAAAGTGTCCAAAGGCTAACTTACCTTGCAGTGATTAACATATATCTCTCCTTTAGGATACATTTGTATTGCTTAATTTCTGTTCTGTCTATAGGTAGTCCTAAGCAGGAATAAAATTACTTCTTAACCATCCTTTTAAATACATTCAGCTCCTTAAATATGACTCTTTGGACAGTGTTTTCCAGAGTTCATCATACTTACAGATCTTCTCTGTATCCTTCCCAATTTGTAAATGCTTCTTGAGCAGTAAAGTTTTAAAGTAGGATGTATAATTCCAGCAGCAACTGAGGAAGCAGAAGTAAAGGCTCCCTGTACTCACACTTGAGGTTTCCACTCTTTATGGGCAGTGGTATTACACTAATTTTGACTCCACTGTCGCTGTGGGAAATTATAGGCAGTTGTTTATCTAGAAGAAGATATGGATTTTTTTTTTACCAGATAAGACTCTTCTTTAGGTAAGAGCCTGGCTTTTCACAGTGGAGATGTTCCATTATCCGTGCTGAAAAGTATGCTGCTCCCCTACATCTGAGCAATGCACATCACTTTGTTACAGTAAGCCACCCCTTTATTATTTATGAGTTCCCAAAATGTAGTTATTCAAGCTTTATGAGAAATGATTTTATGTTTTCTTTCAGATAAATGAAAGAAATAATTTAATATTACAATATCAAAAGTGATCCTTGCTTTAGAAACACCTGCTAATTATATTTTCAGATCTCCCAGTTCAGAATTTTGTAAACACCTGTAATATTGTTCCAATTTCTTAGTCAAAATGCCATGCAGAACTGTATGTTCTGAGAACAAACCCAGGGAGCTTACAGAAGTCTTTTAAACAAACACCTTTATCTCATTCAACCACAATCAAAATCTCCTTTTTTCTTATCTAGTTAGTATGATTCTGTGTTTAACCTTTCTGACTGGTGCTGCTCACATTACTTATTTCAAATGAGTCTTGTAACAGCCTCTCAGTTGTTATGCTCAGGACTGATGCTAGCCTGGAGTTCATTTACCACTTTTGCTCTTCTCTTTTCCCCACAGTCCTTTGAAACTTTCTTGCTGTTTCAAAAGTCATCAGGAATTAAACATCAGCCAACTGTTTTTAAAATCTTGGTAGGAATTAAACAAGAACTCCCACTCTGAGTCAAGAATGAAAGCATGAGCCAAGGTGTGGATTCTATTTCTAACTATAATCACTGAGTTTTGTAACATCTGGTAAACAACTTAATGGAAGCCTCTTCTGGTTTTATATCCCATGTTCATATTTGGACCATAATGTTCTGCCTTAGACCCAAAAATAACCTTGTCTTTTAGGAGGCAGCTGTGCATGCAATCTAAGGTGTTTAGCGACCCTCCTTCCTACATAAGATAAAGATAAGTAGAACTAAAAGGCACTGGATTTTAAAAAAACTCCCAGATTTATTTTGTTTCCTTCAGATCAGCCAATATTATCAGCTAAGCTGATTCTACTATATTGGGTAAGTTTGTGCCCACTCATTTTGTACACAGGACTTCCACACAGCAGCAAAGGAAAGACAAGGTGTTTTATCAAACGGGAAGCAACAAGAAGTGCCAGGAAAACAGAGTGGGAGCTACAGTATCTGATCTTCCTGTGGTTTACAGGGACCAGATTACAACCAAATCCCTTTTATTTTCTCTTCTTTTGTCACATTGACAAGTATAGATACCAGTACAAGTACCAGTGAAATTGTACTCCTGCACTGATAAATTAATGCCTGCCACAGTAGGCAGGACAATAAATTAGCAAGCACACGAGCTCAAGAAAAAGGCTGTTGAATACACTTGCCTAAGTAACTCCTGCACTGGCCATACTACATGATTCTATTCCTGGGAAGCAGTTCAGCCAGTTCTTAAACTCTTCAGCTAAGACTTGAGATCAGAAGGCAAGGGAGGGTTAATTTTTGCTTTTGTAAAAGAAAAAGAAAAAGAAAAATCCCCAAGCATCACGCAAAGTTTGAACGCTATTTTCTGTTTTGTTCTTGGTCATTGCTGCTTTTAAAAAGCATTTGGAGAAAGGTATTATGGGCCTTTCTCCAAATGCTTTTTGTTGTTTCTCCTTTGTTTCCTCCTACAGAGAAACTGGAGAGCAGGGCCGGAAAGTGTTTAGGCAAGTAAATCCCTTAGCAGACAAGTCAGCAAACCAGGACCTGCTGCAGGACACCTCAGTCAGCCTCACCTGGCTGTGGCACATACAAAACCCAGCACGTGAAACTATCAGGAAAGGGAAGGGACAGTTGCTATGAGACATTCTGCCCAGGAGTTTCTGCTAACTCCTCAAAACATAAAACTATAATGCACTGGAATAGGACATATTTGAATAGGCTTGCTGCCATGTGGCATGTTTATAACCCATATTTATAGTCAAAATATCAGTGAAATACTAGACAAAAGCTGTTTTAAAGCTGTGGCTCTTTGACCTGGAACATTTTATTTTCTTGCCCTTGGCAAGGCTTGCTGAAGGCTGAGTTGTCCTGCCTCACCTGTGCCCAGACAGAAGGGAGGAGTGGCACGGATGTCACCTTTTCCTGAGGCCTCCCAAGCCATTGGCACAGTCCTGAAAGAAACCTGGTACCCTGGCTGGTGGCACTGTTGCACAGACACCACACAAGCTGCCTTGCCTGCTATTTTTCACATGATGGCAGAATGCAAAGTCTTTAATCAGAATGGGGGGAGGCTCCTTTGATTGGGCCCCGTGAAAACCGAGATAAACGGGGAAGGTATTAATCTCTGCATGAGCATGATTGAGCAACTACATTTTGTTATTTGTTCCAGTGAGTTGTATAATCCTGCTTCCCAGTCATCCAAATAGGCTTTAGCATTGTCAACATGTTTTTCTTAATAGGATGATGCTATGAATTCATGTCTATGCAAGACTGGAAAGCCAGATTACATGCCTCGGGAGACTATATATTGGTTTTAGCTGTCAGTGAAATCTGTTTATTTCAATGAAAAGGACGCAGCCATGAGGCCATTTTAGACTCTGTGATAATGTGCCCCATATAAGACCCCTCAAAAACTTTGGAGGAGTCACCCATTTAGAGCAGTAAGTGTTTTAGAGTGTTTTGTTTTGTTTTTAAAAAGTTTCAGATGTTTCTTTTCCAAAAGAAATAGTACTCTGATAACACCTGGACTACACTTGGTAACCCTCCTGTTAATTCAGAAATTTGCAATACTAAGGTCGTGCATCTCCCTCGTCAAAAAAACCATCTTTGATAAGTGCTGCTTTTGCCAGGTTTCAGGTGTTATTCTGTGACAATATTACTGCAATTATACCCCTTCAGAGGAGGAGTTGTTGCTTCTCATTAGCAAAAAATTTGCAATATATTGTGACATCAAGTTTTAGTCTCTTGCCAGTGTAGCAATGTAAGGGGACCCTGGGCTGATCATGAAGCGGTTGTGAATTTTGACAGGAATAAGTCATTATTAAACAAAGTATCATCACACTACAGAAGTCACATTTCACCAGCCCTCCTGAGGCCTTTCTGGCTCTCCATAATTACATCATAGCCTAGCATCTGCAGCTGAAACCAAAGGGGAGGGAGCAGAACACATTTCTTTGCTGTCCTGCCTGGCAGTATTGGCATGTGCCACCACGTGCCAGAGCTCCATAGGAGGAGAAAATTCTGACAGAGCTGCATTTTCAACTCAGTGAACCCCACTTTACTGATGTTTTGTGTGAGTCTCTCATTTCAGCTAGAACTGGATGGGGGGAGGGTGTTTTTTAAATGTCTCTACAAAAAGAAATATGTTGTTGCCCTTCAACATATACTTTCTCTCAGAGCTGTGCATGGAAGGAACACAGCAAGTAAAAAGAGTTGAAAATTTTGCTCAGGCATCATTTCTGTTTACATGGTTAAAAGTAAGGTTCTGACAAAGGCCAATGAATTGTGAGAAGTTTGCATTACACATAAATATGCTCCTCGGGCCTTCTATTACCTCAGGTAACTCATATCTGCTTCCTATCCCTGTATTTTCTTCTTATTATTTTATAATACTTAATATATATTACATATTAAATTCTATAATATGCTATAGAGCAATAATGATTATAAGAATAAGTGTTCTTATTTCTACTCTCACTTGCATATTTTCAGGAAGATCAGAAGGTCATGAAATCATTGGATGGTTTGGGTTGAAGGGGATCTTAAAAATCATCTGGTTCCAATCCCCCTGCCATTGGCAAGGACACCTTGCATTAGATCACGTTGCTCAGAGCCCCACCCAACCTGGCCTTGGACACTTCAGGATTGGGCCATCCATAGCTTCTGTTCCAGTGCCAAAGGGCTGAGTCTGTTTCTGTTCATTTTGTGTGTGAGGGGCTAACAAAAGGGTCACCCTACACTTCTCAGCCTGAGTTTGACCAGTGCAGAATGGGGACTTTCTTGGGATTGCAACCTGCATACACCACAGTGGCATCCTGACTTTGGTCACTCAACTCCTAGTATGTAGACTTGAATCCTTACTCCACTGCCTGAGCTCTTCCGTTTTCACCTGTCTCAGCTTCTGTCTAGGGGAGAGGATACACAGGGTGGGAACAAAATGTTACCATGCTCTTTTATCCCTCCTGTAGCTCATTACTGATGGTGTGAGTGCTGTAAATGAGTCCTGGCTCATAGTGATTTCAAATTCAGACGTGTGCTGAGCACAGAAGCAGCAAGAGCTAGCTGCAAAAGGTAGAATGATTGCCTTATCTGTTTGCTACTTGGTATTAAGACAGAATAGTCTTTAGCATCCAAAAAAAAAAATGAAGCTTGATACTCTATGACCTGATCATTGATTTAACAGGAACAGATTGTATTTTCATATTTACATGTACAGACAAGGACCAGCAGAAAAGAGACAGACTAATTCAAACCCTAGAGAAATACAAGACAGATCTTGTACATGGTCTTCCTGCCTCACCAGTCAAGTGCAGAAGTATTTCTCCAAACCAGCAGAAGGTAGGTGATGCTCTGACAGCATAAGTCCTGTCACACAGGTGGCATTGAGCCACTGAAAAAGCCCATTTTCCCCTTACTTAGCTGTGCTTTGTGGTGTGGGGAGTGCCTGTAGCACAGCAGTTACATGCAGGTTTGTTCAGTGTGGCTTTTTATAGTCTAGTCAAGCAGAGATAATATTTGATTCTCAGTTTTGCCACCTGGTACCTGTCCTCCCACTGAACCATTTCTGTCCCTACATGGCCTACAGTGACAGGTACCCATGTTATGGCTGCGTGTATGTGTATGTGACTAAAATGTGTTCAAGAGAACACAGTGTTTTCAAGTGAATGAAATTTCAATATTTTCTGCATATTCCCATACTTTGAGTTGTTTTTACAGTATTCCTTTAATTTTAGAACATTACTAATTGGCAAAACCAAGAGCCTAAAGTAATTAATCCTATTTCTACATATTCTGCCAGATAACTGGACAACCCCATATTAATGTGAGTGGACTTTTTCTTTACCAAATTCTGCCAGTGGACCTCACCTCAACAAATTCTCGCAAAACATTTCATCCTGCCATAGTCTGGTGTCTCTTTCAGACAAAAATCCCTCAGCAGACTATATTTAGATTGCAAGACTTTCTATAATTTGAGAATCATAGTGGGTTTACCACTAGATTTCCAATTATATTGTTCACAAACATCATTTAGTTGAAACATGCATTATTTTGTTTTGTATAAGCTTTTCTCCCAGAACAGCAAAACAATAGATCACAATTTCCCCTGTGGTATTTGTGAGGAAAGCAGTGGCTCTGACTTCAAACTCATGAGATGATGCCGTGCTCACACCTGCACAGGCACACAAGGAGGGAGAACAGAAGACACCATTGAAGGAGGACTGTGAGACTGCCACTGAGTTACCAGTTCCACAGGCAATAATACACAATGTCCAAGGAAGAAAAACGTTTCCTGTCCTCCCTCTGTCAGCCCTGGCAAGGACAATGAGATTTCTGTAATTTTCCAAGACTACTTGTTATTAGAAACCTCAGCTTAGTAAAGAGAAGGAAGGAAAAGGAAAATTGGTAAAGGACTGGTTAATTAGCTCAAGCACAGTGGCAGGATGGCTTTTCCAACTAACCACTAACTGTGGTTCCCAGAACTGATCAAATCCGTTACACCTCTTAAAACCAATTGAACCAGTTTGAAAAGTTTCTTAAAATTCCTCCTGTGAGCTGCTTTGTAGGAAGATGTGTCTCTAGTGAATTCTTGTGTAATTTTTTCTGTCAGTTTGTTCTTTAACTTACAGACAAACTGGGCACTGTTGGAAAATGGTCACCTACTGGCTGGTCAGAGCAACTGTCCCAGGACAAAGAGAGAGCAGCCCCTCTCTGTACCATGTCAGAAGTTCACTTCAAGGACTCTGATGCTGGCTCCTGCTGCAAGAAAGGCTATCCCAAATACTGCTCTGTGTGCTTTGTCTCAGATGCCAGCTCACAGTGCTAGTGCCCACAGATCATCTGCTTCACCCCTCCTGCAGTCTCACATGCCTTTGGGCAGTAACAACAGGAAGAAGGCATTTCAAAACTCTGATAATAAAACCTACTCTGGGGACCTCCTTGAAAAACATGCAATTTACTTTACAGAAAAGAAGCAGTGTTTTACCCCTCAGATTTTGAAGACATCACATCAACCTTTTCTTGTAAAATACAGGTATTATAATCCTCCTTCCAGAAAAAGTAGCTCCTCCCCAGGCAAGCCATCAATTAAATCAGCAGGCATCAACAACAAAAAGAGAGAAGGCTTGCACAGGTACTGACACCAACACTGAAAACTATACAGTTTTGTTTTCAAACACATCATTTGAATCATAACTGTTTCTCACTGTGCTTTTAATCTTTCAGATTTTCAGAGGATGTACCTATGAGACCACATTCTGCTCACTTGACTCAGTATCCAGTTGAGGTTAGTGTACTCAGTGAGTTACAAAGAAAAAAGGGCAGAAAACACTGCTCATACACAAAAGTTGTCCTGGTTACATGGAAATGAAACAGATAATGTATTCAGTGGGGAATCTTTGTTAAGAGCAAAACCAAAGTATTGAACTATCTTATGGGAAGTGGCTAAGGTTGTAATTGAGAAATCCAGCACGCAGGGCCAGATAGGGTCAACAGCTATCAGTGAATAAAACAGGGACAGCTAAAGAAACCAGCGTCTCTGAGAAACACAAATGAGACACTATGTGATAGGGAAAACAGTGTATCCCAACACAAATCTGCTCTTCTGAGAACAGAGCTCTTTCCTACTTGACTGAACCCTTGCCTTTTGGTTGGTTTACAGACTTTCATTCCACCCAAATAATAACTTGGAGCCCAGAAATGTCCAAAGTGCTATTCACTCTGTCTATGTTCACTACTGTTGAATGCCATGCAAGATTTGGTCTGGAAGTTGCACTCCATTAGTCATCTGGATTTTCTAGATGAATGGTGAATTGATTTAGGAAATTTTAGTGCACTTAAAAATAAGGGCTGTTTAAAATAATAGCCAAAGCCACACATGACAGAGGAGTTTTGTATAATTCCTTGGTCCACATTCCCCTTTACAGAAGCCCTGTTGAATTTCTACATAGCTCTGCCAAAGAACCACAGGCATGATTTGTGATAGCCGTGCGCTTGGTAGTAATATTTCTGCCCTTGTTCCAACCACCAAAAACTTCATTTAACAATATTAGCAAGAGAAGCTCCTACTCTTATTTGATGAACTGATCTGATCTTCTAAATCCTCTTTCAAATGGATTTTGCATGTCCTTGCAAAGAAAATGCTGTTGTATTTGTATGGAATCTGTAAAGATTTTCAATTTTGACAGAAATTCTGATTTTCTTTATATTTTCATCCTTTCTCTAAAGTTATACAAGCTGATTTCCATTTCTGCTAACATGAATCTACCCAATAATAATACTTGCTCATTATTCACATGAGTGATGGATACCCAAGATATTTATTTCACATGAACTGGAATGTGATACAGTTGTGGTTTTGATATGTTGTGGAATCAGATTATTTCCCTGGTACTCTGAATGGAAATAAATAATGATAATACAAAGACAATTTAAAAAATAATTTACTGTTTTCTCCATTTCATTTTTGTGGCAGAACCATGAATTGTGGAGTCATGATTCTGTTATGTCACTTTCTCCAGGATTACAACTTGAAGAACTGTAAGTCAAATGTTTGTTCCCTTTTAAGTATTGCTAAGTTTCATATCAAAATATTAAAGTAGGAATCTAGCGGAAAATTGAAAATATGACACAAGAGCCTATTACCAGTGGCTATATGCATGAGCAGAAGGATTCTGTTGGGAATAAAGGATTCAGCTACTTGCTTGGGAAAGTGGGATCAGAAAGTTGGAAGAGCTTTTCTGGGTCATGCCATCCCCCTTACTGTAGGCAAGCTAAATATGTTAGAACTAATTAATAAATAAACAATGTTAAAATTATCTTCTGGTACCCTACACTTTGTTCACTGGAACAATTTTTAACTGATTATTCACAAAAGACATAGATCTTTTAGATTAATGAAATTAATGGATTAGAATATTTTGGGAGATGATCAACAGAATTGTCAAAATTAGTCATTTTAAAACTTATAAGCTGATTAGTAAAAAATGCAGACTAGTAAATAGATTAAGCACTTTTGTTTAATTACTCTAAAACTACTGCCTCTTCAGTTGGTATTACAAACCTTATTTGTACTCCATGTTTGTGTGTTTTTATAGAGAAGAAGAGTACCTTTGTTTTCTCCAGGATCTTACAAATGATATTTTGATTAGAAGTTGTTACCAAAAAGAGTAAGTGTTTTGCCTTTAATATTTATTCCTTTGAGGAACAAAATTCTGACAAATCAGTGTAAAGAATTGGTGGCTTTAATGACAGCAAAGTGTAACTCTGACTCAGTTTAATTGGATGAATGTTTTTGTGACTGGACTGTATGGGAGTCATGATCTAAATTGAGTAGCTGACCAGAAAATACGCTCAACCAGCCTCATATTTCCCACTGGCTTCTAGTAGAAACATGGAAATATCATATTCACTAACCCTGTTCTCAAGCTCATTCCTTTATACAGGATGGTGATTGATATTATTGTTACAACTGTCTCATTCCAGTTCCCAGCCAAACTTGAGCTAGCAACCCATGGAGTCTTACCTAGCAAAGTTTATCAGAGCAAGAATCTGTGTTGAAAGTTCTTCCTCCCTCCTATCAAAGCAAAATGAATAAATGCAATGATTGCTTTCTTTAGGACGTGTGCAGTCTCAAGTTAATGATCCACACATAAAGGATAGAGCCAAACACACCTCATGATGCTGGTGTCTAAATGCAGCTGTGATAAACCACAGAGCTCTTTATAGCACTGCTAAAAGTGACAAAACTGGGTGCCCCTTTGCTAATTTCTTGCCTGCATCTTAACTGGAAGAAACTCCTCCTTTGATAGAGGATTTTACCTCAGTGTTTAAGATTTTAAGTGCTTTGATGATAGAAAGGTGCCGACCCCTCAAAATCAATCCAGCTCAACCTGACACCGAGGTATTTCTCTTTCAATTTAGAGGATTTGAGTTAGAATATTTAAGCCCTTTAAAAAAAAAAGTGTCCATTGACACAAGTCATTAGTTTGTTTTCTGACTAATCAGTTAAAACTAAGAGTTCCCCTCCTTCCTTCTAGGTTATTTTAGTTTTCAGACAAACATAAGGTCCAAATTAGAAGTGAATTTTCTGGATATAGTGGGAGGAAGACTAGCATATTTGAAAGACACCTATTCATTTACATTGAAAAGGTCACAAAGTATGGGGCCAGCCCATACACACAGTAAAAGAAAGTTAAGGGTCTGTGTGTTTGTGTCCCTGCTCAGGCCTGCAGGGTGAGAGGATTATTCTGCTGGCACCAGAGGGAGGTAGTTTAGATACTTCTCCCTCAAAAATAAAGTCTATTGAAAATATGTGAAAAAGCATCCATTGTGTTCTTGGCTCATCTCTGATAACAGAGCTTACTTGCTCTGCAGAAGAAAAGTGATCAATAATATCCTTTCATATATATATATATTTTTTATGTCTAACTAGGAAAGAGACACAACTAGTGGCCTTAGCTACCCTGCAAGATTAATATTATAGACACATTTTAAAGTTTCCATTTATTTAGGCCAGTATTCCAGAGATAAAATCATGAATGCCCTCTCAATTCTAATATACAATATAAAACCAAACCAGGTCTGCTGAGCCCTCCAGCTCATTGCTGAAAATGCAACCATTGGGTTAGATTTAATTATGATTGCAGAACCTGGAGACCTTACTTCCCTGGTCAGATCTTGATTTTCACCAATTCACACATCTTTTGCTCATAGCTGATCATGGCTCAAAAAAAGTTATTGAGAGAACTTTCTGAGGACATCTCCCTTTCCCTAGTACACCTATTAAGCAAACTATGAGCACAAAAGTCCAAACTTCAGTATTTCCCTAAGAAGTTACTGAAAAGGAGACCCAAGGACAAAGAGATCATGCAAATGACCTTCAGTCTAAAAAGTGCTGGCTAAAGGCAGTTCCAAAGCCCTCTTTGAGTAGCACCATATATTGGACAAAGGAACAAGAGCTGTAAATGAAGCTAGAGGTTGCTTGCAGTACTGCCCAGCACTCCAGCACCCCCAGCAATTTCACTCAGTCAGTGTGGCGAGACAGAACTTGCCAGATGCAAGACAGACTTAAGTCCCAGCAAAACACAGAGGGGGTCTACTACATTGTGATGGCAAGCACCAGTATTCCTATATTTTTAATAAAAGTAGAAGAAATTAGAATTATGTAAATGAAAGTATTTTCTTAATATAGTTCCTGCCAGACAGCATGCACTTGAAATGAGAATATCCAACAGCCTTAAAATGTTTAAGATTTTAGTTTTTAAATCCATTTACACGCAGATGGGGAGGGGATGGAGCAAAAGTGGAAGGTTGAGATATATTTGAAGTGATCTGAAAAACAGGTTGAGTAGTCATTTTTCATTTTGAAAGTATATGGACCTTGAAGAGTTGAGGTTTTTTTCACTGATGTTCCTTTTTTTTTTTTTTAAAGGGCATTAGAAGATTTATTTCAAATGCACATTAAAAGTAAGAGGCATAACCTTGATGAGGTGAGCAAAAAATATCTAATATTAAATACTCTGTCACCTCCAGTAGAAATGTTGTACATCAATGCTGAGCAACAATTTATGGCAGATCGACTACTACGCAATTTTAATAAAAAGCAAGGAGAAATTCCCCTTAGTAAAGCAGCAGTAAGGGTGTTTTCTATGGAGGGCTGGTAAAGAGAGATTTTTCTGTACGTTTTTGTGTATTGCTCTGATAATGTTTCTAAAAGACAGATACTGTAGTTAGTATGTGGAATTACTTTAATTACATAAAACCTGTTCCCAAAGAACATTTGCTGCTGCACTTTTTTGCTGTGACTGCTATTTTCTGGAGTAGACCAGCAAAATAGGCTTGGAGGCTGTGACTAGATGCAGGAAGAAGACTGCAATTTAATAGCTTGAATTTAGGAGTTTGGTCGTCAGAGCAAAATGTAAAATTCTAAGTCCAACATTAAGGCTGCCCAGGTGGTGCCTGCTGAGAATCATACACCTCAAAATGCTTGTCTGGACATCTGCCACCCTGAGAGGGAAGAGGCCTGTGGAGAAACAATAAATGCCAGGCAAAAATATACAGCCACAGTCCTGTCTCTCCTGTCTCCAAGTCTGGCACCTCATCTAGGATGAGCAAAAGCACATTTGCCTGTGCTAATTCAGGGTTTGGTCCACTCTCCTGAGAGCAGAGTTTATAATTGAACTTCAAAAAAACTGGAAAGAAGACATTTAATTCCTTTGAAAAGTCATTCATAGAGAAAGTGTTGTTGGTGGCACTGCCATTGTCTTAGCTGTTATCCCAGTTTGGTTGAAGAATTTGCCCATGAAAGGGGGAAGGCAGACTCCAAAGGCTGAAAAGACCTAAATCCAATGCCTCATGAGCAGATGGCTCAATTGGGCTCTTGAGCTAATTCCTCTAGGTTAGACTGTAGGAGCAAAACTGGGGACATGAGCACTGCAAACTGAGGCTGCAGCGCTGATTTAAAAGGCACTAAGTTTCTCTGCTTCCCAATAACTGTTAATACAAACTCCTTCTTCTTTACAAACTCTGAATCAAAGGGGAAAAGAGAGACAAAAACACATTCCCAAGGGCCTGCTGCAGAACTGTGGGCTCCACAGAGGGTACCGAAGTTCATTCACAGCCTTCCTTGCATTCCCTACCAGCTGCTAATTGGAGGGGCCCTGCCCAGTGCACAGGGCTTGGGGCATGGGGCTTTTTCATCCTGTGCTTCTCCCATGTCCCACAGGGACTGAGCGTGCTAATTCTGGCCTTGAGAGGGTTTTGATGCTTGAGTTCCCCTTTAGACCTTACTTTAAAGGCCTCTGCACAAAAAGACATTTCATTGGGTCTGATGATCCAAAGGTTTCATGGTCAAGGACTTGGAGACAGCATTCTATTAGAGCTCATATTGCTGCAGCAGGCTCAGGTGGGAGCATTTCTGAGAAACTGTCAGAGTGGGGCTTTTAAACAAGCTACCTTAGCTTATTTGTTTCTGCAAATTTGTAACTATTTAGAATACTTCCTTCAACACTAGGCATGTGGGAGATGCACACATGATTTGCACATTGAATAAACAACAATTAAAGGAATTATAAAATAATTAGAATGCAGAATGTTATTTTGTCTTTCAAAGTGCTACAATTAAGGGAGAGGTGGTGTTTTGGTAACTGTTTAGTTGCTGGACTGACAGGCAGTAGCTGGAAAAAGTGTTTAGGGAATGATCTGAGTTGAAAATAGTGAAATTTAAGTCGGTTTTGTGGGAAAAAGATCAGCAGCAGCACCTCAATTTGAGAGGATATGTATTTTACATCTGACTAGAGGATGCTGAGCATATTTGTAAGGTCAACTGTTGCCTTAGAGATAGAGCTGAGAAACTTTAAGAGGAAACTGAAGGTACATGATTGCTTCCAGAAGGATGAGTTTGTAAGCAGTAGCAGATTTCTGCTATGTCCCCCTGCAACATGTTTGATATCTAGGAACACATTGTTCTGCACCTGAGTTAAGCTTAAGCCTGGTGTCTTCCTCTTCAAAAATATTGACAAAATATTTTGAAGAAAATCAGAAAAGAGGAATAAAATTGGCCGAGAACTGACGTAAAGATTATTGTTAATCACATATTTGCATGTTTAGCCATGCATCAATGAAAGAAAAAAGAACCAAACTATCTCTGTATAATAGAAGAACACAGCACACACAGGAGCAAGAAGTATTCTTTGGAAAGGTTAAGAAGTGTAAGCATAACTTACACCACAAGAAGCTTGTGAGCAGTGACATTTATTAGACCAGGCACAGTTCCCACAAAAAAAGTAATGGAAGCTGAATCACTTTGTGGCTTTTAAAAGTGACTTGGTCAGTGGATGGAAATGAATTTCATAGTGAGAGGACTTCTGTCCTATAAAAATACATTTTTCTCTTTTATTTTGTAGTCTTCAAACCAATTTTTTTTTATTTCCTATCACTGCTTTCTGGTCAGACAGACAAAATAAGAAGATGGAAACACATGTCAAGGTCTTTGCAATGTCTTTTTTTTTTTTTAACCCACACTGGATGCCTGCCAAATTTTTATTTGGGTACTTCTTTCTCTGGGCTCTGCTCTTCTGTGTACTTGCTCTCCAAAAGCAACACTCCCATCTCCAAGTTCCTGCTGGCATTTGCTCCAGCACAGTGTCTGAGATCTGTTCCCTGAAACAACCTCCACGTTGATCTACTGTCTGTTAAACATCATGGGGGTGCTTAAACCCACCCAAATGTGTTGCCTGACCCACCTCTTATGTTTGTCCACATAGCACTCCAAGCAATCCTCAGCACTTACTTGGGAATTCACTGCTCTAGTACCTACAGCTCTTCTCCAGCTTTGAGAAAGAGAGTAGCACCATTGCTTTTCCAGGGAAATGGTCACACATTCAATGGGATACTACATGGGGACTGAGGGAAAGAAGAAGGCAATTAGTTGCTTAATTCAATTAGGAAACAGATAATATTTTTTTTGTTTTAGAACATGCAATTTCAAACAGCATGCCCAGGAGAAAGCATGCACCAGCCCTTCCAGCAAAATTTATTTCTGCTGTTCACACTGCTTCACTCCCTCTGCAGACTGCATTCAATAGTCTGCTTAGAAGTCTTCAGTTGAGGGCTCTTTTCACCTGGCCAGCTCTGGATATTCAAACGTTCTTTTATGATTGAGTACAACAATTTTTTTTTCCTACCACACAAATAAGAAACTGAAGAGATTTTCCAACAAATTTTCACAGATGAAACAGGTTCCCCCATTTTCTGGAGTAACAAAATGGTCTCCACTCAAGAAAGCTTGTAAAAATTGTTTTTTTTTTCTCTAGCCACTTGCTCAAATCCACCATCAGACAGTTTTATACCTTTAGAAGTGCAAGGATGACATATCTGCTGCAGAACCTGATCCATACTCACATACATTTTGAGAAGCTATCAATTCCATAAAAAATATTTCCTTAAAAAGAAAAAAATGCTGCTTCTTGCTAAAAGGTACAAGTAAAAGGGTAGCTCTTATAATCCAGGGAAGTAGAAAACATATCTTCTGGGCTTGAAATAGCCACTGAAATGGGTCTGTAAGTGCATCATTCCAGGAAATTGATAGGAAAGTAACACAGCACCTGCAGGGGTGAGGGATCCAGTGCCCATCAGTCTTCCAATGAGCAAACTGTTCCAAGTAACTTGTTTCTGGGAATTTTATCTTATAAAACCAAAAGCTTCTAAAGACACAAAGTAATATCTTATACTTGTTTTATGCCTTTGCTTTTAGGAGGATCATAAAGTGTTCATTTTCAAAAATATACAGTGTAATGACACCAAAAGTTTTATCTCAGGTGAGGGGAAGATGGAAGACATCTGATAAATGGCACCCTGCAGTGTTACCAAACATTTCAGGACAGGTACATAGAACAGCACAGGCAACTGAACATCACAGTGGTGTGGAAGCTGAAAAGCCACTTTATTCAACCAAATAAAATAATTTCCTCTGATTACTGTGCAAGTACAGCCTCAGTGATAAGATTTGGCAGAAAGTGTCATAGGGTCTTTCACGACCATTAGTGAAAAGGTTTATTCCCTTAGAAATGTTTACATTTGTAAGGGGAAAAAGCCCTCTTCTTGGTATACCACACCTCAGCGCTATCTTGCATCACACTGAAGCAGACACAGGAGAAAGCAATCTCTGCTTAATCCCTGGCACTATCTCCTACACGTTCTTGGCCATTTCCCTTCTCAGAGTGCCATACCCTTTCTACTTAGCCCATCCTGCCTCATGGGATTGCCTAAGGAGGAGACACATCACAAACGACTGTGGTTTGGGATGCTAATGCAATAATTAGCAGCTTAATCATCAAAGTGAATAAGCAACTTGCCAACAGTCCCTTTCAGCCCTGTGCACTGTTACCATTTAAATACAGCATTTTGTAATGGACCATAATTAGACACTGCACATGGGAAAGTTTTAAAAGTAAACCAGTAAAAATGAAAATGACTGCTCTGAGATGAGCACAGGACCCAAGTTTATTCTTCTCACAACAGAAAATGTCAGTGATCTGGTATGTGGAAACTTTCTTCCAAACCAGTACTGACCCAGTGGCCCCATCACAGGCAGAAGAGGAAATGTCATGTGAAACAAGTTCTTTTACCCATGTGACCTATAGCAGGAATATTCTATCTTGGCAAAATTTTAGAAATTCCAGCATGAATAGTTTAATTTCAAGTTCTTAAATTTCTTCTGAAGTTTCAACTGGATGTACTAATTTCACTGCCTTCTCTGGCCATTTATATAGCAGAGCTCATCCCATTTCAGGTGCTCATTCAGTGGTGTTCCTGCAGGGGCAAACACCCTTTTCTTCAGGCTGCCTATATAAACCAGAGTTTCCAAACATGAAGGCAACTGGAAAACTGGACAAGTACCATGCAAACATGAACCACCTCACTACCAGAGGACACGTGTAGGGTAGATTCTTCACACCTGCATTGGTTGCTTTGGCCGCTGAAACCAAGCCTAACCCAGACCATGATTTAGTTATAGGTCACCAAGCTTTAAAATGAGGTTAGAAGAGAAAACTCTCATAGGTAAAACACACTCACTCACCTAGTTATTCACGAGATCCAATCTGTTAGTTCAGCACTGTGCAGGTCTGGCCACAAACTTTCACACTTCCCAGCCCTCCATAGCCTTGGCTGCTGTACTGGAATTTTCCTTTTTAATGTTCACTTTAGCAGTCAAGGTAGCAAAACAGAATACAGAAGATGTAAAACTACCTTTTAATATTTACAAAGACCAGCCTTGCAGATAGGTTTGAATAACTTTTATATTTGTTCAGAAATTTTTGTGAAAATTTCTTTAGAGTCATGGAAGAGATTTTAAAGTTGTTATTTTCACTTTCTTGGGTATTTCTTAATGTCTATCATAAGACATTAAGGGCATAAACTTCTCAAAAGAAAAAAATGCTGAAGGCTGCAAATCCCATCATTCAGTTTGAAAAAGCATGTGCATAGAGAAATCCACTGGATCCCTATCACAAGGAGTTTGTTTCATATTTTCCAAACACAAAAATATTCTGAGTTACAAAATTACTTCTTTTGAAGCACTGGACATTTTCTGTTTCCAGCTCATGAAGAATGTCCATTATCTTTAACATGTTTCAACAGAACAACCACATTTCTATTAATGTAGTCAAGGCTGAATGCTTGTTATAATGACCTTCAAATTGAACTAGAGTTATAAAATTTTCCTGGTAAGCTACTCAGAGTCTACCCAGTTTTTTGCCTTTCTGTGTGACAGCTTCCAGACTCCATTCCATGCCATGAATACACACAGGTCTTCCTCCACAGACCAAAGAGGCCATCATGATTGTCATCTCTTAATAAAGTAAAGTTCAGTGAGGGTGCTCTAGGAATACTAATTGATTAAACTGCAATTTATTTTCCCCTTGATTCATTCTGACAGTGATACTAATAATTTTCTCAGTCTTAGCAAATCAAACCACACTGGTCAGGTGCTCTCAGTGCATTCTGCAATCATCTGCCATTCAGAACCTACTCTTGTACTTTCCAAGATAGGTGAACTGTTTGCTTGCTTACTAACTACTTGCAATCCAGACTGCTGACCACATATTTCATCGCCATTTTCCCTCCTCCCAGTCTGATTATACTGGATCACTGATGTTTTTTTTAATTCCAGTGGTCTTGGCTCTTTGTAAGGCTGAAATAGAGAAACACATGGGGTCAAAACATAATTAGAAAAAGCACTTGTTTTGCTCCAATGAATTCTGGATGTTCAAGCTGGTGTCTTATCTATGAGGAACCTATGAGTACACCTACCTATGATTACATGGTAGACATAACCGTGGGCTAACATTCAGTCCCAAGCCAGGATGTAGCAGTCATCCACATTATTCTAACACAGAAATGATTAATTTGCTGCTATTTTATGCTGTGTGTTCCATGGAGCACTACTCCATGGGAGCTTACTGTAGGCAGGCAATTCCCATAGAACATGCTCCACCAAAAGAAGATGGATAAAGAGCCAAGTGCTTTCTAGCAGTTACCTGCACTGTAGGTGCCTAAGACACCCTGCATAGGCACAGAAGTACCACAGATGATGCTCAAGTACTGCTCATGCTGCAACAGCTGTGACCTGGAAAAGAGGTGCTTGTTTCCAACCTTTTCTGGTATTTAATGTAGATGGGAACTGCATCTTCCAGAATGGGATTTTCCAGGAGAATTTAGCTAAAAGATAGATAATCTAGACTGCAAAATTCCTTACAAATGGAAGACAGGTCTCTGAGACCTGAGTGAGCTAGAGGAAATAAATGAATGAGGTAGTGGGGACAGAAGTGAAACACCTACTTAACTGAAACCTCATTTCAGTAGTTTTCTCCAGTTAATTAAGTATTGAGGAAAATGGATGCAGAAAGTACATTTTAAAGCAATCAAGTACTGCCAGAAATCAAACCAGCAATTTGAAAAGAGAACAACACTGCTCTCTGGCATCTGACAAAATAAGATATTTGACAGGGAACAATATGTGCAGTACTGGTTAATTGGGAGGCGAGGAGAAGAATAATCATAGCTGCATTACTGAATTTATAGAAGTGTCTCCAGTGTACCACAAGGATGATGCGAATTTGTGGAATCCTCCTGCCTGCTACAGCAAGCCAGCAATCACTTACATTCCCATCAACATTTTTTTCAATGTACCCTAGACAGCAATGCAGAAATAGCAACTGTGGTGGCTGAGCCCAGGAGAATTGCCTTTAAAATGACTGTAAAATCCCCCACTTTCCTCTGCTGATGAAGAGTTATTGGATAAGAAACAAATGGGGAAGAATTAACACTTGATCTCCTATGTTAAAACTCATCAGAGCAGTTAAAACACACCTTTCCCAGTTATCTGAGTATGGAATATGGCTATTCCAGCACCAATTCTACAACAGGTTAGGTTGACTGTGTGTTTTTGCAAAGCATCAGCTTTAGAGCAAAGACAAGACTTTAGTTTTTCCTTTTTTTACTTCTAAGCTGTAGCTGAACACCATGGGAACTCAACCCATAATCTCAGCTACATTTTGGAAGCTCTGGCAGAGCATTCAAGGCTATACTGTCTTCCCTGCAGCTGATTCACTGACCTTACATTTTTTAACATGTCATTTTAAGCACATAAAAATGATGCTTTCAACACAAGAGTGCTGCTTTGTCAAAGAAGTCAGCAATGAGGATGGAGACACCTGAACAAACCATTTGATACCCTTCCCACTCATACTTTGAGTGTAAGGGGATGTGCACCTCCTGGGAGATTTTTATTTAAATTCTTGGATATAAACTAATACTTTAATGTATTACTTTCATACACTGCCAGTCTCAACAGTAGATTTGCTGGCCTGAAGATAATATCAGGAGCCAGATACCAAACACTTAGATAAAAAGAGAAGTAAAAGATCAGCTAACCAAGTTAGACAAGCAGTTAAGCAAGTAGAAGATCTGGAACTCACAAAATAATTCTTTCCTCTGTAATTGCTCACAAGAAATTGAAGAGAAAAAAAAAATCCCATAGGATGAAGTATCAGTCTTCTCCATTACTACTTTTAGTCTCCATGATCAGAATTGAAGATGATTATGTTAGTCCAAAATTAGGTTAATCCAAACTATCCTCCCCTCAGAAGAACTAAAATCTTTGATCCCTCAGTGCCAGGCAGTGCCTAGAACCACACATAAGCTTAAATATCAATAACAGTGCCTAAAACAGAGTATTTTTCAACTTGAGGTCAAAAGAATACAGAACACTTCCCTTTCTCTATACTGAAAAAAAAATAATTGAAGCACTCCCCAACCACAATTAATAACTTCCAACTTCCCATTTTGCCTCTAAAAGAAAAAATCAGTAGTCAGATGTGGATACACAGTCTTCATGAAGAAGTCAATTTTCCTTCACAAGATCAAATGTATTTACACTGTATTTTATGTGGTACTCAGCAGGCCCCTTAAATAAAGAAGCCCTGAAATAAAGGAACCTCTGTATCCAGCACAGAGCAGATTCTCACTAAGCTTCCATCTGTTTAATTTATGAAGCACAGTAGCAGAAAAGCAAAATACAAAGAGCTGCTGATTTTTCTATGCACCCATCAGACCTTTCACTGAAGTATTTCAACAGCTGTATTGTCAATAGAGATCATGATTTGTCTGCTGTTAAAAAAGCTTCCAGGAATAAAACCATGCAAAAAGCCAAACAGATTTAGCTGTTTTATAGCTACATCCTGTTTTTCTATGTTCCATAGAGTTTCTGAACTCTACACTGAAGTAAGTGCTTGGGTGTGCATATAAGTATTTCAGAGAACATGTACACACACAAATATATAATATCTATTATATATATCTAATATTTATTTTATATATATATATTTACAGAGATCATATTCTATCTCCTATCCCTGGAACTATATGTAGACTACTCCATATATCAAATTAATCCACAACATTGCCTTTGAATACTGCATTTGCAGTCTGCTTTCACCCACAATCCACCTTGCATCCAGTTGTCAACATCCTTAAGTTCAAACAGCTGTTTTCAATCGTTTTTTCTGCAGAAAATTACTGGCAGCCTTTTGTAATTTGTGGCTATTTAGGATCAGCTAGCCAAAGCAGAGGGAGATGGAATCATTTTGAGGGTTAGAGAGATGAAATCTCAACAGCAAGGACACAGCACCTGTAACTAGTTCTGGGACAAATCTGAAGTGTTCTCCAGCACCTGGGCCATGCAGTGGCACTGGTTTTGTTTTTTCCTAGTGTTTACATTGCTCAGTAACGTTACCCTGTGTAGAGGGAATTTGTTTGTCATGAATTTGTTTCTCTGTTGTACAGAGAAGTTCCCCATTAGGTGTGTGTTGCACTTTTCTCTGTCATCACCTTCAAGGTTTTAGAGCACTATTTGCTTTGTTGTCCAATACACAATTCTGAGACCAGGCACATGTGGATTGCTTACTGTGCCCCCTGGTATTTTTCTTTCTGCTTGAAAGTGTATCACCAACAAAATTAGCTGGATAGTGAGAGCTCCATCTCTCCCTTCCACTGGCTGCCACTGGATGGGCAGACTCTTCCAAGTGGTCCCAGGTGAGCCAACAAATGTAGAAATGGCAGCACTGTCCCTAAGGGTGGAACTGCAGGGCAGTGCAGAGAACTTGTGATCACCCCTGCAGCCAAGTAGGCTCCACAAGTCAGGACAGGACTAATTTTAAACATTTTAAATTTGGGAACATTTAAAATTCTGACACCTGAGAGATCAGTTCAATCATTGGCCCCTAATAATAAGAATCCAGGAAGAGCAGCCAACAAACAAATTTCCTTTATGTTTTTCTTTCATTTCTAGGTAAAAATGAGAAGAATAGTTCAAAGTCTGAAGAAAGAGCTGAATATCACAAACCACCCAGACTCTTCCATCAGCTGTGGGGGAACATGCCAGAAGGATGGCAGCATTCCTGCAATATGCTTTTAATGTACAGCTCTGGGCATTTCAGGAAGCATGCAAAACCTCTTGGGACAGTAAACTAGATTTTACACCAATTATAATGTAAACCTTGGGTAAACAGGAAAGTGAAGAAGAAATGCAGCTAATGCATGTTCCTGTGATGTAACACAGCATCACTATGGCAACAGCCAGGTTAGCATGCTAAGAACGATAGCAGAGGACCAAAGACATTTTTACAGGGACTTTCACAGTCAGAATAGAAAGCCACATACAAGTGTCCCTTCATTCATTAGAGATGACAAACCACATCCTATGCAATCCTACCAGGAATCCTGATGAGGCACTCTGATTTTTTTGCTCTGCATGTTTGATATACAGATAGGTTGGAAGTTATGTTCTTGATAGAACTTTCCTATGTGGATTGAGACCTGAAGTCTCATCAGGTTGCAATGGAATGTAGAATATTAAACCCTACTTTCAATAGATTTAGGCATTAATCTAAGACCTCTTTAAAATCTTAACCTACATCAAAAACTAAGATTATCCAGTACTCTGATACATACTAGTTGCTAAAAAACCCCAGACACTGTAACCTTTCAAAATGCAAACATTTCACACTTAATGAACTCTAAGGGCTTATAAAATACAAATGCAGCCAAGTAGGAAAATATGTAACAACTAAAGTCTCAATGTTTTCTGATGATAGTAATTTCTTTCTTTATACCATAGTTCAATTTTGTCTGGTTAAGATTAGACAGCTTTCTAAAGATAGATGTTTTTTCCACACTCTTTTCCAAGTGGGACACTTTTCAAGGCATCAGATTAAAATAGAAAAACAATGATTTGGATAAATAAAATACACCAGTTTTGTTTGGGTTTTTTCTATTATCAGCTTCCAAGGGTTCTTCATATCCATGCTTCTATCTCGAGACATTTTAATTTTTTTAAATTGGTGTAATTCCACAGATGATCCCTAAATTATTTCAATATACAAAACTTGGTCTGAAATAATTTAGCTTTTATGAACTTTGACAGTATCCTGACATAAGATGAGGCAATAAAATGCATCCTTTAGGGTGGACACCTTTCAGTCTTTCTGGAAGACGTCTTCAGGCATAGTGCCACAAAGATTGCTTTAATTACCTGAGTTAACAAACAACTTGAGATCTTTGAGAAAAAGCCACAAGATGTACTACTCTGACCCAAAGCATGGGTATATCTATTTACTGAAGGATAGTTTGTATGGCAAGATTTTTTGAACAATGAAAAATATTTTCATTTTCCTGACTCTGTTACACATTTGATACAAATGTTGAACCTCTTTAAAGATTTTTTTATTAGACTGATGAGTAGATAATTTTTCTCCTAAACTGACTGCATTCTAATAGACAATACTGTAAGAAAGGCAGAATAATGGACATATGTACATGCAAAAAGAGAAAACCACTGTTTTGAGGGTAAAACTAAGCTTGAAGTAGATAGTATCATTATACTTTGAAAGTTCAACTTGAAACAGAAGTATTGTCTCTTATTTTAAGGAATCTTTTTCAAGGAGTAGAAAACATTATTACACACTTTCGTTGAAAGAAGAAACAACAGCTTTCTGTCATAGCAATAACAATGTGAAAATGCCTCTCTGCTGTGCATCTTGGAGCTTTAGGGCACTACTGCTCATGTTCAGGAGCTTGATTTCCCCAATATCGAGCCAGGGCAGGTGAATATACGAGGAACCATCAGAAAGTAATTTTTGTTCAGTTGGATAATGACTGATGTGGTTGATGTCACCCTTTTCTATAGTGTGAAGTTGGTCTGTGCTGCTAAGGAAGCCCAGTCAGATCTCTGAGATGCACAAGCTAGGGTGAGAATTTTTGTAATGAATCATCCTAAACTCAAGTGCACTGTCATGAACTGGGTAGAGTTATTTCTCTTGTACTGATGATACCAGAATCTTAAATGCTATTTGAATGAAAAGGGAGGTAACCTAGGGCATTCCATACAGTTATTTATTGACATCTGACCATTTCCCAACACATTTCCCAGGCACAGGTCTTCAATGATTTTCACAGAGACAGATTGGAGATTAAGCATTGTCAGAGGAGCAGCAGACAGCCATTGCTGGTAGAACAAGAACAAATCTCTTGTTACAGGGGCCTTTCTGGCCTGGTGCAAAGTGTTCACCCCAGTACTGGGTGAGGCCATTGGGCAGATGTGAAGATCAACATTCAACCTTCAGCTAGGAAAATACATTGTAAGATGCTTCATTTCAGGGAAACAGACAGTCCTCTTTGGTTTTGTCTGAATCCTCTCTCACCCCTGTCTGCGCAGCAATATTCCATCAGGAAGAAGGCATACCAAGACACCTGCACTGGCTGCACTTTCTAGCTAGTTCTTTATTTTTGTCTTGCACTTGTAAAGTAAGTTATTGCTTTATTTTGAATCATGCAATAGTGTTTGCCATATTTTTCCTGGAAACTAGTATTTTTAGATACTTGAGTCTATTTTCTATTTGTAGATCAACGGTTGGTACACAATAAAAATGACAACAATTAACTACATGGCAACAGGTGGCCACTTTTTCTCTGGTTTAATTTTTTAACAGATTTATAAAGAAGTATTTACAGAAAATTCTACAATTACATCTAAAAGGAAACTGTAGCCAGGTGGGGGTTGGTCTCTTCTCAGTTAACCAGCAATAGGACAAGAGGACACAGACTCAAGTTGCACCAGGGGAGGTTTAGGCTGGACATGAGGAAGAAGTTATTCACAAAAAGAGTGATTGGGCATTGGAAGGGGCTGCCCAGAGGGATAGTAGAATCACCATTCATTCCTGAAGGTGTTTAAGAATAAAGACTGGATGTGGCACTCAGTACCATGGTCTGGTTGACAAAGTGATGTTAGGTCATAGGTTGGACTCAATGACCTCAAAGGTCTTTCCCAACCTAATGGATCCTGTGAATCTGTAAAAAGATCAATTATATCTGTTCACTATTATTTCACAAGTTTGAGTGACTACTGGTATTTGTAAATATTCACAAAAGCTCTGCAAAAGCCATATATTGTTATTCACTAGAGAAAAAGGCGCCCTCTACGTAGTTCTGATATTTATTTTACAAACTGGTTTTGATCACCAGTTATTCTGAGTAGTGACTAAGTCAGATTTACTGCACCTTACAGTTTTCTTTTTGCTCATCTTGCTCAGATAATCCTGGTTCATTTAGGGAATTTTTTGCTTTGTGCATCGTACGACTCTCTCTGGTGTTATCAGAGAGAGGTTTTGGGGATTGTTTATGCAGGCAAAGTGGTGACCTTGACGTAGAATTCATTGGTGGAAAAGCTTGGGACTGCTGCTCATCATTTTCCTGTAACACAAACAAAAACATCCTTGTTTACTGGTAATGGAAAACCATATTAGCTTTCTGCCTTGGGTCGAAAGACTTGCTGCAAAAGACTAAATATTGAGAATTTGCAATAGACATATTGAAAGCAGAAAAACACTTTTAAGGCACTTATCACTCTGAATACACAACACAGTGAGGCTTGATGACTCTTGCCTTGTTGTGGTATGAGATGAAATATCTGCTACACTGCTGGCAAGCTGTTTTCCAGGAGCAGAAGAAAGCTACACAAGGAACAGACAGTACTCTTAAGCTGTTTACTGAAGTACCTGGTAGTCTGTACCAAGAACTGCATTTAATTTTGTCTGTATATATTCTGCAAACATAAAGCACGGATGTCACTTTTTTTGCTGACATCTGGGCAGAATCCACTGCTTTCACATTTTGACCAATTTGCAGTCAAAGCACTCAATTTAAATCCTACATTAAATTCACATAGAAAAGTGAATAAATTTGCATATGAACATGACAGGCACTTTTTAAACACCTTGAGAAATTTGCAACAGTTTGAAACTTGGTATTTGAAATAAAGTTGATACAAGTACCTGTCAAAGAGAAGGAAACAAGGTTTATTTTACTTTTAAAACAAGACACACCATTTACTATATTAATATAAAGCATGAAACAACACTTTTTAATGGTTTCAACAAATGATGAAACAATATGACCAATTCCTCCAGAATGTATGTCATCTTGAAATAAAGCAAACACACATATTCAGCAGCGTACAAGAGAGAAGGGCACAAATTCCTAGAACTGATGACTTGCATATTTACACTTGGGGGCAACAAAACCAACACTGAAATCTTAATTACTGCCATCCAGTTGAAGGTGAGGAGTAGCCTGTCCTTGGACCTAGACAATACAAGTTTAGACAAAGGAGTGTTTGGGAAATCCCTCCACCAGTTACACTAGAAAATATTATTACTGATTAATTGTTATTTGCAATATAACCCTGACTACGATCAGCAAGAGTCTACAACAAGCTTACACCATGGTGGCAGGTGATTACTATACAACTTTGTGAACGAGGTTTCCTTTCTTTTTTGCACCACTCAGATTCTTTACAAGCAACACTGTTTGTTTCTCAAGTTATAGGGAAACAGGCATAAAGGAATATAAATAAAATTTATTGGCATCACTTAATGAAACAGTAATAAAACACAGACCTCCAGGCAATGTCTGTAAGAAGCAGCAACTCTTGGCAAGTGGGATAATTATCCCTTGAAACAACATACACAAATTCAGTGGATTCACTCCCACTGCAAAACACCAATTTCCTATTTCTGTAGCTCCAAAAAATTATGGGTCTGATCGGATTTGTCTTCCCAATGGTGTTTTCTGGCCTCAAAAGCTATACATCCACTAAACTATGTGGCATTTGCCTTTACTTACTTTTGGTATCCTGCCTACACATTTTATGTGCTAATACAAATTAAATGGATTCTTAAAAAAAGAAAAAAACCCAAAAAAGCTATGTGCAAGATTCTGCTGATTGTCAAGAGAATACTTACGTGTAACCTGACAAATTGGAAGGATTTTTATCTGCTGACATATTTCTGGGTAGCCCTCATACAAAGAGCTATCAATAACTATTCTCTTACTCCTCAACTTGAGATAACAGTTACAAACTTTGGAGGTGATTTTGGACAACAAAAGGCTTATTTCTGTCCTAAAGTTGGAATGATTTTGTATAATCTGCAAAGAATTTGCATCACCTTAGAAAGAACACGTTGCTCTGATGTACTGTGAAACATTCTGCAATGTGTCTATTACTGAAAACACAAAGTTAATGTAAACTTCAGTTACCAGCCTTTTTTAAATAACAATCCACTTTCAAGACATAACTGTAGTATTTATTTGCTTTGATAACAAAGTCTAGTAAGCACGAGCAAACTGGTCTAGTGGAAACTGTCTGGCAGGGAGGTTGGAATTAGCTGATCTTTAATGTCCCTTCCAACACAACCCATTCTTTATCATCTAAATGTTCCTTATTTACATGTTTGATAGCCTCTCAAATATCTGTAGTTATTCTATAAATTCCAAGAAAAGCTGTTTGCAGAAAACTTCCAGGTCAAACTCCCAGAGGTTAGTCTTTTTGGTACTTACTTTCTCTGCAACCTAAGAAGCCACAGTATCTGCTCTTTAATATCCATTACAAGAAATTGAATTTACATTTTGTCACTGGTTGGTCCTCTGAGCTCACAAATAACAGCACATGAACTATTTTCATATTGTTACTATGGTCAAGACTTTTGTCGTGTTTCAGTCATTCAGTGTTTATGATCTTCTCTCCACTCTATTGTTGAGGAACAAAGAATGATATGTCCTCAAATTTACTTGGAAAGATGAATATATTCAGTGAATGCATTAAGTCTTCCCCATGACTTTCATACCCAAATTAAATTTTTCCAAGTTACCTTTTGTGGTTTGCTGCCACCAGGTGTCAAACAGCAGCGCTCACCAAGATGGTCTGGTCTGCACTTCTGTGTGTCCTGTGTAGGCAAAGGCCTTTTCTCACTTGAGGAAGTCAGATGGGGACTGGATCTGAGGTGCAGCGTTGTTCTACGTAAAATGTAAGGGCTGACCTTGCCACTGGGGATATCAGCAAACCCTGAAAAATAAACAGCTTCTATAAAAAAAATCAGCTAAAGCAATCACATTTCCTCAAATGGAGTTCTTTTCTCACAATAGGAGTAAAATAGCTGATTGAAATAAATAATCCATTCCGTTGGAGAAAATGGAACAAAAATTGCTGTATAGATCTTGCATATTCTAAAATTCAAATGCAAAACTTGGATATCACAGAACAACCATTGAAGTACAAGAGCAATTCTACAGGGAAAAAAAGAAATCTAACAAGTATTTGGTCTTTTTCTTTATAGGTACATTATGGAGTATTGTGGAGGGTAGTTTCAAACTGCAAACCAATACTGGTTAATTCATAATACTGTGACATGATGCTGTTGATTGTTAATACTTTTCTCTGTGTAGAACTATTTCTTATAGACTTATTTCTCTATCCAGCCTAAAAGTCAAACATGAATTGGTACATATGTCCTCAGGGCTATTTTTAGAAGATATAGTAATACTGGTAAGAAAGTGAAATGTAAATCATGGTTAGCTTTAGAATCCTGACATGTGGGAGTGACCATCAAAGTTGAGGCTATTCAGTATCCCTATGGTTTGTCCTTTAACAATGGCAATTACATTAATTATAAAGGGCAATTTAATAGGTAGTTGAACTTACAAGATATTTTTCAAGCCCTGATTTTCCAGTCTTCTCAGTTACCCTCCGCTGCAGTGAACGCTTATACAGAATACCAGGCTGCCTAATTCCATGGCATTCATAGCAGATGGAAAGTGAGCTCTCATGAAGATATTAATGTCTTACTGCTGTGGGCAAGTCACTTTCAACTCGGGGAATTTTAGTCAAATTAACAAGCTGTTAATTACTGGTATGGAAAGAAGTAAAAGCACACAAATAAGCAAACACTTAGGGAACACACCTGGGCTTCATTCCAGACACCACTCCACCCCAGTTTCTGCTCCCCAGCTGCCTCACTGCACACTATACCTGTGAGTGAGGTGATGAGAGCACAGGAGACTGCCACAACCATTTAACTCTTAGCAGAATGGGAGTTACTAATCTAACAGAAATGTGTTCTGCTAATGGTTCTGGTCTAATACCAGTGCCCCACAAAAGCTAATTTGGCCACATCTCTCATTGACTCTTTTCACCTTCCATCACCGTCACCAAAAGTGTTTGCATAGTCACCAACCCAGAGTAAAAGCCATTTAACAAAAGAGAAAAGCACACCTGCCGTGCTCAGAGAATGTTTGCCTTTACAAGACACAAGTACCTTTTTGCACTATTTCTGGAAGCCCATCCAGCTCACAGTCAGTGTTGACCCGACCCTGCAGATTTTGAGAGATATCACACTTCCTTTTCTTTTTCAATGAAGTCTCTGGAGCAGGAGATCTTGGTTCTCCATTGCCTTTCCTGCTGTCTTCACATCTCTGCCTTTTACTTGAAAGTTTAGTGGTATCTTCATCTGACCTTCTGTCTTTGGCAGAGTGTTTGCTCTTCTGTGTTAATGACGTCTCTGAATTCAGCAAAGGAGTGCTGACAGCATCACTCGCTTGCTGTTTCAGCTGAGTACTCAACAAACTGACTTGTGTTTTCAGCATCTCATTTGCTTCCTCTAGCTTATGATATTTAACAATTAGAGAGCAGTATTTCTCCAAGTTCTCATTTGCTTCTCTGGTCTTCACTTCTGTAGATTCCTGCAATTCTTCCAATTTTAACTTAATTTCTTCTGTAGTAGCATTATCATCAGCATCTTTAAAAGAAAAAGATGATTATTCATATAACTGACATAATAAAAGATACATATGTAAGAATTTATGGTCACACATCTTTTACACGTTCTGTAACAGTGCAACTATAAAAACATGACTGGAAAACAAATTCAGTAATATGATAGACATAATAATGCCCCTGTTAAATAGAGAACAAATATGCAAATTATAAAAAGAATCCTTGGCCAGTGCATGGGGAAACATTTTCCCTCTCATTTTGTAATTTCTGAATACTTCATTTGTGCCCTTAACTTGCTTTAAGTATCACTTACAATACACGTGCATCTCATGAGGTGAGCTAAAATAGGAACAAAGCATGAGAATCAGAGGGAAAAGCTTGTGGGAAAATGATGAAAACTTGCACACAACTTACTTAATAAGAAAAACACCCCTTCCTTAAGTCACTTTTAACACCAAAAATGTAACATCTAGTATATTTATTCAGAACTTGGTGATGCTTCTGAGAAACAACTTTAAGAGAAAAAGAGACTAACTAGATTTTGAAAGTGTTTGACATTTGCACTTGTAATTTTTTATCTTAATTAAGAATCATGCTCTCTACTAGAGCTGCATATGCAAATGGACATTTTAGGGAACAAGCAAGTTTTACATATTAATGCACCACTAAGATAGCATTAAGACAATCTAGATTCAGTTACCTTCTTTATTATGCTTTGCCATAGTCAGATTTTCCTTCTTTAGCAGCTCATCATGTTCAGCTAGTTGTTTCTGCAACACTTCCTTTTCCTGTTCCAGCTGCTTACAGGATTTCATCCACATCTGCACTTTACTGTGGGCATATTCATTTGCCTTCCTCAGCTGAATTATAATGTTACTATTATCAGCCTAAAAAATAAGAAATTTAGTTATTTCACCAGAAACATAATTCCTCCTTTTAAACATTATAATATCAAATGGAGTAATAGAATCACTGATGTTGGAAAAGACCTCCAAGATCATTGAGACCGACCTTTGACCAAACACCACCATACCAACTAATCCATGGCATTAAGGGCCACCTTGAGTTCAGGGGTGGTGACTCCACTTGCCTGGGCAGCCCCTTCCAATGCTTTACACTGTTTCCTACAGCAAAAAAAAATTTCCACAGTGTCCAACATGAACCTTTTATCATCCCATTGGTCTGATACCAACGTGTGTGCAAATACCACACACAGGGCACAGCTAGGAGTTTTTGCTACATTGACACCACCATGGGTACTGTTTTCTGGCACACATCCCACAGGACTTTTTCCTTGGACTGCTCTTATTAACCAAAATCACCGTTTCTTCAAGTGTGCATTTAGAGAGACACAATTCCTGAAGTGGGAGTATAGAGTTGGAGCCAGAAATCAGACTGAAGCAGTACCAAAATAAAAAACACAAAACCACCCATACAACAAGAAAAACGCAGGGGTAGGATTATTGGTACAGAAGTTCAGTATATAGCCAGTGAAACTTCACCTGTGCTACTAAAGAGCAAACCAAGGCCATGAACAACTGTTCCCAGTTATCAGTAGCTTACCATATGTGGAGCTCATATTCCAGCATCCCTGAGCACAATTATGTCAGAGAATTACACTAGTTAATAGCTGTAATGAGAATTCTATATAAAATGGAACTCAAAAAGCTGAATCAAGAGCAATCTATCCAGACTAATGCTTAGGAATAGAGCATAATACATTTTACTACCAAAGTAATTCACAAACAGAAAATAGAGGCACTGCAGTCTCTTTGAGTGAATTCTAACCACGTTTTAGCTCAGCTGCAATGTTCACGATAGTCAATACACTGCTGTGTTTAGGGTCACAGAAACCAATTCTAGGCGATCTAAGTCATGGCACACAGAGTAGAATTTTTCTAATTTATATCAATAGTAACAATGTTTTCTCCTGACTCTATGTCCTCTAGAGAAACAAAGGCTGTACCAAAGTCAAGTCAAAGTTCTGGAGCACTGGTTCCCAATCCTACGTTTATTTTACTACACAGTGTCTGGAATCTCATGGAATTGGACATACTTGGGGGCTTCTCTTACCTTAGTTTTTAGGAGTTCTCCTAAGGCTTGGTTAGCTTCTTTAAGGGAATTATTTAGCTGCTCTTTATTTGACTTCAAATGCTCAATTTCCAATCTTTGTGAGCTGATAAAGTGCTCCAGTGAACTAATCTTCTCATGACAGGCCTCAATTTCCACTTCATTCTACAGAAAGAAAATGTGCTTAATTACTGTAATACCAAAAAGGACACAGAGTTGTATTCTCAAGATGAATTTAACAGCATATCATAAACCCACAGGAATTCCACAGCAAATTTAATAATTATGTTTTGAGGAGTTTAAAAGTGAGAGGGCAATTTTTCTCAAGTATATATTTTGAATACTACCATCTTGCCTCTAAGAAGTCCAAGTGTAAGAAGAATTAAAGTTTATATTTTACTATAACTTACTCTTACATCTACTTTATATTAATAAGAATGAAAACTATTAAACAATTATAGTAAGTTATTTGCCTGTGTTCTAATGACCTCTAGTTCACAGACATTTCTGCAGAAAAGCTGACAGCTCTTCACATATAGCACATCCGACAAATTTATTTCCAACAAATTTGTCCTTATATCCTGAACTGGTTAAACTTTCTTCCCCCTTCCTACCAAAACAACCATTTCCTGGATTAAACATACTGTTGCTTTCCTCTTTTCAAGGTTATAGTCCCAGTGAATTTTTATATAGATTAAATGTTTACTGAGTTGAGATAAATTCATTTTTTAGAGCATGTGATATAGAAAAAAAGTTATGAAAATACTTACTGAGTTCAAAGGTAAACATATGTAGATTCCGGAAATATTGTTAGCAAAGATAAATTCTTTTGCAATAGGATCAGTAAAATTTTGTAAAATTCATAGAACTGAATGAAAAACTCCCAGCACTACTCTTCCTATTTTCTGATTTACCTTTTGGTTTGCTTCTGTCAGAGCATCCTGATGCGCTTTCTCTGCTTGAAGTAGTCTGTCTTTATAATCTGATATTTCTCTTTTCATTTCATTTTCTTTTTCTTGTAGTTGATTCTGAACCATCTCCAAACTCCTGACCAGTTCATTTTTTTCTGAAGTTGTTAGATGCAGCTGAATCTGTAAATAGTAATAATACATTGTCTGGTATCTGGAATTACCTCAATGGAGAAAGAGTTGACCCATTTAACTCATTTAAATCTGAAGCATCTTTGAATTTGGTAAGAAAAAGATATTTAACAGTGGCTAAACATACTGTAATCAGAAGTATCAAAAGGTAGGACAGGAGGCAAAGGAAGGTTCTCTTAAAAGAAAACAAGTGCAAGTTTGCCAACAGTGTTAAATCAAGCAGCACTACCAAAATCGAAGTTTAACCTCTCCAAATGTTGTTCCCTCAGAGTGACTTGAGAGGTTAAGGGTCACTTCCTCACCCTCTTTCAGATGACAAAACTTCTAAGGATTTTCATCCACTTTTTAAACTACTTTTGGGACAGAGGGTCTGTATTTCCATTTAGGATTTCTGAAAGCTGCAAAAATACCTGTTCTTTTCCCATCCCACTCAAAATCCTCAATGCCACAAAAGAAACAAGCCCCTGGTTATAGAATTTCATAAATAAAGTTAGTAGGTCAGACACGACACTGGTTTAAAGACATTATATTGTTCACAAAAAAGACCTAAAGTTGCCTAGATTATAAAACAGCCTCTAAGAATTAAATGCAATTAAAAACAAAGGCTCCAAAACTGTTTCTTCCTTTACTATATCCTGAATTCAATTAGCACCATTGAAACATTGAAAGTAGCTTTGAGAAATGTTGTGGTTTTTATCTGACCTCCTCAATCTGATGATTGAAAGCCTATAGTAGAGAATTCTTCAACACTGAAAAATGTCTAGATAACCAGCCTTTATGCCAAGAAAACATGGTTTGGATGGAAGGAAGAGGGAGAAAATTAAGTAATCATTTTATCTCAAAAGACAACATTGGATTCTTTGAAATTTGGAAGCAATAACCTCTAATACTGTACATTATCACAGACACATTTGACCAGCCTCTACACAGATACTGTACTTGAACATCTGGCTTTGAACACAGAAATAATGCAGATAGAATAATTTACTTTGTTCTTTTCTGAATGTTCTTGAACACATTGCATTTCTTCAGCAAGTTTATTTCTTTCTTCCTGTAATTTGGCAAGCATCTGCTCAGTATTATTCAGCTTGACTTGTAGTTCAGTTCGACTTTCAGCCAGTTCATTTACCTGAAATAAAATTTTCCAAAAGTATTTTAATACATGTATCATGACCTCCAAAGAATGCACTTATATGTAAAAAGCAGTTTTTAAGATTGAATATTTTGTTCCCATAGTTGGTCAAGTTTTAAGCAAGAGTCACAACAGGTTAATGTTTTCAAATGGCAAGTGCACTATTATTGTTTCACTTTCTTTGGAGCATCCAAAGTATTTATTCTTGACACAAACTCAGCCACCCAATACCAATTTGTTCTTCCTCCTCCTCTACAGTAAAGAGGAAACTATCCTGCATTATTTGATTGCTTAAAGTTCTATGTCTACTTTCAAGCTACCTTCTCATTCATCCTATGCAAAACAATGTCCTGCTTTACAGTTCTGTAACTTTAATGAAAATTTATGATTGTATGGAAAACATATTTTTAAAAATAGGATGTTTCCTGCAAAAGTCTGGGGTTAAAATTCTTTTAATTTAATTTACTAAGGAAGTGGCAAACTCAGAGGATACTTTATCCTCAGTCCTACAAAGGGAAATCTACCCTAATGGAAATTATATTACCTTTTTACATAGAGCGTTCTTTTCACAAACTGTAGATTCCAGTTCCTTCTCAAGGTCCTTATAAGACATTTTTAGAACATTCAGGATATCCAGAGAGGTTTCATCATCAGAAAAATGTTGCTCCTTCAGCTTCAACTCAGCAATCAAGTTCTGCAGCCCCTCTTTTTCCTGGTGCCAGCATTCAAGTTCATGCTGCATGTGAGTCAGTTGCAAAGATAGTGTTTCTATTTCTTTCACCTGCTTTTCAAGAGCACCATTTTCCTGCATATTTTCATCGAGTTTTTGTTTACATTCCATCAATTCTTGAACAAGCACTTCCCTTGCTTGATCCAATTTGATATTTTCATTTTTTATTTCTTGACATTCCTGCGACAGCATTATTTTCTCTTGCTCAAGACGAGCCACCTGATTAATCAAGACTTGCTCTTTTGCTCTAGCACCTGCTTCCTCCTTGCATGAAAACTCCAATTTCTCACTCATATCTTTGAGCTCAGATCTCAGCAATGCCACAGTATTTTCAAACTCAACTTTGACTTTTATCTTTTCTTCCTCCTTTTCTTTCAACTCTTTTGCTGTAGTCAAATGCGAAGACTCTAGTTCAAGGAATCTTTCTTGCATTTCTTTTAAGTCTTTAGCCAAACACTCTTTTTGTGAGGTGAGGACATCAATTTGTGAGTTAGAACATTTCAGCTTTTCAGTCATCTCTTCCATCTCTGTTGCTAACGTTTCTGCCTCTGCTTTGGCAGTCTCCAACTCAATAATTGTATCTTCTAGATTTTTCTCTGACATCTCCAATTCCCTTTCAAGCCTCTCTATTTTATCTTGAAGAGAGTCAGCTTTCCGTTCATTGTCTCTCAGCTTTTCAGCAATGTGACGTTTTTTCTTCTCATCAGACTCAATTTTTACTTTCAGCTTCTCAATTCCACATCGCAGTTGATCTGCTTCTTTCTGTGCTGCGCTGAGTCTTGTGGCAAGTTCTCCTTTTTCCATTAACAAGCCTTCCAAAGATTTGGAAAGCTTTGAATTTTCCATTTCTGATGAACCTAATTTATGCTGCATCGCTCCCAACTCTCTTGCAATCAGCTCTTTTTCTTTCTCTGAATCTGCTGCTTCATTCTGGAATTTTTCTTTTTCTAAGGTGAAGGATACAGCATCATTTTCTAAACTTTGCAGCCTCTGAAGAAGACTGTCTTTTTCATTGGATAATTGATTTGCATCATATTTTGCAGCCTCAAGCAGATTTGCTTGTGCCCTCACTTCATCCTCTAGCCTTCTAATGAATCCAGTAGAATCCATTTTAGCTAACTCTAATTCTTTTAACTTCTCTTGTAGCTTTTGATAGTTCTGATCCAGCTCTTTTTTGCTTTCAGACAAAATACTCAGTTCTTGGCCAATATAGTTTCTCTCAGCTGTGACTGAAACAAGGTGCTCTTGAAAGCTAGAAATAGTTTTCAGATGAACTTCCCTCTCCCTTTCTAATTGCTGACATTTTGCCTGAAGAATTTCAATGTCACACTCTACAAACAGGGCATGGTTCTCATTATTAACTTGCTCAGATTTTGGACTCCCCAGTTCATTTGCAGCTGCAAGAAATTGTTCCTGACCCGCTGTCTTGGTCATTTCTACATCAAACACATCTGCTGCATTAGGAGATCTAGCTTTATGTATCTCCAGCTCAGACTTTAGGTTCTCAGGTTCTTTTTCTAATGAGGCTACTTGAAGAGAAAATTCCTCCTTATTGACAGAAACTGATGTGTGTTTTACTTTTATGCCATAGTTTTCTTCCTTAACAGCTACAGCAGCTTCCTCCAGTTCTGCAAAAGCTGAGCTATTTGAAATTATTTGTGCCTCCTGGAAGCTAATTTCTGAGTTTGACTGCTCAATATTTATTTTTAAATCAACATGGTTTGGGTTTTTTTCTATCTCATAGATCAGTTTCAAATTTTCAGCAGTCTGTTGTTTTGCCTCTTCCTGAAGCATTTCAGTGGTTATTTGATTTTCACAGAAATACCCAGTGCTCAAAACCCTACCACTGGAAAATGACAATGCATTGGCATGGTCTGGGGGGCTAGTTATTTTTCCTGACATATTTTTATAGTCATGTTCTCCAGAAATTTTCTCAGTGTAATCTTCAGCAGTGTCAGATTCATTTTCACACGGAGAGGCATCTCCTGCAGCCCTTTCCTCAATGGGGATAATTTTAAGATTATTGTTTTTCAGAGCTGAGTTTTCAACAGGTACTCTCAATTTATAAGGGCTATTGTTTTTTTGTTCTATGTTCTGCAAGGGATAAGAGAAAAAAAATACAGGAGGGGGAAGAATACATTTGAGAAAAAATGGTAAGTTTCAAAACTTTTCTTAAACTAATAAATTTTCTGCTATTATTTGAAAAATAGATATCATCTCTCCCAACTTCACAGTCTCCTTTCTTACAGAAATAATTGACACTTATTTATACACACATCTTTGGCCAAAAGGCTTTAAAGGTATTGTGGGAGAAATTGCAGATAAATTTGCTGAAAGACCATGTGCAAAGACACCACATCCTTCTGTATTTTGGGAAAAGAGGTGTCTACATGACAAAGTGAACTATTATTAGTATTACTAAAGGGTCAAAGATTACTGCTCGAGTATGGATTATTTTTCTAGTTTTTCAAAAAAAATAATACGGCTTCTGTGGAGCACAAGTTTAAATAGATTTTACTGCAAAAATTCTATTTGGGTGACTACAAATCAAAGTATTTACATAAAACTCATTTGCATGACAGTAATTACTTACATTTTCAATATCTGCGCACAGCAATGAATGAGAACTTAAATCAAGGACCTGTAGTTGGAGTCTTGCTGCTTCCAGTTCCAAAGAGAGATTCTCAGTTTGTTTTCTTTCTGCTGCCAGTTTGCACTCCATCTCCATAGTCACATTTTTCAGCTTCTGCTGCCATTCTTCCTTTTCAGACAGATTTTGCTGTTTCAGATGATCTATTTCTTTCCTTTCAGAAAGTATAACTTCTTTCAGCTCTTGTATTTCCTCATTTTTCATATTCTCTTGAACATGAAACTGATCTTCAAGCACCTTGATAGCCTTCTCATATGTCTGACAGAGCATCTGAAGTTCTTCAATTCTATTTTCAAGGTTAGATTTTCTTGGAGTAATACTCCTGAGCTCTCTAACAGAGTCCAAACTGTGATCACTATGACACTTTTCAACCAAAGCTTCTGTTGCATCCTCTGAAATTACTTCTACAGAACTGTCTGTTTGATTCATTTCGTCTGCCCATTTGCATGAGCCACTGTTATGAGAATCAACCACCTCACTTACTTCTAACAAACAGGGATTTACAGAAAGATCTGAGGAAGAATCCGTGGCCTTGGTTTCACTCAATTTTGGCAGCGTGTCATCTTTGCTGGATGACAGTGACACTTGCAAAGAATCGAAATGAGCACTGCTCTGACTTGTCAGCAATGAAGAATTTTCTGCTTTCAGTATTTCAATACAAGACTGCAGCTCACATATCTTTGAGCTCATACTACAGTGCTGTTCATATAATTTTAGGTGTTCATTCTGGAAAGTCAAAAGCTTCTCTCTTACTTCTGCAAAGTGTACCTTAACTTCTTTGCTGGACAATTTTAAATCTTCATAGTCAGAAGAACTGCTTTCTTTAAGTGTGAAGGACACCTCCTTATTATCAGGACACATTCTCAGATCACTGTTATCACTTTGATCCATCAGCTCATCCAGAAGGACAGCCTTCTCAGCTTTTAAATTGCTATCTGCATTCATTATATCATCTTTCTCTTCTTCCACTTTATTAATACCTGTGGTATCATTGGTTTTTGCATCTTTGAATCCAGAGGCTAATGCAGTGTTTTCACTCTGCAACCTCTCACACATTTTCTCAAGCTCACTCAGCTGGTCTATTGTTACCTGCAAAGAGCACGCCAGCAACACTGATGAAGGACTTTCATCTATTCCTTTTCTGCCACAATCCCAGGAAATGTTACTGCAATTATACTCCAATGAGTGGCCATCATCCTCTAACGCTCTAAGCGAAGAATCAGGAGTTTTCAGTTCTTTAACAGACAGTAGCTCTTGCTGCAGTCTCTCTTTCTCTCTCACATTTTTCTCAAGTTCTACTTCCATATTTTTTAAAGCAGTCTCCAGCTGCATCACTTCTAACCTGCAGTTCTCTAGAGAGAGTTCACTATCCTCAAAATCCATTTGAAGAAGCTCAAGTTTAACCTGGCATTTATTCAGCTCAATGTCCTTTTCTTTCATGGACTTTTTCAACTGTTCTGAGTAGAGTCTCTGTTCACAATTAATATGGCACAATAGAGGTTCATTTTTTGTTGGTAGTTCCTTCCCCAGTTGATCCTCTTCTTGAAACACAAGGCCACATTTCTCTTGCGCTGTATTTTGTATCGTCCCAACATTTAACCTTTCCTGGTTTGAACAGTCAAGGTCCACAGAAGGCACATGATGGATGTTGGAAAATTCTGACTGCAGTTGCTGAAGTTCATGAACCAAATCCTTTTTTATTTCTTCTGAGACTATTAGTTTATGCAAGATATCTTGGTTCTCACTAAGTACCTGTTTCTCTTGTTCTAATTTTGCTTTTTTCTCATCTAATTCAGTTGTCTGCTCTCTCAGAATGTTCATAATTTTCCCATTTTCTTCTTCTACTGATTTATACTTTGCCTGCAAAACTTCAAGCTCTGTTTTAATTTCTTCAGTTCTTGATTCAATACACTGTCTTTCCTTCTCATGTTTTCCAGACATTTCAGAAATTATTTCTTCTTTTTCCTTTAAGCTATCATAAATATTTTTATTTGCCTCCAGTAAAGTTATTTGTTCTTGCTTTAAAGCACTGCTTAAATCCCTAAGGGCTGTGTTTTCTTCAGTAAGCTCACCAATTTTTTTACTGTACGAGCAAATCATTGAAGACATGTCCTTCTTCTCTGAATCCCATGTTTCAGACATGAGCTTCAGCTGTCTTAGAGAATCCTCAAGCAATTTATTATTGATCTTTAAATTCTGAAGCTCAGCTTGTTGGTTTTCTAATCTTTCATTCAGAGTCCGTAGTTGCAAGTCCTTTTCCTCAAGAATAGCTGAAGTTTTTTCAACTAATTCCTGACGTGCTGAAATATTCGCTTGCAAGTTACTGATGTGCTGCTCAGTTTCTGTCACGAAGCTGTTGTACATCTGTTCTACTGCAAATAACCTTTGTTCTGTTTCACTCTTCATTTGCACTAAGTCTTCATACTGCTGCTGCTGATTTGAATTCAGCTGCTTTTGAGTCACTAAAGAGCTCTCAAGAAAAGAGATCTGCTCCTGTAAATTGGCCAGATCCTTACTTTCTCCCACTTCTAGAAGAGGTCTTGCACATCCATGATCCTCAGTGCTGGAGTCAGTTGCTGCAAATTGCATTCTATCTAAAGGACTCTTATCCTGTCTGCTTTGCAAATTAACTTCTCCCTCTTCTGTCATTTCTGAAGTATCCTTTGCTTTAACAAGACAACAGATTTTTTCATATTCAGCAAGCAGGTCATGATAGCACTGCTCCCTTTGCAGTCCTTGACTTGCTGCCAACTGTAACTTTTCTTCTACTTCAGCAACTTGGTTGGTGAGCTGGAATATTTTACAAGACATATTTTCTATCTCTTTGCAGTATTTTTTATCAGAACATTCTGCTTTCTCCTTAAGTTTATCAAAAGCTTTTTTTTGTTCTTCTAATTCTGCACTTTTACCTTCCAGCATATCTTTAAGTTCTCTAATCTCCGTGGATTTTCTGTCACTTTCAGTTTGCATCAGTCTAAGTTTCTCACTATGCTCATGATTTTTGCTTTGCTGACTTTGAAGGGAACTCTCCAAGCCATTAATATGAGCCAGCATACCTTCCTTTTCAGACTTAAGTTTATTTATAAGATGATCAGTTTCATTTTTCCATTGAGAAAAAACAGTAGCCTCTTTTTGCAATTCTTCGCATTCTCTCTGCTTTAATCCAAGGAGTCTCTGCAAAGTTTCTGATTCTCCCTCCATCTTACTTATTTTACAGTCTTGTTCTTTAATATGATTATCTTTTTCCTTAAGGAGTCCTCGGGTAGACGCTAGTTGTTTCTCCATGTCAGCTAAAGCTAGTTTCAGGTTCTCCAGTGAAAGTGAGCTCTCTTGCCTTTTAAATTTCTCTTCCAGTAACTTCAGCTCCACTTCCTGAACAGCATTCTTATCTGTAAAAGAAAATACCATGAATCTTTGCCAGTCAATACTGGTAAGTCTACTGATAAATTTCTAGATAAGATGCTACTATTTACTTTTACTATTTTCAATTCTCATTCTACTGCAAAGCATTACTCTTACGTTATATCACTGGATGAAGGATGTTTATATTACTTTAGGCTATCAGGCACTACATACAGTCAGCTTTCCATAAAAACACTTATCATGTCCCCCAGCAGAAACTTTTTACTTAAACTTACAGCATTGCAAGAAACATCCAGAAAGAGTTCTGTAAATTTAAAATCATAACTCACTTTTCATCTCTTCTGCAAAATTTTGGCTTTGCTTTAGAGATTGCTTGATTGCATTTAGTTCTTCCTCAAGCTGGTGAATCTCTTGTGATTTCTTTTCAAGTTGACAGTTGAGAAGATTTTTCTCCTGCTTCACTTCCTAAACCAAAACCAAATAAGGCCATATTTCATGTAAATTGATAAGGATATCAACGGACTCAGTTCATTTAAATCAAAGTAAAGATATTCCATTGGGGTCCTGTTAGGACTTTGGGCATCTCTGCCTGGGTTCCTAAGCACTACTTAGAAACATAAGCTGAATTTTTTATTCTTAACAAATTGACAGCATCTGAGAGATGCTGCCAGTTGATGCAGTCAGTATGCTCCTCATTAGCATGGAGCAAACATTACTTTATAGAAAGAGATGGGACAGGAGAGATTCTACTAAACCTGAGCTGATGAAGTCAGGTTACCTTCCCAAAGCAGCTCAGTAAACAAATCCCATGGCATCAAAATTAACATGAAATGTGTAGATAAGATTTCACCTGTAATCTCATGTAGGGACAAGTTCTCTTTCCACTGCACATCAACAACATGGCAACACCGGTCAAATTTTCTTTAGAAGTGCTTATGCTTTCTGACTGTTGCTTTGCAATTAACAGCATTTTCTTTCTAATGAATTGATTTTAAAAATGCCAAACAACAAAATAAAACACTATCACCACCACCAAAAAATACTACATAACCACACTGCACCCTGGAAACTAAATAAAAGTTCTTTTAAAGAGACTCATCTTTGTTCTCCATACTCCTGTGCTCTGGACAACAGATGGCACAGAACTGACATGGCCCGAATGGAAACCGACAGTCAATTATTCATACATTTACTACTAGCAGATGAGCATCAATTCACAAAAGCCAAATTCAAGAAATGGAAAGGTCTGAATGAAAAAATTAAAAGCTTGTTGGCATGGCAGGGCTGCTTTTGCAACAACATAAATAAATTACCCTCAGAACACTATTAAAATTGTCACTGTAGCTAACAGTTGCCTTCCCTACCCACAGTTTAAAAAAACCAGTCACATATAAATTTCAATGAATAAGTTTTCTAGCAATCTTAATAAATTTTCAAAGCAGTCCAAGCATCTAAACCCCCTGCATTCAAAGCTGCATGTACAGATGCAATACAAATACACAAATTAAACTAAGTAATTCATTAGAAAACTACTAGGGTATCTGTGGAAAGCAAAACAAACAAGTTTAAGGAATTAAAATGGCTGAAAGGTCCAATTATTTCGAATTGGGGCAAACATTTCCAATACCCACAGAATCATACATTGGGCTGGAAGAAACCTTAAAGGTCATCTAGTTCCAACCTCCCTACCATGGGCAGGGACCTCTCCTAGACTGGGTATAGAATTTTTCCCTAGTATCTAATCTAAATCTCTTGTCTGTCAGTTGAAACCATTTCCCCTTGTCCTGTCACTACATGCTTTTGTAAATAGCCTCTCTCCATCTTTCTTGTTGGTTCCCTTCAGGGACTGCAAGATTGAAATTAGGTCACCCTAAAGCCTTTTCTTCTCCAGACTGGACAAACCCAATTCTCTCAGCTTTTCCTTGTGGGAGAGGTGCTCCATATCCCCCTGATCATCCCCTTGGTGGCTTCTCTGGACTTGCTCAACAAGTCAATGTATGAGAGAGCGCCAGAAAGCTGGGCCAGTATTTGTACAAAATCACTGAGTTTAACAGTATGAATCAAAGTCCAAAAGTCAATGATACTAGATTTACTTTCAAAATCAAACATTTTATTTTTATTCAATTTTTATTGCAGAGCCAAAAGCAAGAATCTCTTGAAACACAAGATTTATTTTTTTTAAGTAAGTCCAACATAAACTAGAACCACATCACCAGCATTACAGCAATGAATCCTAACCACACAGCTAACGCTAGAAACTGCACTAATTTCCACAATGTTAGGGAAGGTCTCATTTTTTGTTACAACTAGGATGAGTTATTAAGTTAGTGCACTAACTCAGCACTGCTCACCTGAAAGCTTCTTGTCAGATCAGCTTCCTTAGCCTGAGCTGCTGATAGAGCCTGTTCTGCCCTGCACAGCTTCTGGGTGAGATCACTGGTGTCGTGTTCCAAGCGTTGTTTGGCTGCCATTACCTGGAAAACCAACCTTGTCATCACAGGTACAACTTCTTTCTTTAAACTCCCTTTCTTGAAGTCAAGATTCTGTTACTAACTGAAACTACATTATTTCAGTCCACCATGAACCCAAGGGCTGCTTTATTGTTTAGAGAAAAGTTGCTTATTGCCTTTCCACTCCTTTACTTCTGACCAGAACAATGGGATGTCTCTAAAATACATACTTTTCTAGACTGTCTAAAATAAGATTAATTCATCCAACTTGCAGCTACATCACCACAATGATACCTGTAGGTTGGAATACAATTGTCTTTTTGTTAAGCTACGTAAATCAGAAAATTAGGATCATAACTGCAATTACTGCTCTGTTGACATAGATTTTATAAAAATGAGCAGGTTTCAATTCTTTCAAAAGAGTCCCAAAACACTCCAGACTAAAAAGGAAGGAAATTACACTAGTGGACAAAAAAAAGAGTCTGTTGAAGGTCATCAAGTAATACATTATCTTTCTTTGAGAAGGAAGCAAAAGGCACTTATTGTCCTCTCAAATCAATTATTATATGCATATTCTTTTGTATATGCTTACTGAAAAAAAGAAGCCTCCAGTAAAAACTTTTGGCTGAATGTAGTCCCACCACTATATTTCTAAAATAAAACAAGCCTGCAAGAAAACTGTGGGCAGTTTCAGAAATGATGCTTCAGTTCAGGCTGCCTGCAAATGGGGCTTCTCAACACAACTTCCAAGAACTTTTGGCCTTTTCAGAAAAATCTGTTAGCTGCTTAAGAAATGCTCTCAAGGGTTTTTGGAGGCTTTTAAACATTTGTCTTTTCTGGTCACCCACTCCTGAGGCTTGTGCTGCTTTCTAACCTACTTGAAGTTGGGAGTTTGTGACAACTGATGTGTTTTAATAGCTAGTTGCTACCAAAGCTGTGGAAGAGCTCCTTCATACTGACCTTCTTCCTTACACAAGCCATGACACTCATCTGATTTTGTGGAGAACCAGCTCAGGGAATTAAACTGATAGCAAACACTTGGTTCTCTATACACATATGCCAATTTAAATGTAATTTATTTTTTTTTCTCTTATGTCCTCTATCAGGTTTCTTCAGGGTCACATGAGGACTGTATGGCCAGGGTATATGAAAACGGGACTGTTTTTCCAAACAGTGACAACCTGTTGGTCAGTAGCTCTATTGCTAAACTAGAACTCTGCACCTTTGCTTTACTCGGTTTTTTTTTCATAAAGTGTCTCATGATTAACTTTAGCTGCTCCTTTCTCAGATTTATTTTACCTCCACTGTCTACATTTACATCTCCTTCCCTGTGAGAAGGGGACTAGCCCCAAACTTTTAAAAGCCTATAATTCACATTTAAATACATAGTATTTTGGTAAGAAATACCGAATGGTAACTACAAAACATCTAATACGTACTCTAAAAACATTAATACAAAATGCCACATTAATATTTTTTTGCTTTATATGTAATTAAATTAAGGCAGTGCTGTTGAGACAACTAAATACCATTCTAGTAGAGAATTTTAATTCTAAAAAAGCCTACTTTGTCAAATTCTGCCTGCAGAATGTTGAAGTCGGTTTTGGCTTGCTGTAGCTCCTGATTCAGTTTGCTCCTTATCTGGCTGCACTGCTGATCCAGGGTTTGCAAGGAACGCTGCTGACAAGAGAGCTCCTAGAAAACAGTGGCAGAGAAGCAAAGAAATAAACATATGACCACAACAAGTCTCTATTTTGGTTACTGCAGAAATAACTGATTTTTATCATCAGGTACTGACTGCTCAGTGACCCTTGTCTTACACAGCAAACAAGTTTAAACCCAGCTTTGATTTGTGAGGCAAATGCCACATAGACAAGAATGACATTAACACAATTTATGTCATCCGCTTAAGAACTTAATTACTGTAACATTCCTGTCACAGAAAGGGAAAAAAACCTGATCTAAAACTAATAAAAGCAATAGTGTTAAAATGTTTCCAACTAAAGGTAAATTTCACATAAGAATTACATGAGAGCACATGTAGGCAGGTTCATCTCTGGTATTCCTTACTTACTATGCTATAAGGTTTCTTTTTTCCCAAAATACTCCACAAAGATGTAATACAGAGCCTTTAAATAGGGCTTGACAGACTATTATAAATAAATGAACATTAAACAAACATTTTAAGAACTTTTAACAGCTCACAGATCCTAACCATTGCAGGAAAAGACAGTTCTCAATTAATAGCATTGCTGAACAACTTAGATTGGCAGTTTGTGGGCCTACAGATTAACCTGAGGGCCCTTTTTTAGCTAACTGAAAAAAGGAAAAACCAGGCCAGAAGGTTCATAGGCCTTCAATCCATCTTTTGATTAATATAATGATGTTACAACTATTCAAATACAAAGATCCGTTTTTCCAATTTACCAATTCTAGACAAGATTCAGAATCAATTTGAAATCCTGAGGTAGCACCTAGACTAATAGACTTCATAAAATCACTTTTTCACTCAAGAGTGCTGGTAACAGCCCTGTTTATTGGCTACCCCTTCAGAACTCCTCTGCCAATGATTTTATCTATCTGGATATACCTTAGAGAAAAGGTTTCAGATTAAACATTTGACACAATATGCAGTCTTCCTCAAGGCCACCCCCTCATGTTCAATCCATAAAGCAAAGTTAAAGCACCTATCTGAAATGGTACTATCACTTCTGAATCTGTGTCTTGGATTTCCTAACATTGATTACATTACTAAGTTAAAAAGAAAAATACAAAGAGTTTAGCCCTAATCCAAATCAGCGTTAGTGGTGTTAATAGCAAATATAACCTCATTCCACAAAAAAAATCCTGGGATAATGCTACACTTTCTCTCTGCAAGAGCTGGCATGAAGGAAATTAAAGACACTCATGCTAATTGGCTATATTAACATCATCTGAGCATGAACCAAAATTAGAATAATAGAGATATAATCCTAAAGAAATTATTTTCTTCTGTGTGAAATGCATGCAAAATTAACTCAAATTCCACATAAATAATTGAGTTGGTTGCTAAGTTTGAGCTCACATATACATAATTTTATGAAAAATGGAGCCTAGTTTCTCATAGATTTGCATCTCATTCCATGTCTCAAAATACATTCTCTATAGTCCTGTGAATACCAGCATCATCCAGCACCTCTCCAACAGCCTTTCTCCACTATTGCAATATTTTCCATTTTTACAATTACCTTTCCATTTTTACAATTACCTCTCTGTCAAATGTGATTGCAACTTACAGGAAATCAGATATACAATATCAGCCAATTGATTTCATCTCCTCAGGAAATCCAAGTTAACAAGTTCTCCTTGCCTTACCTGTTGGTATTCCTTTTCCTTTGCCTTTATTTTCTGTTCTAAAGACTGACGAGTGCTCTCAGCATTTTGCCTCTGGCAATTCAGTTCTTCTGATAATCGCTTCACCTTTTGCTCCAGCATTTGGACCTATAATAAATTAGTTGTCAATCACAAGTGTTAAAGGTGCAAGTGATGTTTCATTTAAATATATAAGCCTTCACATAAAAAACCCACTGTTGCAAGCTACTACAATTTCCTAGCATTCATATAACCACAGTAACTGTAGCTGGTACCATAGAAATTTTTAGCTGTCTAAAGCACAAAACTCATTCATTCTTCCTTATGCTAGTGGGAAATTATGTGTATACATAAGAAGAGTGTATGTACTTATATATATACGTATTAGGTGTGTATATGTATATGAGTGCATATACACACAATAAAATAAAAACACATTTAGATTATCTGTAAGATATTATCTAAAGATACATATTTATATATATTTAGATAATATAATAAGAAAATCAATGTTTTTGATTGACAGTCTGCAGACTTATCTGGCACGAAGAATAGATTGTATTTTCAGTACCTCAGGTTGCTACCAACTAAAGGATGACTGCTAACTGCTAAGCAACTCCATGTTTAGACTGAAAACAAATGGATATTCCAAATTTCAGAGTGATTCAGCAAGTTGATTTGGATAGAAAAAAAGAAGCAACTATCTTAGTTTATTATAACAAGAGTATTTTTCACAATTTAAGCTTTAATTAGAAAAAGAAAATCAGCAGGTTGTCTAGGTTCACCTCCACATTAACTTATTTAACTCAGTTGATTATGCCACACCAAGAGAGTGAAGCATTGCTCACCTAACTTCCTGAACTAAAAAAATTAAGTTGTATTCCAGACCAATTCTATTAATGCAGAACATGTACTTTTTTTGTCCCTAGAGAGTAAGAAAAATAGCAAAAGGTGACTTTTTCTTCAGCAACAAGAGCTGTTTATTGAGTTAATGAAACAGTAGAAGTAAGAATAAAAAGCAGGTAGTTGTATTGGTATGTCAGGTTATTAGGCAGAGACTGCAGGGACTGTGAACTCCTGTAAGATAAGAAGGAAAGGTGATTGCAGAAAGGCTGCACATCTCACAAGGAGTGAAAATACTTGATAACACAGAGGTGCTGTGCTTGAGGTCTGTGAATAGCACTAGTGACAGAGCAGTGCACAGGGGGTGCTGCCAGGATTAAATTGCAGAGATTTAACTCCAGTGCAAGAAAGAAACAGAACAGAAGGGAGTCATCTTCAGATGGCAGGACCTTCAAAGGAACCTTCTGGAACAAGATGCACTACACCTTAGGGATGGGCTGCACCTCAGTTCCGATGGTGGCAAGTCCCACTTCTCCTTGTCCTTCCCCAGGCATGTTTCTAGATACACAACCTGGCCCCTTCCCTTAGGCTGCTTTTAATCCCCTTTAATTCCTCAGTAAAACAACTCTGCTCTCTTAAACCCACAGAAATTAACATGGGAAAAATTAAATACACTGATCTTTTACAAAGTTGAATAAAAGTCATTTTTTGAATCAAATGAAATAAAATTAAGCCCTTTCCAGAGAAACTGAGCTGTCAGACTGAATCAGCTGTGTCTTCCCACAAACTCAGCATGATGACAGCGCCTTTATGAAGTCAAGGGAGTATTTCAGGTGTTTGATTTTCCCTTGCCCAGCTAAGACTCCCCCCAAACTAGTTCCTCACAGAATTATCAATAGGCAAATGTTGCTGTCTCTCTGAAAAGGCAGAGTGATCAAGGTTTACATGCAAACATGATGAGGTGCATTTTTGAAGGGCTGACAAACATGGATAAGAATTCTACCCAGCAAAGATATACACAGAAACATTTTTTCCCTATGCTATAGATGAATCAACCTAGTAGAGAAAAAAGTTAAGATAAATGAAATTATGAAGATTCAAGGAATTATAACATCTGTGCACTAATCTCAAATCTGTTAAATGTGGTGAAAAGGAACTTTAGGAAGGTATTACAACTTGATTAATCAAGGTACATAATTTAAATTACAAAAGGTAGCAAGTAATTCAAGCACCAGCAGATTTTTTAGTGTATTTACATACACTCTGTAAATTCTTGACTAAAGAAGTTGTACTATTCTACTGATTCTTACTACAAATTCAAGCTCCTTAGGATTAGACTGTGAAATTCCATTAGAAACTGCATATATTCTTAATCTTGCATTACATTTTTACCTAGACATTATTTGAAACAAGCTATTTACAATACAAGGCCTATGCCCCTACAACATTCTGTAGTATAAGCAACAAATTCTGATTTCCAGCCGAACATGTGATAGTCTTTTTCAGGTCAGAACTTGCCACCAGATGTCATTGTTGCTCCATGCAACTTGATCTGTAAATATTTTTTCAGAATTTAAGTCAATCTTACCCGAGTAAGAAAATTATTTTTTCAGGTAGTGAAAACAGGCTACTGCTTACATGTATTAATGTTTTAACATATAATACATATCAAACTAACATACTTCTCAAAACTTGATCCTCAGTAAACTCTCAGGAAACTTAGTCTGAGAACCTTGGTTCTTATTAAATGGTTGAAAACTAACACATGGGAATACTGGCAATGAATTGTAAGGACAGTTAGAAGATGTATGAAGCAACATTTTACCTGTGTGGTAGCTTGATCAACTTGTGTACTTGTTTGAGTCAGTTTATCTCTGGTTTTGTTCAGAATTTTATCCTTCTCAGTTAATTCCAACTTCAGTCTGTCCAGCTCCAGTTCAGTCTCTTTATGTTTATTCATATGGGACCTCTTCAGTGTTTCTTGAGCTTGCAATTGCTGCTCTAGGTCTTTAATAGTGGAATTCAATTCTGAAGTTAAAAAGACAAGAAAAATTAAGGATATTTTCTGCTTGGAAGGTACCTCTTCCAAGCATTTAAAATAATAACCCAATTTCCTGATACAGGCAGACACCCTGTAAAATCCTCAGCAAGTTAAAACAAGTTTTAACTGTCTTCTACTATGACATCAATGACAAAAACTGTCAAGACTGAAAGACAGTTGAGTCTAAATCAGTAATTCCTACTTCCTGAGAATGAACACAGAAACATGAGAGCTCAGGAGTAAGTGTTGCAAAGGCAAAGACAATTTGTTTCTCTGCTGGTTTATTTTTGTTTGGTTTTGTCACTGTTTTTAAACATGCAGAAACACGTCACTTGAAATATCTATTATATTTTTTTTTTCTTTTTATAAGTATATTCACTACAAGCATTTACTTGGGGCAACTGTGCTTCCAAAAGACTTTTCAACTATTTGGTAATCGCAAATGTCCCACTTCATATTTTGATCTCTTTCATGTCTCAAAACTGCATACAGACAAAACTAAACCAAGTAACAGTCTCACAGTATACATCAATAAGAGTTCATCTTCCAAAAACCAAAACACAGTAGAAACACAATTCACAGTAGAAAGCATAGGTCAGCTACAGGAAGCATTATCCAGAATTATTATTATTATCCAGTTTTGTCAGGTTTTGGGTTTTTTTTTTTTCTTTCCCGTTGTTGTTTTGAGTCTTTTTTTTTTTGTTAAAAGAAGTCCTGTCTTCCTGATTCTGAATTTGTATGGCTTCCAAGTTGAAAAAGCCATCAAAATTGAAGCTGTGAGGCATTTGAACTACGAGTTTGGAGGGGTACAGGCATCTGTAAAACAGTGAACACTGTCCAAAGAGTACAAATAGCCAGCTCAAGTGAATGCTTAACAAATCCACAACAAACCAACTACTTCCTCTCAGGTGTCAGGAATTATTATTTGTTCATATCAGTATGTGTAATACAAGACCATATCTTAGGTTTTGATTGTACTTTTGTGCTTCCAGTAGCATCCATCGTGGACCAAATCTGTTATGCACTAAGCATGTTCAATCATCGACTTTTAAGGCAGTTATACCTCAGTCAAACGTATCAATGGTATAGAAAAATAAGGAAACAGTAGAATTGAATTTAACAGTGACATGCAATGAAATCCTGAAGAGTTTTTTTAGCTGTTTTCAGGAGTTTGTTCCATGACCAATGGGATTAATGGAAAAAGGCATTTTCCTTTTTAGATGACATCCCCTACTCAGCCCAAAAATACAAACTGTTCCCTTCTACTTCTCATACCCCTTATGCAAAGGATACTACAGCTTGTAGGTCATCTCTGTGTATGGCTGATGACTGAAAATACACCAGGAGCCTACAGGGCCAGCTGCCAGAGGCAACAACAAGTATTTTTCTCTTTTCCTTGCTAAAGTACTAATTTCAATAGCTTGCTTCTACCTGCATACCAGTTTACATGAAACCATACAGGAAACTGCCTCTGGGTCTTAAAGAAGCGCATCAGATACCTTGGTTCTGTGCTCTTAGCTGGATCACAAGGGAAGAACTGGAGTTCTCAGCAAAGCTGTTGTCAAACTCGTTCTTCTCTGACAGAATACTTGAATTTGTTTCTTTATCCCATGGAAAAGAGGATGCTGCAGAACTTCCCCTTGCAGGTGTTTCTTGGTTTCTGGCTGGTGTCTTTTCCTGTTGCCATGAAAACACGGATGAGGAAGCCTGATGCCGAGCAATCTCCCTGTGGCTCAAAGAGCTTTGAGGATGAGGTTGATTCATTTTCTGTGTCCAAAAAAAGAAAAGGACATACTTTTACACAGCTCCTTATCCAACATATAAGGAAATAGCAAAATTAACATTAATAGCTAATAGGTCATCATCATTCCATATTGGTATAACAGCACAGCACCTATCAGTGCAAAGTCCTGATACATGTCATTTTTAGAGCTATGTAAATTAAATTACTTTAGCCCAAGTAAAGCTATACTTATAAATATAAACCAGGATTGCAGAAAAAGTATTTTGATCTGTGTATCTTTACAAGTAACATACATAAGTTTTTGTCTTTTTCAAGAGGGATCCCATCATTTAATTTCTACATTTTTAAAATTAAAGCCTACATTTTTGCAGGCAAGTGAAGACAAGTAAGTTGCAAGAAAAAAAAATAGAACTCTAGACTAACATATCTGAAATTCAACCAACATTTAGTTCTAATTGAGAAGCACAGGTGAATTTAAAAGAGACTGAACTATTTAAACTTATAAACAGAGTACTCAAAAATTGTTATAATAAAATCTGCCAGGTACAAGCTTTCTCTATTTTCCCATAGAAAAATTAAAAGGAGCAAAAAAATTAGATTTTTTTCCTCCTTAAGTGGAAAACAAACAAACAAACAAACAAAACCTCAAACAGTAAAACTCCTATTGTTTTTCAAATGGATTTTGAAATGCAGTTCATTTGAATTACTTTTTCTTAACCTAAATCTCTATACCATGTAACACCCAGCATGACTTCTGAGTCAATCCAGAGAATATGCTATTATCTAGGAACAGCTATGCTAAGATGAGAAATCTATATTAAAATGTCCAGAATGCTGTGTCCAATCCTGTAAAACAACTTGTTAGCAGACAAAGAGCAAAAGAAAACTAACCATGCATGCAGTAATCACTTCCCCTACTTGCCATTTAAATTTACAGTTTGAATCCAGAACCAGCCACAATGACAACCAAATGCTTCCTGGAATCACAGACCAGGAGTCCAAAGGTATTAGGCATTCCTTTTACAAATTACGTTTTCCTGATGTATTACTTCACTAATTTTTTTCAAGCTGAATTTTATTCACCATCTTAATTTTTGCAAGTGTTACAAAATACCATGTGGTCTTCAACTGTATTATTCAACCATTTTCAGAACACTAATTAATATAGCACAGTTCTCTTTACCAAGCCTTTTCATGCTGCTTTGTTGACCACTCCCCAGCAAAAACAATTTTCTGCCACTCTGCACTCAGTCTTTTCCTTTACATTTGCAAGAACTCCCCTTACCAAATTTTTCCCTTTCATCAGTGTATATCCAACAACATACTGAGTCACACTTAACTTACCCACTTTCTGATTTGTTCTTAAAAGAAAAACCCCAAAAGGTCTGAAAATGAGGCATGATTTGCCTTTATCAACATATGGTTGACCTTTTCTCCATATGTCTGCACATGCACCAACAGACATACTGTGTCATATTTCTAACATTTTGCCCAGGACAAAAAGTTGGCCTGACAAAACTATTTTCAGGAAGCAGCACTGTGTTTTCTCTAATGGCATCATCCTTGTCCTCTTCCAGCGTCAAGAGGAGAATGAGGCAACATTGCACATCAGTGATTCAACAGTCCCACAGTGATTCAATATTCCCACACTGCAGTGCCCTATCAATTAATGGGTGAATATTCTATCTGGTGATTTTTTTATTCATTTTATCAATCTAATTTAAGACTACTTCTGACTTTCCAATATGAGGCTGTGCCACAGATTCAACCCCAATGAAACAAGGCTCTGATATAGAAAAGTTTTTAAACCTTTACATAGTAAGTACCAAAGATAAAATTATTTCGCATTTTCCGCAATGGCTTTTTCCTTGAGGGCTTCCACATCTTATTCATCTTGTTCTCAGAGATTAACTAGTACTGTTTCTCCTTCATATATGTTTGAAAGATTTATGGGTTTCTATTTTCTAGGTGTGAATTATTTCTCACATTCTTTTTCAAGGCTATTTTATTATCCTATGGTATTTAACTTGGCATAACTGACACTGTTTTATCTTGTCCTTGCTCACAGGAGACTTCCAGTTTCTGAAGGATGTGTACTCATTTTTCATGTCCTTTCCTCTGCTATTCAAAGAGGATGGCTTTTCTGAATTCTCCAAGATTACTTCTGAATGGTAGTACACACAGATTAATTCTCTTTTTCCTTTTGAAATTATATTTTATGTGATGTAGAGTATTTTTCACTAGTTTTCAATTTCATTTTCAAAGTTCACTGAGTGGTTACTTTCTTAGATATCACACAAACCATTCCTAAGAGATATTTACCTTAAGCTGGATGGTTCTCAGTTGTAATTCTAGCTCTTTATTTTCTTGCACCTTTTTCTTGTATTTTTCTTCTAGTTCTTCAAATTTAGCATCTACAAAGACATGATGAACAGTTCTTCATAATCTACCTTAGTCCAACCAGTTTTTCACCCAATCCAGCCATGTTTACTTACCCCTTTGGATCCCTTCTAACTTGAAATATTCTAGGATTCAATGATCTTAACAAATTTAAGATGCCAGCTTTCAAATGAAAATATCTCCCCGGGAATGCAATTTTAAATAAAGTCAGGCAAATCATTTTAGTCTTATCCCTATTTCAGGAGTGCCATGCTTAGTGGAATACTTGACATTGCCACTAACTGCACCTCTTTTCAGATATGCATAAAGAAAGTAAAAGGAACAGGAGTGCAAGATTATCTCTGATTTCCCACTGGAGTAAGACTGAGATGCCAAACTCACAGAGCATTTGTTCTTAGCACTGAAAGAGGTAAATAACACATACAATATTGAATGCATCAAAGTTTTTCAGCATAAAGGTGTCTGGTTACAGAATTCTCTACTTAAGGAAACTTCCTATCATTTTTCCAGTTCATTCAAATATTTCAAATCTTTTTGATGTCCGTAATTTGAAGATAGAAGTGATGCTTTGAAATGGATACAGTGCATAAATTGTGTAGATTATCATGCACAGTAATAGCCTAAGCAAAAAATAATTTTCCAGAGAAATAACACATTTAACTGTTGATTGCATTTTAGTTAAAGTAACTATGGCACATGGAGAAAATTGTGCTCCCCATGACATGAAGGGAAGAGCTAACACCAGGAACAGGCATTCAAAAGATTGCTCCAGTCTGTTGAAGGATATCTTATTACTATTCCATGTCCCTCAACGTAGCATTGAAAAGGTGCAATATTTGTGATGTGTTCAATCAGTACTAATAATTTTTAAAATTGAAACCTAGGGTGCTATAAATTAGATACTCTCATAATAACTTTTATAAGAGAGGTTAGGCAACTCAATACAAGTGTAACATTTAAAATACTCAACTTCCCAAGAAAACTGACAGGCGGCTATCTGTGCTGGACGAAGAAAAGTATAATTTACCATTATTACTTTGAACTGGTGTTAAAGGAGCAGTAGAACTTTTCTGTGGAGTGCTACTGAACGATACATCTCCTGCAGTCAATGTTTGCTGACTTCTCTCAAGCTCACATTTGCATCTGTTTAGGAAGCAACATAAATTAATAATGGAAACTAAAAAGTTAATTAGCTAGTTTTAAGAGCCCAATATACACCAATAAATTATATTACTCTAAGAACTGAAAGATCAAGTCAAGACATCTCCACTGAAAAATTCGAGGTGGCATAACACAAAAATATGAATATATTTTATTTAGAGTTCCAACATATTTAATCAAGTCTATAGAACACAAAATCAAACCCAAGGTAGATGAAAGTCTATTAGAACTGTTTGAGGTCTCACTATATGAAGCTGTAGTTCAGCTAAACATACCCAAAATCACTGTAAGCACTAAGAATATCAAATACTTGTCAGGAAGCATCTTCATGGCAGGAAACACAACTTTTGATTGCTATGTTCTGATACTGCACACTTTCAGAAAACTATGCATACTTCATGAAAACACAGGGGAATACTATCCACTCAGTATATTTTTCACTTGTTCCATTTAGACCACTACCCAAAACACCACAGCAGATAATTCATTAGTGACTTTTGTGAGCTTGAAGAGTTACAAGGCTATCCAATTACACCCTACAGCTAGTTTGGAGGCCATACAAGAACTTTTGTCCTGCTCAGTGAGCACAGGTTGGTAAGATGTTGCTTCCAGGCTGTAGGCCATTCCATCAGTGACTCCACATTTGCCCTTTTTATGTTCCCTTTCTTTTACAGCACAACACCAAGAACTCCTCTCCCACAGAACCCTCAGTTGGAATGAAGTGACAAATGACCACGTAACAAACAAAATGCAGACAAATGCAAAATCACAAATGATTGCAAAGAATAAGATACATGCAGTAACTGATATTTTGTAATGAACAGTTGTGTAAAATAATATAATGGGAAGGTGAAACTCAGCAAACCAGACTGAATTTTGGGAATAGATAAATGGAACACATATCATCAGCTCACAACCTTTTTGTCCTGACATTTGACAGCAGATACAGAGAAAATCAGTGAGGTTCTATCAACCCTGTGGTATCTACACAGAATCTCAGATTCTTCACTGGTGAACCTCTGACTCTCTGCACAAAGCTGGTGTTTCTATGTACCATAAATTGTGTTGTGTTATTTCTCACAGCAGGCAAATACCTCAACAAAAATCAAAGAGAAAAAAAAGAAATAAAAATGAAAAGAGCAACATAGCTTCCTTTTTATTTGCTTCTATAAGGACATACATGAGGCATGAGCAAAAAAATGACAAAGTAATCATTGTAAATATGTTAGAGACATACAGTAAGTCCTCACCTTTTCAGTTCTTGTTCTAGCTTTTCAATATCCTTCTTGCAGGAATTCAGCTGACCTGACTGAATGTTGACCTGAGATTCTTTTACTTGAAGATCATGTGAAATTTTCTGCTTTGCTTTCTCAAGATTATCGCACAATTCCATCAAGCTCTGGTTCTCTCTTTTCAGTATTGCAGATTCATTTTTTTCATTTTCAACCTAGTTGGAACACAGAATTTTTTGAAATTATCAACTCCTCTCTATACTTTGGTACATTTATTATTTATATTTATAGTAACACAAAGTTTACAGGCTGTTATTTTCTTCCTAACACTTCAAAACCCTGACAGCTCTAAAAACTTCAGGTATATACATTTTGTTTAAATATTCTTGGATGTGAACAAAACCCACATTTCCTAAAATTCAACTCAATGACATTAACAGTTTCTATTTATTGACAAGATACAAGCTCTTCAAAAAATGCATCAATCCCTAAATACCAATAATCATCATTATTCCACATTCTTCAGTGGTCATCTCACTTCCCTTTCCAGCCTATCTTTAGCAGGCAGGAGACTTTGGCTCACTCCACAAAGTGCACACAATAATTATCAAAGGTCTCAACTTTGACAACAGAGTCTGGCAGGAAAGATGTCCTTCTCCTCCACAGAGGACCATCCAAGGGGCATTATCTTTGGCACAGTGCTGTTCTTTTAACTGAAAATTGTATTACTTGCAGCTTCTGAGAGTTTTAAAGCACCCCTTCTCATTGTTTGGGGAAGCACAGTAGTTCCTTGGAATGGTTGAAACAATTTCCTGGAAACTCATGGGAAGAAGCAAAACTGCAAGGCTTAGGATTTTCTAGAAAGTTGTAGCAATGTAAAGGGAATAACAGGCAACCTTTGTAAATTGTCTCTGATCTGTAGTCAAATACTACAAAACAAAATTGAGCCAAACAGGTCATTGCTGACCTGAAACATGGCAGAACCCTGACCAATCAGACCTTTAGTACCGTGCTTAGAGGGCTGACAGGGTGGAGTTAGATGAGGTGTAAAATTACAGCCCTAAAAACAAAAAGGAACACCAAATCCTAAAATCCCAGTCTCTACAAGGAAAAAACTAAGGAATAACATAAACTAATATTATAGGTATCTGTATGCAAGGTGAAATAGGAAGAGGCTGCCAATGGTGCAGCCCTGGTATATAAAATAGGCCCAGTTGTTACCATGGATTTTAACAGGTGTAACAATAAAATGTTTATTTTTCCTAATCATAAAGAGATGTAGAAAAACTGCAACGTGCACATAAATACCTAGAAACGGACAATCATGCCAAACATATAGGAAGCAGGAATTACATTAACAATCAAAAAGAACTAAACAGAGAGAAGAACATGGTAAATGTTAAATAAGATGAACAGTCTATAATTTTGTGCTACCTTTCTTTTCAGTCAGGAAGAAGCAGCAAAATACTAACCCATTCACTAACAACCACCAGAAAATAAACTGTTATAACAGTGTTTGGCATGGAAAATGGCATTTTGGGTTACCTTCTGCTTCTGTTTCTGCAAGGCTGCCTCCAAAGTCTCAAGCTGGTATTGCCTTTGCTGACGCTCCTTTTTCAGCTTATCCACTTGACTTTCCAGCTCATGGATCTTCTGCAGGACTCTGGGGGAGAGGCCCTCTTTCCATTCCTCCACAGCCCAGCTCATACTGGCCGGACTCTTGTTTCACATCAAATGGAAAGTATTGTGCCTGAAACACAAAGACAACAACAATGAGACCTTCCAAGACGTTAAGTAAGCACCCCGTTTAAAGAAATTGCATTTCTTCGGCTTAGCAGCAATTAGACTGCGGCATTCCTGATCTAAACACACCCCTTAAAAATATTAGGTCCTGTTTTGACACACTTCTATGCAGTTCAGAGCAGATCATAAAACCTCGCTCTAATGAATCTCCTGGCAGGGTTTATATTCTTGGGGCTGCGTTTGACAGCGCTACCTCAGGCGGCGTCTCCTTGCAGAAAACACACGGCTCCGTACGAGGCGGCAGCGACGCTTCTTCGTTTACTTTTCAAAGCAACGCGGCTAAGCCGAGGCACCTCCGAGTGACTAAAACTCGAGATTAGCGACAGGCGGAGAGAGCCCTCATAGGACACGGGGGTCGCCTGCCACCGTCAGCCCCGCACCCGACCGCTCACTCACTGTTAAGCGCCCACCGGAGCCCGACGACAGCGACCCGAGCCCGGCGACCGCGACCCGAGCCGAGCCCGGCGACCGCTGCCGGTACAGCCCGGTGCGTACAGCCCGGTGCCCACAGCCCGGTGCCCTCAGCCCTCACGGCCGGACGCGCTGCCACCGCCCCGCGGCCGTTTGTGCCCGCCCCCGCCATGCCGCGGCCCTGCGCGCTGATTGGCCCGGCCACCACGCAGCTCGCCACGCGGCCGCGGCCCCGCCGCCAATGGGAGCGCAGCGCGGCGCCGCCCGCCCCGCTGAGTGGCTGGTTCGGAAGCGTTCAAACTCCATTGGAGGTGGTTGCGCAGGCGCGCGGAGGGCCCGAGGCCGTTGCCCAGAGCTGGGCGGGGCGGTGCCCGGAGCTGGGCGGGGCGAGCGGCGGGGCGGGAAGGGCGTGAGGGTGAGGTGGGCATGGAAGCAGCAGTTGTGGGGTGTGATGGCGGTGTCACATCTTTATCCAAACCAACTTTCCCGACCCCAAAGAGAACCTGAATTTTGAGAAAAGGAACGACAACACGCTGTCCCCGCTCACTGGGAAAGATCAATGGAATTCCCGAAGGGCTTTCCTATTCACTTCTACTCCCGGGGCTTGGGGCTTGTTTTTTCTTTAGTGTTTTTTTTTTTGAGGCGAAGGAAGGCAATGTAGCCCAATATTACACATGTTCTACCCAGAAATACGAACACAAAAAGCCCCAAATGGTTTGGAAGTATGGTCTAACACAGAGCACAGAATGGACACAGCAACAGTGAAGGCTGAAGGATTGTAAAGTTCCTGTGAAATTCCCTGAGTACCTGGGACTGGTTTTTCAAACCCTCTGGTGTTCCCCTCCCTACCACCCGACCTTCTGTCTGAGGGGTCTGAAGTGCAATGTTCCTTTCCGTCAGAATTCGTGACTTGGGATTCCATTATCTGTTTGTCATTTTATGTATTTAAATGTCCTGCCTCTTGTAATCATTCTGGGAATATTTACTCAAGCACTGTTCTTTTAATCATATTTAGGAAATCGAGTTAAACAAATCTTCCCTGAGAAGTTACACAGCTCACCAGTTGGCTGGTGAGAGCTCTGATTATAAATAAATACAGCACAACAAACTCACCAGCACACTGTTAAAAAATCTCCAGACTGTCTCCTGAACGAAACAATCCATTGCAGTGGTGGAACTGATCCATCATAAATACCTCTTCAAAATTAGAATTTTAAAAGCCCAAAACAACCAAACTAGAAATTTCTAAGCTAGAAATTTCCAGGATGAACTTTATGCAGGTGTTCCTGAGGGAACAGCCCAGAACAGCAGTGGAGCAGGAACTGCTTTAGAAGAGCGGAAAACCCTCACATAGTACTGCCAAATAATTAATGAAAGCTGAGAACCAGTCTGAACTGAAGGGGATCCTCTGTGTGGTGAACAAGGGGTAAATATTCTGTAAGAATAAAATACTCATTGTATGCTACTTTTAGTGTTTCCTGTTGGACTGTAACAAATGCTGCTTAATCAATTATAGAAGTTAAAGAGTTTTCATTTTCTACAGATGATATTACAGTGGGACTACTGATGGATATGCAGCTCTAGCATTTAAACCAGTTCATCATGATTAATCTCTCAGGGAAGACTTCAGTGAAACAGCTTTAACTTCCAAGACTGGTGGCATATTTTTCTGAAGGGGATGAATGAGTGGAGACAGCCTCCAGTGCTCTTACAAGGCATGAAAAATTAAAATCTGCCAGTGTGTGCAGAGCTTTTAAGATGCGGTCTGATTAATATCCGGATAACTGAGGCTAAAGAAAGGGAACCTGACCACTGTTGTCAACTTAAATATGAGAAAACACGTGTTCTGAAGCTGATTTCTAAGAATGGTCGGGTTTGTACTGGGTTAATGATTTACAAATTAATTCTTTCATATTTAACAACCTTTATTAACTATTGCAGGAAATAACTAATTATCTTGAAACATAAAAAGACTCATAAAGAGTACAAAAACTTGCTTTTTCTTTTGTCACATCAACTTATTCTGCACAATATCTTCATAAGTGTCAAGACATTAATTACTAGAAGTAAATATAAGAATAAAAATATTAGTAAATGTAAGATTGAATTATGAAATACAAGAATAAGATCAAATTCTCTGAAAAAAATAGGAAGTTAAAAAGGATGTTAACAACAACCATCAGTTTGTCTAACACTTGTAATTATTTTCATTATTCTCTACTGGCTAGAATTCTTAAGGTCTCTCTAAGAGGCTTCAAAATCCCCTATTTTAGAGTTCTCCATGATTTTGAGCAAAGACTATCTCAAGTCTTGTGAATTTGCTTTTCTCTGTCCTTGAAATTCCATTCAGTTTTTTTCCAAATGCCAAACATCACCAAAAGTTTTCTTACCTGCATTCCTTACTGCAATTTCTAGCAAGGAGCCAGATCAGTATGTAGAATACAAAAGCCACTAAAGGTTGTATTTGTATTGCTACAGCTTATGTCAGAGTGTGTGATGGAACAAAACCAGAAGGGAAAGAAAGGGTAAGAACGTCATGAGAAAATCTCCCCCTATTTGGATACTGCAAGGAGTGGAAACCAGCTGGAGCTTTTCCTCCATATTCTTCCTTGCCAGACTCAGAATCCCCCAGGAAAGGCCAGGTTCATGTAAGTGTATGTATAAATACATATGCACATCAAAGAGCCCTTGAAGAGCTACAGCAATCCCAGGGAAAGAGATAAATGGGCTGAGTGCTCTGTGTCTGATGGGGTTCCACCTTCCCAACTTCCCTGCGGAGGCACCAGAGGCAGACACTCTGCCTGGCTGGGTGTGAAAGAGAAAATGAATCGTTTTCCTTAGCCTCACCCAAACCCCACCTTGTACTAAGTGATGCCTCTTGCCTCTGGAAGACAAAATTCCCCTTCTCTGCCAATGTGAGAAAGTAACTGAGAAGATGGTGGCAGTTTAGGTGTCAGTGCTGCAGCTGCACAGTTAAGTCTGCACTAACTGAACCCAGTGAGCTACTGTTGTAAAATACGTTTTGTTGTTTGCACACCCTTAGATTCCCTATTCTTCACATGTTTCCCACAGAACACGTAGCTTGTTTGGTGAACAGAATGAATGTTGAGGTGGATGCCATTGGGATGCATAGAGAACCTTACACCTTAGATTTCTCAACTGCCTTTTGCTCTTAAAAAAGGTTAAACTGACCTGCACAATCTTTATTCAGAGTTTATTAACAAAATCAGGGAGCACAGCATATCACAAATTCTAACTCTGTTCCCAGTGGAGATGAAGGTGTTTCTCTAGCGAGAATTACAGTGTTTTTTATGTACCGATTGAAACTGTTACTGAAGTGCTAATGCTGACACCTGTGCTAGGGTCAATTGGATGAATGTATTAGTGGATCAAATACCTACAGTTGCTCTATTGTTTGGGATCACATTGGTTAGTACAGCCTACTAAACACCAGTGGGGAGGTTTCCTAGTACTGAGAAGGTGGCTGAGGTTCCCTGGCTAATCTAAGGTGATGCAGTGAATCACAGGCAGGTGCTGGATAGGGACCCACAAATGCAGCTCCTGGCAGTTTCAAACACCTCCAGGCAATGCTACCGCACTGCCACCCTCCCTTTTGTCCCCCACCTTGCCTTTGTGACTACTTTGGTGCTGATCTGAACTGCCAGGTGAGAAGGTTAGACAAGTAAGGGGTATTCTGTCGAGCAAAGATCTTTCTGGTAGCATCAGCATGTACATATGCACACTGGGCTGCAAACTGCTGCATTGTCTGGTCAGATAAATGCCTATCCCAGCTCAGCAGCTGGAACAGGGATATGCAGGAGAGTGAGGAGGGCTGTGGGGACACCAGCACAAATGAGTTAAAACATCATGTAACAAGACCCTAAGTCCCTGTGCTCTAATACCTATCTGTCACAAAGGCTAGTAAGAAACCTTTACACAATAAATAAATTCTTGTGTTTTATAACCAGTGTGTCTTGCAGGGATAAACTATCTTACAGCTTCTGCTTTCAGTTAAGTCCCAAATATATTTAGGGCAATTACTCTGTACTTAAATGCTTAAGAGAGGAAAAAAAGGTGGGCAAAGTTAATAGAAATCTCAGAGCACTAATAAAGCAAGTGTAACTCCTACAAGAACTATTGAATGGTGCATCCAGAAATACTTAGGAGGAATCTGAAAATAGTAAACAAAGTGCTTTGAAGGGGTCACCAGTGGGTGTGAAGGGGTCACCAGTGTGCTGTGTTGCCTGAGACCAGAGCAAGGGCAAGAATAGAGCCAGAGCAGTTGTGGGATGGCCCACCTCTCAGGTATTTTTGAACACACCTGCCTGTAAGCCTGCTCTCCATGTTCCCAGCCCCTGATGATTGCATCTGACTCTCCTGTCATTAACTTTTTTTTTTTGGTCGGAATTGTAAAGAAACATATAGTTGTGACTGAAGGAACACTCTGCCAGGGAGTGAGAGAAGACTGATTTCACCGAATTAGATTTCCATGAGATTCTAAGGAATAGCACAGAAGTGAATCCGTGGGGAGGATCCACATGGGCCACAGAGCGCCTGATTCCTTTTGGAGGATGGACTTTTTACTCATTATGTAGTTCAGGTATATTTCCAACTCTCAACTCAAAAGGATTAGAGTAACTCCCCAGTGGTTTGGGGTTGTGTTGGCATTCTTGGATTCTTTGGGGTTTATTTAACTTCCCTCCCACTAAGTATGGCTTCTGTAGTCTGAGATGTTTCCTTTTTCTAAGAGTTACACAGGTATTTCATCCCCATTCTATATTCCTATATACAGTTAAATTTTATGGGAGGGATAATCATCACTTCCTGTCTCGGCTACATTAGTCTCTTCCCGTATACCAACTTATAATCAATATAAATTTGGGATATAATACAAGTTTAAAGCTTGCTGCCAAAATATTCGTGCATTGGAGGTATACAGAAAATGTCTCAGTCTGATGTGTGTGGCTACATGTGCCCACACTACATTGTCCAGCGGTGCCCAGTTTGTACTTGGCAAACAGCAGCAGCAGCCAGTGCTGAGCCTCTGCTGCACTGTTGCTGTATTTGCAAGTACAACAGAGGGGTACCTTTGATGACCACAAAGTGCTGCATACATGTCTCATTCAAGTCTAATGGCACTCAAGAGGCACAAAAATCAAGTTAATTGTATGGTGCAAAGATGCCCAATACTGCCTTCCACTTTCAGGACACAGTCCCAGTATTCTACATCACCGTGTCCTCAGTGAAAGCCTCTTCAAATATATGTTCTTTAATACAAGTACAGCAGCTCTTTATCAGAGCTCTCCGTGTATATAGTCTCAAATTTTATTTTGCCAGATCAAATCCAAAATCCCTCTGGTTCTGAACATTTATTAGGCTTTAGCACAAAGGTCACCCTTTGTGACAACCAAAGAGACAACCCGACCGGCAGGGAGAGCCCCTCGCCCTCTGCTCTGCTGCAGGTGAAGCCCCAGGTGCGCACGGGGAGTTCTGATAACGGGGAACCGGGAACGAGATCGGCAAGGGGAGCCTGAGCCTGCTGCTGCCGGAGCATCACACAGGAGGTGTCACTGCAGCCTGCTTCTGCCACCTGAGGTTGAGGTGTCCCGTCCTCTGCATGAGAGGACACAGCCTGGATGTTCCGGCGCCTCGAGCCTGGGGCTGCGGCGACACCTCCCGGGAGCTGATGGCACAGGAGCGGCACCCGCTCCTCTCCACTGCCCCAGCTCTTGTCCGATCCACCATTTAGAAACAACCTTTCGATTTTTCACATGGGCTCCAGAAACTTTCCCTGTTTGACATTTGTTGTGTTCATTCCTCAGAGAAACAGCCCTTTGTTTAACTACCAGGAAAACTTCTTATCTTGCACACAACACCACTTTTAAGCTTGTAGGAGACAAGATTCTAAGCTCTTTTCTATAGAAGAAAGTACCTGGAATTTAACTGCAAAGTGGGTGAAAAATGCTTGAACAGTGGTAGTTAAGAGCCCTTTTTACTTCTTAACCCAGTCAAAGGGCCAGAACATTTGCCTGTATGGAAAAAGGCTGGCAGTGGCTGGGATTGTATCATAGGGAGCCATAAGTACCTGCATGCACTGCAAAGTTGTTAAGCCCCAGTTCAGCCCAAAGACTCCCAAAATCTACAAAGCCTGTGTTCTGATTATGGCCTTTGAAAAGTGATGTGTGAGAAAGGAGGATACTCTTGGGGGATCCTTTGATAAGTCAGTTGTGGTATGGCTGGGGAAGTCATTCCCACATCAACCCCCGTGCAGGTTCCTATCAGTGGTGTCTGTCCTTTTCCATAGGGTACTGAGAATTTAAAACCCCTGTCAAAGGCAGAAGCTTACAAAATCTGAGCAGCAAGGAAGAACACAAAATGTCCTTATTTTCCTGCGGATGGGTGGGCTCCCTCAGTAAAACCAAATGCCCTCCATGGTTCCTCATACCCCAATGGGATGCCAGTCCTTTACCAGGGGAACAGCCTGGTCACTCCAGGACAGAAGCCTCACAGTCCTAGCTGGCTCTTTGGGGGAATGCCCGTGTTTGTACACCAACATAGATCTAAGGATGCACAAAGATCCTGCTAAGCTCCCTTTGTAAGTAGAACCTGGGATTTCACACAGTTTCAAGTTGTGGGGAAGCTGGCTGCTGAGAACGAGAACCAGAACTGACTCCTTCATGTCACTGCAGAGACCCCTCCTGTCAGCTCAGTCACATCGTGTCTCCTGAGCATGTTTCATTCAGAAAAAGTGGTTCTTGCTACTCTTCAGAAACAAATATGTAGCAGGATCATTATTCAGACAAAAAAAAAGTAGACTAAATCATCTGAGTTCAAGCTGAAGTGGGACTTTAAAGTGTTGTGCCAGCTTGAACTCTTGCTGTTAGCTGCTCTGCAGTGGGCAGTGGGACAGGACAGTATCTAACCACTCTCGCTACCTTTTCCCCAGAAATAAGTGCTAGAGTTGTAACAGCAAGAGTGTTCCTAAATGCTTGTTTTTCAGTCTCAGCTCTTGTCTATAAATTTTTTTTTCCCCCCCTCCTTAACAGAATGGCACAGTCTTCGGCCTCCTCCCCTGGTTCCCATCTTCTTTGGAAAATAAACAGCTCTGATTGTTGTGCACTTGAGATTATAAAAACATCAAGTCCATTAGTATTTGGCAAAGTGCTCTCTCATTTCCTTCTGATGTAATAATTGACAGAGAGGGAGCGGAGACAGCAAAGACAGCACAAGGCACAAGTTAATGACCTTCTCGCATGTATGTGTGGGCTCTTTGAGAGGGAGCCTTTTCCAAGCCCCATCTCGCCTCCACTCATACTGTTTCAGCTGAAACACTGCTTCAATGTGGTTTTTATTATTTGATCTGATGTCCCTTGGCCACCCTACAGAGGCAGCTAAATGGCAGGCAGGTGTGGGGGGCTAAGAGACAAAAAGCAAATGGAGCTAATGCTTCAGCAGGTCTGCTGCACACAGGCCCTCGGCTCCAGCCCTGCAGGCAAATGCCACTGGTGGCCAGTTCCTCTTGCCTGCTTTGGTTTCACTTACACATTTAAGTCTAGGGGGAGAATGTCTTGCTTCACTCTCTGAAGGAGATTCTTTGGAAGACTGAAGGCCTGATAAAAATCAGGACGTGGGTGGAATGGCTGAGTGTAGAAAGGAATCAGTTGTAGAAAGAAAATTAACTGAGGTCAGTGGTTGCTATTCTGTAAGTGTTGGACTGGCCACCCACTTACTTGATTGCCAAATTTGTGGCTTTACTCTGGGTGCCTAGAGCCAAATTAAAGTGGGATAAATTCCACAGAAGGGTATAGTGTTCCCTGCTGCCTTTCTCAAGACTTTTCTTCAGTCTTTTGAAGTGCTTCTAGAAGCCTCCAGAGATGTGTAGCTTTCCACATTAGCTTAACTGGAACCTAAGCCAAAAATCTCATCTCATTTAAAAAAATAATCTGAATTTGACAGCTGAATTTTTGGGAAAATAAAGATTACCCTTTGCCAAGTGGTCCCCTTTGATGGCCCCACCTTGAAGTGACAAATCCCTAGGCTACCTGAGCCAAAAGGTGATAATATGGATACTGCTGTCCCTCCACGATGCTGAAGCCCAATCCTTCCCCATACCAAGTGTCCCTGCTCCCACTGGATTCACATAGCCAGCACCTTGGAAAGAGGAAGCATGTGAAGGATCACAAGTGGATTTTCCCTCCTGCAGCCAAGGGCTTCTGTCAAGGAATGGGTGGAACTCTGAACAACCTGGGCTGGTGGAAGGTCCCGTGCCCATGGCAGGGGGGTGGAACTGGAGGATCTTTAAGGTCCCTTCCAACCCAGACCATTCTGTAATAGAGGATTACTGATGTCTATGAAGGGTTGACAGCAGTGCCAGAATGCAATCCCCCACTTCCTGGTGCCTAGAGGAGTCCTTCCCCTTTCCCCCCAAATAAAGGTATCCACCTCTTCCCTCTGTACCTAGAAGTGTTGCAGTGGGAGAGTTAAACAGGTTTATTTTGATGTACTCCAAGTCTCAGCAGGTTTGAGCTGGCCCTGTTTTGCCACCACAGTACCCTGGGCTTACATGTTCCAAAGCAAACCATGTGTTCTTTGTGCAGCAGCATTGGAAGTCTGGTGGAGGGCATCAATTTTACACTCTTTTCAGCTCCCATTCAAAAGGGAACTGCCAAATGGATTCTAGGATTGATCTGTACCAGAAGATACATTATTTTTGAAGACCCCCAGCTGTTTTCAGGACTGTGTAACAGTCCTTCCCTAACAATCTCATACACCTTTATATTTGATCATGAAAAATTTCATATCAGAAAAATGCTCTTTTCCAGACCTAGCTGCAAGGATAGCTGCTTCCTTCCTCCCTCTGCATTTCCTCCCTCTTATTTTATACATGCAAAGGCATATACATTCTTACTCCTTTCTGCCATCCTTACATGGCTGCAGTTTTGATTTCATTGATTGCACACACCAGTGTCTGCAGAGCTGCCTTAAGTAAGTCGAAGCCGTTGGGAATTCAAGGTGAATACATTTTTCTCCTTCAGATACGTTGTTTTAGTTAAAAGCCATTCCGGCTGCTCCATAACAAAACCTGACACAGTGGGCCCCATTGTCCGGCTCTTGGCCAAGGTAGCATGTATGGATTAAGTGATGAATTGCAAAAAGGGCCTAAAAGCCAAGCTGTAACTTCACAAAAAGGCCATTAAAGCTTATAGCTAACTAACTATTTATTTTAAATGAATCATGATATAAGAGCATTAATTCAGGCTTCTAATTAATTTTCCAAAGAAACTGTAATATACTCCCAAAAATCAGCTGCTTCGACCCTGTGGAGCATCTCTCATGAACCAGGTGAGCAGGACTTTGTCTGAATCTCTCTTTGCATTTCCAGATGTTCACATGAATTATTTACTGAGGTCTCACCTTTCCATAGAAAATAAACCAGATCTGGAGCTGTGTTGAAAACAGCTTTTCACTTTTACACTCTTCCAACAGCTTCACTTTTTGGGAGGTTTTACCTCTCTAGCTGGTCAACCCTAGATCCCAGCACACTGACAGGGATGTTCTGTTCCAGCTGGTCCGTAAGTACCGCGTGCTGGCCACGGACAGGGGGCCGGTGGAGATGCTGCACTCGGGAATCCTCATCCCCAGCCAGGCACTGCCCATCCCCTTCCAGCCTCGAGCAGGGTGGTGCAGCTGCTTTGGGACCTGCTCTGGGGTTTTTATTCTTAGGGGGAGTGTAAGACAACACGCGTTTATCTGCTCTTGGTTCTCGTCGTGGGTCTCCAGCAGCGACTGGGACACACGGGGGGTCACCACGCTGTCCCGCAGGCTGCCACGCGACCGCCACGTCCCGCAGGCTGCCACGCGACCACCACGCGAGCCCCCCCCACTCGAGCCCCTTCCCCCCACGTGAGCCCCCCACCACGTGAGCCCCCCCATGCGTGATCCCCCCACGCGACCCCCCACCCACGTGAGCCCCCCCAAGCGTGACCTCCCCCAAATGCGTGACCCCCCCCACGTGAGCCCCCCACCATGTGTGAACCCCCACCCGAGGTTTTTTCCACTCGTGTTTTTACCACACGAGATTTTTCCACACGTGTTTTTTCCACGTGTGTTTATTTCACGCGAGTTTTTTCCATGCAAGATTTTTCCACGCAAGATTTTTCCATGCGAGTTTTTTCCACGCAAGATTATTTCACGCATGTTTTTCCACGTGAGATTATTCCAAGTGTCTTTTTTCCACGCGTGTTTTTTTCCACACGAGATTATTCCACGCGTGTTTTTTCCACGTGGGATTATTCCACGTGAGATTATTCCACGTATGTTTTTTCCATGCAAGATTATTCCACGTGTGTTTTTTTCCACGTGTGTTTTTTCCACGCGAGTTTTTTCCACGCCTGTTTTTTCCACGCGAGATTATTCCACGCGAGATTATTCCACGCGAGATTATTCCACGCGTGTTTTTCCACGCGTGTTTATTCCCTTTTTTTGGGTGTTTGCCCTGCTCCCTGTCCATGACTACAGTGCAGTATTTATGGACCTCCGTGCCGCCTCCACGGGGCCGGGGCGTGCCTGTGTAGGGGTCGTGCTGCCTGCACGGGGCCCGGGCGTGCCTCTGGAGGGGCGGCTCCGCCTCCACAGGGCCAGGGCGTGCCCGCCGCTGATCCGCCCCGCCTCCACCTGGCAGCCATGGCCCTGCCGGTTCCCCCCGTGGCTCGCAGCTCTCACTTCCGCGTAGGCAAATTTTTTGAACTTTGTCCATCAGATAAGGCGCACCGGACTATAAGGCGCACTTCCGGGTTCTGGGGAAAATTTTAGTCAAAAGGGTGCGCCTTATAGTCGTGAAATTACTGTAATTTTCATCACAGGAAAGTATTCTCTGATCTTTACATGCAGTGTAGTATTGCTATGATTTTTTAATAATCTACAAACTTTGGTAGAAGTGTTAACCACTGGGTTTAAAGCTGCTGAGCAGTTACAAAGAGAGACCCACTACAACAAACAATAGTAAATTATTTAACCATATAAAGGATTGAAAGTCAGGGTGCTTGTTAGTTGATGCTAGTAAATATTAGTTTTGAATGTAAATGTTATTTGTTTGACACTTGTTAGTGTATTGCAAGGCTGGAGGAAGAACACAAATATCTAAAATGAAATGTTTTCTGTGTAAGTGAACACATATCCTCCTACCTGAAGATAGGTTGATGGGTTTGCAGCTATAGCAATAGTTACAGTAGTGAAAAGGCATTCATGTCTTTTTTTCCTGTTCTAAAAACATTATTTTCAAACACTGTGAATACAGCCATTAGCATAATGCTTAAAGGGCTGATGTACAGTTAAGAAAATGATAAATAATTACAGCAATTACATTATGCTCCGACACATCAAGTCCATATTGTCTAGGGCTTAAAATTACCAGTTACAAAACTGTAAGATTTGAATTTAAAACTGTAGATTAGAACACTTTTTTCTTTTTTTAATGGTGATTTCCCACTCTCTGTAGTTCTGACAATGACAATACCAAGCAAATGTTTCATGCTACATGTGTTAACACAAAAAATTACATTCATTATACTGTCACACACTGTTATATCTTATGGTCAATGAATTACCAGATTTCAAAAGGCGTTTGGTCAGGTGGGAACATGTATCCTTTGTGGTCCACTCTTCCCTAACTTTCATGGATCTATAGCTTGCATCTTGTTTGGCCCCCATTTTTGTTGGAACTGCATGCTTAACCACACACAAGTACACCTACTTTATCATTCTCTTTTAACCAGAGAGAAAAGCAGTTCAGAGAGAAGTGTACTACACATAAACTAAAAGGTATGTGCTTTTTTTACAACCATCTCTCACTCCTGCCACCTTTACCACCACCTTTTTAAAATGGGGAATCTAGAAAATGCCAGCTGGTAAGTTAGGTTATCTCTATTTCCTGTCAGACCCCTCTAAGATTTGTTTTTTCTTTGGCTTACATTCAATAATTTTCTCTCTCTATTTATTAACTACTTTATTTATTAGCTTTCCTTTTTCACTACTTTTTAATTTTCCTTTTCTTCAAAGGTCACATCTTCCAGTGGTACCTGGCCATGATATCTGCATGAAAGTTTTCACAAGTCTGAGTTTTGCTTCTTTTTTGGCTTTTCTATTCTTGGTTTTTGATCATTTATCATGGCTGCTCTTGCTATGATTAATCTTCAGTTTGGATATCCCCTTCCTATGAACTACCCAAACTGAAGTCTTGAGCTCATACTTTGTTACTCCTTTGTTATGATCCGGAATGCACATAAGAATTGAAGTTTTGTTGCCTTCTAATCACTGGCCTCAATTACAATTTTTTGTCATGGAAATTGATTTGTGTCTCCATTATTTTTTGAACATATACAAGGTCCAGGAAACATACAAATCCATACCCTTTGAAAACACCAGTTCTGTCAGTAACTACTTTCAACTCACAATACACAATATTGTAAAATTTAAAGAAACTCCAAATTTCTGCTTTGCCCTTAAATAAATTCCACCAACCAAGACTGTGTTTTGCATGATTGTTCCTTGTGGCAAAACATGACCTTGACTGACTGTTGGCAGATGGGGGTTACCTTCTGAAGTACTTGCACATTGGGTCTCTGCATTTGCACACTTCATTCACAGAAGCTGAGGTTGTGCTCACACACTTAAAAATAAATGAGGCGTCTAAAACAAAAACAATTTTTCTGAAAAAAATAACCAAAGAAAACTTGCAGACAGAGGTTTTGTATTTTAAAGGGTTTTTTTGGTTTTTTTTCACCCCAGAAGTGGATAAAGGCAGCTCTGTACAAACTTCTGTAGCATGGATTGTGTACAATGGATCTCATCTGGATTTACATAGGATTGCTCTCTGTTTGAATCCCTATGGATTACCTTGGGCACAGTAATTCTCTCAGGTCCTGGATGCTCTTCTCCATGGCGTTCCACCTGCTTGGGCACACCCCTGTCCTGGAAAGAATACCTTTCCCTCACGCTTGACAGGAGTCACCAGAACACAGAAGGACATGTTCAGCACACTGAATGCTTTCATATATCAGATGGCTTATCTGCCAGTATCTTCTGTTCAGCTTTCAACTTCTTGCTCAGTGCAAGACTTAGATAAGCCTTTCCACTCATCATTATTGCTGTTAAAAGGTTAACTCTTTACCTAATTTCAGCCCTGCTGACTGCTTGCCATCTGACTTAACCTGGCCAGCGGCACAGGGCTTTAGGTCCATGGTGTGTCTGCAACCTGAAACTCAGGATTTAAGCTGAAATATTGGTCTTCCAACAACCAAAAGTTCATTGGAAGGAAATTCCAGTGTTATTTAAGATACATACACACACATAGATATATAAGAAATTTATATGTACTTATGTGTATGTAACTTTTATGCATGTACTTATCCAAGAATCTATACTTGCTTTGTATTCACTAATAACACAGTTGTGTTCACTTACTGGTCAAACAATTTATTAAACAGTGAGATAATTAAGAACATCCCTGTTGGGGGTTAGGGGGGACAATCCCTTGCACCATTCATGACAAACTAATCAAATTGCTTATTAGCCTCTACCTATGTTAATGTTGTCTCTAAAATCTTCCAGTGTTTCTCTGTTAAAAGTTTGATTGTTTAAGACAAAAGTACACTTCCTTATCCTACACTCACCATAACCACCCCAACATTACTTCTGCCATTTTTACAGGCAGGCTGAACAGTGAGTTTTCAGTCACCCAATTAATTGTAATAGGGAACCCATCTCAAACAGCCATAGTTTATGAGCCACTAACTGAAATAATCCAACAGACTAAGTATGGAAGGAGGAAACATCTTAATGACTTTGGTTCTCATTTTATCTCCTAGCCTCTTCCAAGTCTAAATGGCAACACTTTTATTGATATTTCCTATACGATTTTTGTATTAATTCTTTCCAGGAAAATGTTTTTTATGTATTGCAAGTCCTTCCAGAGCATCTAGCTTATCATGCAAATGACAGCATAGAAAATAATATTTATATATACACCTCTCAGCATACCAAATTTCTCCAACTCATAGCAAGTTCCCTGTTTGTTTTGACCAAAAGTGAGAATAAGAATCAGAGCTATTTTAGAAACTATACAGATTACAAAAAGCTGAGACATATCTAGCTGTGGTTTTATTCTTTTACAGCATACTTCAGAAAATCATTTCAGAAAACTTTTAAATCTGGAGTTTCAGAGTGCTCTCAATCCAAGCATGGTCTCAAATCTATTTCACAGAGATTACCAAACATTAATGGCACAATTCAAGTTGCACAGGTTTGTGACGGTCCCAAACCCACATTTTAGATTATGACATTAGCTCTTTGCTTTTCCAAGAAACCATTTGTCTCTCAGGCAACAAAGTATTTTCAACTGGCGTGCCCACAGTCAGACACATAAATCCATGCTGAGATGCATGAAGATTATCAGAAGTGGGCAGCCACTAAAGCAGCTACAAATCAGTGGTGCATACTCACTTCAAGGCATGCTGAAACACTAAGTTCTGCTAAAAGTTAGTAATTTCTTTGGGGTTGGGTTTTGGTTTGTTGTTTGTTTGTTTGTTTGTTTGTTTTTCAAGAGGCCAGTGTTTTCAGAAATTTGAAGACCTAATACCATACTAAATGATATGTTCAAAAATATCCAAATTGGTAATCCATGAAAACTGTAAAAATGTTATTCATTCTATCATTGGACAGCACTAACAATTGCATAGTAAGCTACATTCATCATCCCAAGCCCCTTTGGAGTACTGGCAACCACGGAATCAAAAGTTCGTTGTTTTATTTACAAATACTAAAAAGTTTTGTTTGTTTTATTGCCATCACTGGAGAGCTGAAAAGAAACACAGGTATTAAACAGGTCCTCAGGCAGAATCCAACTCTAAGCAAACTAGAATATTCAACACAGCATAGTTTATTTGCAGAGATAATCAACCAAGACTTTTTCTGGACTACAAAACTGGGTGCCGGCTTACTTGTGATAAGCCATAGAGTACTATAACATGTTAGCTCATGCTTGGTGGCAACAGGTTTGTTTTTCAAGGTTGTGTAATCCAAATTCCTTTTCTAAGAGATGATTTTGAGAAGCACTATTAAATGGAATAATTAATTATAGCACTGAATACTAGAGAAGTAAATTTTGTTTTTGTGGTAAGCTTCAGACATTGAAAGTATCAATTTATAAAGAACTAATATGATTTTAGGAATGGGAATTTCTGCTAGTGCACTAAGTTCCTGCTTATGTTACAATCAAGTCAGTGTACCCAGCTGTAGCACATGACAGAGATTTTAGGAACACAGTTAAGGTCACATTTACAATACAAATCGGGAATGTGTTGCAACTGCATTCTTTGATTTGATTGTAATGTAGATGACTGTAAGGCTAATTAAACATCATCTACTGTTCACAGAAGAAACCACCAGCTGTTGCTTAAGCGCACTTTAAAGACAGTTTTGTATGGAACAGGTTATGACATGGTTTCACCGACCAACAAGGACTGAGATTTTTTTCCATATTATAACAAGATTCTTTAAGACACTCAAGACACATTCAATATAGATTTTGCTATCAAGGTGCTAAGTCACTTCAAAATTCCTTGCACAGTTTTATAATAAATTTCTCCTATATTTTGACACAGATAAAGTCAGTTTTCCTCTGTTGATAGTGAATCATTTGGTCAAGCTGAATGGTGTTGGGCTTTATTTTCACAAGGGTTTGAGAAAACATTCAGGCCTACCAAATCCAAAATGTGGGTAAAAAAAATTAAATAATGTCTCTCTCCTGTATGTTGCTTTCATCTGGAAATCAAAAAGCACCTTCTTAAGATCACTATCATTATCTCAATTTTCAGAGAAGAAAACAGACACAGGGGTGTGCTGCTACATGCCCAACATCAGCCAAAAAATTGGTAGCTAAGGTAACTGAGGTACAGTCCTAAGTCAGTGAGTGATTTCCTATCTGTTGAGATGTTTCTATTTGTATGTTATTTAGTATTTACTCTATTTTGTAGAACACTTAATACAATAATCCTGGTGATACTATGCAAAGATCAAGTGTAAAAGTTTAATTATACCAGAGCAGAGGAAATATTTTTGAGATAGACTCCATAAATCATTACAGCAAGTCAATAAAATCTCTAAATATAATTCAGAGGTGTCATGTTTTCAGGTAAAAAAAATTGCTGTAAAATTCCCTAGCAGCATAGAAAGACAGTACATAATCCAGCCCACATATGACTGATAAAAGATTAACCATCCAAGTTTTTGGACAAATTTGAACCAGCACAGGCATTTGGAGCAAAATCAATAATTTGTATTATTTTTACCTCCAATTCTTGAAACAGTTTGAGTAACACCTAAGCTAGTTCTAGTCTTTTATTAAATCACTCCCCAGCTTGCAGATAGGAACAGTTAGCTTTAATCCCAAACTCTTATACTCCTGACTGCTCTTGAGGAACAAAGATATGTGTAAAGATTGCAGGTTTTAATGGTCCTGGAAAACTGTAGTATCACCAACACAGAAGATTTGCATATGGAAACCTCTTTGCAGGAACCGGCTATAATGTCTGGGAAGTTTGGTGTTTTAAAGCACCTACTGCTTTACTACAATCCCTGTGAGTCTAATACAGATATTAACCACTGCATTAAGTAATCTCATGAAAAGTAATGATCATCAGCATTTCCAGTTTTGGGAGATTCTCTTGGCTGGGTAAATTTGCAATGCATTTTATTTTTCATGGTTTGTTGAGCTGACCTTGCTCTTGCTAAGAAGCAGTATGATTTTGTTTATTCTAGTTAATTTTATTTCTTCTAAGGGACCCGATCCCGTGAGTAACCAATGCGGCAAATTTCTCTCCCAAGTCTTCTCATCCTTCAGCGTGGTAGCGATTCTTGCAACATTATTTCCTTCGCAGTAAAGCTCCCTAAATAAGTTTACTTCAAATGCAGAGAGACCTGAGAAAGTGAAAGGGGCAGGCTGCAAAGCAGGAATCCGACCAACAGGCTTTAGGGAGCTAGCACACCACCTTGAGGCACAGATGCATAAGTCAGTGTTTACTGTGTTAAAAACAGCATCCTTACACCTGGCCCACCATGGGAAGGACAGGACAGCCTACAAACAAGTTAAACCCTAGGTTTTATGTGTACTCTTTTGCAACTTCCTACTCAGTAAAGCAATCCCTTTTCTGTATCAGTTCAGAGCACAGAGGCTCCGTGATCCATTTTATCATCTCATTCTGACACCTGATATTTCTTCCAAATTGTTACACTAAGCTCTCGTATCTGCACATGGTCAAGTAAAATTCAAGTTTAAATCTTAAATGGTGTCACTTCTTAGTGCCTCAGTGTAGCCATATGTAAAATGGGGATAATTGCTTACTTCATTAAGGTGTGGTGCTTGTAAAATGCAGATGTCTCAGAGTCTCAGATGAAAAGGAGTGCTTGCAAAATGTAATTATAATATTATTATGCCAGAGGTAAGGCATAGGCTTGTGATTCCATGTACAGTGTTTAAATACAATTACTTATCTATCAAAATCAAAAATCTGTGCTATTTCTCCTTCTCTCAGCTCCTGATCCTCTTACCATTAATAATCTGAGTAATTGTGACTCCAGTGAATCTGCTCACTCACTCCTTCAGTAATGTGTACAAGAGACAAACAGTAGCAGCAACTCCAAAACAGTAACAATTCTCATTTATCACTATTTTTAATAATTTCCCCTGTTTGCAAGAGTCCTGAAGTTCCTCAAAGTATCACAATTGTTTTAAAGGGATACCTGCCTTTGACATTTCTGTAGATGCTATTGGTGCCAGAGGTATTTGTACACACTTTCTAGAATGTGGATTACTTTTGGAATGTGGATAATTTTAAACAAGTGCAATTTTTCAGGAAAAAAAAATATTTGCAAATTGCTTATTAGCAACGATGCACAAGAGCATCTACATATAATTTCTAACATTCACATTGCTCTTAAGCCTACTTGATTTGGTGTGATATATTCAACACTGTTGGTAGCCTCGGCCTTCCTGACAGTATTCCCACAGCGTGATGTGTTCCCCGCTCCTTTTGTCATTTACACCAGGCATCAGATGGGCTTTCCCACATCTGCCAAGTGCCGGGCATTTCGTGTAATTACAAACCACCACGTTTTAGGCCAACTTCAGGTTTTCTCCTGGTTGCTTTCCAGCAAGGCACAGAGGCATGACGGTGGCATCATGAGTGTTTTTCCACCACGGGTGTTTTACCCTCTGCGCAGCTGGAAGCGCAGGGATAACCACACTTGTACAAGTGAGGGTCACACAGTCGGCAGGAGACCGAAAGGGCTGAGATGGGAAGAGCAGAAGCAAACACAGGGAGGAATGGAGAGAAGCGATGCTGTCGCGCAAGGCTAGAGATGGACAGGGAGTCAAGGAAGGGCAGAAAATTGGTTACAGAGAAGCAGCGCGGCACCGCACCTTCGTACGGGAGGGCTGGAAGGAGGATCTCAGCAGCTTCCAGGCCCACGCGTGCAGAGCCTGTCCCAGCTCCCCGCCCGCCCCTTCCCAAAGTCAGTCCGGGGCGCTCCCCCAGCTCCCCGGAGCTCCGGGCGGGCCGGGCCGACACGTGCGCGGAGCCCCGCGGCAGGAGGGGCGGGAAGGGGCCGGGAAGGGGCCGGGAAAGGGCCGGCACCCGCACCTGGCAGCTCTGCCCTCCTCGGGAGAGCCGCCGCCGGCACCCGCCCGGATTGGCAGGAGCCTGCGCCCTCCTCTTCCTCCCTCCTTTTCCCTCCTCCGTGGGGTGGGTTTCAACCCTCCTCCTCCTTCCTTGGGGAGGGGGTAAGAGTTTAAAAAAAAAAAAAAAGAAAAAAAAAAAAGAAAGAAAGAAGGAGAAAGAGAAAAGAAATCCCAAGTCGCGTCCCCGACGTCTCCGGGCCCCGCGGCCGCAGCGGCCGCCCCACATTCCTGGCATTCCTGGGCCGTGACTCCCCGCGCCGCCCCGGCCCCAGCCCGGCCCCGGCCCCGCCGCCTCCGGCTCGCCCGCTCGCCCCCGCAGGACACCAGTCCCCTCCCTCCCTCCCGCCCTGCCTCCCTCCTTCCCGCAGCCGGGCCGGCAGCAGGAGCTCAGGGCGCCCGGCCCTCCGCGCCGCCAGCGGCGGCCGCAGCGCCCTGCCGGCCGCCCCGCCGAGGTGCCCCGCGGTGGCCGGGCCGGGCCGGCGGGAGCCGCTCTCCCTCCCTGCCTCCCTCCCTCCCTCCGCCTCCCGCGGGCGCGCACAAAGCCGGAGCGCCGCGCTGCCCAGCAGGTAAGGAGCCGCCGAGCTCGCTCGAGGTGGGGCCGTCCCCGCGCAGACTTTGGAGCAGCCCGGGCAGCGCCGAGCTCTCGCCGTGCGCGGTCCGCAGCGTTTGCGCGGGGCTCGCCGTGCGCGCCGCGGGCTAGCGCGGCTCCGCCGGCTGTGCACCGCTGTCTGGGAGCCGGCGATAGCCATGCTTGGGCTGCAGATGCCACTCGGTGACCTGCGATAAGCGAGCCTTGGACGGTCCGTCCAGCCCGTGGGTTTAATCTGTTAGACACCCGGATAACACGGCGTTTGTCTAGTCGAGAGGTATTTGTAAATAGCGAGGAACGGGCAGGGCTCCGTGCTGGGCTGCCCCTATTTACATCGCGGCATGCCCGTGTTTGCCTTCCCCCCCGCCCGGGGCTTTACCTCGCTCTTTGTTAGTTACAGTCAAGCCTAAACTGGCCGTCTTCGGCAAGTCTGTAACTCTGCCGAGTGCTGCAGCAAAGATCGCGGCGAGGCAGGGAAGAGTGACATCTCCTCTCCTTTCTGATGTGGCAAAGTCGATGAATTGTTAAGATCTCAAACCAGCTCACTTTATTGGGGTGTATTTGGGACAAGCGTTACATAATGTATGTGTGGTATGTGGATATGATGTGTGCTTTCCTATCGAGTATGCCTTATCTCTCTGTTTTGCATAAAATAATCATATGTTACCATTATAAGTACATCTTCGATTGTTTGTAACTTTAACAAGGTGGCAACAATGACCCGTAAAAGGCTCAGATTCGATATCTTGTTGCCCAAGAAGTTTTCTGGGATTTTTGGCGTGTAGCCTGAAACCATAGAAGAAATGCTTTTACCAGAAGCCAGTTCTTTTTTCTTTAAACTCTATGCAGATAGTTGCTACAGGGTTTGGTTATTCCAAAAGCACTGTTACATGTTCTTCAGAGTTTGGAAAAATATTAATGTAAAATGGCTCTCCCCCCCAAAAATCACTAGTCACCACCTGCCAACTTCCATATTATGAGAGCAGATAACTCTTTTTGAGGAGAGATGTGAGGGGAGGCAGTCTCAGCAAGGACTGTGCTCTCCTTCTCCGGCTGAGAATGTCCCATCAAATGAGTGACAAAACACAGATTAAACAGCTTTTGCTCTTGGCCTCTGGGGGTTTAGTTGCTGACATCTAGTACTTGTTACGTGGTATAAAATAGAGCGTGTGTTGATATTACAGTAATACCAATAAGCTTTAGGACTTGTTCTGTTCTTGGCAGTACTTGAACTCTTTCTGGTATCTTTAGAGGGCTGTGCCAGAGCTGCTTACAGACAGAGGGCACTTGTGTGTATCTCACTGGTCATGATACAAAACTTGGGAGCTTTGCAAACTTATGGGCTGAAGCAGAGTCCGTCCTCTAGCAGGTAGTCCCTGAAATCTGTGGCAGAGCTTGTGGGCCATCAGTTCTGCCAGTGCATTTGTGTGCGAGAAGCTGTAAAGCATGTCTGTCTTGATGCATCCTCAAGGAATCCAGTGGTGCACGCCAAGGCCAGAGCGAGGGCTGCTGGGCTCATCTCTGTACTGAGCAATATGAGCTTTTGTATGTACATTATGTTTAGAGTTTTACACGTGCCTTTTAAATGTTTCTGTAATAGTGGCAGAAGTAGCTTTGGCGCAGCGTTGTTCATGAGGGTTAATTAGCAACCAGTGTTAGTACCAATGACTGGCTTTTCTCCTGGTCATTCTCGTCCAGCAGAAGCCCATGAGTCAGTTATTGTAACTTAGGTATGGAATGGCTTTCTATGAAATGCATCCACTCTTGCACTTAGCAAATTGCTTTGGCCAACAGTGGCTCCTCCAATCATGGAGAAAGTATTTTACATATATACACACAAATAGAGTTGTGTGCATAGTTCTGATAACTCTGTGGCTTTCTTTTTCTGTGTTTATTTGGTACTGCTGAGCCAATCTGCTGCTCCTCGTTCTGTTTCTCTTCACATGCAGTGAGGCTGTGATTGATTAATTGTTACTTAAGTAGCTCATTTTAATATGGGTTTCCATTCAGCATTGATGTATACACTATGAAAAGTGTACTTGAACTCCATCTCTTCAGCTGGAAGGGAATCCTCTTTTGCAAGGATTTGTCAGCTGAGGAGAGAATGTGTAAACTGCTGGTAATATACAACAGGTACAAAGTTTTCAGCAGGCAGTGCTGCTCAGCAGTTTATACATCCTAGTCCTGCAAAGACCCACCCATGTGCTTCAATTCAAGTTCATGAATAGTGCCTTTGAAACCATGGGATTTCTTTTATAGATGTAATAACAAACATGTATACAAGTCCTTGCAGGAGCCAGGCTATAATACTTATTATGCAGTATATTTGTGCATGTGAATCCAGCTCAGTTGTAAGAAGATTTCAGTAAAAGCCTGATTTTTATGCTGAGCAAATGACATAAAAGTATTTTTCATGTCTAAGTCCACTGTGAAGTACAGCATATACCTTCACCTATTATGCTTTGTGGAGTTCCATTGAAACTAATCCTGAGCTTATAAAATAAAGCAGTACCATGTAGATTTTCCTCCTGTGAGGAGGGGTATGGTACAAGATTGTGCACAAGATTCTCTGAAGTTTTGTGTGAAAAAGTTCGATTCCTTTTTGAAAATCGACTGGTTTTCTATTCAGTGATTTTATGAAAGCTGCTACCTCCACCTGTGAAATTGTTAAGAATACATATTAAAAAGCAAGAATTAAAGAGTAGTTCCTAAAGGAATGGAAGGACACCTGTAGTAAAAATATTATTTTGGTATCATTGTCTAACCCCTATCCTCCTGTACCTGCTGCAGGGGTCCTTAAAACTCAGTGGGCAGGTGCAGCTTCCTCTGATGGTACTGGATTCAGTCCATGTCCAGAGCAAGTGTAACCTGTCCCATGAGGTGCTCTTGTTCTCCTTGGAGCCTTTTAGTTTGCTGTGCACGTGGAGCTAAGAGGTGATGGGTGAGGAGACTTGTCACACCCTCTGGAGGAACAGGGCTCCTCCTCCCCAGTGTGGAGATAGCACCAGGAGCAGGAACTGCAGCTCATGCCTCTTCCCCTTTCCTTTGCACTGTCAGAGGCAGTTGGGAGAAATCAGGAATGGGAAAGGAATTAAGGACACAAGATTATGGTACAGCACAAAATATGTAAAAAGAAGCGCATATTTGTTCTAAAATGTATTTCCTACCTTATCATGGCTGTCCTCATAAGCAGTTGAGCATGTTATTGTCAGCTATATATGAATACCTAAGTGACTGTAAATTTGGCTAACACTAAGAATGTTTTCTGACCAGAGGACTTTTCTGGAGCATGTTGGGTATATGGCACAATGGATGCATGCTGGCTTGGGAAGAAGAGAATGCTGACCCCTCTGATGTCCTGTAGCCATAGTGACAGTCTTGTTTTCTGCTTGTGTAAAGAGTTCAGGTACTGAGCTTTGCTCAACACCAAGCACATCTTCTGGAAGCTGCAACTCTCCTTTCTAATTCTCAATCAGTCTACCTGTCCTTATGAGTAAGAATACTCTTTTATTTTGTCAGTAGCAGTGTAAACCTAAAATTACGTTATGTGATGTATAAACACCTCTGAAAAGAGGGTGGTGAACATGCATGTTGATGATCTAATAAACTAGATGAATGATGGTGTGCCAAAACTTGCTAATGATGCAAAAGTATTTGGATTAGGCAAGATTGAAGAAGACTGAGAAATTGTAAAGGGAATCCAAGAAAGCTGGGTGAAAGGGAAACAAAGCAGATGATGTTGATAAATTCAAGAATATGCATGCTAGACGGAATAATCAAATTACTTGTTCATATTACTGGATTGTAAATTAACTGTTTGTTAAGGTGGAGAGGAAGATTTCAGCAATGTTTTCTTTGAACTTATGCACCTTCTTAATGCTTAGTGTTGGGCAGAAGAAAAATGCTACAGTTCTTTTGCAATATTGTGTTAATGACATGAAGGATGTTATTAAATTGGTGCTCAAACTCACCTGGAAAATCAGTTTGTGATCTCCTATCAAAGGAAAGTGATTGAAAAATATTAATATGAAGTTGAATGGAAAATATTCATGTAACACTGTTTCAAGGGGGTCACTTAGAGGAGGTAGGATGTATATGTGCAAAGTAGCGCTTGACCATTATTACCCTTTGATACAATGACTTGTTATAGGGAGTAGTTTGAAAGACAAAGTGTATAATGTTTCTAAATCACCATTTCCGGTGTATGCTACCAAAGGAGAGCATATAAACCAAAAGCCTGTTAGGATAAACAAGATTAGTGACCTGTTCTAGGCACAGGAAGAACCATCACAACTACAATGAAGAGATGTTAACTGTACTGCTCTAGGGCGTAAATCAGCCCTATCTGATGGATTGAGAATTTTCTCTTAGGACAGATGATGCTATATATGCCTATTGTGATATTTTGTATATTCTCTTACAGGGTAAGCTGCTCCTAGATGCACTATTGGACTGATGATTAAACACACTATAGTAATTTAGTTTCTCTATTGTACTGTGAATTATGCTGATTTTAATTACATATTCATGCAGGGGCAATTGAAAGATTTTTTTTATTTGTTCATAACATATGTTTTATGTGTTATATCTTTCATGGAAAGCATGTCTTGGATTTTAAGTCTTTAACACTTGGGTTGGCATAGAGGTATAGAGGCATGGGACAGAAGTGATGGTTAGGCTTCATTTAAAAGGCACTGATATGTTAACCAGCTTGATTATGATTTCTAGTCTGTTTTCTGATGGACAAAGGTTTTTTTTTAAAATTTGGGTAGTTAATGTAAATAGTTTTGATTTCTATAACAGAATGATAGTTCTGTGGCTGTGAGAAGCACAAGGACTGGTTTGTGGAGGTAGCTACATCTCTTGCAACTTAGTGAGTGTTTCAGAGAAAATATTGTCAAAGCAGTAATATACCAGCACCATGGAATTCCTACATATCTATCTGCTGGGGGAAAAGTTGATTTAGTAGCAGGCATTGTGATTGATCTAACAATCAACACCTCATGTTAATAGGTTAGTGTTTGTAGTGTATAACATAGTTAAAAACTGTCTGTAGAAGTTTCACAAAGCTATGCTGTATCTTAAAGAATAAAAAGCCAGGACTTGTGCAACTTTTACGTGGTCTAACCAGCCAGAATGAACTGTCTTATAGACTGCCTGCCTTGCAGCTATCTGCAAAATAAAATATGGGCTGACTTTGCCTTCCCTGTTGAAAGGCTGAAGCTGTTGTGAAGGGGGCCTTGCACTGCTTTTTAAACTTAGCAAATAAAGTTTGTGGCAAGGCACTCATTTGTAAAGGTGCATAACAGTGATGTCCTCTCCTGGGACGTCCTTTGGCCATCGGGCTGGGTTCAAAGCATGTCTTCTGAAGGACAAAGGGTAGGGCCTTAGCCCAGAAGTTGGCAGTGTAGGAGAAGCAGGATACCAGTAGTTGTTTTAACTTGTGTTTGTGAAATTCCTTCTTGTTTTTACAACTGAGAAAATAGTTTGCATTCCTAAGGTTTTTGAGATTAGCTCTTATCATGGAACTCCCTCTTTTGAGAGGAGGCATTCACTACCTTGTAGATAAAATGCCTTTAGGTTTTTATTGGTGATGATAATTAAACCAGGTTTTTGGACAAGTCTGGGCAAAATCAGGGGATTTTGCCAATCAGAGATTCAACAGATAGAAGCCAGATCCTATTTTTGATGTCTATCGCTGGTGCCATTTTGATTTTGACCCCTTCACACAGGGCTTTCATCTGTCCTTTCATTGCAAAGTGTGTCCTGTTGGTGGTGGAAACCCTGCATTTTCTGGGTATGTGATATGCAGTGCTTATCTCAGGTACTTTGAAAGGGAGACAGTGTGTAAAGGAATTTCTGCACAAAACATTGTGCCTGTTGTTTACCAGAATTGAGAGAGAGGAGCAATATATTTAGTGGCTTAATTTGTCCAGTGCTGAGGTGCAGTGCCTTCAGAGTGAGCAGGTCTTGAAAGTCCTACCTCAAACACAGAAAAGAGGCATTTCAGAGGAAATCTGACTTCTCCCTTAAGAGCCTTGTGAAATGCCCTATGTGTACAGACCTGCCTCAGGAAGAAAAACCCTGATGAGCTTTGGGGGTGGGAATTTATTTCGAAGGTCCTGGAAAACAGGCATTTGAAATTATACAATGATGAATAATTTTTCTTTTATTTTTCTTGTTTTTCCTAGTTTGGCATACTTTTAAGAGCTACTGAGTGTAATTGGTGTCTATTTACATTCTTTATAGTGTTGTGAAGATTCAGCCTGTTTAGGAGGATGATTTGGTCAGCTTACCAGATAAAGAAATCAGCTGCTAATTGAAGGAGATGGCTGGTGCAGTCTGCTGCTGGTAGACAGAAGTATTGACAGAGCTTCAGAACTCTGGCAGCTTCAGAATGGACAGGGCAAGTTTCTGCTTGTGAATAAAACAACTCATGTAGACATATTTGAGTAAAGTTCCTGTGATTCCTTCCACCTCTGCCAAGACTCTGCTGTGGGGGATCTATGACAGCAGAGGAAGCTAAATCACAGTATTGATGGGCTGCTGCTCCCCACTTTGTTGTGGTTCTTTTTGAGAGCAGAGAAAGACAATGACAGGGTTTTTTTGCAAGTTCTCTTCCATGTATCCGTGTTCCCCTTCTTAGCTTGGTGCCCCAAAATGCATCTGTGCATAGCTGGAAATCTTGTTTGTAAAACAGAACTGAAATGTTGCAGGAGAGCATTATTGAGGTGGGATAACATTTAGCATCCAAATGATAAGTATGTTGGTTGCTAGCAATTGCACTTCCTTTTTAAAAATTATCTTTCTTTCTGAAAGGGGGAAATAAAAACTGCCATTTAAAGATGAACGTTATTTTTAATTTTTGCATATTTTAGGGCTTTTGCTGTGCAGTTTGATGTTGCATGCTGCTTAACAGTATCTACAAAGAAGTGTTTAAATACAATGTTGCATATGGAGAGAGAAATCTCGATTCATAAGTAATGTTTTTGCATTCCTTTTGTATTGTAGAATGTACTGGGAAATTTACAATTAGGAAAAGACAAAATACATGTCTTGAATTACAGTCTAAGGAGGAGGAGAAGAAATGGTTTGGTGCAATAGGCAGAGGGTGTGTTGGGGAGTGCTGGCATGTATTATAAGGCTTTTGGTTTCTTTGGTACATAGACTGCCCTCTGAAGCTCTTGAAGGTTCTTCTGGTTTCTGCATTTGATTGGGAAATTGCATGAGCATTTGAATATGCAAACTCAGAATTGCAGGTTTATGGTTCAGTAGTTGAAAATTATTGACACCACTTCAGGATTTGCTTCACTTTGTGATGAGCATTTCTCTGGAGCTAGGATGAAGAGAAGCACCTGTAAGAATGCAGTAGCTTGAGGTACAAGATCTTCTCTGCTAACTGTGTGTTAGTTTTGCTGTAGCTGCTCTTGCTCCTTGCTGCTGATGTAGTAACCTAAAACTGTAGGTCACAGAACGGCTCTGAGTTCTTGTAGTGTACATTTGCACACAGCTTTTCACTGCTGAAAGGGTAAAGTACTACTGTGGATAGGCTGAGCTTTCAAAACCTTGTCTAACGACGGCCCAGTTGCTTCTTGATGTACATATGGGTTTATCTGGAGAGACTGATGTACTCTTAGTTTTTCCTTGAACCTGATTTAGGTCTGAAGACTGCCACCCATGCACTAATTAGTCTGTCAAAACATCTGACAAGGGGTGGGTGCACGTTGGAGACAATTAGTCATTTTGTCTATTAGTCAATAATGTCAGCTTTGGTTTATGTTATATAAGGTTTCTTACCTACCTTTGTATTTTCAGCTTGTGTTATTTTGGTAACATGTGGCTTAACTTCCATGTTAGCTTTGTGTGGTCGGTGTCCTTGACAAGTACCACTAGTTCTCTGCATACAGCTGTGAAATTCTGCATTTCCTACCCCCCATACATTCAGCATGAATGAAATCGTCGTGACTGGCTCCACTGTGAGCTGGCTATAATACAGTAAGTCATCTGCATGTAACTCTGTTCAATAAAAGGGGCATTCAGCTAACTTCAGGTAGTACTGTCCACTGTCAAATGTCGCTTAGTTTTGCTTTCTCTGCTCTCTTTTGTAGTGTGAATTTATGAAGTAATTAATTTTTTTAATTGGCATGGAGTCAGAGCAAGTCCATTTGTCAGTCTCTTCATGTTGTGTATTTCAATCAAAGAGAGGAGCAGAGGATAGGACAATTTCAGTGAAGGATATCCTCCATTATTCCAATATTTTCTTATAATGAAGAAAGCAGGTTTGTGCATGTTTATCTCAAGAAGGCTTTTTACCACAACCTGAGCACCCTGTGGCAGTGGCTTTGAAAGTAGAACGTGTTAGTTTGGTTGAGTACCTTTTGCAAAGGTTGAGATATGTGAATGAAAATAACATTTTAAATTTCCATGTTGAAAAAGACCCTTTGGTAATACAGTTAGTAAAAAAATTTATAAGCTAAAGGCAGAATCTAGATTGTTTGTCAGGAAAACTTCCCACTAATAAGCTCTATGATTTATGGTATTAATTTCTTAGGAATTGCTCTGCTGTGGGAACTGTGCTAAAATAAGACTCAACAGTCTGCTGAAACATTCACTGAAGAGTCAAAGTCTTCATCAGAAAAATGGACAAGGTTCTGGCTTTGTAATCAAAGAGGTCACCTTCTTCATAGTGTTTTGAAATAATAAAGTATTTTTTAATTTAAAAACCTGTGATATTAGCTCCAGTTATATTATTTTTCACTGTTCTTTTAGGGATAAAGATTAATTGGGTTACTGAACTTGGGAAAAAAATCAAAGGTTTTTTGATTTGTTTTGTTTTCTTGCTTCAGTATTTGAACCCATTTTTTAGCAAATGATCTGGTAAAATGGTGGTATAAAACCAATCCAGAATCTTTAAGTATTTTTGGCAGGGCAGTGTTTTGGGGCCTTTGTGAACAAACTGACCTCTTTTGCAGTATTTCTTATTTGTACTTTGATAGATGCTTCATTTGTTATTTGCTTTATCCTGTGGCATTTGACAGGCCATGCATTCACCCACCTGTGTGTGTTCCTGCCCCACCTGGGGCTGTCCTGAGGTGTGATGCCCAGGAATGTTTCATGTTGGCATTTTACGCTGGGGTGCTTTGTACACCACGTTCTGTCGGATGTCGTTTGACCTGCTCTCTGCAGCCTGCTCCAAACAAGGTCCTAAATGCCTCTCATGGAGAACCAGCAGGGATAGGAACTGTTTGGGTGATGACTTAAATGTAGATTTCCTTCACTGCTATCTCAGTGAAGTTATTTTACTGGTATGCGTGGTGATTTTTGTGTACAGAGGTCAAAGCGAAAAGAATTTAATCAGGGTAACAAACTGATAGGGCTGGGTATCAAGTGCTAACTGCACAGGAAGGGGCTCTGCTCCCAACAGTGCAGAATCTGTTCTGGTTGATGTTGTCAGTGATGGGTGTTTGATCAAGCCTTTATGTGGTGATTCCTCTAGCCAGTAGGAAAAGACATTGAGGAAAGCTTGAAATGTTTGTGGGATCTTTTGTAGTTTTGTTTTAAAGCATATCTCATCCCCATAATGGTAGAGATATATAGGAAAGGTAAATGAAGTTCATAAAATAACAAAGGTATATGGCTTTTAAGAGCAGCTCTGTCAACAGATGAAGACCATTAACCTGTAGTCTCCCAGATGTGATGTTCTTTATCATGGACTGTGCATGATTGTGCTGCAAGCTGCCTATCACCACAACCATTGTGCACTGGATAAGTGGTGTCTAGACGTGACCATGAGTTTTACCTCTGCAGTTTATATCTCTCAGAAGATAGAAATGTCAAACAATGAAAAGTTCCCTTTCTTTTAGGGCACTTTGAAATACTGGAATCAATTATGGTATTTCATTTTAGCATTTGTCTGTATATGTCTTTAAAGGCTGTATGTCAAATCTTTCCTATTTTCAGTGATTTCTGTACTTTCATATCTCCTTGACTTACGGAATATGGCAATGAATGGTGGTTCTGATGATCTGGTGGAATGTTGAGCAGAAGACGTTATCGAGTGTGTGGAAGCAGTTTGTGTACTAAGTTTGTTCAAACATAGATGCCTTAGCTTATGAACAGTGAGAACTCTACAAGGACAAACTGCAAGGTCAGAGGAAATTAAAAACAAAAGAATGCCTGATTGCCACGTCTGCTGAGACTGAGCACTGATTACACTATCCTTGTCCTGCCAGGATCATGATGATGACAACTGCGTCTTATGTCCTTTGACCAGAATCATAGAATATCCTGTGTTGGAAGAGATCCACAAGGATCATGGAGTGCAACTCCATGATCCCTGCACAGAATGAGCCCCAGAATGACACCATGTGTCTGACAATGTTGTCCAAACACTTCTCAAATTGTCAGTCTCAGTAGATTACAAGGCAGAGGGAACTGAGACTTGGTTAAATTCTTTCAGTGGAGGGGCAGCATAATTAGACAGAAGGGGCTCAGAGTCCTGTGCAAGAGGAGGCAGTGCAATGCACATGGGTTCTGAGTGACAGAAGGTTAAGTGTTACAGCTGGTACATCCTGGCATTGTGAGACATCTCACATCCTTACATCCCATCCAGGAGAATGGAAAGTTACAACCCAGTTATTCAAGAATGCAATAAATCTAGTTAATACCTCATACCTCTGACACATCTGTCAGTGTGGCATCGTAATTGTTTACCTTGGTACTGAAAGCTCCAGGCAGGAAGTCCAGTTGGTGAGCACTACATCCCCAAATCTGTGGCGTGTGCTTGCTGGTCCTGCTGCCACCGGCACAGCTGGCAGCCCTGCTCCCAAACCAGGGCGTTCGTGGGAGCAGAAGCTTGCAGGATCAGGATCAGGACACCAATTTGCAACAGGAAATTGCACTTCCCAAGGTGAGTGTGTGAAAGGGATCAGTAACTCCTGACAGCTTGTACCAAAGTAAATTCTGTTGGAGGTTATTACCTGCCAAGTTGTGTGCTGTGATTTTATTTTAAAACAAGAGGCTGTAGCAATAAGTCTGGTGTGCTTACCCCAAGCTCCTTTCCCACACTTTTTAGCTTCGTCTGGGAATAAGTAAACACCTAAAATAATCTCTGGTTTTGTCATCTCTTTGGTAGCGTGCTTGCTTCCTGTATTATGAAAGTTATCATTAGATTAGCTGTGTTTAAGCTTCCTGTCTCACCAGGGTTTTTTCCATTTTTACCATCTCTTTGAGGAGGTACCAGTATCATGTTTCTGTAATAAAGGTTTCACTTAAATTATGTATTGGAGTTTTTTTTCCTGTTGTGGTTTTAAATTTTTCCTCTGTCTGCTTTCCTTACTTTGTCTGAAGTATCTTTCCAACTCTGATACATAACCATGTATTTTTTTTTTTATTTAATGACACATGCTATTGTAATAACACGCAGGCCAAGAAAGCATAATACAACTTCTGTCTGCAATTGGAGTGCTTATATAAATGGTAGAAAAAGCTCTACAACCTGTTTAGCTGTATCACTGCTTATGCTTACTCTTGAGGGGAAAGTTCTGTTGTTTAAGAGGTGACCCTGCAGTTGAGAACTCTGACTGAGAAAATAAATAACTGAGATGCACAGTGTCATGTTTGGCTCATCTAGGGTAGAAATTGAATACATAAGTCTGGAAATATATAATCTTTAGTATATTCTCTTACCATTAAGCACGAAAACTGTGGCCACTGAAAATAATGGATTTTGGGGATTTTACATGCTCATTTACTTATCAAACCAAAGGATAAACCTAGACGTGAGGCTTTAACGCAAAAAGTGGAGCTGAATTTTCAGAGCAGTGAGGTAGAACTCCTTCAGATCAGTCCAACTTTAGTTAGATCATGGGCAAACATTTTGCCGTTGCTGTGTACCTTGCTTGACCTTCTGTGTATCGCTTCTGGTTAAGTCTCATTTCCCGTCACCAATTTGTGGATTTCATATTAAGTCTTGTGTTACTCCTATAGAATATACACTAGATCCTTTTGTGTTCTTTTATTTTCATTTGTATTACTGATTTTAGGAGTTACCAGGATAATGTTTAGATTTTTTGAATATTATTTTTGGGGATGCCAGCTACTTTCTTGATTCATTACAAGCTAATTGATACCTAAAATCTTCCATGACAGTTTGTTTCTGTGTTCATTGATTCGTTTATATCATCATCTAGTATGTTGCTAAATATGCACCGGTAGTGCATTTGAGAGTTTGGCCTAATTTGATACCAGCATTCACCTTAGTCCACTAATTCAAGTTTCTTTTTTTCCTAAGCTTAGCAGCAGTGCTGTGGCGTAAAATTCTGATCTTGCTTCATAATGATGCTTCTTCTTTAGAGTAACACTCTGTCATTTCATTTATTTGCTTCTAAAAGCTATGTATTATTTTAGTAAATGACATGTTTATATTTTGAATTTCTAGCCTATGACTGCAGTAATGAGTAGCCCTTTCCTTTCTCTTGAAAGATAGTTTCAGGCTCATCCTAATTGATTGCTTTCACTCATTTGCTGATGTTGTGCTCTTCATTTGAGCGTCATTGTCTTGGTGGTAATTAAACAAAAGCCCAATTAAGTCTCCCGCTATACTGAGATGCAGCTTGCCAGAATCTGACAGTACAACAAAGGACATTTCATTGACCAATTTCTTCAGAAGGAAATGTCTCAGTGGAGGTCTGTCAAGCAGCACATGTAATTTTAGACACTTTCTCACTATCATTTTTAAATTATTTTATATTTGTGACTGAGCCTTCTGCTCTGTTCCAAAGATGTGACTCAGAACACTACTTGTGTTGGAGAGCTAATTTCCATCCACTGACAACGTGAAAGCCCTCTTGAAACATCGTATTTCCAAGGCAGTCAAAGTGAGAGTAAGTAACCTCTTAGCTTCTTGGAGTATTTTTCAACACAAGGCTTATGATAAAAAGACAGGATTAAAAATTTTCTTTGTTTATCCAAAACATAAGCCTCTAAATCCCACTTAACTGAAGCTATCATAGTTATTGCTCTTAATATTTTTGTTTCAGGAGCTGTAAATTGGAAAAGCCACTTTAGAACTGGAAAAAGAAGAACTAATTAAAACAATGTTTTTTCCAGACTGAGCCGAGCATGGCTGCTGGCATTCATTCTGCTGAGTAAAGTGGCTTGAGAAAGGGCAGGGAACACACAAGATGAAGAGAAAGATGAGCCAGAAGAGCCTGCCTTGACAGGGCTCTAAGACAGTCACAGGACCACTGCCTTACTGCATGAAAACTTGTAAAATGTATGAGAAGAGAATTTCAGTTGGGTCTCCAGCTCTCTCTCTTTTACTGTTAACTTTTTTATTTGAATGCCACAGCTTTGTATCACTGTATATCAAAACCAAGACAATATTTGTCAACAGTTCCAAGTATGTGTGTACATTAATATGTTTGATTTCCACCGAGCCATAAACACTCTTTGTCCTTTTGCCTTTTGCTAGCTATTGGCTTGGCTATTCCTTGTGGACAGGAAAGCTGTGTTTAATGCTTTGTAAAGTGGCCATCAATTCCTTGCTTTTATCTCTATTCATCATAAATTATTTTCAGCAAGGCCACAGAAATGTTCTGGCCAAGATTTGCAGGTGCCCCTTGTGGAGAGCTATTTCAGGATAAAGGCTTAATCTTGCTGTGTCTTTCCTCCCCTTCTCTCGTTTCTTCTCTCCTTGAAGAATACTAATCCTGAATGATAGGAGACCATGGCTGGTCTCCTCCCTCCTCCATGGCTCACTTCTGTTATTGGCTTTTTTTTTCTTTTTCATTTTTAGAATTAACCCTTAACTGGATAGGCTGAAGCATATTCTTTTACCCTTAAGCTTGAAAACTTTGTGTGTGCTACCCTTGCAATATTTCTAAGGGGAAATTCAGCCCCTAATTATCAAATTAGATGCACATTCTGGTTCTTTGGCATGACTTCTGCCCATCTGTCAGGTTGGCACTCTGCCCTCTCAGAAAGTAGCTGACCAGTTTCAGCTGAGCAGAGGAGCCAACCAAAGATGGGTTAAGAGAGGCAGCCTGCAGAACACTTTATGTTTGATTCCTCTTGCCAAAAGCTCTTCCTGTTTGCAAACAATGTCAGCTTAAGCCCATATGCTCCATTACATGGGATGACATCTGTGGAGACAGATGCAGGGATGGCAATACAAATGACATTTGATAAGGAAGGGCATATGTTATGAAACCAGACACCACTATGAGTTTAAGACCCTGTCTGTACTGCATGTGCATACAGAAATATAGATTGCTTCTGTATTTTGGTGTGTGAGTGCATTCATCAGCCCCAGGGTTGGGCTTTTGAAGTACATCATTGTTCAAGATTTGTGCTAGCTGTACTTGCAATTTCGTGATTTGGTTGTTGCACATTATTAGCTGAGGTCAATATTTTGCTTCAGTACTCTTTGAATGGTGACATTCAAAGTACATTAAGGGTCCAGTAGGTTGCACCATGTAAAGAAACTGGATAATGCCAGTGTAAGGAGGAACCTGTTGCAGGAGAGGGTTCTGCTGTGAAATGTCTTTTTGAAGCATTTGAGCGTTACCCTCCAAAAACCCTTTTGGCGTTTAGAGATAAATTATTTGTGTGTGAATTTTACGTGTCTGGGTAGAAGAGATGTAAAAACGTCTTGCTTTGGCACAGTGTCTTTGCTGCTTTGCTAAATTTTGCTTTTTCACCAGAAGTCAGCTTTGTATCTAAAGCTACTCTTCTTCAAACACCTCTGCTTTAAGCACCATATTCTTCAAATTGCTAAGGCTGATGGAAAAAGTAGCAAGTTTTCATAAAATAAACTTTGCATATAATCCATTTTAACAATTTGAAGAAAATATTCACATTAAGGAAATATATTCTGTTGTCTTAGACTACAAACAAAAATAAAAAGGTGCAGTGTTTGAAATATATGCCTTAGCATATTGAAGACTATATTTTTAGTATTGGACTAAATGGAAAGCACACTTTTCTAAGAAGATGAATGGGTACTGGCAAAGGCAACTCTTCCATTAAAAATAAAAGTAACTTGAACATGGGTATGTTTTTCATATCCTTTTAATGGAGTTAATATTTGTTGTTTACAAACCAGAGAATGCTTTTTGGTGCTTTGTCTGGCTTTCTGCTGAAAAACATTTATCCAAGTGACATAATGTATTTGTTTATTGAGATAATGTAGGAGTGTAATAAATACTTGTAGGTAACTTCTAGTTTTTCATTCATTGAGATTTATTTTTGGAGCATTTCCTGGAATGGTGACACTCTTTCCTTAGTAGCTTAAGGGCAATGTTGTATTTGCTGACTAAAAAAACCTCTTAAAATGTATATAGTTGTTAAAGACTTGGACCAAATGGGGCTTGTTGAATTTGTAGCGTTGTGGTAGGGAAACCCATCTGGAGGAAGAGGATTTCCTTAATCATTTTGATACAGTCACTTTCTCTGCACAACTTTTTCTTCTGCACTTCCAAAAGGATAATTTCACTTCTAGATTGGATCACACAAAGGAATTCTCCAAAGCATTAAGGAGTGTTGGTTTCTCTGGTTGGGGTTATTGAGAAACTTTGGGCACCTCATTTTCTTATACCTCTCAGTTGCTTTATCTGTATAAAGGATTAATTGTGATGATAATATCTGGTTTTTATTCTCCCTGTCTCCTGAATTCTCCAAAGCATTTTATTCTTTATACTCCAAGATATTACTCAAGTTACACTTGTTAACTCTTTCCTTGAAGTGTCATGCCCCCCCCGAAAAAGTGAAAATAAATGCTTCCCTTTTTCCTCTCTTAATTGGTTTAGTAGCTGCAAAATGAGATTCCTGATAACTGTACATAGTAGATGAAGATTCAGTGCAAGTAAAAAGGATTAAATTGTAGAGACTAAGATGAGTACTGGCATTTTTTTTCTCATTGTATTGAACTGCTAAAAATGCACTTTTTTTTTTTGTAAAAGGAGCATTTTTATATGAAATTGCCTGGATTTTGCAGAAACGCAGTGCTTCTGGTGCATTCAATGTCAGGTTTTTTATACAAATTACAGAAAAGTTGGTGTTACTTTGCAAGAGGTCAAGGATACCCTTCTAATTCCCTTGTAAAATTTTTTGGTACAAAAAGCCTGGCTTTAGTCTGTAGTGCTTTGTTATCAATGAACCTCTCCACAAGTACATCTAGAATTGAAAAACGGTTTTATCTATTTGGTTACATGATTAATTGCATTAACCTGTTGCCAGTGGAAATGGCCTCAGACTGGACCAGGAGAGGTTCAGGTAAAACATCAGGAGAAATTTCTTCATGGAAAGGTTGGGTAAGCATTGGAATGGGCAGGCCAGGAAGGTGGGGGAGTCACCATTCCTGGAAGTGGAAAGCATCTCGAAGTGGCACTTAGTTGATATGGCAGTGTTCAGTCAAAGATTGTATTTGGTGATCTTGGAGGTCTTTTCCAACCTGAGTGATTCTGTGGCTCTCAGAGGTCTGCAGGGCACATGGGGCACTGTGCAAGTTGCTTTAGTAATCAGAATCTTCTCTTCTTATGGGGATTGCTCTTCTTGACTCCTTGTGTTGCTGACAAGTGCTTTCAGTGTGTTGATTTTCTCATGCGAGCTCTGATGCTTTGCTAGCTGTAGGATCAGGCTCACCAGTCCGAGCCAACCCTGAAGGCTGTTTGTTGCAGTTTTAGGATCAGCACTCAGAGAGTTCTGAGGAAATCTGTCACCTAGTGCTACCAGCCCAGCAACTGCATGAGACTTCAAAGCTCTAGCCTGACACACCAGAGAAATAGTTTTGATTTACAGAAACTCTCCTGTCAGTGCTTATCAGAGAGTTTAGATGTTGTGAACTTCCTCAGATGGACCATCTCCAGTAGTGATGGCTTGCTCTGAAAAGCCTGTTTGCTTGGCCCTCTGGAACAATAGTGGCAGCTACCTTGAAAGGAGAAGTTGGACAATTCTGAGATACCATCTGGACCAACTTGGGGATCAAAACAATTCTCTTTTAGAGAAACATAAAGGAATTCCAGAACTTGAAGGCTGCCACATCTTGCTGACCAGATGCTCTATGAGTGCTAAATACATCGATGCCTGCCAGCAAAGCAAAAACAATGAGGTGTATGACTTGGTACTGTTTTGAAATGTGATAAATTAAAATGCCAGGGCTACTCCAAATAGGTAGCACAATTGAATTTATATTTCTTTAAAGAAATAGATCAATGCTGGTGCCTGTATTGTAGTGGCTGAAGAATTGAGAAGTCAAACACTATCAGAAAAAAAGCAATTTTCAAAGGAAATACCATTCCCTTAATTACTTTCTTTACAGAGACAACTTGCAGCTTATCTCATTTGTTACAAGATTCAGAGTGGTTGGCATTGCATATCTCTCCTAATGATATTAATCCTAACTATGATAACTAATGATATTAATCCTCTGATGCGAGTTCCCACTGCTGTGATCATTTGTGCTTTGGAGGCAGGGGAGGAAAAAAAAAAATATCAGCAGCTAGATGTTAGTTGGGGAACACGCAACTTAAACACATCTGGTGAGTCACCCTCCAAGTACATGTGATTGAATGAGGGTTAACTGATTGCTGCAGTTAACTAAGACCAAATTAGTCTAAAATGTGAAACACTTTATTTTTGAAGGTGGTAAGAAGCTCACTGTAAATACCCATAGTTTACAGACCTTACTACAATATAACTGTTTGCAACCCCACTCCCCAGTTGTCCTCAGGAAGAGGTTTGTGCATTGTTTGTTGTTGCCAAGCAAGTATTTCTAACGTTTTTAATGCCCTTTGTAAACGTGGTTGTTAATTGTTTTCTAGGGCTGGAGGGGAATTGCTACACCTGGTTGTTTTCTGGTTGATTCTTTTCTAATGAAGTGACCTGCCCATTTAGAAGTTTTTTGTGCTATCTTGACATAAAACTGTCTGGGAGCAAAATGCAAATGTTGAACCAAATCTTTTTTATTTTTCACATGTTCCCCATGACAAAGAAAGATTCACCCTTCTGGTGCAGACAGTGAGCAGGTACAAATTGTGGTGAGATAGGTTCTGTAAAATACAAATGTTGGGAGCACACAGGGTGGGGGCTGAAGAAGCTTTGACCATCTGATGCCATAGCTAAAGGCACAGGTTGTTCATCACAAAGATTCATTTAGCTCTATTTGGCTCTCAGGGAGAACAGAATATCATCTAGTAAGCCTCAAACAACATTGTAAATAATGAATCATTTCAAAATGTGATTATGGTTGTGAGGCTGCAGGATGCAGGTTGAGCACTGACCAAAAGGCTTGCTGGAGAGGCAGAGTGCCACCTCGCCTTCTGCAGCTGTGTGGTCACTGGCCATTAGTTGTACAAGCAGCTGGTTACTCAAGTGCTTAAATATAGATTGAGGAGCTTAATAGTAAATAACTATTTGAATGATTGGTGCTTCTAGTTCAATGCTTAAGTCACAATTTACTGTTGTAAAACTCTGAGCAAACTTTAATGATACTATGGCTTAAAAAAAAAGTCAGTGAAAATACAAATAGTGAAATTTTGTGTTGGAGTGACTGGCAGTAACTCATTGCTGGAATGCAAAACAGTAGTCCAAAATTAGTTAAATGTTTATAGATGGATTATTGAAATGATGAAGCTGTTTGGAATGTCGGGTTTTGAAACAACTAATCCAGGGCAGTGCTTGTGTTTTGATAGTTTTGTAGATGCTTTTGTATCTTTGGAAGGAGTTATGACCATTGTTTCTGGTATTGTACATACTTAGTGCACAAGCTTTTAGTAAATTACCATTGTTAGACTTGCATCTTGTTAAACAAACAGAGATTGAAACAGATTCCATGCTGTAAAAACAACTGCTTGCAAGCCAACTTCTTTGTGTGTGTGGGTTATGTATCATTTCCCCTCAGGAATTAACAACATACCTAGAACTTCACTTTTTAGATTGATTGAAAGAGAGAGCCTTGCACAGAGGAGAATAGAAACTCTGGGACTCTAATCTCTTAATCTCCATAAAATGCTTGACTGTTTAGCTTTGATAATATGTGAAACAGATCTGGTGGTCCATAACATTTCTGATGTGCATTTCTTTTTTTGCAGCCAAAAAAAAAAAAAAGAAATCAAAGCAGACATAAAACAGTGTAAGACAGATGGGTTAGTGTTGGCGTGAGTTAGCCCTCAAGCATGAAGAAATTCCATACCCCCAACTCTCCCTTCTAATATGCTAGTGGAAAGTCATTTTGGTGGCCTAGTAATTCCTTTGCCAATGTTCGTTTTCTTGCCAGTGGGATCACCAGGCACTCTGTGGATTTCTGTCTTAGGCTTTTTGGTGCTAGAGAAGAGACTACCAAGGAGTAATATCAAGAAATTGAATGTTTTGGCTCACAACCTTCTGTGCTTGGAGGCTGCTGAAAAAATATGCAGAGCTTTCCTCATGCTTGGGATCAGGAGCCGGTTGAAATTCAAAATCTTATGACAAGGTGCACATAGCAGGCCCAGTTCTAGCACAGCTTTTCCAGCCAAAGAAATAACTCTACAGAATTTGTGTAAGCAAGGGAGAGGAAGTTTTTTTTCAATCTCTTTTCTTATATACACTATTTTTTCTCAAGGGGAGGCATTTCTTGGGGTCCTGCAGTATCCAAACTGGAACTTACTCCCCTCCCACCTTCCTCCAGGGGAGCAGGAGAGAACTGAGCCCTGGTTTTGGCACATACTCAGAGGTGAGGTGATCTCCAAACATGTTGTAACTATTCTGCTATAATTAGTCCTAATGCTAGGAGGTTCATCTTCTGGTTTTTAAGTCTCTAGGGCTGGAAGAATTTTTTTGTTGTTGTTGATTGGGGGTTTTTTACTTAGCACAGTGGTTTCATCTTTCCATTGTATCTCATACAACTAGCATGTTGTGGTTGTCTAAATGTAGGCAAAATATATGTGTTTTAGAAGTGCTTTTAGCTCTTAAAGTAGACATCTGCCCTTCATATTGAACCACTTGACCCTTAAGTTTTTCCCACCTTTGGGATCTTACACTGGGATTAAAAAAAAGAAAATTGCTTCAGAGGAGGATTGTCTGTCTGGAAAGTCTGCTCCAGAAATGCTTGCAGGACCTAATCAGAGTAAGAAACAAAGAAAATACTGGCACTGCATGATGTGTGGATTAGATTGGCAGGAAACTGGACCATAGTTAACTTCACTCATGTGTACTGAAAACACAGTGAACCCCACACCCACGTTGTTGGTCTTAGTCTTTAAAGTTTTGTTGGCAAAGCTCTTCCTTTTATGAGTGGGAAAACAAGTCATACCCACAGCAGACGCAGTTATGCTGGCAAAAGAACTCCAGTGTAGTCTCTGCCAGTTGAATGAAATCCTGTGACGTATGTATTTTATTCCATTTGAGGAAGAACCTTGGCTACCTCTTCCCTGCCCCCTCATCATTTTTTTTTTCCAGCCCAGCAGAAGCTGCTTCTCCACAGTGGGCATTGCAGAGATAATATTGCCTGGTGCAGTCCCTTTTAAGTGTTGGTAAGTCATTACAAGCAGCTACTGTCATCTTGGACCTTGATTTGTTTCAGTAGGTAAAGAGAAAAAATGCTGTTAGAGGAGACAGAGATCACTTGGAGGCAGAAATTGCATGAGAAAAGTACTGTCAGGGGTACCAAAGCCTCTGATGAGGTTCCTTGGGACTTGTCAACCTCAGTGCACCATCTCCACTTTCTCAATGACGTGATTTTGCCTGGAGGCAGCAGTAAACCATCAGCATCCTGGTGTGACAGGAAAAGATCTTGGGGATCTAGGTCTCCCAAAGCTGCCAACTGACTGATGCAAACTATCACCAAGTGGAAGCTACAGTTTTGGAGTGATTTTTTAATTGTTTATTTCTTGCATGGTGTTGGGGTTTTTTTGTTTTTTTTTATTTTTGCACACCACCAGCTGCTCGTGGAAGATAAGAAATTGCAGCAGCCAAAGCTTTAGATTTATTGCTGTGGCCAATTTCCTGTTATTTTTAATAGGATGCGGCCCCTCCACTTCTAAACTCATGAGCTGTATCAAAGGGGCTGTATCGTGTTTCAAACCACTCTGTCAGGTCCTGAACACACGAACAGGGCTCTGCCTTCCTCTGCAGCACCACATCTGGTTGAGGTATTTTTTGTCTGTGCGTGCATCCATGGACAAGTTTCAAGTCCCCGTTATGGGGATTTTTAGGAACCTTTGTTTGGTTTGTTTTCAAGTCATATTGTTTGCAAAGAAGAATTTGTGCCGAGGTTTTCCAGCACAGGGAGTGGGAAGCAAGGAGTACCTGGCTGTTAAAGCACCTCTGGCTCAGCATGGGTCACTGCTTGGGTCGGAAATTAGGGAATTCCTGGCTGGCTGCTGTGAGAGAGATTCAGCCTCTTCCCAGTGCCAAGTGGCTGGAGCAGGGGGAGGAAGTCTGGCTGGTAAACTTTTAGAAGATAAAATTCGGGGTAAAACCCAAGATTTTTAAAAGAGGGAAATACATTGTGTATCACTGTTTTCCCTTGATTAATTTTATTTGGATTATTTTGGCTATTTTAATTCAAAAACATTTTGAACATTGTAAGTAATCTAAATATCCCAGTGTTCTCATGTGTGATAAAAATAAGGAAACAGAAAATTGAGTCAGGCACTAACAAAGAACCACAGAGGCAGTTATAGGAGGGAGATAAGTTGGTCTGTATTTTGAAAGGACGTAGTAGGACTTTGGGATGGTGGTGCTAGTGCCCTGCATGGGATCAAGCATAACTTGGTGGATTTATGCAATGCAGTGGTAATTTGGCAAGCTAAATTTGTAACTGTAATTGTTCAGTGGCTATTTCTAGGCTTTATAATGAATTTCAAAACTGCCCTTTAAAAAATGCATTGTTGCTTTCTTTTTCTGGCCTTTTGTTTTTTTGTTGGCCTTGGGTGGTTACTTTGTCCTTAGACCATCTACGTAAAGTTTAGTATTAATGAACAATGAGGTTAATTTTAGTTATGCGTATTTTAATGTTTATTTTTTTTAACCAAGATAATTGAATTGCAAATTGGATTGAACAGGAGGTGAGTTTCTGGACAATATTTTATTGAATTTAAGGTCAGGGAGGTGTATTTCTTAGGATTTAGCATTATCAATGTCTCAGTTTGAGCAGTGAATTTTTTGTTTTCATCTTTGGAAGGTCACAAGCCCTGTCATACTTTTGACATCATGCTCATTCAATTCTTTTTTTCTTTCTCTGTCCTTCTGGATAATATTCTTTTGCCTCCTGTTAATGATATTGTCGCTAAACAAAACCAACCATCTAGGATCATCCCAAGATTGGGAATTTGATTTCTGATTGGTACAATCGTGCAGGGAGTTTCCACGAGCAAGGACTAGGGGAAGAAAACAAATGTAATTTTTAAGCTCAGATGAACTGGCAAGTTTAAGTAGGATTCAGTACACCTTGAGGATTGGTAAACTTCTGTCCACTAATTCCAGACAAAAAAAATCAAAAATGCAAGGCATGCTTCAGTTCTCAAGGTGAGATAGCAGTACTTGTTTTCATGGACCCTTGTTAACAGTATATTTAAGGAATGAAAGTGTTTTATAAATGGCATAACAACCTGAAGGAATATCTGAATTGCTTGTTCATAATTGAAACTAGCTAGCTAACTCAGTTGCTAATTAGACAGTTTTTAATTCTGAGGAATACATTTTTCTGGTACTGGAAACTAGTGAGTTTTACCTTGGAGACTGCTGCTACCTCTAGCAGCTACCTAAGGCAAATACAGGGACTTTGCCATATCTTGGTTTTAGCATGAATTTTACAGCACTGGCACTTCGTTTGTAAGGATACTCTGGCCTTTTGCTCCAGAACATATAACATCCAGAGGTATTATCATTTTCTCTTTTTAGATGCTTGCCTTGTTGGTTTTTTGCCTCTTCATTAAAGCACACTGATTCTGTATGAACACAAATATTTTTCTTTATATTTCTTTACATTTCACATGCTGGCTTTTACTGTTTTGTAGTAGCAAGAACTATAGTATGTGCTTGCATGCAATAAAACCATCTATCTCTCCATCTACTTCAGATTGTAGGAAGAAAAACTGACCAGTTGAGTTTCTGAAGAGTTCTGGCCCAATTCTGTAAGCCAAAACCATGGGGATTTTGAAAAATAAATTGTATAAATTACAGTTGTTTTTATGGAACCGTCATGATACCAGTCTCTGAGTTTGCTAACATCACACAGGGCTTGACAATGGCTGCAGAGGCTCTAAAGGCATCAACCTTCCCAAAGCTTTTCCACTGGACAAAAGGTAGTGTATCAAGCTGGCAGTAAGATGTGATGGCTTTTGCTGTAAGCTGTCCATTTCAGATGCAGAGCCCACAAAATCTTTGTTTTCCTTATGGACACTTGCCCAACCCAGTCCTTACCACGTTCTGTGCACGTCACATATTGTCATAGCTCTTTTCCATAAGACTTGTAATAACTATTTCTTTCTCACCATTTTTCCCCCCTGGTGCTGGAACAGGAGAATTGTTTGTCTTTCTAAAATTAGATATCCATGGATACATATAATATTTTTCTCTGTTCAAACTTGGCAGTTTAAATTTCACATGGAAAAGAAAAGCATGTTCCACTACAGGAAGTCTGTGTGTTGTATTCTTCATTTACAGGAGAATAAAATATTATGTGGGGTATTTCATATTTCTTAGTTCTGTAGAAGGAAAGCAATACTTACAACAGCACATTTATACTGATGTCTATAGCCAGACTTTTCCTCTGTTTTCATTGTGTGGCATTCAGGGTACCACCCTGTGTAGGGCAGCTAACTATATATGGGATATAGCTAAGGCACATAATTTTTATACCACTTGAGAGCTTTTATATAATTCCTGTCTTCTTTCTCCAGCTGAAAGGAGGTGTTGAAACTGTGTGGACCATTATTCAATTTAAGTGTTCTTGCTTCAACATCTCCCTTCTTTTCCCACGATAACAGAAAAATTTGTCTCATTTTCAATTTAAGATTCTGCAGATAGCTGTAGCAGTGGAAGAAGATTATGTAGAACATTATTACTTTTCTTGTCTATAAAAGTAGTTAATTTTGTTTTCTAGAACCCCTTAAGATGCACAAAGAGTGTTCCAAGGAAAAGCAAGGTGAGAAAATGAGAGGGTATTTGATGTCTAAGGTTGCAGGCAGGCTTGATTCCACAATGGGATAATTCATCTTTCTGACCTTTCGAAACTGCTGTAATATTTGTCTACAGATGAGAAAAATATATAATTCTTATATCTGTGAGGTGCAAGATGATAGCAAGATGCAAATTTGAACTTATTTCCATAGAATGGTGTAATTGTTCTCATTTGTTGTCTGAGTAATAAAAGCACATAAAAGGATGAGCCTGACTCTTGAGAATGGGTGGTGAGTATGTTGGACCTCTACATGAAGGAACTAAAACAAACATTAGAATTGAGGTGGTTTCTAGATTTCTTTTTGATCATTAATATGATCACAAGTTAGATGAGTTAGAGGTGCTTTTTACTCTGAAAAAGAAAAAAGAAAAAAAGAACTTTGATTGCAGTGGGGAAAAGTGCAGTCTGAATAGGCAAAATAAGTTTAAAAGAAGAATGGTCTTCTGAATTATGTATTTTGCATGATATTCATGCCACTTACTGTTTTACTTCTTAGAACACTTTTAAAACTTGCATAAATTGGCCAACAGCTAGAAAGTTTTTTTCTCTCTTTTCTATCTGCACTGAAAAAATGTTTCTCTATGTTCTTTGCTTATCTTTGCCTATCTTTTTTTTTCTCCCTGCTTTCTCTCCACTTATGCCAAAGTGATGCTTTCCCTCCCTCTGCAGATGAAATTCTCACTTAAAACTAACAAAATAAATAGTGTCTGTTTTTTTTCCTAGTGTCAGGCTGAGTAGTTTCATAAGGCATAGTAGTGAGTGGGTGCTATTTGAGTCTTACTTATAGAGCCCAGTGACCTGAAGAAAGTTCCAACAATATGAACTTGGTCTTTTGGCTCTACTTGTTTATTTTTTGAATTTCCATTGTCAAAACATGGTAGTAGATTTAGTGCTGTCCTTGTCACTATCAGAAGACATTTGTCTGCCAGTACATACATCCTACTGCCAGTTAAAATGTTTGATTTACTGGAGTGTTTAGAGATAGAAACAAAGGATTTTGAAATTTGTCCATCATGAGTAGCAGGTTAGCTTTACTTCAAAATGGCACTTTTTTTGCTTACTCCTTCTTGATATAATCATAATGCTTATGCTTGGCTATTTTGCAGTATTCATTTACTAATTGAATTCTAGGCTTTGTGATTCCAACAGTTTCATATTATTTTTGGCATGAACTGTAATATTAAGGGTCAGCACGTTTATCTGTTAAAACTTAGGAAAAAGACTGAAAAAATCTGGCAGCTTCATTTGGAGTATGTAATCAATGATTGCCACTAATGTTATGAAATCCCGTAAGGATATGATCATACTCCATCAAATCTTCTTGGCTTGTGACCAGAGAAACATGAAGGTGTATGAGTATTAATTAAGAACAGTTAATGCTTCTTGCTTCCAGAAACTTTATAAAAATAGCCAGGTATAATAACAATAAATTCATTTTTCTTGGGAGGATATCCGGAATTTGACATGCCAGTATATGACTGTGAGTTCTAGCCCTCCTGAAGAATGGAGGTTGTTTTGAAGACAGCCCTTCAGGAGGATTCTCCTATTTATGCTATGTGAATGCCTGTGTTATATTTAGGCACTGAAAATGCCTCTGGACTGAGTGTCCTGTATTCTGCAGTGGGGGAGTGGCTGGGGAAGATACGAGCTGTTCTGTCTTTCACAGGGATCCTTAAACCTCTTTTCCAGTGATCCTGTTCCCTCTTAGAGAGTCATGGCTGAACTGTGCTGCCTCCAGTCAAGAGCAGGTTGTAAACCCTCCTTATGCTGAAGTGCAGGGCAGTGGTTTGTGCTGCAACCACAGCTCTTCTTTAGCTGAAAGGGAACACTTCATTTCTGTCACAATTGGGCTGGTTACCTTCCAAACCAAAGCAAGGAAACATCACCTCTTCACGATGTCTATCTGCTGTGTGACAGGCTTGATTTCATCTTTTTTTACCTTGAATAGATCAAGTATGAAGCTGGAAATGGAGAATTAAAGGTCTTGAGTCATTATAGTCTACCATTATTAAGAGGAAAGCAGAGCTGGTGCCATCTCTGAATCACACTTCACAGTGATAGACAATAAATTGCAGGAATTTCTCATTCCTTACACTGCATGATCTTTGTAATGGCTTTATCTGTCACTTCATCCCTGGCATTCATTCTGTAAATAATCACCCTGTGACCCTTTGGTCCTTAGTAACTCTTTCAAAAGCACAGCTGATCATTTTATAAAAAAGGCAGGCCAGTTAATTCTTGGCAAGTCTGTCCCAGAATTTTGCATCTGCAAATGCGAACACTGAACTTTAGCAGCAATAAATAAATAGCTTGGGTGGAATTGCAGAGCTGTGGCCACTTGGTGGGGAGCATTTCCCTTTCCTTTCCCACTGACACTGGTGTCTCATGTGGAGTAGATGTTGCTGTGGGACAGCATCAGGCATGGTTTGGTCTGCTCCATTTATTTCATCACATGTAGCAACTTGCTCTTCCATGATTTTAGGAATTTGCGTTAGTATGGACTTGTCTTTGTGGTAAATTGTTGAATGAAATGCACACTGGTGTCAAATCTTTGCTGTGACGTTTGCTTTCATTTTGGTTCAGCCTGTTGCCACTCTGCACTGATTTTATAAAGGCTGTAGTTGGAGACTTGTCTCTCTCCTACACTGTGTTGGTACAGGTTGTTTGATTTCACAGGAGGGGTGGCCACACTTAGCAGCACTTCAGGATGCCTCAGTGTCTTCACAACTGCCAAGGACAGATTTTACTTTACTTGGTAAAGGCAATCACTACATCCACACAGCACTGCCTACTTTGCAGCAGAACTAGGAATTAAGAAATTTAATTTCCCTTTCCTTCAAAGTGGATGGGAATATAAGGTTTCTTGCTGTCCCTCTTGGAGTTTGTGGGCTTGCTGTGCTAAATCATTTAGCTCCTTTAAGACAGGAGTGCAATCTGTAGTCCATGTCCACATTAAGCCGCAGAGGAATGTTAATATCAGGCTTCAAGTCAGAAAAATGAAATGCTTCCAACTTGCTAACCAGAGACAGGATTACAGGGAGGGCTGTACCATATGGACTTTCTCCACTTTTTATTTTTGTTCCATGTTTCTTCTCTTGCTTCTCTCTGTGTTGCAGTTAAACTGAGTATCTTAGGGATACCTTGCACCTTAGACTCCTGCAAGTCCAATTATGTGATTACAAATAAGTTAACCTGATGCATACAGAGAGACTGTTTAATTATTATTTATTTTACTCCACCTTCTTCTCTTTTGGTGTTTAGGTTTTGTACTTAGATGAAAATAAACTTACATAACCTATATATAGTATTTTTCTTTGCCTGCAGAACTTCAATGGCCACTCCAGTGGATCCAGTGGATCAAAGGCCTATTTGTGCCACTTTGATACAAACATACAATAAATACACCTACCTGTGGTTGTATAGGAGGTGTTTTGATTTTGTGCATATTGTGCTTAGATCCAGGCTATTTTAATAAATTGTGCAATTTAAATTTAGAATAACCTTACTGCTTTTCATTTGAGAATTAAAAGACTAACTCCTGTTTTTCAAAGCTGAGTTGCTTATAAAGAACAGCAAAAAAAGAAATTAATGTTCTGTTTTGATGGGTTTGTCTCCATTTTAATATACAAAGTCTACTACAGGAGCTACAGAGGGTCACAAGTTTGCAAGTCAATTTTGACCTTTATTGCTCCAATCGTGTGCTAGGATGTTAACATAAAAATGGATTAATCTGAGCAAGAGATAGAGACGGTTTATTTTAAAGAAGAATTTCTTTTCAGAAAAACTTTCTGCAAAGCAATTTTTTGCTCTGAAGTGCTACGAAGCAATTGCTTTCTCTCATAGGTTAACAAGAATCAGGCTATAATCTCTTTAAAAGCTGATAACCTCAGATATGATTCCAAATAAAGCTATCACCATATGTTAAAGGGTGAGTATTTTGTGCAGACTTATGGTGAAAGGTTGTGAAATGATTATCAAAGTACTGTTTGGAAAGGTGAAAAAAGAATGGCATGCCACAATTTTTAGAATGTATTACAGTGGGTTTGTGTGTAAAGCTGCAGCATGTATTTTGTACTCCAAAACTAATAGATTTTTACTAGCCTTCAGCACAAAGCTATTCTCTTGAGACAAATTATATGTTAGAGGAAATAAGCAGCACCAATCTATTTTAGCACTGCTACAACTAAAAAAGGAAAATTTTACTTTTGTATAATGAAAGGATATGGGGTTGGCACAATTGGTTGGTACAATTCAGTTGGTATACAATTTCTTCCTCTATCAATGTAATTAGCAACACTTTTTGGAATACAGTGGAAGTTTAAACTCCTGATTTTTCTCTCAAACTCATTTGAAACCTTTTGTAAAGTATTGTAGTGCTGAAGGCTTAATGTTGTTGGCTGAAGCAGTGTTTGAGATATAAGAGTTTTTCTGCTAAAAAACATTAGAAAATAAAAAGACATTTGTCATAATATCTCAGTTACTATGTGCTATCCAGCACTGTGATTCCCAGGTAATTGTTTTCAAATCTTGTTTATCAATATGATCTGCCACAGAGATGAAGGAAGAATGCAGGGGGCTGCTCACAGAGAGGGGTTCTTTTGTAGCCTTGTAATTCTGAGACGCCGGTCAAAGAAGTCAGTCACTTCAAAGAAGGTCCCCCCCTAGCCTCCCCCTTTTTAGCCATAAATCTTACTTCTAAGTATTTTGACTGTTTCAGTCTAGTGTTTAAGCCCACACAGTGGGCACTGGAAAATAATCCTTTAATACAGAAAGAAAAGTACCATTAGCTCATTTCCGGCAGGTATTCTGTGTTTCAGATGAGGTGTTTTGCCGTCGAAACAAATGCAGTTATTCACAGGCTCTGGCTGTGTGATTTACATCAAGGCCTATATTCAGTAAAGATAACAGATTTGCTTTCTTCATGCGTGTGCCCACAATATAATCCTCCTTTGACACAACTTGAAGGAATTTTTTCAGGATTTTGTAGCATTGATGTTTTAATGCATTAAGTGGTGGAGAGGCTTTTTTCCATGCAAGTTCAAAAGTTCATGTTATGATCTTGTGTGAAGTATCTACTTGTGTAACTAGATGTGCCTGCTTGTGGTTTGGGATTTACAGTGTGCATGCTTTTTTAACTTTATTTCTCTTCTTTCTCTCTCCCCCTCATCTCTCTTTTTGTCGCTCTATCACGCTTGGCTCTCATTGCTTACCTGCAACCACTTTTCCTCCATTGCATTATCTCTGTTCATTACCTAATATGTGAATGGGACTAACTGAGCCTCTCCAGGATTGTTCTAAACTTCAAGAAACTGAAGTTTTATTCTTACTGCAAGTCTGCAGGCGTGGGTCTTGCTTCACATGGTGCCAGTCTTGTTATTGGCACCAATGGGAGCAGGACTGGGTTTTGTTCCTGTAAGGAGAAGGCAGGTTGGCAGTTTAGGGTGGTCACCACATTGTTGACATGAGAGATGTTGGAAATTCAGTGCATCTTGTTGCTCTTTCCCCTCTCCCCCAGTTGTACATATTAAGTAAACAGTTTCTTTCCTGCTGGGCCAAGGAATCCACATATGTTGCAACCTCCTTATGTGAAACAAACACCTTTCTGATGTTTGCAAGAGTTGGAGGTAATGTGACACATTTTGGAAATCTGTAGTTATAACCCAGATTTTCCCAGTTTCTGTTTATTTGAAAGACTTTACAATCTTCCATATATAGTTAGATATATATTTTTAAAAAATGAAGAATAATGGGAGGTACACAAGCATTACCACTAGTCAGAAATTGTAAAAACTCACTTGTATAAGCCATTTTAAAACCAGAAGAAAGGCGGGAGCAGAAGTATCACACTTTAATTAAACACGTAAGACTATACTTTGCTGCAGTAGCACACCTTCCCAGCAGGATCTCAGCTGAGAGCAGCACTGTGTGAGTCCAGGTAGGACTTCCAGGCTCCATCTGACACCAGAGCTGTGTAATGAGCTGATCTTTCAGTCTCATAAGCAGTGTGACTATTTGCTTCCTAAGCTCCAAGTGCTCTCTTGTAACTGCTCCATTGCAAAATCCCAGTACAGAAGTGAAATTGCAGCCACCTCTTTAGGATAGGTATTTTTTCATTAAAGCAAAATAGATGATGTTTGCACTTTTGTGTCTTTCTTTTTAATAAAGTTTTTATTGCATTATTTAAACTTATACACCAACTGGCACCAGTGTGTGCTGGTGGATGTTTAACTAGTGAGAATGCTCTGGGGTATATAATTTTACCTCCATCTGATCCTTGGACTGTTGGAGCTATTGATTCTGCTCTTCATGTTATCCTGTGTTTAGAACTTCTTAGTTTTACTAATGTCTTTCTTTGTAACCTGAGAGAATAATGAAACATGCTGTAAGAAGCTTTTCTGTGGTTTTTACTAAGGGTATCATTCATTGTTTTTATAATGTCTTTGCATGCCCATCAATCATATTTAGCAGAAAATGTAACCTCCTAAAAATCACTGTAGCTCTATCAAGTCTGAAGGAGTTTAAAGCCTTTAGAAAGCATACTAACTAGAGGAAAACGAAATGGTACCAATACTATGTTGCTACTGATTGTAGCCAGCTGGGTAAAATAGGGACAAATGGTGTCAAATATTTTCAGACATTTTTAAGTCACTTGGTTATAATGGATTTGAAATAGTTGACCCTTACAATAATGGTTAGGGTTTTCTAATCTTTGATTGCTAGGAAGTGTTCAGTGAAAATTTAGGCTGCAGGACCTTGTGCCTTTTCTGAAGGGTGGCACTTAGAGACCAGCTGTTGTACCAGGTCTAAAAGAAAGATGTCTCAAAATACCAGAATGCTAATCTTGGTCTTGCTTCTCTTCTGAATGGGTTGTCCCATGCAGAAAACATAACACATAGAGATGTTGCCATATTAACTCCTCTTATAGATGTTCAATTACAGAATACTGTATTTTGGAGGGTGGACAAAGAAAAATTAGTGTGAATCAACTGGTTATTTCAGATAAAGCAATTTTGATTCCAACATAGCTTTGTAATACAGAAATAATGGGGATGTGTTCTGGGGAGTTCCTTTGCTTCCTGAGACCAGGAGCCTTCCCTGGGCTGTGATTTCACAAACTGCTCTCCAGACCTGACCAACTGCTGTCAGTTAAGGCAGAATTGCTCTTATTTTTCCTCTTCTGTGCTGTGTGGTTTTTGTTTTTTTTTTTTTCCCTCTGTTGGATGAGCTACTCACTCTGGGCTCTGCTGTGAGCTATCTAAACTCATTACCCAAGCTGAAAAGGGGTAGAACATAATCTCTTACTAAGTTAGGGAGGTGAAGTGGCTAAACAAGGAGGAGGTTCCAGCAGGTTTTCAGAGTTGGCACAAGACAAGTTGTAATGTGCTCTGGAATTAAGGGAGGGAGAAGAGATCAGGACCTCTCTCCATTCCTGGCAGAAGTGAGCTCTTAAATGAGATTGCCTCAGGTACAAAACTGCATCCTTGGACAGGTGCCATCCAGGCTCTTGGCTGTGTCTAATTTGAGGTCTTGCAATAACACAGCCAAGGTGTGAGAGGGTTGTAAATGGTTAACTGCTGTACCCTGCAGACCTAAACCCTACCATGACAAAGGTGGAGCTGCTGCAGCCACCTGGCATGGTCAGGCAGCATTTACTATTTGGAAGGGAAAAGTACTGGAGTCTGGCATTTGGATTTGGTAGGTTTTTTTTTTTTTTTAATTTTAACTTTAGAACATGAAGTTTTACAAGGGGAGTGGTTACTCTGCCTTCATTACTGATATGATGTGGATTAAAACTGATCACAATGGCCATGCAAGATGGCCATTATGCAAATGTTACTCCTAGCCTGAATGCTTAGACTATCTCAGAAAGAGCCCTCCATCAGTATTTGCCTTAGAAAGACCTGTTGAATTGCTGTGGGTACTCTGGAGTGATAAGTAAGGAAGTAATGGATAAGGTGCTAATTTGCACTTTGGGAAGTTCACATCTTGTCTGCAATGGAAACTTTGTTGGACACAGCCTAACTAGAATGTGTAGAAATGCTTGGTACCTGAGGACCTTGTCACAGAAGAGGACTTAGGTGCTGACTGACAGATTTGTACCCACAAAACTGCATAGTTCAAAAAAAGTGAACAAAAAAGGTGTGTTTACACTGAAAGTGTGTTACTTGCAGGAGAGACAAGGAGGGAATAACTAGTGGTGTGTGTACTAATCTCTATGTGCTTCAGAGTTATTGAGTATGTACTCTTGGGTACTGCCACAAAGGAGAGGAAAGGGCAGAATTCTATAACTGGTTTGAATTAAAGTTTTTATTTTGACTTTATTTAAACCCTTCTAGATGTTTTATTTGGAGTACTGAAACCAGAAACTGACTCAGGTTGGATACAGTGAAAACACACAGCAACTTAGATCAAAAAAGATCTCTTACAGCAGAAGTGGATCTGATGGAGAAGACAAGTTTTCCTGGAAAGGGAAAGCTGTGATTGGATTGGGAAAGTACAAATGCTAACCGAGATGGTTTTTTGATCTTTGACCACTGTGTATTGTTGTTCTGGTGACTCAAAACAATTGTAGTAACAGTAGCAGTTGTCTTCTGAGTTCAGTGTCCCAGAGAAGCCTTGGCATCTGTTTGTGCACACAGGTATGGGATCTCTAGATGCTTACAGACTCTAAAAGTTCTACCTAGAATATTAATTATGAAAATTAAATGAAATTGTAATTGGACTCCTATTCCAGAATGTAGAGGTGAGAGTTAATAGTTTTATTACTGCTTGGATTAGGGAAATATTTAAATTCCTGCCTGCAAGAATTTTTAAGGAGATTTAATTGCCAGAGGATGATGCCTGTGTCTCACCAGGGACTGTATAAATAAGTAGTTGAAGACCGTGGCCTTGCAGCAAAAGACTTCTCATTATGTAAAGGTTAAAACCCCCTTTTATCTGCCCAGAGATGAATTCGACTCCTGAAAGGCTTTATGGGACTTCCACCCATGACTGGGTGGGATACAGACACCTTGTTAGGCACAGAAATATTCCTTGCTGTGCTCTACCTGCATGAGACTCTCCCATGAGACCACTCAGGGGAGAGAAAGCTGTTTCACAGGGAGAGAGATCTCCTCTAGACACAGCTCAGCTAGATGGAGATGGATTGTGTCAGACCTCATCTCCCATGCAGTGTTGTTATTTTTACCCTTCCCTGAAAGCGCAGGCCAGCACAGCACACCCTTGCAGCTGCCCTGCCACGCTGCGGTCTCTGCCCAGCCCAGGGTTACATACTTCCCTTAGGTGTGCTGCTGCTCCTGCAGTGCCAGGAATGCTGGAGGGCTGCCAGGCACTGTTGGTAAATACAAGCTGCAGTTTGACATAATTGCTCTCTTCCTGGAGTTCCAGAAATTACGTACAAGAGCAAACGAAGTGAAGGAAAGCGTTCTGCTCTAAGTGCATTTCATATCAGATGTTTATTCTTTTTTTTATGCTCCTTTGAATGCAGTACGGTCTGTACCTGTTGTCTGTGATAGAGGAGGGAGTCACGTACTTGGAAATGTCCTGAGAGTTATATTGGCCTTAATTATTTATGAGCTTTTCTTCACTTCTGGCCTTCAGATAAATTTAAGAAAGTGAGAGGATGCCCAGTGACTGGAGCAGTGCCCTTCATCTCACAAAGCAGCTTCTGCCGTACGGCCTCTTCCTCATGAAACACCAAGCAGCTCAGCTTCCTTTGATCCCTTCAGTCTGTGTTTTAAAATTGCTAACACACAAAAATCTTGCCAGCCTCAGCTGACTTTGGGAGGACTAAGGAAATTCTTTTTTTTAAAATTTTTGCCTTCTTTTGGTTTTAGGTTTGGAAAGTGTGTAAAATATTACTTGATTTGCTTTTTATGTAGTAGTTGTGTTTGACCTGGTTTCCCTGTAATGTCTCATGAAAAACAACAACAAACCAAGAAAATTACTGGTTTGGAAAAGCACAAATTTTTATCTGCATGAGGCAACTTAAATTCATAGGGAGAGTTTCTATTCTATGCAGAAACTAACCAAGTTTTCTTAACAACCAGAAGCAATTCTATGCTGTGTATCACAGTGTGAATCTGACCTAGTTCTTCATGCAGGACTGGCCAGTGAAGAAGGGTAGTTGCTAAGAGGTAGCACTAATGGATCGGCCTTTTCCTCCCTAAACCATTATAGCTCTGTCATCTTGAAGATGTTTATTTGGTCCTAGTATTGTGCTTGCAAGATATTCTTGGCTGTATCAGTTATGCCTTTTTTTTTCCCCCCTGCCTTTTGGTACATGATCAGCAGTATTCTATGACTGAACAGTGGGGAAATGGTACTTCTTGAAACCCATTCTATGCAGAGAAGGAATTTCTGCAAGAATGATCAAGGACTCCTGTCCCCCCCTTGCAAGATGCAGTAGAGCTGTGGAGGAATCAAATGCTGTTGGAGAGATCCATACCTCTGTGTCTGCTGCTTTTGCACAGACAGTGTGCTGGTAAGGATTCCAGGTAAATAGAGATGGTTCTCTCACTCACATATAGAGAAAGAGACAGGTAAGAGTGCCTTGAGCTGAGATGTACGTGGTTTTCTTTAAGCTGTTTGCTAGTGAAGGCTCTTAGGAGAACTTCTGTTGTGCTTGGCATGAGATCGTGGATTAAAGGTTTAGTTTTATTCTGTGTCAAATTTGAAATTTGTTTTCATTCTTTATTCTGTTTTGTTCATTTTTGGTCTTCCTCATTCCACAGCAATTGACTTTATCCATATGGTTTTTTTCAAGTAAATACCATAAAAATTCTGATGCCAATGTCTGTGATAGCAAAGGAACTATCTTGTTGTTCTATTTTTTCTTGGTCTGATGAAGCAGGGGAATATCAAATTTTACCAAGAATCCACAAAGACATTGTATCTCTTTGTCTTCTTACTGATGAAACTGCATTTAGGATACTACCTTTTTTTTTTTCCAGTAGCTGTTTTCTGAGAAATGGTTGAAGGACTTTAAGGTTTTGTGTGTTTTGTAGCCCTACAGAGTATGTACTTTAAACATAAGGAATTTCCACTTAGCAGTATGTTTAAATTCCAAAGCTTATGCTCCAAGAACCTTGTTTAATTCAGCATACTTCTTAGAATGAGCTTAATTTGCAAAGAGCAATTGATACACAAAAAAGAAAAAGTACCTAAAGGAGCCCAGTGTAATTTCTCTTCAGAAAAATTAATTCTTAATATAAAATTTCAATTTAAAGGTGATGTGTCTCTCTTATAATAGAAATCCTTTCTTAACATTAGAACAAGTTCATGGTTATCTGATAAGGCTGTTTATAGGCTTGCATTAGTTTCACTGGTTTGGTTTTGTTTTCAGTGAAGTGTGAGTATGAGGAGGGGAGTGTTGTGAATGCCTGCACAGCTGGGTTGACTTTGTTAGGGACATTGCTTCTCCCAGGCAACTTTTAAATGGAGAAAGGAGATCCTTCATTTCAAAGACCAAAACATTTCTGTCTCTCAGTGGCATCTTTTTTTCAGTCATCTACAAAATAACCATGAGTAAAATGAATGCTCCTGATGCTTTGTAAGATGATGCAAACATTGAAGAACCTGGTTTACCTTTTGGTCCCTGCAAGTGATTGGTCTTTGAGATCTTGCTTAGTAACCTTAACAGAAAATCCAGTGCGAAGTTGGTCAGACATTGAGAAAATGTGTAAACAGAAAACTCAGATACCTGCATTGATTTGAGAATTAATAGCTTTTACAAGCTGGGTCAATCTGAGCTGTTTTTAAATGTCTCCAGCCTTGCCATCCCATATAATTCTTTAACTGGGAGCTGGTTTAAGTGTAACCTTTCATGTGAGAGAGATGTCATTGGGCATTCATTCATTTAAATGAAAAAGTAACCCAGTCCATATTACACAAAGTGCATCCATTAACCCATTTGTACACTTGGCACCTTGAGAAAATGGTGCTGGCTTGTTGCCCTCAGCAGAATTAAGGAAAAATTCCTGTTCCTTTACTGCTTTTGAAAAGCAGGGGAAATACTGGCGTTGTTTTCCTGAGTGTATGATACAACTTAGAGCAATTAATGTCCAATCCATGTTGACATTTCTGGTATACAGGAGCTGCTGGGTTCATTCCAGAAAAGCGTGTTTGCACACACACCTTCTGGGATGGCTTGTCCAGCTGTAGCTGTACCTGGACAGCAAGACTAAACACTTGGGGTTTTTTAACTAACATCCTTAGGCTACTGCTAACTGTACAATTACTGTACAGTTTCCTTGCTATGCAAGGAAATGTGTGCAAGTAAAGTCTCTTTTGAAATTGAATTGGCTAGCTAAAACTCTCCATGTGTCCAGCTTAATCTGTGAAGCCAGAGACTGAACAAAAATGCTGTTCTTGATAAGATGTGGTCCTCCACACCCTTCCCTCTCTGGAATTTCCTTTCATTCTTCCCACTTTTCATATTCAGGCAGTAGTTTCAGATGGGTTGGTCAGCAAGGTAGTTGGTGAGTAGTTGGCCAGGGGTTAAGGCAGCAGCCTGTCCTGCATGGTTTAGGAGGTCTGCAGCCATTCTCCTGAGCTGTGTTGGACAAGCCAGTGAATGTTTGTTTCAATTCCTTTTCTGTGAGTCTTGGGTAACACATCCCTGACTCATCAGATTGTTGTGAGGATGTATTTATATCTTTGATGGCTTCTGATATTAGAGCAATGCAAGGTATAACAGCTCTCTCATGCAATTATGTGAAAATAATGCTTTATGTCTGTACCCATGAAAGCTAAAAATGGGAGATTAAACCACAACAGCTAATTTGATAGGTTTGTTTGCATTTCAGTCAGGTAGCAGTGCTCCTTCTCAGTCTCTAGGCTTTTCTCTGGTGATGCTGGTAGACTACCAGGCTAGTCACACACCTAACCAGTGGCGTTCTGTTTGTGTGGGGCTTTTATGATTTGTTTTGTTTGTGTCGCTCTGACTCCCTAATAAATGCCACGTTATACTGGCTTTGGAAAATACACTTAGTGTAAAAATGTGATAGTTGTTTTACTGGTGTAATGATAACCACTGTAGTCAATCGGGCAGCTTTTAATAATCTCCATAGCAACTAAATTCAACAAAAAGTGAAAATAACTGATTCATGCAGTTGTGTGCCAAGGGATGTGTGTGGGCAATGTACTATCTGTTTGAAATGTCACACTCAGCTGATGCATTCAAGTGATGAATACTCTGGTGGCAGTGCCTTCCTTGCATCTCTTAGGAAGTAAGGAAATGGAGTTTAGTTTTTCATTTGTAGTACTATTGGTTAAGAGAAATGGACTCTTAAATGCCACCATTAGTGTTCCTCTACTTTTTGCTCCAGAATATTCAAACAAAACCAGGAAGACCTGGTAGCAACTTGCTTCATTCCTCTCACCACACGGAAAGTGGCATTTTAGAGCTGGTTATGTCAGTTCAAATACTTTGTTTTAGCTTAGCTTGAACCTGCTAACTGAAGTTCTTTGGTTTGTTTCGCTTTAAAGTAAGTTATTCTTGCAGGTGAGGATCATAGCTTCTCAAATGTCGTCACTTCTGTATCTCTAGTTCTTCTGTCTGCTTTGTGTTTTGGCTCAGCAGATGCATATATCGTGACAGATTTTAGGAGTACTAGTTAGAAGCAGTATCTAGAATATGTGTTCTCTTCGTCCCGTCGGTGTTGCCCTGGTCTCTGGCAGCCGCGTTCCTGCCGTCACCCATTCCACCTAGAAGGGTGAAAGGCACAATTGCTAAGGAGTTGGAAGCCGGCAAAATGCGAGGGGCTGCCTTAGAGGAGGCTCCTCTGAAATGGCTCGGATGCTTCTTGCTTTTCACATGCATGTTTTAGGTTTGATTTTTTCGGAGGTGCTGAGTGCCTGCATTTCCTGCGGACTGCAGCCAGCCTTTCTTCTTTCAAGATCGCACCTCTTTTCAATGCCTCTATTCCTTACTTAGCTTTTTAAACTAGTTTTCAAAGCTGGCCCGAGGGCATGAAAACTCGAAGATTATGTTATAGACCCCTGTGGTGGGGGTAATGGTGGGAGAGTTAGCACCTCTGGATGAGCGCCCTGGAGAGTTGCTGTTTGTACTGAGCCTCTCAAAGAGCGGCTTTGCAATTAAATCCGTGCTTTAAATTCAGCGCCAAATCAGCGTTTTGGAAGATTTGTTGTACAAGGTATTCATTTGGGGTGCGTAGTAAGTACCTGGCAATCCTGTGTGTGGAGGTGTTTACTTCACGCTTTTTAAATGCGACCCTTCAACTTTTCTCCTATCCCGCTGAACTTCAGCAACATCTTGCTCACGCTTGGGTGAAACTTCAGCCCGCTTACTCGTGCGTGTTTTGCAGGAATCCCGTGGAGCTGGCCCCAGGAATGGACAGCCGGCTGTGTTTCTGGAGCAGAGCAGAGCCAGCTGAAGGAGCCCAGGAGTGCTGATAGCTGCGGGAAGAGCCCGGGGCAGGGCTCGCTGCCGCCTGCCAGCCATGCCTTTCGGCCTCAAACTGCGGCGGACCCGGCGCTACAACGTGCTGAGCAAGAACTGCTTCGTGACCCGGATCCGGCTGCTGGACAGCAACGTGATCGAGTGCACGCTGTCCGTGGAGAGCACGGGGCAGGAGTGCCTGGAAGCTGTGGCGCAGAGGCTGGAATTGCGCGAGGTAAGGGCAGGACCACCTGTCACCGCCTAACTGGGCTCGTGTTTAGCTCAGCTCTGTGCCTTTGAGTCAGGTTGTTCTCAGGGTTGGCCAGATACCATCAGCAGCTGGAGCTCGGACAGACAGACTGCGTGAACAGCGGGGCAGGGCAGCGCTCGGGGCTTTGCATCCATCGGGCTCTGAGAGCTCTGTGTTTCCTTTCTTAGAAAGTCGTGCTACTTTTTGAGCTGGGATGCCAAAGGACGAGTTACAGTAACTTTTTTTCTGAATGTAACCCTGAGTTTGCAAGTGGGAAGGAGACTCCCGGCTTTTAAACATGGCCCTAAACACAAATATTCTTGTTACTGTAAATCCGAAGTGGCATCGGTAACCACTGACAGTTTGTTTCACCAGTAACAGCTGGTAAAAAAAGGGTTTTCCCTTCCATTTGTTTTGTTTAATATTTCACATCTGAAATCCTGAAAGGCTTCTTTTACATTCCCAATGCTTCTGGAAAAGTTGAAGAAACCAGTCCTTATCCAAGACTGAAATCCTTTATTTTCTGCTTCTTGCTGTAGATTTTAGTGTTTAAGTGTTGAATCCTTTATAGAAATGGCTCTGCAATGTGCATGGCACAAATGAACGGACTGACTTTTCTTACCTTCTGTGGGCTCCCTGTGTGTGTCCTACACGCTTCTAGACTTTTGTAAATCGTAAGTGGAAAACCATTCCCTGGAAGTTGCTCTGTTATCATCTGGCTGTCCTGGGTGATACTTTCTCTAAGCACAGCTGGGAAATTAAAAACCTTGCAGTGTCTTATGCAGTTGGCCCATGGTAGTGGGGGCAGCTGGAAGGTAGCATACAAATAGCTACAATATCTGAAAGCAAAACAAAAATTCTTTTTTTATTATTTTTTTTTAAATAATGATAAAGAATGAGAGAAGAATCTCACTCTATGTGTGTGTTTCCAGAATAGGCTGGAGAATGTGCAGGCAGGAACAGGGCAGAGGGAATATTGCATTGTGTTTTTCATACTTGGGTGGGTTTTTTTGGTTTTGTTTGGGTTTTTTTGTTTGTTTTTGTTTTGCTTTTTAATATGAATTTTAGTAGAATCATCTCCCCCACCTCCTTTACATAACTTATAGAGATGAAGATTTATCAATAAGTAATTTTTCCCTTTTTTCTTTCTGTTGGTGATGCCCTAGGGTGTCCTTAGAGAAGAACCTAACTTCTCTTTCCTTCCAATGCAGAAAACAGGGAAATGAATGAAGTGATTCTCCTCATGTTCCCTGTGAGTTTATCTAGTTGGTGCAGCAGAAGTCTGGGGCCTCCTGACTCTCTCTGGAGGTCCACCTGCATTTGCAAACAATAGCTCTGTCAGCAGGCTTGTGTTCTTTTCCATAAAGCATTTTGTGATTTCAGAACGTGTTTTGTTCCACTTTGGAACAAAGCCTGAAGCTCCAAAATTTTCCAGATAAATGAAATTAGACATTAGAGTAGCAAAGGAAGCTGCTTAGATCAGTGTTCAGTTCTATGGGGGTTTTCTATTGCTTTGGAGTTTTATAATTTTCAAAATTATTTCTGTCATGCAAAAAGAAATATGTCAGCACAAAAAGTTTGTGTTTCAAGATAAAAAAATATTTTAACAACATAGAAGAGAATGCTTTGATGTTGTTGGAACACATTCCCCTTCTTTCATCACCCTCCTTGGTTTTTTTTTCTAAACAAGGTTTTGGCAACGTTGAACTGGTTTTGTAGAGTTCAGATTTCAACAGTACAGCATTTTTTGACAGAAGTGGGTGTTTTGGGGTTTTTTTTAGGAGAGAATTACCTACCTCTTTCAACTCTGAGAGGGTCTCCGTGTATCCTCTTTTGCTCCTTGGATGAGAAGTAATTGGAGCTGGCAAGCTTGGAGGTGCCTGGTGCTGTTCTTTCCTTCAGACCCCAAATTCAATTCTTCTTCTGCCCCTGTAGTCTTCCTGCCACTGTTTGTAAGGATGATGAAGTAATTTGGTGACTGTCCCCTTTCCTCTCTAGGTTTACCACAGTTTTTGAACTCATTGTCCAGACATATTCTACAGAAGGGTCAAAAATACTTTCACAAAGCTCAAATTTCTACAAGACTTGTGCAACTGCATAGCTGAGTAGAGAAGCCTGTTAAGTATACTCAGGCAAAAATCCTTGCAAGCATTCATATCAGAGAGACTTTAAAAATTCCCTGAATGCAGCAAAAACTGCAGCTGGCACATGCCTTTTCTTAGAAATCCTGATTTGCAAACTGTGATGTTCAAGTAAGGATAAGCCAACCTTCATTAAATCTCATGCTAACAAAATTGTGCCAAAATCCTGTTTGTCTCCTTCGTGCAGTCTCAGGTAATACCTCAGTTTGGTCTTATGTTCAAATAAATCCCAGGTGTACCACAACTTTTGCCTTCAAGTTAGGCATGCATCCATGTCTCACTCAATCCAATTTCTTAGAAATAAACAAAAAACTGTCAAGCCCTTCCTGCTGAAAAGCAAAACTCTTTGGGATTATGCCTTGTTGTGAGGGACTGTCGATCACACCACACATGACTGAAAAACAGTATCTAATGGATTATGCATATTTCTATTTGATCTCTGGGGAATGCAACTCCCTGCCTGACTGACTCAGGGTTCAGGAATAGGTCAGTAGAAAGTGGAGCCGTGTAACTACTGTAAAATCTGGTTTTATCCCTTTCAACAAAGCTCTTGACAAAGCATCAGGTCTTCTACTTGAACAGTTACCAGTTCCAATAAAATGAGCTCTTATTCCAGCATTATGTAAAAGGTACAGATGAGAAGAGGGGAGGAAGGGAGAGGAAAGACAAGGTCAAAAACATAATTTTATAATCTTGTATGTATGTTCACAGGTTATAAAAAGCATTTTTTCCCCAACATAATGGCATTTTTCCATTCCACTTCCAGACTAAGTGAACCTACTGTGCTTGAAGTAGCAGAGTAATCTATACAAATCTGTTGGGAATCTTCATGTTTCCTTCCCCTTTTTGTTCTTTTAAATTCACTTTCAAAAATGCTAAAATGTTTAAAGGTGGTATGCTCTGATGTATTGTAAGTGGGGGAAAGGGCAAGAAGGCTCTTCCCAACCAAAATTATTCTTGTGAGCTAAATTGCACCATGATATATCCATCACTGTGATCTTGTAAGCCCCAAACCAAAGCAGGAGGTTGGTGAGCTGAGCACCACAGGCAGATGCTGCCCACTGTGCAGGGATGAGTTTTGCTGCTGTTCTGACCTTTACTTTGGTGCCCCAGAAGGTGCCCCTTCAGGGCACAACTGAAACCTGGAGTTTTGCAGCTGGGTTGCCTCGAAGTGTGGCTTGGTCTGACTCGTCTTGCCAGCAAAACTGAGATGGGGTTCAGGCAGTGCTTGGACAAAAGACCTTCTAGGAATAATTGGCTGCTGTAAATGGCACCTTCCCCTCTGTTCAGTGCCCTGGGATAGCAGGGTTTAATATTTTTTGCCTGGAGAAGCTGGAACTCCTTCTCTTTCTCAAGGATAAATATTTAGTTGGCCGCTTAACCAGATGCTTTAACAAACACTGATCAGGGCTTGGTTTGGTCATTTTCTGTCTGCTCCTGAGGTTGACAATTCTACTGTTTGGTCCAGTGTAAAGGCAGGAGTAGCTCTGGACTTGGGAGGATGACTAAGGCCAAGTCCAAAACAAATGTGTTGCCTTCTGAACTGGCAGCTATAATGTCACCTATTTTAAGACTTCCCAGTGCAGTTTTTGTCCACTCACCATACTTTGAGAATCACATTTTCGTTAGGGCACCCAGGTGCTCTGGTTCTTGTTTAGCAAGAGGGCCACAGCTCCTGGAGGAGTGTAAACTGATTTCCTTGTACACATACGAAGTAATGTGTGGTAGGTAAGACAAATTTTAAAACCTCGAGGGTAAGATGTGTTACTTTGGAGCCTGGCAGCTGTAGGTGTAGATATTGATTCCATGGAAATCTGAGTGAAGTATGTGGTCCTCTTTGTGCAGATGGACAAACAGACCAGCTTTTGGAATCAATCTAGTTTTTAATTAGGTGCTTATAGATAGCAGATCTCATTTTTGTATAACCTCAGCTATTTTTTGGGGTGCTTTGTGGACTGGAGAGCATGGCATGACTCACCTTTTGGAGAACCAAATGCCTTCTCATAGCATGCTGAACTTGATGGTCCAGCTGTTTCCAGTCCCATGTTCTTCCTTTCCTTTTTGGGGATTACTGATATTCCTAGGGGGCAGGGGCTCTTCAGGCTTGCACAGTAGTGGCTGCAGAAGTCTTCCTCTGTGGATTCTTTAACAACATATTACATTTTCAAGAAGTGAAGTTGCTGGCAACAGGGAATCACAGAATCACTAGGTTGGAAGAGACCTTCAAGATCATCGAATCCAATCAATAATGAGCTGATGTTCAAATAACTGTGTGGGACATCTCTCCAAAGTGCATGAATCTGTGACATGAGCTGTGCTCTGCAATCAGTTCTGTGCCCCAGCTGCAATAGCTTGATCCTTTCCAGGCTGCTTTCCAGGAAAATAGTTGTCTTTTAGTTGTGCAAAATGTGCAGTGTTTGCTCCACTGTACCTGCTGTAATCTAGAAGTTTCAACACTGTATTTCATTTACCTCTTGTTCCCTGGAATTGGTACTTCAGGAGCCTTTCTACTGTGGCAAATCTAAGCTTGTGCTGTCTCCCAGCCCCCTCTCAAAGGGGAGGGATTGTGCTCATTCCAGCTGTTTAATTGCAATACATTAATTCCTTGAATAACTCTTTTAGACTCCAGAGTCTGAATTTTCTTCATTGCTAGATGTTTTACTTCACACTTCAAATTTGGGTTCTAGGTGTTGTGAATGTTTACTTTTTCAAGTAATATGGAAGCTCTATTTTCACATCTCCATGCTGTTTCTTACTGAGGATGAGTTGCCCTGCAGTGATTTCCAAATGTGTTAAAGGGTTTCCCTTAAGAGGTGGTAAAATCACCGCTTTTTTCTGCCTTCATATTAATTCCTTTTCTCTGCTGCCTCCACTGTCCCTCCCACCTTCATTTTAACCTAACTACTACTATGATGAACTCATCAGAAAGAACTTTTTATCGACTGGTGACTACAAAGGGAGAGTAGAAATATGTCAGGGAGCATGTGTGAGGTTAGTTTTGTTTGAAGTTTATCCTGTGGGAGATGCTGACTTCTTGATTTATTTGTGCCTTTGATTGATTGACTGATTTATTGAAGATACCTTTAATTTCTAGGAGGAAATACTGCAGAAGAACAGGTTTACTTCACTGTACCAGACTGAGCAGTGCTTAAGCTGTTTGTCAGGCTTAATTGAGGAATCAAGTTGAATTAGTTATCACCTTAGTTAAATGCTAGTCTGGATGTTGTCCAAAGTTGAAAATATGTATGTAATGAGACCCTAAAGTAAGTACACCTGTGCTTCCATTCAGAGTTTTGCATGATTGTCTCTTGTATGCCCTCAGCTATAAAGTAGCTGGAGCAGTGTTTCCTCTGCTGGTTTGTTGCCATTTGTAAACATTTAAAATTTTTGGTGTTGTATTACTTGTCCTTGTGTTGAGTGCTAAGTCATGGTGTGTGCAATGGTTTTTATAGAAACATCCCTACCAGCATGAAACGGGCTGTTCATGGTGGATTTTGCAGAGTTTAACATCTGCAATTTGTCTGCTACAATGTTTTTCACTTTTTCTTCAGATCTGTAGTCACAGTACTTGATGTTTAAGGGCTTTTCAATAAAATCCTTCATGATGGATTGGCTATTCTGTCAGCTACTTTACTGCCACTTTATTTGCTACTTTATAGTTCTGAGCACTGTTCTGTGTTAATTCACCAGCAGCAGTCCCATGTGGCAGGAAACAGCTGAGGTTTCTAACCTGGTATTCCTGTAGAGCCTAGAGCAAACAACTTGTGATGTGCACATTCTAAGTGTACACTTGTCCATCATAAAACCTTGTAACTGTATGAAAAATAAGAAGAGTAAACAATTCTGTGTTGGGTAAATGGTTCTGGTATTGGTAGAGATATTTTGACATATGCATGTGGGTTTGCATTCTTTTTTTTCTAGTTGGAAGAGTCCTTGTCCTTTGTGTGCAGTGGGGCTGATCCAAAGTCTCATGAAACCTTTGCACTTTAATTCAGACTTAGTGCTTGCTGTCTGTTCACAAAGCACAGATGTCCCTTAAGAAACAAAAGACTCGGGCACTTTCTGTAAATCATTTATGTCACCTGTGCCACAATGTCAGGTAGAGCTCTTCAGTATGCATTTGGGAGAGATGGTAGGAGATAGTGCTCTGTCAAATATATTGCAATATTAATTTGTCATTGTCTTCAAAATGCCCTACAAAAAAGGGCGGTCAAAAAGAAACTTTACATATGGAAAAACGTACACAGTGCCACCTGTTCCTACTTGCATTTGTGACAAGGTGTGAGTGATGTAGCTGGCAAAGGTAAACTGACACTGGTGTGTTTCTTTGTCTAGACTCACTACTTCGGCCTGTCGTTTCTCAGCAAGAGCCAGCAAGACCGCTGGGTTGAACTGGAAAAGCCTCTGAAGAAGCAGCTGGACAAATTTGCCAATGAGCCTTTGCTTTTCTTTGGGGTAATGTTCTATGTGCCCAGCGTCTCCCGACTGCAGCAGGAGGTAACAAGGTATGTGCTTCCCTGTGTTCACAGTATTGTGATAGAGCTGGGGGAGGATGGGACTGTGGTAGAGCATCTGAGAGAAACAGTTGCTCAGTTTCTGGCATTCAGTATTTGCTCAGGTATCATCTGGTTGTTTCCTTTCCTGATGATTGCCAAATGGGAAAAAATGGGAGAAGTCACCACTTGATTATGTCTGCTTGGGAAGGGAAAAAAAAAAGCTGTCTCACTGAATGATTGTGCATGACCAGCTGCAGGGAAAAAATGGGAGTAATAGTTACATATTTTAAAATCTGACATAAATTTTAAAAAGACCCATGGTGACCATGGTTTTTCTTCTGTAACTCTACTGATTAAAAGGAAGCCACAGTCAAAGGAGATCTATATAAAGCCTACGTGTGCTTTGGTGAAAGTGAACTTTGGCATTTTTTTCCCCAGGTTTTGCTCATCCCACTCTTGATTTTTCCCTTATGCTTCACAAAAAGATTAAAACTGTTAAGAGGGCTTTAGTCCTTTAATTATGATCAGGGCGTACCTTTGCAAACAACTTCAGTGGAATTACTCCTTTATTCAGAGCCCTGTGCTGCAGTTGTAACAATACAACTGTTTTGAGGGGCTATTTTTGTAAACCACATCACTGTGTGGTTTTTGCACATCTGTGCTGTATTGAAATTTAGTAATACAAAAAAGAGAGTGAGGAGAAAAAAGCCCACCTCACCTAAAAAGGGGTGGAATTGTTTTCTTTCTAACCAAAATTATTTCATTTATCTAGTCTGAGCAAAGTTGTATCAGCACAACTAAAGGTAAAGCCTGGAGTAAGTGGGTGAAGACTTCAGGGTGGTAGAAGCCTTGCCTCTGAAAAAAACCCTGCTGTTACTGAAAACCTGGAATTCACCACATGGTCATAGTAGCTAGGAAAAGATATATAAATAGTGAAGAAAGAATGACCTTAATTCTAGAAGGCGTGCAAGATATGAAACAATTTTATATACTGCAGATTGTGTATTTTGAAGGATTTTTTTTGACACTGAACTGGAGAGTTGGCATCGGTAGGATGTGAAAAAGTTGTGTCTTGAAATGGCAGCTGTCAAGCCATCCCTTGACTACTGTGTGTGCTGAATTCTTGCCAAAGAGTGGGATAAAAGCATCATAAAACTTCAGTTTCTCTGAGAACAGACCAAACACTGATGCTTGTCAGAATGTGCTCCTGCTTTGTACACCCTGGGAGAGGGAAGCCTCAGTGCCTTCTCCTTCAGAATTATTTTAACATGCAGATGGAATGTCTGAAATGTTGTGTTGCTCAATTTGTCAGCCCAATCCTGGCCTAGTTGTGTGCAAGGAAGCGTTGTAGCTACTTGGATGCTATTATTTCTTCAAGCTGCAGCCTGCAGTGCTGATTGCTCATTCATAGCTCACCTGCAGAGGTATATTTGCTCATTCTGCCCAGGTTGGTAATAACAAAGCATTTCAGTGACAATTGAACTTCACAGCACTCTCAATTGGAGTGGCTGCTGAGTTGTTTTTCTTTCTGAAGTGATTGATAGCATAAGCTGCAGAGTCTTATAAGTGCCTTTTCTGTTTCTTTAAAGGTGTGTAGCAAAGCCAGCAGAGGATTTCAGATATAGAACAGCCTGTTAAGGTTTGCTTGTTTGTTTCATGGAGTGGAATTGCTGCACTGTAGATAGTGTGGTGACAGCAAACCTTCAACTGTGCAATAGATTCATATTTGAGGCAACATGAGGACCTGGAGGATTCTTCTGAAAAAACTGGCAGAGAAAGGCTTAGTTTAAAACCTGATTAGATGCACAGATGGATGTGGGCTTATAGGGGTTTTTTTTTTGGCTCTTGGCATATTAATTCAACATTTGTTTTTATTTTCATACTGCCTTCTTCTAGGATTAGACTTGATCATGATATGATTACATGTGATGTTGAGGTAGGCACTGGACTCACCCACTCAGTGCCTGTGTATTTGACTCATGTTTAGGTACAAATGACAAATCTGTCTGAAATGCAGAACTTGTGATGAGACACTTCATCCCCTTCTGTGAGGCTGCAGAACTACTGCAAACAAGCCCAACCCCAAAACACAGCCACCACCAAAGGCTGAAGATGCAGACGTGGTGACAGTGCTGCCAGCAGTGAGCCTGTCACCCTTGTAACCTTCTCCAAGTGGAAACATCTCCAGCCCTGAGCTTGCCTGGCTGTGTTTGGAGTTGGAGGTGAAACCCATCTCTCAGCAGCAAGCTTTTAGTTAATTGTAGACTCCAGGGTTTCCAGGGTTGATTAATATTCCTTGAAGATGATGAAGTCTTCTGAGAATGCTTCAGCAAACACTGACATAATGCACAAGTGTTCAGAAACTAGGGAGTTGGTTTCCTGAGCTGGTTTACTCTCCTCTGATCTGTAGGATTATAGACTTGATAGGTAGTTTTGAGAAATTTGTCGCCAAGTTGAGTATTCCTTCCTGTTTCCAGTGACTGCAACCTCCTGTGCCTCACATACTGTCATAGCAAAAAGGGAATATGATGCAAGTCTTTTAGGCTCTGTTGGTTGAGAGGGTGTTGGTCACTGGCTCTGAGGTAGTGTTCCTTAATAATTTCATTTGAAAGATCATCTGAAAGATCTCTTCAAAGCACTATGTGAACCTTTTTGTGTTTGGCTGTGGTTTGGTGGTTGGGACCAACAGGAAGAATCCTGATACCAACAGGACAGTAGTTATAAAGTTGTAGCTCCTTTACCTCTTATCATTACTGCTGGAAGTAGAAAATGCTAATTATGCCTCCAGGCCTCTGGATTTTAAGTGCCTGCAGGTGTTGGTAGTGGTCAGGAGCTCTTTGTGGTTTCTCTCTAACCTCCTGTATTGACAAGCCAAGTGTGGAGGCAGAAGTAAGGGTGAGTAACACTGCCCCAAGCACTGTGTCCCAGTGCTGGACAGACTGGATGTGGACACATGAGACATGCTGGGAGAGGAGTGGAATTGCATTGGATGAGAGGTCAGTGCTGTCCCTCACAGGGTGTCACACTGTGGCAAGGTCAGATGATTTACTCAAGTGAAATGCAAGCAGCATTTGCTGAGTGGTTGAGGTTGGAAGATGTCTCTGGAGATTGTCTGCTCAGAGCAAGGTCAACTAGAGGAGATTGCTCCAGGACCATTTCCCATTGGGTATGGAATATATTAATAGAAGGAAAGATTCCACACTTACTCTGGGAAATCTGTTCAGTCACCCTTGCAATAAAGAAGGGGGTTTATATTTAGAAGGCATACCATGTATTTCAGTTTGTGCCCAAGTGACCCATAATTTCAAGTTGTGGACTGATGCTGAGTGGGTGAATGGGTTACCTGGGCTGGCCATGCAACTGGTTATTTAGGACCTGTAGAGCTGCAGGCACCTGTCATATAAACACAAGTACTGCCATGTCTTCATGTGGGATGCTTGCAGTTAATTTGTAAGAGGTGCTTCTGATAAAATGAGAGCCTGTGGTAAAGAAAATGAAAAGACAAGACTGCCAGAGGAGTTTATTTAGCTGTTAAGCTCTTTGAAGCCAACCTCTGAGACCTGCAAGGAAAGATGAGGTGAAGAGTACTCTGGGGAGCACATTAATTGTTTTAGTAGGTCAGATCTGACTCTGTCTTGCAGTCCTTTCCTTCTTTGCTACAAAAGTGACTCTTGCTCAAAGATTAAAATATTAGTGGTGTAGAGTTTTTTTCTTCTTTGGATGAAGCTAATCACTGGGACAGGGTAAGATGCACCTGCAGGACATTGTCATTCTTGCTCAATTCGTGGTTTTGAATGCAAATGGTGGGGCTACTCAGGGTGGTCATGTTTCCTGACCTGGGATGGATACTTCCCAAGGATGTCCTAGGGCAAAATACAAAAAGCAGTTACCAGTTGTAGAGTACCTGTTTTTAATTTCTGGTAGTGGCCATGACATAAATATTATTGTCATGCCTTACTTTCAGTGAAATAGCACTGTACTCTTGGCATTAAGCCTTCTCCTAGGAAAGCTATTTCTTACCCTCTAGACCTCTTATTTCACTACCCTTTCTACTCAGTTTCTTTCCTCTTGAATTGAGGCTCCCATCTGTATATATTCCCTCATTTTAATCCTGTCTGTTCTAAGATCTCAGTGTCTCCAGCATCTCCCTGGCCACTGGTCATGACATTCTACTGGTCCCCAGTCCCACAGATGTTTTCCCTTTTTACAGATTAATTAAAACTCCATGATAATTCCTTAAGTTGTCAGTAGGAGTTTTCACCATGTTATTATTTCTATAATTTAAAAATTTCTAGAAGAATTTGTGATAAACATAATTTTAAAACCAAAACAAATAAACAACAACAACAAAAAACCTCCTCTTCAGACTCAATGGCAGTTATAGCAGGAGTAATTTGGGTGGGAGTATGGGGATTGGCACATTAGCAAAAAGCATTTTTCATGGAAGGCTACTTAGACAACCTCTTTTTAGTCATCCAGCTGTTCTCAGTGAGCAGCCATCGCAGATGGAGATGCTGCACATGCTTTTTGGCATATTTAAAGCACCTGGGATCTGCATACTGTCTGATATAAAGCAGTCTTTGTGATGCCCTGTAGAGTAGATATTTGCATAGATTAGACATATAAATCTGCCTTTTATTTTCTGCTAACTCCTCAGAGAGGAGGCATCCTTTCAAGCATTTATTTTTAAAAAAGTCTTTGTACAGTGTCTAAAGTAAACAAGCTTGCTTTCACTGTGCTCTTGTTCCAAAAACAGAGAACCCACACACTCTTGTGGCTTTCTGAAAATGTGGGTGCGATGCTGCTTTCTGCACAATTATCAGACAATCCAGGGCCTTTTTCTTTTCTCCCCTTCCCACAGTTCTAGGGGAAAACAGAAGTCACATTTTGCTCCCCACGGTTCTCTCCTTAGCGCGTGATAGTGCTGTGCCTCCTGTGAAGGAATAAAGGTGTGCTTTGGTCTGCTTTTCTTTTTTCTTTCCTGGAAGAAGTTTCAGTATCTTACCAGGTGCTCTGTACTCAGTAGTATCCAGTGGCTTTTGTGCTGTTGCAGACTGGGACATAATCCTGGGAAGTGAGAGCAGTTCCTAGGATGGGTGCCCCATGGAGCTGGGTCCCTGTGGTGCTCTGCATGGTGGGTCTGGCATGCACAGCTCTGTGGGGAGGGATGTGTTCCAGCACCTGCAGTGTGCTGCTTTGGGCTCCTGCCCTGAGTTCAGCTGTCAGCTCTGCATTTCCCCAGAAGAACGTGCTGTACAGCTTTCCTGTGAAAGGAAGCAGTGTTTGGAATGGGATGGCTGCACCTGCAAAGTGTGGGAATGAATGTTTTCGCAGGTGGAAAATTAGAGCCTGTGGCTCCCAGGCCTCTTTTCTGGAGGGTCTGTGAAAATTCAGCCTCTTTTACTTACCCTCTTTTAACTAAGTGAGTATTTATTTTCCCTGATATTTTGCTGCCATACCCTTTTCTGCACCATTTCTTGTAGCTGGCTTTTTGTTTGTCTTTTAAGGAAGTATTTCTTCTTCACTGTTCCCAGCCTTTCCCTTTCTTTGTTTTTCTACAAGTGTTAGACAAAGACCTTTTTAAGCAGAAGACTCCTAGAACTATATGAATTTTTAAATTGTGTGAGAATAAAGTAGAGGGGGAAAATTAGTGTTTGAGTGCTTCATATTTACAAAAAAAAATGTTTTTACAAATCTGTTTTAACAAATACTGGTTTTTTTTGCCTTCTCCTCAAAAAAGTCCTTGTTAGATGTCTTGCCTACTTGAGCTTATCTTTGCTTTTAGTCTGCTGTGCTTTTCTTTTTTTTTCTTAAAAGCTAAAGTTTCACATCCTCCCATGTAGCTAGCTTTTAATACAAGTCTAATCAGCTGCAGATTTATACCAGTCACTGCTGTCTTTTCTGCTAGTTACTGCTCCTTACAGTGTGCTTTTAATTCCTGTGTTAACGCTGGATATCACATATCCTCCTGTGCCAGCCTGGTTTTGTGGCAAGCTCAGTGAAGTGGAACTCTTTTGGCTGCTAAGGATGCAACATTTACATGTGACAAGTACATGAGGCTGCTTTGCTTTTCATGGTTGGTCACACCTGCAGCTTGGGCTGCAGAAGTCTCTGTGTGTACTTTTGAGCTCATGGTAGTTGGTTTGGCTTCATTGGCCAAAATAATTATTTTGAATATCACACTGTGCTAGAAAAAACAGCACAATGTGTACAATCAGATTTGTTCCAGACATCCTGGACTGTGCTTGCCTGAAGCAAGGACTGTGACCAGTTGTGTGGCTGTGCTTGTTACTACACCACAGATAGACCTACAGGATTTTTTTTTAATGGCAATGGTTCTCTAAAATGTACTGACACTAAACAAATTTTCTATGAAAATACAGAAAAATAGTATGCAGGATGGGAGGAGAAAAGAGATGCATGTTTTAGTTGAGTGGATTGGTAAATGAGAGAGAACTGAGTGATACATGGTGAATGGGAAGGTGGAGTGTTTAAAACAAAAGAAGTCCAGATTTTGGTGTCTTTCTCCTGGAGATTTAAGTCAGAATTTAACCCCTCAGTGCTTCTGGTGTATAACAGAGCAGAAAAAAGTTTAGTTTTCAGGCAACAGAAGTCTCACTGCCTTGTCTGAATTTGTGTCTTCCTAGGAGCCTTTGTCAGTCCGTGTTTACAGTGTACTTACCAACACATGTTTTAGGAGCATGCCTGCTGTCTTGGAAAGATCTTATCTGGAGGCAGGCTATGTAGTTTCCAGAAAAATGATTGCACTCATTGCCTGCTTTTCTGGGAAGTGTCATGGCTACGGTGCTCGTGCTGACCAGCTGCACTCACACCACACAGGAAAGCCCTGGCACACATCCCTCCCTCTTGGCACCAGGAACAGCTGTGTGGCTTGCCCAGCTGGAAAGATGATGCACCTCCACTAAGAAGCAAGTGTTCACTCCAACATAAATATGATACTCATGGTTAGAGGAGTCCTGTGTTTTTAACTATTTCCAGTTGAAAAGTTTGTCAGTTCCCTTTGTTTCTTAAATTGAGCTGGACCCTTGTGTAGCATAAACTAGTGCAGCTTCTTTCTTCTTCTAGAATATTTCCAGCTTTAACATTATATATATATATAATATATATAATATTTCTATTTTATAGAGAGCTTTGGATCAATGGACTGCAATGTTACATGATTAACATAAATTAAAACAGTTGCTGCTGCACATGGAAGCTGTGTCAAATGAGCAGGAAAGGACAGGGTGTTGTGTAAGAATGGCAGAACTTAGAAATGGAAGATAATTTAATCCCATGAATCCCATCAAAACTTTTGCTCTCAGCTAAATGATTTGGGGAGTCAAATTACTGGGTAAGTTTTTACAGAGGACTGGAGTGACACAATAGTGAAAGGGCATGGGGTGCCAAGTGCCCCATATGTGGTGGTACTGTTTCTTTCCTTTTTCACTAGAAGGACTAATAGAGGGTGCTGTAGGTATGTGTTGAGTATGGAAACACAGCAAAAGAAGAGTTGGGACAAATACTAATATAAGTGTTTTATTCATGGGAGTGTTTGTGGGAGATCAGGGTGGGATTCCCCAGAGGAAGCAGTAGGAACTCTGGAGCTGAAATGTTATTAATTGACATGAGGCAAATGAATTTTTGCTGGAACAGAATTCCCTTGGTTTTAGATGGCTGTTGACAGCCTGCATGACCATACAGGCCCTGCTTCAGTTCAGGGTCATCGTATTCGTTGTCTTATGACTGCACCCATCTCCCAAAGCTGGGAGAAAGGCAAGCTCTGGGCTTCACTGCTAAGTGGAGTCAGGCAGTCCTGAGTCCTCAGGGATCCCAGCTCTCTTTTGTTGGACAAGATTGTGGGTGGGTCATGAAGTCACTTAGAAATGTTGGCTTTTTTTTTTCTTTTCTTCCCCTTCCTTCTAGCTGCAGGAATTTGGGCTCATGTTGTCCAGGCAAGGGAGCAGCTCTGGAACTGCATGCAAGCTGGATGAGTCCTTAGAGCCCTGGGTGGCCACCCAGGCTTAGACAGCCTGGGATATTCGCATTTTGGTGCTCCTTTGATGGTATTATTGTTTTGTTTTAATTATTAGACTTTTTTAATATTAGTGGCTTATGCAGCATAAAACACACATATTAGGCTTGTACCTGCCTTGTTGTAAACACCCTAATACTTAATTAGCTTTCATGTTGTGTTTAGAGGACAGCAACAACAAATAATTTGCAGTATTTGCCTGGGTCTTGTGTTCATATTATTGCAGTGTATGTGTTGTTTTATTTTTCAGTAACATTTTTCGGTTGGTTCTTTTTGGATGTGTATTTCAGTGGATGTTTAAACTTTGACTTAAAAGTAAGAACTCCTTCAAGGCATACCTAAGATTCAACATTAATTCCCTGTTTATAAAATATTTGCTGAGGAGGGCAAACCCTTCTCCCAGCTGACTTTCTTCAGTGAATGGGGAGCTTGTTCTCTGTGTGTTGGTTTTTGAAAGCTGAGCTCTTTGTGCCAGATATTTTAAGAAACTGTTGACGCTTAGATCTAATCTGTTACATTATACTGTGCTTTTAGACCAGAAAGTGAATGTGTTTTCATGTGTGTGGTTGGGCAGTACGTATGTAGCAACTCTAAAAAATAGTGTTGCATAACTATAAATACAGTGCAGGATACTTTCAGCCTGCATTCTTTACTGTGTTTTGAAGGCAGTGGCTGTGATGGTTAGAAATGTTGCAACAGGAACATCTTGGCATTGGGCAGATTCACATTTATATCTGATCATAAGGAAATAATACTAATTTTATGCTCTGGGGTTTAGTCACATGTGTTAACATATTGCTTCCCTGATGGGAGCTATTTCTACATTCAATTTTAGTAGAACAGATACTTTTGGAGTAATGTAGCCTTTTTTATTGGACCTTTTTAAATGGAAGGGAAGATTACATTCGGAGGTTCTGTTCTTGGATAGCAATGATGCATCATTTACACAAGGTGAGGGAACTTCCTCTCTGCTCTAAGATAGTCCAGGTTGAATCCTTCCATGCAGTTATGGTAGTGGAGGCATTTGCGCTTGGGAAAAAGTACTTTGGATCTCCTTTCCTTGTCCACCTGGGCATGTGTGCTGTTGGAGACACTGGCTGAACCTCTATGTTGGATAAGCAATGTGGAATGGCTTTTACCATGGTTGACAGCTGTTAATGATTCAGATTTTTAAAAAGCAATTCTGCAACTGGGTGCAATGTAGCATTTTTATTGTCCATGCTTGTGATTTTTATTGTGTTAGGATTTTCCCTAAACCTTGAAGATCTTGGAGTGAGGTAAAGATATGAATTTCAGTCTGGGATTTTCTTTACATGTTCAGAACAAAACTCAGACTAGATTAGTAAAGGGCAAGTAAAGAAGGGCATGAAAGGTATGTTTCCAAATACTTTATAGCTCTCAAAAACCAGAAGGAAAAAGAATACTTAGCTTTACCAAACAAAGAAATATTCTTCACTAATAGTATGGCTTTGAGGGGGTTGATGTGTGACCTGTGAAACTTCAAAGATGACAGTACATTAATCATGCATCCATTTCAAAAGTGCATAAGGAACCAGATGGATAGAAAATGTGGATACGTGCAACAGGACAGAAGGGGATTCACTGAATCACAGAATCTCTCCAACTGGAAGGGGCCCATAACAATCACTGAGCCCAACTCCCTGCTCCTGGCAGGACTACCTGAAGCTTAAATGATTTAAAGCATCATTCAGATGCTCCTTGAACACCCTCAGGCTGGTGCTGTGTCACTGTCCTGGAGAGCCTGTTCTAGTGACTGTCCACCCTGTAGGTGAAGAATCTTTTCCTTGTGTCCAATCTGAACTTGCAATCACAGAATCATAGCATAGCTTGGGTTAGAAGTGACCTTGAGAGGTCCAACCTGCCTTCAATGAGTAGGAGCTAGGTGAGGGTGCCCAGAGCTTCATCCAACCTGATCTTAAATGTTTCCAGGGATGGGGCAGCCGTCACCTCTCTGGGCAACCTCTTCCAGGGCTTCACCACTCTCACTGTAAATAGTCTCCTCATTATGTCTAAGACTAATCGACCCTCATTTAGTTTAAAAACATTGCTCCTTGTCTTATCATAACAGGCCCTGCTCTGTCCCTGTTTTACAATGCCAGTGCACTTCCCCTAAGGCAGCTTCATCCCATTTCCTCGTGTCCTATTCCTGGTCACCAGAGGAAGTGAGTGTTTATGGTTAGGACACAACTGCAAACCACTGTGTTAAAAATGTGTCTTGATTACATAGACTGCCAGGATTGAACCTTAATTCCAGAAAGAAGAGCTGAGGGTCCATAAGACTGAACCTAGTGCTTGAGACATTTTATAATCCTTAAAGAGAAGGAAATACATCAAGCATTTTGAAACTTGCTTTGAAGGTCTAACCAGCTTTTGTTGCAGAAAAAAAAAATCATCTGCCTTCCTGCATGGAAACAAAAACAATTTGAGTGGCCTATATATTTATTTTGTGATATCTGACAGTTGAAATGGTGCTCAGGCTAGAAATCTGGGCTTCTGCTTTCATCAGTGAAGAGCTTGCTTTGTGTACAGAGCTGTGTTTGGATGAGTCACACTGGCTGTGTTTTGTTTCTCAGCCTCTGAGGAAGCTGTGCTCACCACTGCTTGGTGATAAGCACTTGTGTTCGTGGATCACTGTGATAACCTGGAGTTATCTTCTATTTAAATCCAGCTTTTCTTGCTTCTTGGCTTTCTCCTGTTAGGTTCCCAGTGCCACACAGACACATGGTTGCACATCTGTAGCTGTACTGCTAGCAGTACCCATTCTGTGTGTCTGTGTATTTATGGAAAATCTGCCAAAGGTATGATCTGAACATGAGGCTTTTTCATCTGTGTTAGTAACCAGTTACCTTAAATAGCGCTGAAATGTGATTTTAAATCTTGCTGTAATTGGCAGCAGAACCTCATGAAAACTGTGACCTAACTTACTTTTTAAAATGGAGAATTGTGTCCTGCTTAAGACACTGCAGTGTCTGAAGGATGAGTGTATGGATAGTAAGTGTATGAGTGTATGGACAGCTGCTTATGCAGCTGGAGGATGTGTCAAAAGTTGTATTTAACAACATGGCCTTGCTAGATCTACTTACACTTGTAAACTCTACAGGAAACCTTCACCTAGGTATTTACTCTGTGTCAGGCCTAAGACAGGATGCAGAGAAACAAAGAACAGACTTTGTTTCATAATAGTTTTATTTCTAAATAGAAATAATATTCTGTTGACTGGAAATTGATGTCTAATGTTTCCTGACCATTGGGAGCATGCTGCTGTCACCATGATGGACAGGGAGTTCCCATCCATAGATTGGGAGGTTTCTGTAAACTTAATGAGTAAGTCCCTGCTGCTGCAATGCTTCTCAATAGAATCAGTTATGATAGATTTTGCTGTCTGGAGGTTTTAGTGTATTGTCTCCTTAAACCAGACAGATGCAACTAAAAGCAAATAGAAGGATTTAGAAAAAACACTATGATAGCTTCAATGTTTTGGTTTAAAGGAGGAAGGATAAAATAGTGGAAAAAGGGAAAACACTTGTCATCCCTAACTGCTCGAGTCACAGAAGTGCCCATCAGTGTTTTTGCATCTCCTCAAATGAAGATGAAAAGGATAAATCCTCCTCTGGTTTAGGAATTGAGCTGCTCACTGCCTTTGTCATTTAGACTGTTGCAAACTGCTTGGCTGCCCCTTTTTTTCCCCTGCAGGTGTAGCAGCAGTGTGTGTCACTGCAGAGGGAGGTTTCCCACTCATTAAGGAGCACTGTACAGGGGATGGGTGTTCTGGGGCACCTCACACACCAGCATGTGCCTTGGACTTGTCTCCTAGGGTAGTTTAAGGCACTGGTTTGGACAGGTGACTGCATTACCTAGGCTGGGGCTGGTACTCTCCTGTTTGTCTTCCTTCCCATATGATGCAGCAACAGGGGCTGAGCAGTTTCTCCTCGGGGAAGTGCAGACTGTACTCCTTACACTCTTTGTGACACATGCCAGTCCTCTCTCAGTCATGTTGCTACTCCTGATAAAGCATTAAAGAGTGAAGGTTGCTCTAGACTTCCTGTGTAATCAGTGAGAAGAAATGGGCATTTCCACAGTGTGATTCAGGATTCCTCTGTTGTGCATCACTTTCTGCAGGTGATTCATTCTCTTTCCCACTGGGTGTTTTGAAAAGGGAACTGTGGATCACTGGTCTTCTATTTAGAGTTCCAGATAGATGTCTGAAATTTTTCTACAGCATTAGAAAGAGGGTCAAGCTACCAGCAGCAGCAGCATGTGAGCAAACAGATGTGTGGGTTTTGACTGGGACTCTTATCAACTTTTTAAATTTTGAGAATTCATTAGGCAGTAGAAATCTTGGTTATGGTAGCACTGCCAGTGTTCAGTTAAATGTATTCAATGTTGAAGTCTGTACTGCAAGCTGGAGCAAACTTTTTCCCTTCTCTTATAGCTGAGACACAGATCATGAAAACTTAGTTCTAAACTTACCTTTTTCAGTGATCAGAATACCTTTAATTTTTTTTGCCTTGCTGGCAGGGCATAGCACTAAAGGATCTGCAATTGGATTTCAGTACAACCCTGAAGTCTCCAAATGTGTTTAAAAGAAGCATTTGTGTGGAGGCCCTTCTGCAGCTGAGAATCTCAACAAGAATTTGGCAGAAACCTCAGTGTCGGAAGATGGCAGATTCCTGTGCAGTGAGATGTTTACTGGTTCACTGTTTTATCTTTGGCAGCTGCTTTTGCACTTGATATCTTCAGCTGTTTTTGAAGCTTTTACAAAGAATAATTATTCATTTCATGAAATGGCTCTATTTTACCCACCCAACAGGGCACTGATTCACATATTTCCCTGGCAGCATCCTGTGGTTATCAGAGCTGCGTTCACTTCTGCAGGGTTGCGTTCACTGGGATGTTACAGCTTCCTGGGCCGTGGTTTTGTTGCATGAGTTACTGAGGTGTGGGGTGACTGTTTTCAATTATTCCTTTGGAAACACTGGGGTCTCTGGGAGATGGAAGCAACCTGAGTTTTCCTGTTTTCCGCTGGCAGTGATGCTAATGTAGATGTTCCAACAATCTTTTCACAGGGCTATAAGGTGTTGTACTGATGACCTATAGATAGGCAGCAACTTCATTGTGTCGCATTTCAAGCAGTGTTTTCTTATTGCCAGGACAGATTACTGTAAAAGGCAACTGGATTTTAACTCCCCACCAGGTAAAATTCCACTAAATCAATGGAGCTTTCTCAGACATTGATTGGGTGAGGTTGGGATGCTACATAAGGTTTCACTGACAGGGTTTTGTAAATGAGCTCTATAAATTCATAAACAAGGTTTCACTGCAGGCTCACCAGAGCTTTTTTTTTTTTTGGTTTGTTTTGTTAAGTTCAGGCTAAGCACACATTCTTCTGTAAGTTTGAACGTGTTCACTCACTCTTTGAATAAAGTAACACCTGAATACACTTGCATGCTGCTCTGCACCCACAAAGCAATTATTTTGTGATGTTCTGGATGCTTACATATGCATGCCAGTTGTTCACTGGTATATGTGTTCACTCAGTTCAGCTCTTGCATCAGTGCACAGCAGAACATACTACATTTAGCCAGAAAAACATGGTGGGCTTGAGTAATTCAAGAGTTGAGAGCTGTATGGAAGGAGAATATTTAAAATATATATTGGAAAATGAAATGGGACTTATGGGGTATATACACTCTATTTTATTGTTACAACTGACACAATGTGGGAAAGGAGCAATGAGAACTCTTAATGTTTGTTTTGAGCCCAAAGAATAGTTATGCCTGTACTTAAGTGCCATTAAAAAAAAGAAAAAATTATCTATTTATTTTCACTATAGCATAGTATGAGCTTGAGTATACATTTGTTCTAGTTAACTCACCACATTTTTTTAGCATGATATTCTAACCTGCTTGGCCATTAACCTGGCTGGCTACCAGGAGAATTTTCAAACTGTTGACTCATATTGCTTCCATATGTAGCTTAAACCACCTTTTCCCACAGTAGATACAGCTTGAAGGTTAGCTGCCTTGTTTTTCAGGGCAAGGAGCAGCAAATTTTGAACTGAGTCAACACATATGAATAAAGGAAGTAAATAAAAGCTATTATTAACATTTTGGGGTCTAATATAATTTTTGCCAAAATCTAGTTCCAGTTCAGGAAAGACCAACAGGGTTTTTTGTGCTCCTCTTCCCCAGGAGGTTAAGCAGACTTTACCATACATAGTCACTGCTTATCTTTGCACTTTTGCACTTTTGCATCTTGTGTGGGTGAATCTTTACAGTTGCCATTTCAGTTTGGGGTTTTTTTTTATTTTTTTGTATTATTCCATCTGAAGATCTGTGAGCATGAGCTGCTCTGTGTGTGTGTGGGACCTGCTGTTGTGAGGATGTGACTAACCAGGTGGGCAGTGGCACCTGGGCAGGCTGCATGCCACGGCACCTTGGCGAGCATCTGTGTGTAGGTGGGGCTGCATGTGCTCGTGCTCTTAGCTGGAGCCCATGCTGTGTGTCAGGCACCAAGGGACCAAGGTGGTAACTGGGAGAATTGGTTTATTATCCAAAATCCTGCATCAGAGCAGTGGCTGCCTCTGGGACACACAGTTCAGGGTGAGGAGGAGCCTATATGGGAACGGGGAAGACTGTGTTCAGAGGAAGATGAAGGTGGAGGCAGCAGTTGTGGGAGATACTGTGGGTTTGCACTCAAAAAACCCCAATCTACAACTATTCAACTTTTCACAGCTATTGTTGTGAAAAGCAATATGTGGCATTGCTGTAATTGACCTACCAGACTCAGTTCTACCTTTTTTTTTCTTTTGGTGATCAAAAAAGAATGTGAAGCTAAAAATAAAAATTTCCTGAGCTGTAACCTTTGGATCTCTGTAGCTAAATGCAAGTGTTCTGCTCAGTGCAGGAGATATGAGCACATAGCTGAGCATGTTTTCAAGCCTAGGCTGAACAATACCACTTTTAGCATGTGTTTAAAACCCAAACCAAATGGATACATGGCTTTTTTCAAAGACATGGATAACAAACTCTTTGCTCCCAATGTTTTTAATTCTAGTGTTTCCATGTAATATTTATGCATGCATTGGGGTTTTTTTTCCAGTTAGAAATGCTAAAATGCAGATTTCTTTGCATTATATGATTCTGTTTTTCTTTACTTTTGTAATCCCACTCCAGCCTTTATAAAGATGCCTTCTATGGTGGTATCACCAGGGTTTGCTGGACTCCAATTGACTCCTCTTTGCAGAGACCAAATGTAGCCTTTTCTAAGTGAAAAGGTTCAGAAGACAAGAGAATATGGCTTCCCCTGTTTTTTTTTTAGTTTAAGAGGCATATTGAAGTTTTGTGCTGTATAATTCTTTAGGTATTTGGATTAACTCTGATAAAATTATAGGTGGTTGTAAGGGAGTTTATTGTGCTTATAAATTGTAGTGGGGCTCCCTGTAATTTGTTATAATTAATTCAATAGCTCAAGAGCAGAAAATCAAGATCAGGTTGTGGCATGCCTTCCTTTCTTGCAAAAGCATGCCATTACTGGCCTTTTTATTTAAAGTTTCACTTTGTGCTTGTGGCTTTATTTGAATTTGGAGTATGCAAAATACAAAATACACTCCTAAAAAAATGTACAAGTACAGAGGATGGACCCATTGTGGTTGGGGAGGATTCTGTTTAAACACAGAGAAATTGGTGGATAGAGTGGAGCTGCATCTGGTGGCTGAGCCTCTCATGGAAGGAGTGTGTGTTTTGGAAGGCTTGTGTCATGTCTGCGGGCTGCAACAGGGCCTGGGTGCGTGTCTGTGCTTGTGGCCCATCAGAAATGGCAGGAAAAGAAAACCACTGGCAGAGCACTTCTTTCCTATGCAGGCTCCCTCTTTTCTGCCAGTGAGAATGCTGAGTGTGACGCTGTTTTCTCCTGGCTCGTTGCTGAGGGTTTCACTGGCCATCCCTTGAACTCTGGGCAGCAAAGAGCCACAGCACTACGAGATCAGGCTGGAGTGGAAGCATATACTGCTTGTATGGGAGAGGTTATGCAGCCTGTGTTACTTTCCTAAACAGTCCATGCCCATTTATAATGCAAACAAACTTTTCTTTAAAAAAGTTCTCTATTTTTCTGCAGAAATTTGGCATTATTGACTAATTCATGCCAGAATGAAAACCTTACTGGACTTAAAACACTTTGCATTTTCCTCTGAAATCATGTGCCAGCTGTGTAAAGAACTGGAGGAGGTGGAGATCTGGGATTTTGGGGAATGCATGCAAATGAACAACCTTCCAGCAGTCAACTGCTGAAATGGGAGTGATGAACAACAACTAAGCAGTGTACAATTCTCATCATGCTGTCTTTAGCTGTGCAAAGGTTTTTCTGTTCTGGTATCTTTAGCCAGGAGCTGACTGTAGAGCTGGCCCTTAACCTTTGGAAGGCACTGGCCTTTGGTAGGAACCTCACTGTGACCATTGCAGCTCACCAAGCAAGCCAGGCACCCAGGCTCTGCATTTGTCCTTATCTCACAACCTGCACATCAAAATAAATTGAAAGTGAGCATCACTGTGAAGTTAGTCTGTTTCCCCTTTAACTATAATATTTTGGAGAGATTGAGTGATCTGGAGGTAGGTGATAGGAACTGTGTTTTGGTCTGTTCTCCTTTTTTATTCAGTCAAATGTGTGAATATGATGCTATCCCAGCATTGTTCTGTCTTATTAGGAAGGGGAGTGACACAAATCTTTCCATGTATTTATTTTTTTTTTAGTGTCAGTCATGTTTTCCATCCAGCTGCTAGAGGAAACCAGGATGTAGGCAGTTGGATGCTGCTTTTGAACAGAGTCATTTCTCAGTTACCTGAAGCTAGCCTTGACCTACCCTCTAAGGTTATTATGATCAAACAGCTCTTACCCTGGAAGATGTTATGACTGTGTTTTTGCACAGTTGGCATTGACAGTTTGAGCTTCTGAAGGAATTTCCTCCTGCATGTGTGACAAAGGCTCTTTCGTCTCCTTTGCTCTTTTTTTCTGGCAAATCTGCTGATCTTCCTGAAGGTCTGTGACAGGGTGTGGTAGACTCATTCTCAATAATACCCTTCCAAAAATATTACCCTTCTATTAGTGGAAACACTGTCATTGCTTTTTATATTCTAGCACAAATCCCAGATAAGTGGCTGTTGTCTATTACTCTGAAACAGCAGACTTTTGCTGGGAGAGAAGTTGATGGAATTCCAAAGGAGTGAACTAGAGATGTTCTGTTTATCAACACCATCTAAGTTTTTAAAGTGGCAAAGACGAGGCATTAGCTCTGTTACTGACAATGACATCATGGATCTATGTATCTCTCTCTTTTTTTTTTAAGTGCCTTAAGATTAAGATGTGCTGATTGAATCCTTGCCTCCAAAATGTGTTTCAGCATGCTCAGGCTCAGAAATCAAAACACCATCTTTGCCAATATACTGATGTTGCATTTGAGAAGACCAGTCTTGTCTGCCTGTCTGCCTTCTTTACCATATAAAACCCAGTGCAAGTCAGATTTGTTGCAGTATATTGAGTACCCTCATGAAATAAGCAGCATCCAGTGAGTAGTGGTCTGGACTGAGACTTGGGAACAAAACCTAGATCTCCCAAATCTGCCTTGAATTCCTACATGAGTATCTTCACCAACCTCAGATTTTCTATGAAATTAGGCTAATGATCATTCATACATTAAAGCATGTTTTTCTCAGAAAAACGACCAATAAGAATTAAGTAGTAATATGATTGTCTTAAATATACAATAAACAAATAGAAATAACTTTTCAGTCATTGTCAGTGAATTCCTTTGGCTGCCCTGAATAGCCAAGTCATTGGCTCTTCTGCCTCAAAGGCTGAGAAAATATGCCCTCAAAATAAAAAATGAGCTTCTACTTCAAAGGTAGCATATAAGTATCTATGGAATCCTGTTGCTAAATATTATAAAAGTTGAAATTGTGGCAGATTTTAAGGTGTCAGGTGAACAATAAACACATCAATATCAAAGCTGGTGCTTAAAATAATTTTAGAAAATGATAAAAGACCTCTGTTCTGGAGAAACTGCTTCCCCTGGGGGCATATTATTGCATAAGTGTACATTGCAGTGTCTCTCCTCAGAAATATATTACCATACTAAGATAATCTCAAATGAGCTGACTAGGACTGCTGCTGTGACTCAATGAGACTTTTATTGTGTTCCTAATTTTAGAAGATCATCTTGTACTCTAATTGCAATTATTTTTGAAGTTGGAAAAGAACTGAAGTTCTTGAGCTAAACCACAGGTGGACCAATCTATTTCTCCTTTGACTCTTAAAGGTTTCTTCTTTTGGAGGTATGAAATGGTAAAGCAATTCTCTTTTCCTCCAGAGGAGAAGTTAAGTTACATAGCTATGTAGTTATCCAACAGATAGGCTTGGTGCCAAAATGGTACCTAATGAGTTATAAAAAAGTTAGTCATGCCAGTAATTGCATCATTAGAAATTATTGTAAAGGAATTGTACCTCTTGGGTAACTAATGCATGTTTTGTAGTGCTTTGTTTATTTTCAGATACACTAAAGGTAAATATTTATTGATATCAAAACTGTGATGTATTTATACTGGCTTGAAATTTCCAAATAAAACAAACTGATTTTAAAAGAAAAAATAAAATAAAAAATAAAATAAAAGCTGCTGCGTTGGCGGTACGAACCTTCCCTGGTCTACAGAGAAGGAAAGCAGAGCCAGAGAAAAATAACATAAATCCAGACAGGTCACACTGCAGTATTCATTAACTCAATATTGTCACCTTTCTCTATAAAATGTAGATTTAGATTGTAAAATCCTGGCAAAAAGAATTTTTTGTTCTGTTCCTTTGCATTTCCTAGCAGAGTGTGTTGCTGTTTGATTACTAAGGCTAGTGGATCTGATAATCCTGAGTAATTATTAAGGTAAGGAAGTATTTGTCTTGTGGTTCTTTGTGGTAGTCACAAAGTAAGAAAATCCTGAAGATGCAGTGCAATTACTTTGCAAATCTAACCCATATTTTTACTTTTCTAAACGATCCTTTAATTTCTTTACAAAGACCTCACTACTTGTGTTGGTCAGGCCAGGTTCTGTGTGGCTTGTGACATCTGAAACACTGGTTGTTGAGGAGAATGCAAATTAATGAAATTGAGTTATTTTCTGCATGTATCAAATAGCAACAGGGATTTTACATCAGATAAACTGGTGATAGAAGGGTGCAATGAATTCAGTGACACTATACAAACACCCACGTTCTTTTTTGAAGTGACAGGAGAACAAATGTGAACCCTGGAACTGGGACAGGTCCATGCAGAATTTTTTGAGCAAATGGAGTTTCCCTACATTTATCTAGCTGTAGCAGAGTTTGAATCTGGGTGTTGCAATTAAATTTTAAAAAACAGTACCTTTATCTCCTGCTTACTAATACTGTTGGGTTTTGGTGGGCTTTTTTTCTTTTTATTGTATGGATTCCCAAAATACAGATGTTTACTCTGGAGTTGAGATGTTGTCTAAAATACATCCAGTTGCAGCTTCTTTACGCTATAAAAATTTGCTTTTTGATGCAATACATGCAAATATACTTCCAATGTTTTGTGTGTTGGCTAAATAGAGTTGTGGGAAATGATATCCTTATAATGATGGCTTTGTTCAGACTTGTTGTCCACTCCCATTCCCCTTGGAATTAGCTACAGGCTGGCAAACTGCAGTAGCCTTTATTATATTAAATACACAATGGCTCTGCAAGTAATGTTTAACCCAAAGTGAGCAATGAAGGTGAGAGATTTCAGCTCTAGCCTGACTCAGCTATGGTGGTGTCTTTGCTGCCCTGCACTCCTCTGGTATGCCAGAATGGCTTTGTGATTAAAGCTTTGTAAATCTTAATTTTGAATTTTTTTGTCATTTATTATTTGGGGGTGCAGATTTCAAACTTCTTTTTTGTTCATTTTCCATATGCTTTCCCAAGGAAACCACCTAATAGAAGGCTTATGAAATGCATGGTTTTTTCTGCTGTCCTGGAACAGCTTTCCTCAGTGAATCTATAGCTGAAGCATTTTTAAAATGTTTGATTTCCCTCAAATTATAGATCTACTTTTGCAATCCAAGTGAACAAAGAGCAGTCTCAGTTAGCATAGTGGTATAATAACAGCATTTAATCTAATTTCATGTGGAGGAGCCTCAAATCCCTGACAGAATGTGGGCCAATTGCTCCTCTCTGTTGGCTGGGCAGGGAGCCTGACCACAGTTTTGCAGCATGGCTGAGCCATGAATCTGTGGCTGGTGGAGTTATTAGAGCCTTCTAGTGGAGCTTCCTCCAGGGAATCCTCCTCCTGTGCCTTGACACTGGAATTAGCCACCCCAGTGCATGCCTGGGGACAGATGTCCCAGCTCCTGCTTTATTTGGACACCATGAAAAGTCTCCATGTCAGGAGACTCTTCAGGCGGATGCCACTTGTCACTGTCAGTCCAGGAGTAAAAGGGAAGCAGGTACCAACCACAGGTTTCTGCCTCAATCTTCTTCAGATTATCTTGGCAATTCCACTGAAGCAGGTGCCAGAGCCACAGCAGGTGATTGCATTTCAATGAGTTTGCCTGTGAGAAGGGACGACTTTCTCCATGAGATTTTTTTTCCTGACAGATACTCTAGTTAATGTCAGAGTGTTAATTATGTACATCCCTTAAACTCTTACTGCATGTCAATCTACAGTATATAATAAATCCTAAACTCACTAGATGATCTTTTCCAACCCAACCCATTCTATGATTCCATAATGTTGTAGAATATTCCTAATAACTTTTAAATGTGACCTTTTCCTGACTATCAAGAGAAACACGTGTAAATGGACATCTTTCTCAGATGGTGGGTGCTTTCTGCTGCCTGTGTGAGTGTGTAACAGTGTCTGTGCTCTTTATTTACCCTATAATTTCTAACATCTGTCTAGGGTCTTGCCTTTTTAAAAACAAATTTTGGCAGCTATAGGTCAAAGACAGTGTTGGGGGAAAATTGTGGCGACAACTCTTGAGAATTCTACATTGTCCAAGGTAGACACAAAGCAATGGTTCCTTCCTTGCTTACACCATATTCCCATGGCAAGTCAAATGGCAACTCAAACCCCACAGTAATGTTTCTTTTGAAAGCCTAGGTCTTAATATTTGATACTACAGTAAGTGCATTGGCATAGTATTTTTTTGGTGCTTACCTCATTAATTCTTCCTGTGATTTGTCTGTAGTTGTGTGGACACCGTGGCTGAAATCATGGCTCCACTACAGCTGGTGTCATTCTTGACTTCTGTACCGCTAGGCTGTCACTGTAAGATTTGACATTGGTTTGACTGTCATGCAACCTCTTAACACTGCATTTGTTTTAAAAATAGCTTTATTTTTATGTCAGATATGGGTTTTGCTCTCCTTGTTAGACTAGAATACATAACTTGTGTGTATATGTATGTATGTAGCGTGGACCCAAATAGCTGCTTTTGAGATTACAAGTCTTGAAGACCAAATTCATCAAACACTTGCTCACCTGCATTGTTGATAAAGCATGCATTATTTCAGAGTTAGAATTTAGTTAGTTAGTAACTTAGCATGCATGATTTTAGTTAGGGTATAGCAAAGGAGTGGAAAGAAGCTGATTTGTCTCTTGGACCGAGCAAGTGTGAAACCTGGGACTGAGGCAAAAGGCTCGGGCTGAGAAGCTGTATGCTTTTCAACCTGTCTCTCAATCAAATTTCAAAATCCCCTCAAGGTTTAATCTTCATTAGGCTGTGTGAAAGCCAAATCTGAGCATTTCAAATTAGATTATATTTTTCTTATACCTCAACACAAACAGTAACGTTTGCAAGCATGGTTAAGGCAGCACAGTTCCTGTTCTGTGGGTGATGTTGCAGTGCTTCTCCCTTCTGCTGGGACTGGGAAGGTGACTTGCACTCTAAAACAAAACCAGAACAGCTTCTTTGTCAAGAGATTCAGAGGTAAGGTCAGATGTGGTGTGCTGGTCGCAGCTGAGCACAACTAGGAGTTTGCTGCCCACGGACTTTGACTGCTCTTCAATGTCTGCCGTGCAGAGCTTGCAGTCTCTGAGACTGGTTGGTGTGCTTGTGTACCAATTCTTTCTATCCCAGCTGATCTCAAGCAATTGATTCTTAAATCCATGGCATTTAAAGTGGATGCCCTCCACTTTCAGTTTCAGGGGGTGAGCAGGCATGCAGCTGAAGGGTGCAGTAACCTCTCAACCTGTTTTGAGTTGCTGTGTCTGCTCACAGCCTGAAAAAGCCCATTTGGTGGGGTTTGAGGTTCTTAATTTGGATAACCCAGAGGTACCCAGGGGTTGGGAGCATGAGGCTGAGCGCACACATGGACTGTGCTAGAAGCTGTATTTGCTTGGTTTGTGTGTCTTAGTTATCCTTACTTATGAAAAATGCCAGTTAAAAAACCTTTTATATGGGCCATAGTTTAAGGTAAATCAGCAGACCAAAGAGTATAGCTAAACTTCTGTTTCTTCAATCAAAATGGTGACAATGAAGCAAAAACAATAGAAGCAATATGGAAAAGCCCCTTTTTGCATTGGAGATTGCATGATCTTCAGTCACCTCTATAAAATTTACAAAAGAGATAATTTTCACAGATGCCCCTCTTCTATGTGGTCTGGGCAATGCGAGCTAGAACTTTTAAATTTCCCTTTCATCCATCTGGAAGCACTGCACAGGTAGGGATCATATTGATTTGTTGTGATAGTGTGGAGCTTCTGAAGCCAGGTTCAGATCTCTGCTCAGCAGCCTGACCTCTTTGGGGTGACTTTTTCTTTCCACAATCTTGTTTTTTTTCCTGTAGGAAATGTCCAAGCATATAGATATTATAATTTGTGCTCATTTGTGGTCCTTTTTTTTTTTTTCAGATATCAGTATTACCTGCAGGTGAAAAAGGATGTTCTAGACGGGCGATTGATATCCTCATTCGAGCAGGGAATTCGACTGGCTGGTCTGGCAGTGCAAGGTAGGAAAATGTGACCCCATAGCCCTTGTCCAGCAGTGGCTCTTTTGGTTTGTCCTCTATCTTCACTGGGCACTGAGGCCTTGCATGACTCCTACTCACAGCAGCTGGGTTTCCAATTGATTCCAAAGTGCATGGGTGGACTGCCTCAGGGAGGGAATGAGGGACCACATCAGAGCACTCAGCTTTCCTATTTCTAAAATTCATGCAAGCAAATCTCAACAAAACTCCAGTTCTTCCAGCCCTGACCACGGAGTACTTTGCAGTAATGAATTTGCTTCACGTTTTCTGGTTTGAAATGCAAATTACATCAAAGAGCATGGCAGCAGCTTTAATTTTGCCTTTAATTAAAAACTCATTTCGCTGTATAGTGCTATATGAAGTATGAAAGAACACATGACCATAATTGTTATGTGAATTATAAGTTAATAATAAACTTCTTATAACATGATTTTTATTCTGAGACTCCTAAGGACATCAATAAAAGTAGGATCATATAATGTATACGTGCAGAGGAAGAAGCCCTGTATTTGGATAAAGTATGTTTCAGTCTATCCACAAGTGACTATGAGAACTTGAGGCAGAGTTTCAGCAATGATGTTCTCTGCATGCTCTCTGATGAGTGGAAAGGGTCAAGTATATACATACATAGCAAATATGAGAATCTGATTCTAGATAATTAAAGGCTCAATGGAGAGAAATGCTTATGTAAGCATAAGGTCTTTTTTTAGAGCAATTGAAATTGTGGGTTTGTATCTTATATCTTTGTTAAAAATTGAAGGGAAAATGTTTCTTGTCAAATCTTGAAATGCTTGTCTAATAAAGGGAAATATGAGAATAAGATTCCATAATGAATCTTCTAATTTAAGTAAATGAAGATTTTTCCAGTGTGTAAGTTAGGTCTGAATAGAAACTGAATATGTTTCTCTGTGTTTTTGGAGCTTTTTCCTAATTTTGAGAGTGAATCAATCCTACTATTCCTGACATTGTATTACTTCATTTGTCCTTTGCATGTGATGAAACCAAAAGTATTTGAAATACTTATTTATTTTAAACTTGCAGGCTCTGTTTCATGCCCATTTTGATTTCTTTCTGTTTATGTTAAAACATAACTCTGAGGTAGAAACAAAATGAAACTTCATTTTTGGCATCCTGCAATATGTGAAATTGTCTAGAAGCTTTGAAAGTATGTTTAGATAAAATGATTTATGGTGGGGATTTCCAGCTCCTATAATATGAGAATCTTGTAGATGGCGTTTGATCCTGTTCAATTAATATAAAATAAAAACCTCCTGGCAAGATACTCTTTTGATATAAGCTGTTGTATATTTAAGAGATAGATAAATATAGGCATTGTTTGGGGTTTTTAAATGTAGTTTAGCCTTTAGGAAGCATTTCCAAGACTCCACAGTCTCAAGGACATTTAGACAAGAATCCTCAGCCTGGCATTGAGTGAATGTGAGCAAGGAGATGAGTATCTTTTGGAGAGATGTAGCAGAAGCAGAAAAGTGAGTAGACAGGTGTGGGCCAGTCAGTTAAACCAGCACAGTGCCTGCACTGATAGTTTGGCTGCAGAAGGATAATCCTTCCTCCATGCTGGTTATCGACAATTTTTAATGAAATTTCTTGCTGGATTTTAACCTTAATAGGCTGTAAAATTAATCTTTTCTTCAACTATGTAGAATTGGAGCAGAGTGAGGTAGAATTTTCTTTATTTTTCCTGGTCATGGTTGGAAATGGTAGAGAAGCAAAAGTGTGCACATTTTTAAAGGGGCTGAGCAATCCCAGCATTTTTTAAATGGGAGTATGAATTCAAGAAGGCTACAGAAAAACAAGCTCTTGTACTTCTGATGGTTAAGCATTGCAAATGGTCATTATATTAGGGATCAAAAGAAAGAAATTACTTGTTGGCTGTTACTTGATCTCTGGTAATAACACTATTATTTTCAGACCTCCATGTAAAAAGCTAAAGTCCAAGCAAAAGTCTTTGTGCTGGGTTGTGGCTTCAGAGAGAACTCTCCCACTTGAAATTAAGCATCTGTGCAAAGGTTGAGTGTGGTCTTAACGTGTGTGGAAAGTGCCAAAATGAGTAATTGTGTTGTTTTTTTCCAGCGGATTTTGGAGACTATAATCAGTTTGAATCTCATGACTTCCTCAGAGAATATGTCTTGTTTCCTATGGTGAGTTCCTTATCCCTCTCTTTTGTGGTCTTTTGTGAGTAAGTTCTCCATGACTCAGAGATGGCTTTGTTGATAACAGTGAAAGCACCAGTGCTGGACTAGTGGAAGCAAAATTTGCTCCCCAAAACTCAATTGCAGCTGAATGACGCTATGCTGGGTTATGTCAACCCATTTTCAGTTCCTGTGAGCCGCCACTAGGAATAGGTGCTCACAAAAGAGACAGACATCTTGGAACCAAAAAAGAATTTGCAGCTGTTTTAAAAGGTGTATATTAGCAGTCCTGTGGTATTAGTAACATGGTAAATCAAGGGGATGTGAGGGCTGCTGCTGTAGTAAATGCTGTGTCCCAGGACAAACTATGCAGCCATTCCTGAAGAGTGTGTGGATTTACATCAGCTGACCATTGCACTGAAGTGAAGCCTGAATCAGGTCTTCTCTAAATGTTCTCCAGGGAACATTTGCTGTAAATTTGGTTTACATTTGGAAACTGGCAAGTAACTTGCTAGGGAAGGAGCTTGGATCACTAATGAGCTAAGGAAATTTGGTGACAAATGCCAAGCACTTGCAGTCTGTGACACTGAGATTCTCAGGGAAGATTAATTAGAGATGAAAAAAAACAAAACAAATGCTTGTTGAAGCTAAGGCTGACTTTGTCTTAGATGAACAAGTCTTTCAGCGTGAGTATTTAGTGTAAGCTTCATAAATATAAAAGATCATGGAATTCTTTCTAACTGGAAAAAATATTTGGAAGCAGGGTGGGGTTCCCATGCCCTGAGTGTAGCTGCCTGGAAGTTAAGGCATCTGGTTTCCCTCTGCAATTAGTGGAGCAGTAGAGGGAGAATGATTCATCTCACTGCGATTTGATGGCTTGAGAAGCATTTCATCCCTCTTACCCATGCCCTTTGTACAGGAACTGCAGTGGACAGGTCATCTTAAGTCCAAAAAGGTGACATCTGCGGGGTGTCTTTTGAGCCACTAGATAGCTCAGTATGATCTGAAAAAATCAAAAGAAAGAAGGGAATGTACAGAGATCTGAATATGCACTGTGAAGAATATACATGTAAAATGAGGCTTCAGTATTGACCTTTCACTAATAAACTTCTGTTATCTTCTCCATGGACCAGAATTTCTTTGGTTAGCCATCTTGTCCACTGATAAGTAATTAATGATCTTGTGTATATTTGATGACCTAAATGGAAAAGAAGATGGCTGAAAATGTATATATGGAGAAAAGTCTTGTTGTCAGGGCGTCACTTTGTAAATGAACTTCTGCAAAGCTCCTTCAATACAAAGTGAGTCATTGAGTGTTTTGGGTTGTAAAGGACCTTAAAGATCACCTAGTTTCAAGTCTCCTGCCATGAGGAGAGACACCTCCCACTAGACCAGGTTGCTCAATGCCCCATCCAACCTGGCCTTGAGCACTGCCAGGGATATACTGGTACTATTTTTCTATTCAGATAAACATTAGGGGAGGGTTTAGGTCTCTAGATGAGCTTTCAGGTGGTTAATTTCTCTGTGGTTCAGCAATTTACTCTTTGGGCCCATCTCTTAGAACCTGTGTTTCTGTGTCAGCTGCCTCTGTGGTGGTGTGGCCAGCTCTCTCCTGTTGTGCATGTTTACCATCACTTTGTGGTATTTTGCCTTTCATCCATGCAACTATTGCTAAATTTAAGAAGATCAGCAGAGTGCTTCCTACACCTTCAGAAGTCTATTCTTAAATAATCTATTTCTCTAGACAATGCTTTAACTATTTCTCTTTGCTCTTCTGGGGAGGATAGATAACCTAATAGTAAATATTTCACTGCAAGTTCAGTAACAGCAGCTAATAACTGCAGATACAAATGAGTCCCTAAGCAAGTTGGAGGATTTGAGTGAATTTGGGGCACAGAAAATGCCTCCACCAAGAACATTGCTATAAATTCATTAGTGAAGTGAGCTTGTGGATGAGGGAGGGGCAGCTGCCTTGGTGCTGTTTGATCTTGTGAGGCTACAATGTGTGTCAAATGGCATTTCTTCAGCAGTGAAAAGAACAAAGTTATGTACACAGTACACCCCACAGGTGTGTGGCTGTGCATAGGCATGCACCATGCCATTTTTCATTAGCACGCTACCACTTTCACATTTTTTTGTGGCAGAAGCAAATATCAGAGGGGAGGGTCCCATTGAGCAAGAAGCAGTGTATTTAAGTACATTGCATGAAGCCTTAAGGCTTTCTTAAATAAAAGTAAGAACTTTGAGGTTTTGCAAGAAAGTTTTTCAGCTTCCTTTTTTTGGCCTTGAATTTATGAGTAGACTTCCCTTATTAACTTACTCCCAATTATTTCAGAATTGTTTCTACCACACGTTATTAAATTTGGAGGGTGTAAAAATTTCTGCCCAGGAATGTGTTGCAAGCATAAAGTAGGTTTTAATGCATATTCAAAGAAATAGCAAAACTTTCAATCCCTTTAACATGAGGAAGGGAATAACTGTATGTTGCAGGAGAAAAAGTAGTCATGAATTCACTTTCCATGGTCTGTATATTATTTTGGACTGTTTTTAAAAGGTATATATTATTTTGTAGATTTCCAGTTTTTTTAAGGATTTGTTTAGTATTTATCCAGGAAAAATCCTTTATCTCTACTCTATATTCTGTTCTCTATTTTGGAATAATAAGGACCTCGCTCCTATTTTTAACAGTATCTCTTTACCCTCTCAAAAGAAGGTATAAAAAATTGGAGTTTTGTGTTCTCACATATTTTCAGCATCCCATGCTTTGAATTTTCAATGCGGTCAGTGATAGGTTCTCTCTCTGTAACTACAAGTCTTGAAACAACTGCTGTCATAATTTCTGTCTGCCATTTTGCCCTCTCTCTCTTTGACTGACTAGTTTTTGATGCTGCTTCATGTTCTTACAGGATTGGACTCAGGATGAAGCTGTCCTGGAGGAGCTGACTCAAAAGGTTGCTCAGGAACACCGAACTCACAGGTGAGCTTGACATGTTGCAGTTTGTGCTATTTTTTAAAAATCTTTTTATCATCATTCCAGTGCTTCCCTGCCTCCCCATGCATTCCTGGCAGTGTTTAACCAGCTTATCTTCATGTTACTATTATGCTTTGTGTCACTGGATTTTTAATTAGTCTATCACAGAAGATTATCTGCCTCTTGTAAACACAAAATGGCTGAGGAACTTAATCCCAAATAAATGAGCATTTACACCTTTAGGTTTAATGAGTATGTGCAACACTACTTGTGCTATGCAGTGGATTCCTTTCTCTTTCTGTTTTCATTTAAATCCTGATGGTGAAAGACCCTGTGTCTTCATTGGTGGCAATCCAAGGGCCTCTTCCAACAGGAGTGGGATACAAATGTTCTCAGTGTAATGGAAATGAAAAAAAAAAAAACCAGGAATTGGGTTTGAAGTCTCAAGGAGAAGACACAGTATAGTGTTACTAGTTAATGAGCTAGGAGTGTGTGCATTAGTGCTTCAGTAAAAAAAACCTTCTTTGTGAACAGGAATCTTTCATGTTGTCCAGGTGTTTCAGTGGTGGAAGTGTTCAAACCTCTAGAGTGCTGTTATGGGAAAAATGGCAGTGCCCACATGTCATATGCAATAGGAATATTTTGTGAAGGATGCTGCATTCCCCATTACATGAGAGACAGTGGTTGTAAAAGGACAAATACCAGTCTCTCAGTCTAAGGCCATTCTCAGTTTTGAGTTTCAATGCAAGCCTGGGCCTTTGATGCAACCAAAGGAATAGCTTCCAAGCCAGCCATGAACAGGCCTGGTTCTGTTCTCCCCCTGCCATGGCTGCTTGTGTGATCTTGGTTAACTCACAGACTTGAAAGGAAAGATTTCCCACCTGCTGTGCTCTATAGTGCTATTTCTGCAACACAAAGAGCAAACACTTCCCCTCGCTTCAGCAGGTAGATCATATTCCACCTCTCTTCTCCCAGGTATTTGTCTGGTTCCTATATTTCTATTTGTAAGCTGTGGTAAGTAGGAGCAAAGAGGAGAAAAATTAATAGTGGCCTTCTTTTAGAGCAACCTGCAATCTATTCTGACCTGCTTTTGAGAATTGAAATCTGTTTGAATTCCTGAGCTGTGACAGGAGCGTGTGTAGACACGTGTGTAAAAGTTTTCTGCTGGTTTGTTCTCTCTTATGAAAGAGAATCTGTTCAACTTTTGGATTTAGTGCCTGTGTTTTTGAACTGCCAACTTGAAAATGTAGGTCTTTCCTTTTAAGTCATTTCAAGTGGCATTGTATAATATTCAAGCAGATTAGCACCCCTATGGTTCAAGTTGTCCATCCAAAACTATCCACAACCTGTTGGTTTATTAAAGCCTGGAAAAGATTTGATGTGTGTGGAAGAAGCTGAGTAATGTGATCAGTTCTGTTTGTTCCTCCTGTCATTTGAACTGGGCTTTGTACTTTAGCTTAGTGACATTTAGTAAATTTTTCCCCCTTGCTGATAATGATCCTAATGTTCAAAATTAGCTTTGTGTTCTGCATTTCTAGGCAGCGTTTCCAAAGTGTCTTCTCAAGTGGTTTGTGAAACTCACATTTTTTTTTTTACTAGTATTTGTGTGTGTAATATTGAACTATTTGCTGCCTTTTGTTGATCTAATTGCAGTGGCATTACAGCAGCAGAGGCTGAGCTAATGTACATCAATGAAGTGGAACGTCTGGATGGGTTTGGACAGGAAACTTTCCCTGTGAAGGTATGTTAGTGTATATTATAAAGGAACCTCTGAATCAAACAGTGCAGAACTCTGCAGCAGCCTTTGGTCTGCATGCAAGTCATGTTTGTCCAAAAGAGACAGGACTTGTTTAACTGCTCCAGAGGGTGAAATGACTGCTGGTAGTTTCAATGGACATTGCAACATGAGGATTACTTAGGCCTATAGTGCTACTTCTCTTCCATGAAAATCCTCGTTTCAGAAGAGGTTGCTATGTTCTAGGGTGTGCTCTCTCGGGAACAAGAGATGGTCCTTGCTTTTCTTTCGTGTGCTGTATATGGGAGAGTGGCCAGGACAAATGAGTCTCAGCTCTGCTTATCCTTTAAACAGGATAAGAAAATGAGACCTTTTCTTGTCTTTCTAAATTGCTACTTACCAAGCATTAACTTCAGTTTTCTGTTGTTTCCTATACATGCACCCAGGTCCTCGAAGCATTTTTTTAAGGTGGAATTTCAGGGATTATTTTGCAGTAGCAGTCACTTTCCCTTCATTGGCAGTCCTGTTCTGTCATGGATTGTCTGGATGTCTGTCCTTGCGGAGCACATGCTACCATGATAAAGTTGTGCTGAGAAACTGAAAACTGCTGTTCTCAACATGACTCATTCCTTTTTGCTAACCTAAGTGGTGAACTGTGAGTGGTTTTCCTACTAGTTAACAATAACTTGGAATTTAAAAACACAGACACACAGTAAACAGAACAAGCTTGCTGCTGAAGTCAAAATTTATGCTTTGATGCCAATTTCAGAATTGGCCTGGAGGGGAGGAGCTGAATGGCAAAAAATTTTCAACCCATCAAAAAAATTTTTGGAATGTTTATTGCCAATGAATGAAATGAAAGCTTTCCCCAAATCCATTTGGAATAAGGCTGCACACTACTGCAAAAGATTTCTTAGACATTATTGCATGTGTCAGTAAGGCAAGTATGAATAGTGGACTGGTGCTCTGCAAAATGGCAGGAAGGTGTTAACCTTGCATCAAGGAGCAGCATGCTGACCATGGAGAAAAACAGAACTGCATTCAAAGGGGAAAATGAAAGGTTTATCCTCTTTTCCTGCTAAAAGATGTTATTAGAAATACGTGTCTTTCTTTCCATGTGGATATTTGTGTGTATACGCACACATAAGTATATATATGTACTTGTATGTGTACAAATACATGTGTTTCCCCCCACACATTCCCAGTTTTTTTGCCTTGTAAAACCCCTTCTGGCACAAGGCAGAAGAATGCATTGTCCTCTAACCAGACTAAACTGCTGACTCTCAGCTTGTGGATGAGTTGCCAGGCATGGTTTCTTTGCAAAAGGCCGAGCGCTCCGTAGCTAAACAGGCGCAGAGACTCCATCGTTGCCTTCTGAGGATGAAGCACAGCAAGGCCAGGAGAACAACTCTGATCTGATCTATTAAAATGCAGGGGCACCTAATGATTTCTACAGTGTGTGCAGGCATAGCACATTAACCTCTCTCATATGCTTTCTTCTAGCCATGCTTTCTAACCACACTGGTGGTGTTAGCGTGATTTCTATTTCCCACTTTAAAGTGTGAATCAATTACTGTATGTGCAACTGAGTGGGAACTGTTCTTGCTTGCTGGTAAATGTAGAAAAACCTCTTTGTCAACAGTATTAAGCTTTTGTAGCCAAAAAAAAAAAAGAGAAAAGGTTTTTTAAGAAAACTGATTGCAAAATGGATCAGGAGCATGTGGTTTTCAAACAGGAGTTTACAAGGACACATGGTAGGTGCAAAAACATAGGACTTCTTAGAGTCCACTATTTTTGCATTGTCTTTATGTGGTGTGTGCAGTGAATATTTAACCCAACAATTGAAAATCAATGGAGGATGTGTCTGCATAGAGATGGAAGTACTTTTTGGGGTGACATGCTATGAACTTCTACAAGGAGTACTTAAAGGAGAACGTGTGAAGGGTAGAGCTTTTGAGAGGGATTCCATCTCCAGGTGTGGTGTTCTGAAATCTCTGCATGTTTTAACAGATGTCTGGAGAAATACCATGGCTGTGAAAGACAACTATTGCTTTTGCTATTCCTACAGGTTCTAGGTAGCTGTAGTCACAAAGACAGGGGATGTGGGGTATTATTATACAATAAATGCCAATTTGTAGTCTGCATGGTGTTTGAAAGAGGAGAACTCTGAGCTCATTTAGCCTTCTTCTGTTCTCACTAATCAGCACAATGAATCCACTTAAGTGCTAGCTGCTCTGAAATAATGAAAATCAGAGTCCAGTCAAGCAGCAAAATACAGGTTAGTCCTGCATCCACACTGAAGGGCTTCTCTTTGCTACTTCGACATGCATTCCTATAAACATATTGACCAGTTTTTTTATTAAATTAAATTTATTATCCTTTCTCTGCAGGATAACCATGGAAATGACATACACCTTGGGATTTTCTTCATGGGCATCTTCATAAAAAACAGAATTGGAAGGACAACTGTGATTTATAGGTAAAAACGAGGGTCTTTTGTGTTTAAAGTGAGTTTTTTTCCAGAACTCTGTCTGGGATTTTTTTCTTATTTGCATATGTGACTGTAATAGTACCAGTCCTCTAACTAAGGAGTAGTAACCGTGTTGTTTTCAGGATTGGTCTGTTGGCCCAAAGAGATTAGACAAAGAGTAATTTCTGATGTTTCTGAATGGGTTGGATGGCAAGAAAGTTGTAGTAGCCTGTCATGTATCTTGTTCTAGTTTACAAGGCTTTGATCCCTTTCCGTCTCTTGTCTTTATGCCTTCTTCTTTGATGCTTCTGGAAGCAAATCTGTTAAACCTCACAGCTGGCAGCCTAAGAGCTCAACACTTCTGAAAATCTGGTTGCCACATTTAGGTGCCCCCACTAAAAAAATGTTGAACTTTCTCATTCTGTGATTTTGAAAAGTGTGGCTGTGTCACTCTGTTGGTTTTTATGCAGTTTGTTTTGGTTAATAAGAATGACTTATCCATTAACTTTTATTTGTAAGTTTGTTCTGCTTGAAAATGTTGCTAGAAATCTCTATGATTCCAGGGAGGATAGCTTCTCTCTTCTTTGCTATTCTTCTAGTGTGTATTTTTATTACTGTTGCTGTTTACTTGAAGTGGATTTTTACTAATCCCTGTGATTAGTGTAGGAATTTTGTGCAGCCTAAAAGTTGTGTTTTTTGTGATGCACTGATTTTCAGTCAGTAGCTAAGGCTTATATCAGACTTCATCTGGAATTTTGAGGGGAAGATTGCCTTAAAAGAGCTTTCATTAGTCAGGTTGAAAAATGGTAGTGCTCCCTTTTCCCCATAGCTGATGTTTTGCATATGTAACTTTGAGAAGGAATTAGATAATCCTTTAACTGGGCCAGGTGACAAAAGCAAGGAGTTTCTTTACAAGTATAAATGAGAGTTGGTGCTGGGATTTTTACTCTTTGGAAATATGCACTGCAAGCATCCTGCCATGACATGAAGAGGAATGCATGCTGCAAACAGAACAAACAAGTCCTTTCCATCCCCGTGGATGGCATGCAATGTACGCAAATGTCTGTCAGCTATTTGTAAGAAGATTATAACTCAGATCTTGGGCAACCTGACAATTACTTGGGGAAAAAAAAAAGATTGCAAACATAAAGCCAGAGTATTAACATGGTATGCATTGCCTACATAGCCATGTCGTCAACTTAACCTTCTTTAGCAAGAATTGGCACTGAATGAAAGGGGGAAACAGCATTTGGGGAGAAATGGCACTTGAAACAAAATAATTCTATTACATGTGGCTAAAATCAATCAGTTTCAAAATGCCACAGTTCAGTAAAATGGTTATCATTGTTGTGTTTTCAATGTGTCTTCTATTGTGAGTTGTCAAATTTGTGTTTTTAAAGAGAGCTTTTAACTCTCCTGGTTTGGATTAAGAGATTTTTTTCACTTTTAATCAGAACATTATTTCCTCATTTTCCTGACCAGGTTTCTTCACCAAAAAGTTACTGAAAACATTTCCCATAAAATGAGACTGATATTGACTAAGGGATTCTTACTGTGTTTGTGAAATGTTTGAATGTATGTGTTGGCAAACTCCAATGCATTTTTTTACTCTGCAGGTGGAATGACATTGGGAATATTGCTCATAACAAGTCTTCAATTGTTCTAGAGTTGATCAACAAAGAAGAGAATGTTCTCTTTCACACAGTAAGAAAAAGATCTGATCAGTGTCATCATGAAAGCTACTTATGTAAAAAGAAAACTTTAAAATTCCACTTTCCCAAAGAGGCTCACTTGCATAACATCAACCCCCTTACAGTTCATGTTGCACTTTATGCAGAAAGAGAAATTAACTTCATTTAGGTGCTAATTTCTGTATTTTATTCCAAGCGTGCTGAAATAACCTATCCTGGGAAGTCTACAAAAAGTGCTTTTTGAATGGCATAAATACAGCAGCATAAGTAGAAACTGGGCATGAACTACCTGTGTGGAACTCAGAGGGCCATGGTGCTGTTCTGTGCTGCTTAAAATCACTCCACATCTCCCTGAACCAAGGCCAGTATAGGAACTGGACAAAAGTTTGAGCCATTTTGTTGTTGTTCCCCCCTACTGTGCCTTAGCAGTGAAGTGGCAGTGTGTAAATGCACACCACTGGGTTTCAGTACTCCTATGCCTTGAATGCTCTTGAGACCACTAGATGTGTTCTTGGGAGCCAAATTCTGCACATGGTAGACCTTACCAAACATTCCTGCAACTGGATTTTTTAAGAAACTTTTGTCACTTCTTGGTAAGAATAACAGAATTAATGATTTTTTTCTCCTATTTTTTCTCATTTTTAAAGGATGATCTTGAAAATGCCAAATATATTTCACGTCTGTTTGCATCAAGACACAAGTTTTACAAACAGAACAAAATCTGCACAGAGTGAGTACTCTTGCTTCACAGTTGTTTTCTGACACCTTGCTTTAGAATTGGTCTGAGTTTTTGCATGTCTGGTTGTTTGGGTTTTGGGGTTTTTAGTTTGCTTTTTTTTTCCCGGTCACATATGCCAGTTATTCTTTTCCTCTTTCCCTTTTTTTTTTCTATTTTGTTTTAACCAACAGCAAGAACAGACAGTTGAGAATGAAATTTCATTCTGAACCTTGTGAGCTTTGTTGCTTCCCAAGCACCAAATCCTACAGGGAGTCTTGAATCAAAGACCTTGGTGTCTGCTGTTGATAGCCCAGAGTATTAGTCCAAACTGGAGTGGAAGGTGACAGAGGTTATCATGTCAAAATGTGAGCTGTAGCAGCAGATGCACTGCCCATCCAGCAGCTAAGGGTGCTGGAAAGTGCAGGTTGTCATCTTCTAGTTTGGGCAGGATAATTTATCTCCCTCTTATGCATGCTGAATGAGGGAGGACACCTGGGTGCGTTGATCTGCGTAGCTGTACTGCCACAACACAGCAGGGATTGTAAATCTAAACCTGAAGTCTCCTTCAGGCTCTGCTTTGAGCACTTAGAAACTAGCCTTGAGCTACTCCTCTCACACAGGTGGATTCCTTCTAACTGAAGGAGGAATTCATTAGGCTTTAGCTTTAATTCAAAAGTCTGTTTCTTAGCTGTCTCATTTACACCAGCACACATTTTCAGATTGAGATAAATTTTACTTTCCAAAGGTTAGAGTTTTGAGAAATTTTTGTGGTGTACTGGGCATGTAGAGCAGAGAACATTAAATTCTTGCAAAACTTACCATGAAGAAGTCTCATCTCTATCAACAGTGCTAGTTAGAGCTGGACATCCCATCTGTTCAACTGGGTAATGCCATCTGTTGGAAAATAAAGCCAAAATGATGAGGGGAAGATTGGAAGGTCTTTCATGTGTGCACACATTATATTAACATATGGTGAGTTAGAGCATAGGAGAGTCCAGTGAGGTGCACTGCTTTGAGTGATCTTTTCACTTACAGAAAAGAGATTTTTCAGTTCCTGGGAGGTGAGTGAGAGACCAGAAAAAACATTTCTTAGCAGCATATAATGGATTTCCAGTCCAATACTAAACTCAATTTTAATGGTTCCAGAGAGGTTGAATTTAAAGGGAGCTCCTGACTGTTCCACCTGTGACAGTCAAGACAGAAAACAAAACACCATAGTCTGTCACCTTGGGATGTTTCCCCTTTGAATCTGTGTTGGGGTCAACAGAGAGAATTTTCTGTTACCAGTCATAATCCAGACTGCAGAAACCATAGCTTTTGATCATACTTCTTCCTAAGCACTGAACCATGAGTATGTGGGTCCTATGAACTTGTTGTGTGTAGCAGTTTCATAGCCAATTTGCAAATATTTGGGCTAATAAAGGTAGGGAATGTCACAAAGTCAGAGAGTGAAATAGCAAGTTTCAATGTATTTTTGTCATGAGAGCTGCTCTCCTTACCACACTCTCATGTGATATAAGCTTGTGTGTTAGAGCTACAGATATTGATGCTGTTGTGTGTTTTCTAGCCAAATAATTTTCCTGCCCTCTGTGTTAAAATGATAGATGTTTGTTTTCCTGTGTGCCTTTCCTCTAATCGCACATAACATCATTCACCAGATCAGAAACTGTAAGAGGACAAATTCCACCTTTCCTCTCTTCACGTAAGCACTATATTTCTACCTCCTTCAACTTGTTTCTTTCCCTTACTCGTATTTTTTTCCCTCTTACACTCCTTGCTTCTTCCACTGCACCTGTCTACTCTAACACTGTATATGTGGCTCTGCTAGTATTGTCTAACCAATTGTTTTTTCCTTTTCTTCCTGATCTGTGTGCATTGCTTTGAAGTGATTGCTATCAATTTCATAAGATTGTCATTGTTTTAATGTTCACATTAAGTCACCTGAGATTGTACCTGTGTGCCATGTTCCATTTTTTTAGTTAAGAGACTTGTTTAATTAATTTTAAACCAAAATTTTTCTTTCTCGTGTTTCCAAGAACCAAATAGGATAATGAACAAAAGGCATGTATAGTTTGGAATGGGAGCATTTCCTGTATTTAAAGGAGAGCCTGAATTATTTTCATTTATTCATAAATCTGAAAATCTCAGTGATGAGCAATATGAACAGATCCTTCATGTCTTGTTTTTCCCAATCATTCTTGACTCAGAATTGAGATATTGTGATTTCTATAATTTCTCTTTTTCCTCCACAGACAATCAAATTCTCCTCCCCCTATCCGACGACGGCCGACCTGGAGTAGGTCATCTTTGGTACGTGCCACTGTGAGGTCTTTAAGAATATCTATACCATTTCTGATGGGATGAGGCATTGTGTAAGATGAACTACTTTCTAAATTTCAAAAAAGCCCATTAACTCATTTCTTGTTGGCAATATGATTGGAATGAGTTTCAAGGGTGTGACTGCCCAGATTGATTAACTGGATAATATCACTACTTAGTAGTAAAAATTACAGTCTTCAAGGCATTATATTTTTATTTGCCCTGCAGAAACTGAGCATCTTTTCTGCTTAATTTAGGTTATTTCAATATGTAGAGCAAATAATCCTCTAGAAAGAATTTGAAATGTCTTGTGCTCTATGCATCAAAACTAGTAGTTACATAAGGCTACATTTCACATTTCTTCAGGCTGTGTATTGCATTCTCTGTGGCATATTTACAGTAGTTTTGGTATCTATGAGTTAGGTCCCTGGAAATCACTATGAAAAACTGAAGGTGAAAAAGTGAACTGTGCTTTGCATTTTATGCTATGACCTGTGTTACATCACAAGAGGGAAAAGTGAGCTGCTTTCTAAATTACATATGAAAAATGGAAATCTGCTCTTTCAAAAGAAAAAACAAATCCTGCTGCCACTTTGTTTTAAACATAAGCATGCAACAAGCTTTAAATCCCCAAAGTCTCAGGAGGATCAAGAGGAAGAATGTGGGCTCATCAACTGAAAAGTGCACTGGGCTGCTGACTGCTCACGGTGAACTTTCAGCTGCCTTTTTCATAATTGTTCTGTTAACTTGTTGGAACAGTTCTCTTTGGGAGGAAAAAAAAAAGCCCTCCTGACTGTTGTCTGAACTGCACATACCTTCATACACCTACCTATTCATTTGTCTTGTGTAGCAATAAATCAGTAGGCAGAAATGGGAAGTGAAGTGGAATCTTTGGGGTGAGGCTCTGCCACTTCACTAGGGATCATGTTCTTTACTTTCAGATCAAGACCCTTTATATGGTTTTGGCATGGTTTCTGCTGTCTCTTTTTCCTGTCAGACCACCCAGCAATGTTGGTTTTCCAGAAAAACCCCCTCAGTGTAGGAGATCTTAATATAATAGTATGTTTAATTACCTGATTTAAAAAAAAATCCAAGCCATCATTACTTTGGATATTGTTGTTCCGCAGTCTACAGGGTTCTCTTTTTTCAAAGGCGGCAGATGGGCCTTAGAAATAAAAATTCCAAATTTCTTTCAGATACCTTTCATAATATCTATCACAAAGAAAACTGTCTGCTCCACATGTAGACATTCTTAGTAGAAGTCACTTCTCTTTCCTTGCACTTTTCCTCTGCCCTCCATTTGTTAGGCTTTCCAGCATCTCTGTTAGTTCCAACCTCAGCTCCCCTAATAAAATTGTCAACAGTAGTCTCTTTGACCCCAGGTTGTTCAGTGAGACTAGGGTTTTATACCTTTGGAAGGGATTCTTGTAGCAAAAATACTTCTTGTTTTCCAGCTCTGGCTTAACACAACTATTTTGTATGCAAGAATTCATACTGAACTCAGTATCTTTGATTCTCATTCCTTCCCACCATTTACATAGAAAATGTAAATCTTACCCCTTCCCCACCCCTCTTTGCTAGCAAACTTGCATGGTGCTCATTTGGTGCATGTGCACACAAAGGCAGATTATGTGGGGTTTTTTGCCTTGGGCATCCACAGTATTCCTTAATAGTTTGAACTAAGTGAATCAGCCTGGATGAAAAACCTTTATTCTGCTGCTAAGGAAGACACATTCATGAGACAGGAGTGTCTTCTATGTCTTTCTGCTTACTTCATATACTGAAATATGTTTTCATAAACTTTGCTCAGTGGCACCAGACAGGACATTGCAGTGCAGGTGGCAAAGTAGAATTGCAAAGCACATTGGTTTACCAAGGGACAAAGCTGGGGAATATGATGGCATCAGCTCTGATTTATTTTCTGTAAATGATCCTGCTGATTTAATGCTGAATTTCCCCCTCTGAGATTTGCATTTTAAAAATTCTTTCAGTGGAGATTATTGGAGTAAACTCAAATTCATTATCTAAGGAATTCAATGTTCATGTAATTTACAGAGTTCTTTTAAGTCCATATGTGGTTCTATTGCTTGTATAACAGTGTCCTAAGTCCTTGAATTTGTTCCATGTCTGCTTTTGTCCTGATTAGGTGTCTGTTTTGTTTGGGTTTAGTTCTTCAAGGGCAAGGGCTTTTAATAAAAATGTGAAGAATTTTAAAAGAGCTGAAATTGTTGTTTTCTGAAGTGGTTGAGCTTAAAGAAGTCTTAACTGGTCAGTTTTGGGCTCTGTAAAAAAATTTAGCAAGCAATTTACAAAAAGTTATTCTCTGTTCTATAAGGAATTGCCAACATGTGTTTTTGGCTGGGTAAGAAGGAGCAGTACTCAGTGGAAAGGGCACAGAACCATTTTTCCTGTTTCAGTTGCAAAAATTGTAGCAAATGAAGGTCTAATGCTTTTTTATTTCCTTGTGCTTTTATTTCAGCCAAGACAACATCCTTTTATACTGCCTCCTATGCATGTCCAGTGTGGAGAACACTACACTGAAACACATAATTCACAAGGTACTTAGAGCATGTGTTTTCCCTTTAATGTACTTCAATTTTATCTGTATGCAAAGATGCTCCTAAGCCTTATGTCTAGATTTATAATGCCATCATGGTCAAAAGGGAGCTGCTGCTGCAGGAGAACTAGCAGTTTTATGGTTAATGTTGCAGCAAGTCTTCTGTTTGAAGTCCAATTTCAGTTTTCAAATTTCCCTAAAATATCTGTGTATGATTATATGGGCCTTAAACTTGGTATTCCAGTTCAGTGAGCTGAAAAAATAATTTCTAAAGGGAGTATGATGGCTGTTCTCAAAGGCAGTGCCAGCTGGGGCCAGGGAGAGAAACCGAGTGAGGGAAAAGGAGACTGCAAAAAGCTTTTACTGTAGGAGAAATCATAATGTTCTGTCCATGAAACTGTATCTGTAGGCAACCTTTTCTGCAGATTTTTGCCACCATCTGCCTGAATTGTTAGCCTTACAGACACAAGGAGGGTTAACTTATTTTTACGCCCATGTTTGACAAATAAATTCTTGAAGAGGTTGTGCCAGGTTACTTTGATCAAGTCTGGGAATGGAGCCCAGCCCCTAAACAGCTTGAGTCTCACACCCTTAATCACCCCACCTTTTGGAATACACGTAGCCAGGTCTGTTTGGCTGTTCTTTGCAGTTCATCAGAGGTACAATTGAAGTGCTCTCACCAGCAGAGGAACTCCGTCATACCTGTTAGTGTTTTGGGTTGTGGGGTCTGACTATGTTTAAGGTAGAAATTGATAAGTTTTGAAAGGAGCCATTTAGCAGAGTTCCTTGCATACAGTAGACTTGACTTAGTGGCTACTACTGTTCTACTGTGAATGTGAGGCTGTGAAGGATATTCTCAATCTCAGAAGAATTGTAAAATTCCCTTAGTTTTACAACAGGCTATTCTACATTTTCAGAGAACTAGCTGATTTCAGAGTTTCGGAAACTATTACTCTTTTCTTACAAGATTTTCAACAAAGACAGTCTTGCAGTAGAGCTGTGATCCTAGATATGATCTTTACTGTCTTGATTTCCTCTCAGGTATGCTTTGCTGAAGTATTTAACATTCTGTATTGCATCTGTAGGGTGGTTTGTTGTTTGGGGTTTTTTTTTCTTTTTTTTTTTTTCTTCTCTTGAAGCTCTGATCACCCAAATGTGTCTTACTTCAGATCCTCAAAACTGTTGATTGGTCTAAAGTAGGATTTCCAATTTCACAATCCTCTGCTGCTCTGAATCTCAGACAGAAGAGACAAGAGAATTTTTCAGGTTAACCATACGCTTTCAGCACTGGAGTTTTAAGGTGTCAGCAGCAGTGAACCCTTCACGATGCCGAGGGAGGAGATGCCCCTTTATTCTTCCTTGCCACCTCAGGCAAAAACACTTCCTCTCTTTCCCCTTTCATGTTTCCCACAAGGATCTGAACTGTTACCATGTTTTGCTACGTGTTGGGAATGTTTACATTTGTAGCTTTGCTTTATTTCTATTTCAATGGCTCAAGGATGCTCCCAAGACCAAACATTCCAGATATGTGTGCCCTAAGCTGGCTGGTACAGACTGCATTTGAAGTTTTGTTAACAGTGAATGAGTCCTTGTGGATTAAAATTGTCAACATTTCTCTCTCTACTCTACACAGATAGCATTTTCCATGGAAATGAAGAAACTTTCTACTGTAGGTCTCAGACCAGTTTGGATAGGTGTCCAATGGACTTCAGCTACTTGAATGGTAATGGACCCAATGGGAGTGTATGCAGTGCCCACAGCATGAACTCCCTCAATCGCTCACAGAACTTCATCCAGGCATCTCCAATGTCCTCAAATCTGAGCATCCCGGGAAGTGACATCATGAGAGCAGACTACATCCCCAGCCACAGGCACAGTGCAATCATCGTCCCGTCTTACAGGCCAACCCCAGATTACGAAACTGTCATGAGGCAAATGAAGAGAGGGGTGATCCAGATGGATAGCCAAAGTCAGTCTTTGAGGAACCTCAATATTGGAAACACACATGCCTACAACCAGCCAGAAGACCTCGTTTACAGCCAGCCCGAGATCCGAGAGAGGCACCCTTACACCGTCACCTACGGGCCCCAGGGGGGCGGCTATAACAAGCCCGTGGCACCGTCTGACCAAATGAACCCCAGCAATGCCGCTCAGAGCAAGGCAGCAGCCAGCGCCATATCGCACACGGTCAGCACCCCAGAGCTGGCCAACATGCAGCTGCAGAGCGGCCAGAGCTACAACACCACCCACATGCTGAAGAACTACCTGTTCAGGCCCCCGCCTCCCTACCCGCGCCCGCGCCCGGCCACCAGCACGCCCGACCTGGCCAGCCACCGGCACAAGTACGTCAGCGGCAGCAGCCCGGACCTGGTGACCCGCAAGGTGCAGCTCTCGGTGAAAACCTTCCAGGAGGACAGCTCGCCCGTGGTGCGCCAGTCGCTGCAGGAGGTCAGCGAGCCCCTCATGGCCGTGAAGCACCACGCGGCCGTCAACAAGCGCCACAGCCTGGAGGTCATCAGCAACATGGTGCGCGGCATAGAAGCCATGGCCTTAAAAACGCTGAACGCGCCTCTGCCGCGCAGGAACACGCTGCGGGAGCAGGTGCCGCCCGAGGAGGCTGCTCAGATGGGCCACGAAGTTCAGCAAGTCCCTCACTACCACCACAAAAAGACGTTTTCTGATGCCACGATGCTGATACACAGCAGTGAAAGCGAAGAGGAAGAGGAAACGCAAGAATCCGTGTCCCGGATAGCAGCCCTCCATGAGAACATGGAGTACAGTGCTCAGCTGCAAGCTGCCTTGGCTAGGATACCAAATAAACCTCCTCCGGAGTACCCTGGGCCTCGAAAAAGTGTCAGCAACGGAGCGCTGAGGCAGGACCACGTCAGCATTTCCGTGGCTGTAGCCAGGGCCAAGGCCATGAGGCCGGGGCCTTCCAAAGCCATCAGTGTCTCTCGGACTGATCAAGTGGCCATCAATGGGTCGTCACTGGGGCCCTCCATCTCGGAGCCCGACCTCACCAGCGTGAAGGAGCGGGTCAAGAAAGAACCGGTCAAGGAAAGGCCTGTGTCTGAAATGTTCTCTATCGAGGACAGCATTATAGAAAGAGAGATCATGATGAGGGTAAGTGCCTTCCTCGGCTGCGGTGGCTTCTTGGAAATTAGCAATCACACAGGTCAGCTTCCATACCAGGAAACTGTTGGGTCAGTAAACTGCAGGGAACATGTGGCTGGGAAGTGGTGGGTTTGCTTAAAGTTGGGAAATGTGATATTAAGTGCCACATACAATTTGGTTTTGTGGGCCATTCAGGGGCTGATCCCATGCACTGCTTGGGCTTGTCTGTTGTCTCAGCTGTGGCTCTTTGGCTGCTGGCCAGACCTGTGTCTGATCCAGCTGAGGATACCACCACCCTGGCAGCAGTGCTGGCTGGAGGTGGGTGGCAGGGCGGGCAGCTCGGGATGGGGAGGCTGATGGCAAAGCCCCCCTTGATGCCTGCTTTCCTTTAGGATTTGAGGGCAGGGCAAGTCTGGAATGTGTTTGCCAAGATGGATGGGAGGCACTGGTGTTTTATTCCTCCTTTGCAAGGGTGTCGGGTGAAGTATCATGTAACATAATGGCAATTCAGGATTTTTTTTCAAATGATTCCCTTCCTCCCACTTTATGTGACATAGTTATCTGAATAAAACCTTGGTAGCCCTAGAATGCGAATTGTCGGTTTTGCCAGTAACTGAGGAACTGGATATCTAAATAGAGAAGCAGCAGATGTAGAAGCTGTGTGGTTGAGCATCTGGGTTGTTTGTTTTGTTAAATATGCACTCAAGTATGAGAAGTAGGATTCTGTTAAAGTTGCAGTGAATTTAAAATGAGCAGTATTTAAAGGCATTGACAGAAATATGAGGGGTGCTTATCACTTAGTGACCTGCCTATGTACCTGGTGTAGTGCTGTGAGCAGTGCAACTGCAGCCACAGAAAGACAAGTGTGCACTGCAGCTCTTGTTTTTAGCACTGAGATCAGAAAAAAAGACAATTCCTGAAACAAATTAGTAAAGCATCTAAATAATCCAAAGCAGAAAAGAGTTTGTGGTGTACTAGATCAGTAACTTGCTAGATTTAAATATTGCTATATATTCAAAGAAATCTTCTGAACTTGTCATTGTTGTTCTTGTCCGTTGGGCATCCTCGTGCTGATGTAACTGTTAGCAGTACAACTTGAGCTACTAAATTGCAACATGGAGACTAAGTTTAGTCCTTGACAACTCCTAAACTTCAAATGTAAAACAGGCACTTGACTATAAATCGTGATTTTTCATTAATGAGTAGACGTTGGCTTAACAACAAGCATGCATATGCTCTTTTGATCTTCTGAGGAAAGAAAAGTTAGTGAAAAGCAGGAGCCTACAGGATTTTAGGATGGAAATGAAGGTGAGAAGCAATCTTAGATGTTTGAATATTCTTCCTCTGCAATAGCCATTCAGATAATTTGGTCAAAAGGTCCTTTATTTGTTCTGAAAGTAAAGGGGTAGACTTAGCATTAAGCTTTGAAGATAGTTTCAGCTAGGTCAGGAATCTTGACATGTGTGGGCCTTCCTTTTGTCACAGGAATCAGGTGTTATATTAATGGTAATTTGGTGATCTTAATCTGTTAAGCAGACTTTCTTTGCTTTCACCTTTGAAGTAGTAAAAAATAATAAAATTCCCAAAGAAAGGAAAAATACTTGCATTTTCCTGCTTTCTCAAAGTATAAAAAGAAGCCAGAGTGAGTTTGGATGTTTGCTTTTTCGCTTAGTGCTCTGGAGGAACCCAGTGGTGAGGAAAAAGCTCACAAGCTTTTGAAAAATCAAGGCATATACATATGTCTGAGGGCATTTGGGTTCAGTTGTGTGTTTCTAGGAGCTGAGCTTGGCCCATCTGGTGACCACAGCTTCCATATGTGTGCTGAGAACCAGGCACCCCTTCTGCTTATCCCTCCTTCCAAACCCAGCAGAAAGAGCTGTTAAGGAAATGGAATAAAATGTTCCTAATTTGGATACTTCTGGAGATGCTCTGTCTTTTTTGATGCTTCAACTCCCAGTAGCATAAGGAGGGGGCAGCAGGATGAATTTGAAATTCATGCTCTGGTTCTCCATGCCGTACCATAATATGATTCATGAATATGATAAATAATATCCCTCCCTGGCTGCTATTGCTTTCAGTGTCTGGGACATGTGAGCTCAGTTTTTAGTGCAGAATATATTATGGGTGCTGTTTGAATCACCATAAAGGCTGAGTGCATCAGAAGACTTCTCATTTTAAGCATTACCATCACAGAAGAGAAACAATGGCCTGTGTTTTAGTGTTTGTTGCTGAAGATTGAAATTACTGCTTTTCAAAAGATGCCCCAGGTATCTTGGCTTTGGTAGCGAGACTTTAACGTAACAGGGTGATGCTTTGTGTGTCCTGCATTCAGAATAATGTCTGCAGGAAAATGCTTGAGATTGTATTTGTGTGTCTTTTGATGGCATGTAAACTGTATTACATGCTGCGATTGCTTCTTTGAAATTAAAATTCTGTGCTCATGTAGGAGCAGGCCTTTGAGGAATAACAGGAAGAATAGAGGTTGTATTTGAATTTACGATGCTAATGGTGATCATCTGCATTCCTTGGCCAGAGAGTTGCAGATTTTGGAGATTAAAAAAACATTCCAGCATTTTACTGGCATTATAAATAATCACACAGAGATGAAAACGTGCCTTTTCTTGCCAAAAGAATCTAGAAAAGCAGAAGATGGCAGGCCTGGAGGCCCAGAAGAGGCCCTTGATGTTGGCAGCACTGAACGGACTCTCAGTTGCTAGGGTTCCAGTGCCGGAGGACAACCAGGATGAAGTCACCAAGGTGCCAATGGATGAGAGGGTAAGATGGAGCCTCACGAAATGTTGCTTGTTCCCTTTGTCCCCAGTAGCATGGAGTATCTAAACTACTAAAATATGATTTAAGATGTTAAAAAAAATTTCTCTTAAAAGAGCCATTTCAGAGCCATTAATGCAAAAACTCTGTGGCTAACACTGGTATGCCTTTGAATGCGGGCAAAGCATCAAATATCTTGGACATTTACTGAAGTCCATGAAAATGGAGGCTGTTCTGTTTCACCTGATTGTACAGTGTCATACAAAATCAATCTGTAAATCTAACACTTTGCACATTTTTCATTTGATTGGGTGAAGTTCTGCAGTGCTCACCCACAGATACTGTCTTTCATGTTCTGATACAGATAGAGTTTGGTTAATTTCTCTAGTGGGATTAAATTTTTTAAAAAACAAGTTGTTTGCCTCCTGATTTTTGGGTGTGTGTGTATATGGAATTTCAGATATTAAAAACAGTTTCTGCTGTTAAGATTTGGGAAGCAAATTTGCAAAGAATCTTTGTGGTTTTCTGGATAGAAATTTGCAGCCTTGTGTTATCTGGTACCCAAGAATTAGCACTTCACCTCCACCTTGTCTGTATGTGGAGTTATGTTAAACCACAGACATTGCATCCTTGTGAGTTAAGCAGTATTTTGAAAACGTGGACCACATCACACTCCTTGCAGTACAATCTTCCTAGGAAAAAAAAAAATTAAAATATCTATTATGTTGAAATCTTATATTCATTCTGAAATTCCAACTGAACCAAGATTATTTAGCACAGGTTTGCTTTCTATGCTATCAGTCTTAAAAATGTGGAGGTGGAATGTAAAATTATAAAATTTGCCAGGGGTTTCACTTGGTAGAAAGAAGTGTCCTCAGATAACTGCAGAGGAGCGAGTGAAAGAACACGATGGCTGTGTACTGGAATTCAAAGGATGGATGGATGGTAAATGTTCTTTCCAGAAGCATTAATGTGTTGGTGCTCCTTTCTGTTAAATCCCAGTGTAAAATCTTGAGGAGGAAGCTGGAGGAGGGGATGGTGTTTACAGAATACGAGCAGATTCCAAAGAAAAAGGCAGATGGGATCTTCACCACTGCTGCCCTGCCTGAAAACACGGAGCGCAACCGCATCAGGGAGGTCGTTCCCTACGAGGAGAACCGAGTGGAGCTGGTGCCGACCAAAGAAAACAATACAGGCTACATCAATGCTTCACACATCAAGGTAAAAGCTTGTTTGAGTTCTGCTTGGCAAATAAAGGTGTGCTAAAGCTTTGTTTGCATTTCTGGCTGCACAGCAGCAGCTTCTGTACCTCTGGAGCTTCTGAGAAGTTTAGGATGCATCATTACACCTTTGTGCGTCACTGCGGGCATCTCTAAAGTCCCCTATCAGCTGACACACAAGTTGATTTAACTGCTGGAGGCTGGGAAGTCATTTCAGAGAGGTATCCTGCCCTTTTGGTGCCCATCTCTGCCAGCTTGTTGTGGAATGACTCTACTGGTTAGTGTAGAAAGAGGTGCCTTGTTTGTCAAACCTCATGAGATGGCATTAGAGCAGCTCCCATACCTGCAGTGTGATAAAGAAATTTTTTGAAGTATGCACTGACTTACCAATAAGATCCCTGCATTTTTGGAAACTGCATTGAGCTTCCATATTTCAAACTGTGTTTTTAACAAGAAATTTCAGATTTCGTGTTAATTCAAAATAGAAATAATTAAAGATACCACCTGACTGTATTTACAAGCATGGTCAGTTTTAACAGTGAACTATGTTCCAGTGACTGCAGATGCTTGTTGTTCTTAAAGCTTCCAGCAGTATTTGCAAAGTCCTCTGTTGGCTTTTACTGTACCCTGAGAGAAGTAACAGAAATCCTCTGCATCAGATGACAGAGTCTGTGTGAAGAGAGGGTTGTCTGCGTTTTCTCATTGTCAAAATCCAAATTAAAAAGAAATCATTCAAAAATAATGAATAAAACATTCTGTTAAATTAATATTTTCCTTGAGTAAAAACCTTTTAAAAGTTTAAAGAGACTTGCTGGCCTTGGCTGTGATTTACAGTGTTAAATCCTGGCAATTCAGAACAATTTCTGAACCAGGGTCCTGGCAGTTTTCTGCATAGTCTTGTGGGAAGCAGATACCGAGTTTTTGCATAATCAGACATTGCTATGATGATGAATTTCTGAGCCCCAAATTGTCTACCTACTAAGTAGGTGGACAAAAACAAAAAATACCCCTAAATGATGCTATTTTCCCCGGCCAGTTTTGAGCCCACATTTTATGTTGTGTGTCAGTGTTGGACACAGACACATCTCATGTCCATGGAGCACCCAGGAGCAGGCAGCAGTGTTTTGGTGCCTGACAGAGGGCCTTGGCAGGGCTTCCCTCCTGCACTCGGAGCAGCGCTTGCAGAAGCCAAGCAGATGTGCTTTTACTTAGAAGGTGAAATTGCATCTGTGAAATTTACCTCAGCAGCACAGTGTGTGTCTGTGTTTTCGGCCCAGTATTTAATTTTTAATTTCCTGCAGTTAGGGCATTAGAATGCAGCAAATATTCCAGGCATCCCATTCCCTTCAGACTATTTATGGGCCTTTCATATCATGTGCCAGGAAGCTTGGACCAGAAGTCAGTAGACAAAGAAAACTCCTCTATCATCCTGATAAGATCCATGCCTAGAGGATTCCAGCTCCCACTGCTTGGTCTGCAGGTCCCACAGTTTTACAATACTTCTCTGCTTATTTACCATGGATCATTGCTGTTAAGATACAAAGATCATCATCTATAGCAAAGAGAAAAATTGTAATTGCATTTATGGATTAAGCACAAAAGTTCTTCAGAGCACTTCATCTATCTGTATGTGTCAGGTCAGTATTGACTCAAAAAACTCAGTAACACAGTACCACTGCAGACCATCAGTCCAAGTACAGGATGCTGCTTAGGGCTGTGCAGTTTGCTCTAATTCTCATCTAGTACAAGAACTTAAGAAGTCTACCAGCATTGATCTTGAAGTTTTAAACCATCATTCAAAAAAGAAAATGCTGCATAGTGTGAAATAAAGAAAAGGAGCTGATGTACGGGGTCGAACAGCTTTCAGTGAAGTGAGAAACTTGTTATCATACACAAACTATGTTATTTACAGGTGTAAAACTCCAAGCATCTCAGCTTAATAAACAGTTGTTTGACTAACAAATAAAATGCTTTTATTCCTGAAAGTGTGTTCAAAGACTTGTACCTCAAACCCAGTATGTGGTTGAACCTGTCAGAGTTATTGATCGTTCCTCGTAGCGTTGTCTGCCAGTATGTTGATATTTATGGGTGTGTCAGCATTTTTGTTGTAAATCTTCTTCTCTGGGATTTATAACTTTGAGAGGAGTGGCTCTGGGCTAATAAACAGAATTAGGAGGCCTTAGCCTGAGCAGGAAAAATATTTCAACTTTCCAAAATAACCAGTTCTTCTGGTAAGAATATTTCTGAGATGATATGTAGAAGTTGCAAAAGCACTTTGGTTTTTAACCTAAAATGTTAGAAAAAGAAATAAATGTGAGTCTTTTCTGATGTATAGCAAATTATGTGTCATAAAATTATGATTTTTTTATGCACAAGTGATGATTTTTTTAACTGCCTCTGTCAGTTAAATGAAGCAGTGTTTTATACCAGCTGACTGCAAGGTAATCCTGACTCTGTTCAGGGCACTACAGAATTTACAGTCTGAAAATCTGTATGTTAATGCTTTGAAAAGAATTTCATTACATGTCATGCAAATACACAAATATTTCTGTAAGGTGTGGTTGGTAAACCAGTTGTGTATTGGGAAATAGATTTACATGACTATAGCTTTGGGTAATTTTAAATTTCTCCTAGCCATGATCTGAAAGCCATTTGATGTGCTGGATTTACTTTATGGTAGTTTTCAGGTTCTGAACTGAAAAACCCAAGGTGAGTGAGGAAGATTAACTTGAAATTAAGCCTGTCTTGATCCCATCTCTAGCTGGCAACAGGCCCTATCAAGCACTGTTATGTGCAGAGTGTGGGCAGAGCTGCATCTTCTAGGGATGGCTTGGCCTCGTCTTCAGCAGTGACCAGTGTAGGAAGAGGCTGTTTAATACATCCCTTTTATCTGATTGGAAAATGATTGAGGGAGGTCCTAGCCAGCAGAGGCTTTAGCTTGTCAGGCACGGGGTCATTTGTGTTCAGGCACTCTGCACTACCCTGTGTTAATTTGCAGCAGGGCAATTAATGCATGTAGACACTGGTCCTCAGCTTTTTTTTATCCTGGTCTGTCACCAGACCCAGAGATGTCACTCAGCTGCTTATTTGTACTCAGGGCCACAAAAAAATCCCCAGATTTTTTAATTTGGTTTGTTGTTGTTGCTTGTTTTTTTTTTTTTTTTTCCTTGTATGGTCCAGATGCAATGGCAAGAAAGATGAATGTCTTTTAGACAAAGCTTTATGGTTATGGGCATCAATACAGGATGTGGAATCACTGAAGGTTATATTATGACAGATTTGCTCTTATCAAAAGGATGATTTTTGTCCATAATTTTGACTAAAAGTAGAAGAAAAAAAAGAAGTAAAGGATTCTCTGTAGTTTCTTTTGTTTAAAAGGCAGTTCTGGCACCGATGCTGCTGAGAATTCAGGCACTGACTTTTTTTCCCTTTCTCCCAGGTGACTGTAGGTGGAGAGGAGTGGCACTACATTGCTACCCAAGGGCCCCTTCCACACACATGCCATGACTTCTGGCAGATGGTGTGGGAACAGGGGGTGAATGTTATAGCCATGGTCACAGCTGAAGAGGTACGTGAAGTCACAGAATAATTCTTTCTGATGTGAGCCAATCTCCTGTCATCATCACTTCCCACTCCAGTAACCTGTTTTTTCTATCAACATCCCCTTTTCCTCTGGCTCTGTTTGAACATATGCCTGTACTGCTCTCATATTATACTTCCTAACTTTCTGACTCTCATTTTGGCAAGTGCTAAAGTGAAACCAGCAGGAGCCCTCCTTTCCCCTGCTTGGGCCAAGCCAAACAAAGATGTTTCCATTGGAATGTGAGAGTGCTGAACTTGCTCCTAGTTAAAATGACAGAGATTTCCACACTGTCCAAGGCCAATTCTGTATACCATCACTCTTATCAGCTGAAAAGAGACCAGAAGCTGTTGTTTCCACAGAAGTAAAAAAAAACCAAAAAGTTAAAAAACCCAAACAAAAACACCCCACGACTTTTTATTCTTATGCCAAGCAAAAGAGTTATTCCTATTGTAATCCAAGAACTATGTGCTATGTTGTAAAAACTGGCACACGATGTTAACTAACACCGCATTCGACTTTATGCCTGGTTGCTTTCAGCAAACACAGGGAGTAGCAGAGCACATCAAGTCACTGTCCAGTTCCCAAGGCTGCTCAAGAGCAGATACTTAAAAGCTTCTGAGGAGATTCTCCTTCTATTTAAAGGAAAGTCTTCCCCAGGAGGAGAGTATTTATGAAGGTGTTGTAGGCGGTAGCTGTCATTTGTCATGAGACAAGAGTCTTCAAGTAGTTTTACACTTAAAAATATTACATGGCTGAGTGGTTTAGGTTTAGATTTTCTTTATTTTGAGGGATGTTCCTTACTCTTGAGGTGCTTTAAAATAAGAATATTTGGCTTATCCAGAGAGTTTTATGCCCTTTGTTTGTAGAGAATTATAATTGCAGAAACTAATGGCTTTTTGTCTTGTTTTGTTATCAAGGAGGGAGGAAGAAGTAAGAGCCATCGTTACTGGCCTAAACTGGGCTCTAAGCACAGCTCAGCCACTTATGGGAAGTTCAAGGTGACCACCAAGTTCCGCACAGACTCCGGCTGCTTTGCAACTACTGGTCTGAAGGTCAAGCACCTTCTCTCAGGACAAGAGAGGACAGTGTGGCATTTGCAGTATACTGACTGGCCAGACCATGGGTGCCCAGAAGAAGTCCAAGGCTTTCTGTGTAAGATTTCTTTATTTTGCATGATACTCACACTGGAGTCAGTTGACTGTACCTAGTTACAGCTGGGATTTATATCAAATGATTGTTGCTGTGGTGTACACAGGCCTCAACTAGGTTATGCTTTGCTGCAATTTGGAGAGGAAAAAAAAAAAAGTGGAATTCCAGAGGTAGGAGCTAAGGTGATTAGCAAGAAGAAAAACCCAAGGAAGCAGCAGTGCCAAAAACTTGGGAAATTTTAAATAATAGGTTACTTCTGCTGGCTGATCTGTCGGTGTAAGTCACTGCCATTTCCCAACTACCTAATGAATGTAGGAGATAATAGACTGTACACAAATGTCATTAGAAAGGTCTGGGTGAGAGTGGATCAGTTCCTATTAAAATATAGTGCATCTCCTCCAGATTTTTTTTTTTTTTTTTTTGCAAAAGAGCAGAGGGCTCTATCACACATGCAGTAACTCTGAACTCACTGCCACCCTTGTAACCACAGGTACCCAGGCAATGCTTACGGGCCTCCCCAGTTCAGTCCTGGTTTATTTCTGAAAAAACAGCAATTATATTAATCTGTAATGTGTTAATAACACTTCCTGATTCTTACCAAGTAATGTGCACTCCCATATTAAGTAATAGGAATGAAACCATTATTTAACTCAAGACACATCTCTGGCACTACTATAGGGAATAATGCAGAAATCTTTAAATTACCACTGAAAGAGTCTGTTCATGGTGTACTGATGTGTTGGAGATGCCTGCCCCCTTAGTTCCTGAAAGCTTTGCAGCTGCACTGTAGCTCTGTAGCAGCTAAGTCCTCTCAGGAATATCCATTAGTTCTGTTTCAGTCTTGCCACAGCTACACTCCTTAGGTGATGCATTCTCCTTTGCATGGTACATGCTGGATGTAAATAGTGCATGCTCCTTTCCCCAGATCTGTCAACAAGGCAAAAAATAAAAAATGACATTTCAGCTTCAGCAAAGGAGTACCACGGAATCTATCTTCAAGGAAAAACTATTGCCCAATTGCTCATTTGTTTCATACTTTGTTTCTCCTACCAACTGTGGTTGAGCATGGCAGTAATCGGAACCTGATTGTCCCCACTTCCTCTCTCCCATTGTTTGCCACCACTTAGAGTTCCATTTCCCTGTGTGCATTAAAGTGCAGCTTTTCTGATGTTGGTACCGCCAACCAGCCAGCCCCGTCCTGCCTGTGGGGAGAGGACAGCTGGGGCTGCAGTGCCCTGACACCCAGGGTCGGAGCAGGAGAGTTCAGCTCAGGCCTGACTTCCCACTTGGAGTGCTGAGAAGCGAAGTGAGCTTCCAGCATGTGAGGTTCTCAGCATGGTCTGACAGCAGGATGTGTTGAATGACGCTAGGACAGCCACACAAGGCAGCTGTTCCTGAGTCCCGAGCTTTCTACAAATGGCTTCAGGGAAAACAAAGCAGTGATCTCCCAGAAGAGCTTGTAGCTATTGAGAAACAAACCCTGAGCAGAGAGTGGGGGGGAGATTCTGTCACAGTCTAGGAGGGAGAAGGAAGAGAGGAATCAGGGCAGATGGACGCTCGCCTCCCATCTGATACTGGCTTTGACAGGCAGTAGTTTCAATGGGACTTAGCTGTTGTTTTGATCCCAGCCTGTTAATAGCAGGAATTGCTGTAAGTAATGTCTAGAATCATCTGCTTAGGGGACCTGGAGATTTGCAAGGGGGAAAACAGAATTTAATTTTTTAAAGAACTATTTAATTTAAAGGAGCAGACTCCCAAGTAATAATTGACACCCAGCTGGTACTTGCTGGATGCAGAGCTGTTCAGTGCACCCTGGCCAAGATAATTATTACGTTGTAAAAAATGTAAATTATTGCCACTTTGACAGAGCGTAACTCTTCCACATTCTTTCCCCCTCCCCTCCAAATTTATACATTTGGACATGTAGGTGTTTGCAACCTTGCCTTTTTCCTCCTGCAGCTTACTTGGAGGAGATCCAGTCGGTGCGTCGGCACACCAACAGCGTGCTGGACAGCAGCAACACCTGCAATCCCCCCATCGTGGTGCACTGCAGTGCAGGCGTGGGGAGGACTGGAGTGGTGATCCTAACAGAGCTCATGATCTGCTGCTTGGAGCATAATGAAGTAAGTCAGCTTCCTTTTCAAACCCTGAACTGCCCCTATGGCTGACTGGCTTCATTTCTGAGGTTGAAATTTAGAGGCATTGAAGTGCTTTCTTTCTACTACCTTTGTGAGCAAGATAAGGACTTAAATGTGACAGGCAGATTCCCCATGGCAGGTTACTTACTGAAGTTTTCTGTATAGCTGACATTATGCATTTTTTATTATCATTAATACATTCAAAGTTAGGGCTTTCTTCCCTCTTTTAAGAATTTAGTCTAATTCATACCTGTATTTAGTTAAAAGTCTAGCGACAATGCATTTACAAGCAGTACCTGAGAGAGTCTAGAGAATAATGTCCTTGCTCTTTTAACTAAGTTTTCTGCTCTCTAAATTCTCTTCTTGGGCTCCTTCCTCTCTCTTGTAATCTCACCTGGAATGAAACTTAATTGTGTATTTATGTATTCCTGTGGGGAGTAGGACTTTGGGATTTGCAGCCAGCATTACAAATAACACAGTGTGGAGTTGAGAACAAGAGCCCCAGTAGAGCAACTATGGGTAGCATCTTAATCTGGAAAACTGTCTAGGAAGACCATCACGTTTTGACTAACAATGTGCCACACAGTTTTCATGACAACTGTGGAAACCAGGGATTTCTTTTGCCAAAGAAAATGCTCAAGGAGCAAAGCTCCTTGTAGAGATAAGAATGCAGCAAGAATGACAAGTAGATTTGTATCTCCTGCCCCTCCCGATAATCAGCCACTGGGTGAGTTCAGGGAAGACTGAGGACTCTAGCAGCTCCTCATTCTGGAGCTACAAGACCCCTACAGATCCTGGGCTCACATCTGGGACAGATCTCCTCCAACTCTGCTTGGGCCTCACCAAAGGGGTAGCTGTCCTGTAGATCTGTGTCAAGCTGACACTTTCTTCTTTTGCTTTTTATCTGGGGGAGAAAAGGAAAGGAGGAGGCATCCTGGCCGAGAAATGCCCCGCAGGGATGTGCCTTGGGAATCCAGCAGCCTCCCAGTGCTGACTGCTGCTCAGTAGCTGCTCTGGTGTGGGCAATGGCTCTGACTCTTGACTCTGTTTGACTTTCCTTATGCACTGATGCATGGAAGTGACTGCTCCTGTTGTTCACATAGCAGCCACAAAATTTCTATGTGCCAGGGGAAAGCTGTAGAGTAAAAGGAGCCATCCTGATTTGCTTGTGAGCATCAGTGCAGCTGTGTCTGCTTTACAGCACCCTCTGTATGTGCACAGAAGCAAACTCTAAGGGTTGTGCAACAGGGTCTGGCCACCTTGGTTTACAGAAATCACCCTTTGGGCAAAGAGTAGCTTTGGCACTTCAACATCTCAGCATGGGAGTGAGCCTTGACATCATTCATATGAGTTTTCATCAACTTCACTAGGACCTGATGGTGGTGCTCAATAATAAGGGATTTCTCTGATGTCCCTTAATTAAAGCATTATTTTGTCTTGATTAAAAATGAAATTATCATTAACAATAAATGCAATTTTCATTAAGGGCTTTGTTTCTCTAGATTGTACCAAGTTAATGTTTTTGGTTAGCTAACACCTAATTTTAAAAAAGATTAAAAGTCTTGACAGTATGTTTTCAGATTCTGCACAGAGGAGTTCCTTTTCTTTTGTTTATTTTATAGTAGAATTGGTTGGGTTTTTTTCTGAAATAAAATTACTTATCACTTAAAATGTTTTAGTCTTAGAAACTGGTTTTCACAGAAGTGTCCTAGCAAGTAAATGCATTAACATTTTAGCAGTGAAGAAAAATCGGGAGTGTGAAAATTTTGATAAAGAGCATTTTGGAAAACCTGCAGCAGTGCTGGAACAAAAACGAGAACTCTTGAGCCTGAGGTTTCAGGTTCAGGTAAAAAGCCATGTTTAATCAAATTCTATACAGCTTCAGTCACTGGGGCTTCTGGGCAGTGGCTGGTTGAGTCTAAAGCTGTATCTCATTGCAGGGATAGAGTTTCAGTAACTGCTGCATGGCAAGTAAATGTCACATCATTACATCCTTACTGCTGTAGACACATAGTACGAGAAAGTAATTGAGAACCTGCTCTATCAACTTCTAGTCCAGACTTGGCACTGGGACATTAACTCATGATTGCATCTACAGCATGCTTTCACATGGGAGGCTTGCTTTGGTAGGCAGAAATGAGTAGCATTTTTGTTTGTTCTGTTTGCAAGTGCCAGCTTAGCAAAGCATTAAGTGTATTGTTTTTTTTTTTTTAAACGTACATTGTAATGAAGGTGAATTTAAGGATTCTCCTTACCTGGAATCAAATACTAAGCTGGCTACAAATAGCGAGGCTGAATAGGCAGGATGGTGTTTTCTTCCATTTCTGAGATAAGGCAAAGCCATCTCCATTTTGAGAAGGTGCACGGATCTCTGTGTACCCACTAAAAACCAATGAGTTGTCATGCAACAAAAAGCTGAGAGAGGAGCATTATGTGCAGCTTCATGGCTGGCCTACATTTTTGTTACAGTTGTTCAGGTGAGATCAGGTTCCACATGACTGTGCTCAACAAGGACCATTTCTTAAGCATCTGAGTCCACAGGGAGGCTTTCTCCAAGTTAGCCAAGTTAACTGGAAAGAGCTTCCATTTTTCTTTGCACCTGTTTGATAATAATATGACATTACTCATCCCAAATATTTACACTCGTTGACTCTCTAGAGGTGTCCTTTTATAACAACTTGTTGGGGTATGTGGCAGAATATTTGGCCTTGTTTTCAGAAAGTGATAGCCTATGAGTTAATACTTGTTTACATGGAATGGAGATTCTGAGTTTTATATACATGGACAGAAATGGATATGCAGCGTGACTTTTATTTTAAACTTTCCAGGAAACTTCAGATGTGCCTGGAAGCAGATTCCATGTTCAGCAGGGCCTCCAAGGGTTAGCAGCAATCTCAGTCAAAAGACTTGCTAAGTTCCTCTTGGCATTTCTGCAAGCAGGCATTACGAAGTGCAGTTTATTTTGTTGCCTGATAGGGTAGCTGTTGTTCAGTTTTATATTTTGAGCTGCTCAAGAACCTCCTCAAAACCAGTGTGTACCTTACTGCTCACGTTTGCTGCTGCCATAGAAGGTTTGTGTCCCTGAGCTTGGCTCACATTACACGCTGTTTGAATTTGAGCCTGGCAGGCTGAGCTTCATGGCTCAACAACTTCTCAATAGCTCCTCGTGTACCTGTTGTAACAGATAAAACACAACAGCATCATAGGTTTTTGGCTCCCTAAATGCCAGAAATCTGATGATAGCATCCTAATGAAATGTGCAGTGATTTCTAAGGCTTCACCTCATGGGCTTCTGTTTCACAGAACTCATTTGCAAAAGAGTTCAGACCATTAAAGGCTGCCTGTGCCTGCTCGATGGGGTTAGAGCTGTACCTTCCCAGTGGATTTCCTCATCTGTGCCTATTTACTGTACTTTAGTTCCTTCTGCAGAGCATTTTCAGGGCACACAAGTGAGTGTCTTTTGGGTAAACTAAGCTGGAAGATGCCTGCTCGGAGAACCCCTGGTACATCCCAGTGGATGTTCTATAGGTGGCAACAAACTTATGCTGCCCTGGAGTCTGCAAAACACATATTGTGGCTACTGGGTCCTTGTTTCACTTTACAGACCTATTCCTCCTGGAATGTTATTTGCTAACATACGCTTGGCTATGGCAGATCAGATGTTGGAGTTTCTGGATCATTTGGTGGCAATAAGTTCCCTTCCCCTTCAGTGAAAGGATCTGTATCTTTGCCTGCACATTTAATTTTCTCCACAGAGCCTTTGTCTTGTATAACTATAGTATAGTTCCCTGTGTCAGAGAACTGATATTTGAGACAGTGATTGCTTGATTTAATGAACCCACATCCTTATGCCTTTTTTTTCTCTTTGCTTTACAGAAAATGGACGTTCCTGTGATGCTGAGACACCTGCGGGAGCAGAGAGTGTTTATGATCCAGACCATAGCCCAGTACAAATTTGTCTACCAAGTGCTCATACAATTCCTCCAAAACTCAAGACTTATTTAATCTTTTCAAGCATCCCAGACCCAGCATTGTGGATCTGACTGAACCTTACTGATGAACAAGGGGAACTGCCTTGACAACACTGTGTGCATATATTGCACTTTTTAAAGTTGTCTTGAAAGTAAGGAATTATGGTTCTTTACTAGTCTCCCATGGATTATTTTATACAAGATATAATTTATTTTTCTTGGAATAACTTTTGAATTACTTTATAACTTGTAAAACTTATAGTGACCTTCAAAGTGAACCACATTTGACATGACTGGTCTGCATTGTAACATGCCTGTAAGGAAAACAATCCTTTGTAAAGGTAGTTTGCTGGCTTTTATTTTGCTGCACAGCCTCTGAAACCTACAGTTATTTGGCAGTGGGCTTTTTCTCACGTAAGGACGTTCTGGACCCAGTATGTGGCTTCTCTGGTAAAAACAAGACCTGCTAGATGTCAGCTACAGCTCTGAGTGGAAGCTGAGGGTGCACAGCACGGAGACCTGAGCTTCTGCACGTGCAGCCAGGCGCGTTACGGAGGGCTCAAGCACAGGACATTGTGAGGACAGAGAGTTTTGGGTGCTAAACTGTTCAAATTCCAGAAGAATTACAGTTTTAGATTAGTCCTTGAAAAAAAATCAATATTGTATCTTTTTAAGGAGGCCTTTTGCTGCTGTGTGCAAGCCTTGAAGGGACTCATAAGAAGCAATGTAGGGTGAAGTGCAGTGACCTACTACAGGCTGAAGTCAGTGAATGACTTTTTCCAATAACTCTGGTGGTCTGAGAGTTGAACAGCAGAGGATTTTCAACCAAATATATCTAGAAAAAAAATCCAAATCAAGCACCTTCTCATGAATTACACTGAAAGTATTATTGCCTTGAGGCTCACCCTGTGTAGAAAAGGAATCACATTGAAATTAGGCATCTCCAGTTGCCTTAGTCTTCATGTGTGAACTATTGTTGGATGGTAGAGAAGGAATCTGACTAGAAAGGTGCCTTGCAGGTCTCTGGACTCAGCCCTGCTCACCCCACTGCTGACTTTAAACTTGGATAGGCTTCTCCAGGGTCACATCCAGTTTCAGAATTCTCAAGGGTGAAGATTTCACAGCCTCTCAGGGCACGTGATGCAATGCAGTTACTTTGTCATGGTGAAATCACCTTTCTCAGTACCCCTTCCCCAGATACTTTTAATATTTTAATCCTACTGTTGCTTTTCTGTTGCACCCCCACCTCCAAACCTTCAATGTACATAGGCCTAAGCAAACAAGCACTCTTAATTTCAGCACTAAGGGGACTAAAATTAGTGGAGAGCCTGAACTAAGGTTCTATACCTGAATGTTTCTTGAATGTGTTTAAAACTGCACTGTTGATTTGGTGCTCTGCAATATAGGCCTAACATGATGACAGAGTTCCTGGTGAAGACTTGTAGTCACTAAAAAATGGAGAGGAATTGTTTCACTGTAATACCTTGACCATGTTCTTTTTAGGGATCAGTTGAGTTTTCAGTCAACTTCAGTTTTCCTCAGATTTTTTCTGCCAGTGCCAACATATCTCTTGTTAAATTAGCAGCAACCATTTAAAGTCTTTTCAGCAGCATCTGCATGATAATTGCGGAGAGATGCTTTATATCTGGGAAAAAAGCCAAGGAATAAACCTTGAAGCAAAGTGTATTAAATTAGTTATCTCGTTATAACTTTTTGAATAATTTCCTAATGATGAATTAAGTTTGAACTCAGAGCTGTCAAGTCCCATTGCTCCACTTGGATGTGAGAAGTAGAAAATCAGGAGGGAAAAGAATCTGTTCTTATGTCTTATTATTCAGCTGCTCTTGGCTAAAATGTGTATTTCTGCTGCTACAGTGAGCACAGGAAAGTTATTGCATAAGAGAGTGTGAAGAGCTGTGTTTGAAGGGAAGAAAATTAAGCAAATGTTTTTTTATGCAAAGATGCATCATAGGTGTCTTAGAAAAACATTAATTAGAAAAAGGCACAAAAAATCCTTTCCAAATTAAGTCAGTGCCTATTAATGAGCCAAATAAGTGGCCATGTGGTAAACAGTCATTTCCAATTAACTCCTAATGTGGCTGGTATGGTAGATAGAGGCCAATGTGAGTCACTTTTTCCCTTTCATTGTCAAAGAATGGTAATTTTAAATTTTTCCTTTCATCTGACTTCAATGTATTTTTCCCTGCTAGATTTTATCTTGACTAGATCTGTTAATATCATAAGTGAATTGGGCTTGTGCATGTCTTCCTTTCCACCCCAGCTTACAAGCAGCCCTCAGCATGCTGATGTTTTATGGTTGAAATGTGATACAGTTTTGTAAGGGAAAAAATGAACCTTCTCACTTTGAACCTGTTGTAGTTTTATCAGGCCAAAATTGCTTGGGCAGTATTTCCTAACCTTTAGGGAGTGACAGGAAAATGCATTTTGCATCCAATTTTCTTAGTCATAGCAGGAATGAACACATGAGCCTTAAAGCAACAGCGCTGTTTAGTTTTTGGAGTTGCTGTTTGTTGTGTTGTATGTTTTAACATCAAAGCATAACAGTAGTTTGAGACCAGTTTCATCCATTTGGAGTAAAATCTGGATTGAAAATCTCACAATGATTCATCAATGAATGGAATTTTGACCCAAGCAGTCTTCTCCTAGGGCACCCACCTTGCAGCCTGGCATGTTCAGCCTACACTCCTTGATGCTTTCCAAGAGAGAACTTGCAGCAGATGAGTAAGTCTGGCTTGGGCATCCATTTTGTGTTTTGCTTTTAGTACACTCTTCATCTGTATTTAACAGCCTTTGCCTTTTTAATTTAAACTCTTACCAACTGTAGTATTGAGGTGATGGCATCAGCTTTTTGGTAAAGTTATGGTCTGAGCATTTCATGCTTCCCATTGTTCAAGCAGGGATGGGAGAGATGACAGCTGAGTTGTGATGCTGCTCATTGCTGTGGGGATCCTGTTTCTGTCCTCCATCAGTCACACTAGAGGATGGTGGGCATCAGCTGCTCAGGTCCTATTGTTTCAGGTCCTACAAAGGCTTGTTTTGGCACCTCTTGTCCTTGACTTCCTGGGGAAAGATGAAGCTTGTTCCCACAAGCATTTTCCTATATAGGCATACAGAGATCCTAAATGCTCAGCCTTATCAGAAGTTCCCTAAACGAATTCTAGCTGGCAGAAGACACAATCTCTCAGAACTTTCTCAACCTATTGCCAGCACAGTCCTTGAACTATATTGAAGTGTATTTCTGTTCTACTTATTTAAATCAGCTGCCTCAGCTACAAATATTATTAAATATTTGCATGATTTCAAAAGCTGGGGTTTTAAAAATCACTTTCTTGTAAACAAACAGAAATGCAAATGGCAAAACATAGACTCACTCATTCTTTTCCAACCTAAGTACTTCAATAGTGCTTGTCATTGTCAGCCAGGATGTAATTTTTTGATCCAGTACTTGCTATGTCTGTGTAGTCCACAAGCAACTTAAAAGAAATGTTGTTGGGCAATCTTGTTCTTGGATATAGCATGGAAATCTGTAGGGAGAATTCAGCAGAGCTACTGACAATGCTGCGTTTCCAACAACTGACTTCCCACTGGTCTCCTGGGAGGGGATGATGACTGAATTAGCTGTTGTCAGCCTCGCTAACAGTTTGTGGTCTGTGTGCTCAGAAAGTGGAATCATCAGGCTGATCTCTGCTGTAGCACTCTCAGGCATCACTGAGGGAGGTCTGAGTTAAATTTTGCTGCTTATCTTGGTGGATAAAAAAACACTAGAGTAGCAGCCACTGCAGGAAATAAAGGCTGCATAACATTTGCAGGGCAAACTCCTGAGCTGGCCATGAGAGGAAGGACTGCATGAAAACAGCCTTTGACCACTCTTCTACAAAATGAATATAAAGCTGCTGATGTATGCTACAAGACATATGGAGTTTGGGATAGGTTTTGATGTCGGTAAGAGAAAGGCTGCAAGTCCAGAACCCCAAAAGCAATTGTCCCCAGCTCGCTCTTAGACTTCTAGAGAGGTTTTCTTGTAGTATCTATAGATGCCATATAAGTCTTTAGAGAGAAGGACATTATACATGCAGCTGCTTGCAGGGATTGGGATTTGAGGAAGGGAACAGATGGCTGTTGGGCAAACAAGATGGAGATATTAACCATAAATAAAGTATTGTTAGATTGGGAAACAAAACAGCGCACAGGTCAAAAATAGCAGTGTTTATATAAATATTTAAAGTAAATAAATTTAGTCAGTGTTTTTGGAGTATCTTAGATTACAGTTCCATTGGTTTCTCTCTGCTGTTTTTTTGGCTGGCATTTCTCTGAAGTTTTGTTGCCTGTGCTTTATGTGCACCCTCACCAAGAGTTTCCCACACTCTGTAACAACAGGACTTTGCCTTCGGAGAATGAACTGGAAATCAGTGATAAACAAGAGCTTCCACTGGAGAATTCCAGCACTATATAATAGCAAGGGAAGGACTACCCCTGATTCACCTGGGCAGGGACTCAGTGGTTGGACAGTCAGTTCCAGGTATTTCAGGGGTTGTGTTCCTTGATTAGGCAGAGAGGCAAAAAAGAGGAATGTTTCCCACAAATTTTCCATGTCAGGTTGGGGGAGCACCCCATGACTTAGACACTGGCTGGTAGTTGAGGAAGAAATGGGGGTGTGTCTAGAAAAGGGTGCTCAGCCTCTCTGGTGTACCTGGCAGCCAGTCCTTTAGGGGGTTTCTGAGGTCAAAGCTGTATCCCACTCACTGTGTGTAGTACCTACTGATGGATCCATCTTCATGAATCACATTACCTTCTCTTTAGAAGCCCTTTATTCCTCTGGCCTTCACAATGTCCTGTGCTGGTGAGTTCCACAACTTATAGATGTAATGTATAAGAACTTCCTTTTTGTGTGTGTTCAATAAAAGTGTTTTCTTGCTTCTGCTTGGTCTTTAAAAGAAAGCAAATCTGTAGTGCCAGAAACACCAGTAATAGGATGTTTATCTTGTTGAGGTTGTTCCATATGGAAAACACATTTTCCTCATTAGTAAAGTACCTTTCTTTGGTTATTTTACAAAGGAAAAAGTTTACACATGCAGATGACTGTAATATTCCCATATGTTATTGTGTGAAATGTGTTAAATAAGATAACATGTTTAAGTTTTATGTCACTGGATTTTACTGTCCTGTTTTACTTCAGTATTGTGATGCCTCCTGTTTTATTTGTTCTGTAATTCTGTACCTGACAGTTTAGCACAAAACAGTGATCTGAATCTCACCACCTCCTTGTATTTACACATTTTGTAGAGAAATGAGACATCAGTTATGTGCCCTTCTGCCCCCAGCCCCTCCTGTTAGGGCTGAATGGCAGAACTATTCTATGCTATTGAAAGCCTTTTAAAAAAAAAAATCTATGCATGCTATTTTATATTCTAATGTATTATTCATATCAGTACATAAGCTTATGCTTGTCAGTTTTATCTTGTGTATAGAACTGATTACTTTTGACAGTATTTTTGCACTGTTTCTTTTCTTTCTCTTTTTATAATAAAAAGTTCTATCAGCATTAATTGACTGCAATAATTTTTTACCCCTTTCACTGCCTTTGTGTAAATAGTGTCTTATATGCTTCTGCAAATGTGAGAATGTCTTCAGTCTCTAAGGTTTTTTGGTAAGGCTGTCCTTCATATTCACAGTAAACAATAAACCTTTTTTTTCAATGAAAACAGTGTTTATGTTCTTTTCTGTACCAGCTTAAGGGGTTTGTATTTGCACCTACACCGCTTGAGTTGGTTTCCTGTGTTAAAGTGATAGGCACAGCCAGGGCCACAGAAGGGCCTGTATACTATTTACTTCTGTAATTAGTAATCCAAGTTTGACAGGGGCAAGGCTCCCACTGCTGCCTCATGTTCAGCTAATCCAATTCTTTGGTGTTGAAGTGTGGTCTGGGCTCTGGACAGACTTCCTGAAGTAAAGGTGTTATTTCCCAGGACAAGAGTTTATTTGACAAGACAAGGTTAGGATAAAAATAGTGAGATAGTGCCCTCTTCCTAGGCTTGGCTGTACTTAAATGGCCTTGGCTTTCTGGAAGTGTAGATCTGGTGCAGTTTTATGTACTCCAGCAATAACTGCTGAGAGCAGTGAAAGATTCCAGCAAAATGAGCTGACAAACCCTTGTTTGAGCAGTTTTATTTTCAGAGCAGTGCTTACAAGAAAGAAAATACAAAGCAGTTCTTAAGGGTGATGTGTTCTTTCTCATCATACTTTATAAGCTGTGAAAATAGTAAGGAACTGGCAGGTAATTTTATTATGCACCATATTTTAATTTTGATGCTAGAAGTTTACAGCTACACTCTTTTTTCCTCCCACCCTTAAAAGCAAACTCTTGCCATTGATCTAAATGGAGGGGGAAAATCCTCTTGTTTTATATATGGGTAGAGAAAGCAAAATCCTGGACTTTTTCCTCAGAAAGTGTTCCTCTTCCTCTCTTAAAAATAGTTGCTAACATATTATTACAATAGTTGCAATCCACTGGAGGTGAAGGTGTGGTTGCAAGGAAACACGAGCTCTCCTCTGCACTAACTCACTTTAACTTGTAAAGGAGTGTAAAAAGCCAGAAGTTGCATAGTTCATGTCTTGTGCAAGCCTTCAAGCTCCAACATAGGTGTCAGTATTTTCTGTACAAGATAAATTGAGCTCTAGGTCTTTGCTGTGATGAATCCTCATCTGTCAGGAGCAGTGATGGACCTGCAGATTAACTGGTTGAGGGAACACTGGTGGCATTTCTGTAAAATGTACAGAATCCATCACCCCATTTCCCCTCTCTCTCAGTTAAGCCACTGCAAATAAAAATGATGCAAGAAGAATAATAAATGGGTACCAAACCACAACAGAAAAAATAGGGCTTTTGCTAATTTGTCAGATTAAGCAAAACTATTTGGGCAAAAGTACATATCACAAAACTATTGCACCCATTTAAGCGTACAAGTGGAATCAAGGGGGGGCCAAGACCACTTTATTTACTTTACACAAATAAGATCCACACCAACATCCCTAAAGAAAAAAAAAAGGCCATTTTTGCATGAGCCATCAAAAGGCATAACCTTTAAGAAACCATGGACACTTCCTTAAAAAAAAAAAAGGCAATTGTAGATGTGTGGAAGCTAGGCCTACGTGTGTTTGTCATTCCAATTATAGGACAGAACTGTGTTCATACTCTACCGCTTTTCAAAGTGCTCCTGAAGGTTTCCATAACAAGGCTTTTTAAATAAAGGTTTGAAGGATTGCATAGATTCAAAGGCTCAGTGGTCCTCTAATTCCTTTTTGATCTCTGAAATGTATGGATGATCTTTCCCATGTGCTACTTCCATGATAGCAATTGCCTATGAAAAGAAAAAAAAAATATATTCACACAATTGATTCATATATAACACCAGGCTATAAATACTCTCTTTAGAGGTTTGAAACAGTCTGACACCTCTAGCTACTTTTTGTCCCCTTGTAGTCATAAACCCAGTAGGAAATAAAATGAAATTCAAAACTAAGTAATAAAGGTTTTATATTCAGAGAATACATCTTTGATCTTAAAGGAGCCCAAAGCACCTTTTAAAATTATATTTCTGACAAAACTACTTTGAATGCAACCAGCTCCAGGACAGAAAACTGCAAGTGTGGTGGGTAATATTCCGGTAGAGGACTTAGCCAGTATCAGAGCGAGCTCTGCTCCTACCAATTTATCCTTGAGCTGTCAGAGACATGCAGGCCTAGTGTAGGAGTAATGCTGAGGCATTTCAAACTTGAGCCTGTAAACCCTCTGCTCCTTCCAGGGGCTGCCAATGCTTTAGGAAGGAAGCAACTTCTTAGGCAGAAGTGAGATCCTGTAAGGTTTGGACAGATGCTGCTGCACCCGAGTCCCTGGTGTTTCACCTGCAGCCTGCTCCAGGCCCGAGAGGGAAGGCTGCAGGCAGCCAAACCCCTGACTGGCACCTTTCCTACCCTGGAGTGTGTGCAGGGGAAAGATTTCCACTTGAGAAAAGATGTGATAAAAGGCAGCACTAGAGTGAACTGAGAAAAAATTTCAGTGTAAGTCAGAGAATTTTTAAAGACCAAAGACAGAGCAAGGAATTGCAGTATCCTGCTCCTCTGACTATTTAGTCATTTCATTCTTGGGAAACTTTTATGCTCTTGTGTTTGTTAAGTCAGTAAAAAGGCTTTTGGTTCTACCTCAGCAGCAAGAAATGACTCCACCCCTCCTCTTGTTCCAAAAAAGAAAGGAGGACCTTCTGGATGAGCTGCTCACAAACTGACAGGAAACAATGGGTTTGCTTTTCCACTAAATCCCAAATATCAGAGGCTGGGATAACTTTGGGCAGTTCCTGTAGCCAGCTTTTGGAAGTGAGTCATTAGAAAATGTTTGTGTTAGGAAACTAACTATGCCAACAAATTTACCTCACAGTTCCCTACCCACCATCCCATGCTCCTGCTGGCACAATTTCCATTTCTACTGCAGGGTTTAACATCACAGAGAAGGAAAACCTACTCCAATTTCACACTAAGTAACAGTTAAATTTTAGAGCATATATTCTTCTAGCATCTTTCACCATGGTTGGATGGTGCTGTTATTTGCTGGCTAAAAACTTGCCAGCATCTAAAAAGCAAGAAGAAATAAATACATTGTGACATTCCACACTGAGTCATTATATGCTACAGTAGTCACTGACGCTTAAGAAAGGACAATAAATTTCTGTCCAAAAACATTGGGGAAAATAGTTAAGAAACAGAGTATAGACTAATAAAAATAGCAGAACAAAAAACTAAAGAATAAGGAACAAACTAACAAAGAGGGGTGAAGAAAAACATAAAACCAAAATGCTGTATTTGCCAATTTCAGCATTACCAGATGCATTGAATTCCCTTCAGCTATGTAGAAATCAATTGGTTCCAGAACAAATAACCACCAAAAGCATGCCTAGTCTAAGTTGGATATAGAAATCACAGACTTCAATGAAACACTGTGTGCCTTTTATAAGAGCCAAGCATTTTTTCCTGTCCTTACCCAGCAAATGAGGGGAAGATAGGGTTCTGCTTCATTTACACTAGTGCAGCTCTAGCTCAGAGAAGAACTCAGAGCAAATGTTTAAGCATAATTCTCACTCCAGCTGCTGCAGTATGAACCCACTGTGAAAAGGCACCCAAGAGCAGACCTATCTTCCATCTCCAGAAAAACCAAATCTGAGCCAAAAATCCAGTGACCAAATAGATTAACACATGGTGTATTTCCTACCACGCCAGGCTCATTGAGAAGCACACAGTGTTTCAATGACCCCATGGCTGAACTGGTGGCATTAATGGAGAAACCAGGCAATAAATACCCTCTTCAGGGCTTTAACTCCAGCCGTCCTGTTCTTCAGTGCCATGTACAGTCTTCCTAATTTCAGCCACATGGAGGCAACATTCAGCGAGTAGGAGGGATAATGTTTACTGCAAGAGAGAAAGAAATTCAGCTTTATCAACTTTGGCAGTTTCACAGCATTTTCCCAGTTCTGTCCCTCTCTCATGGGGCAAGAAGCTGCCTCTCTTTGCCCCTGCCCATTCAGCGCTCATCCCCTCTGCCGTGACTGCCAAGAGCCAGTGCCAATTGTGTCTGGGATGGGGACGCCTGTCAGCTGGGAATTGGACTGAAACTACCATATGCCTCTGAACAGCTGTCAGATGGCAATGACTTTCTGCCACTAGTTTTAATCTAGCCAGCTACAGAGAGAGCCTGCATTGTTAGGAGTTTTTGGAGCCACCCTGCACCCGCAGCAGCGGCTCTGTGTGTTCCACAATGGTTGGTGGGCTGGAAAGCGAGGGGCCCTCTGCAGTGTGCAGGGCACACATGGCAGTCTGTGCTCGCACACACTGAGCGGGCAGAGCTGACCTGGAATGCCAGGCTCAGAGCCAGAGGAGCTGGGCAAGTCCCAGGGAAGATAAATAGTACTGAGCCCCCGGGGCGAGGGGGGAGATGTTGGCTCCTTCTTTGTATCACTGCTCTCTGCCAAGTGATCTGTGACTTTATGTTGGCATCTGTTCCAAAGGGAGAGCTTTTCTTGCGCTCCCCCCAGCTGGCAAGAGAGTCACATCTCAAGATGAGAATCTGTTTGGGAGATTCAGGCAGGACCAGGCACAGCCAGCGTAACTGGCTGGCTCTAACCAACGGGCTCACTACTGCAAAAACAGAGAATTCTATCAGAAATAGCATTCGTGTCTCCTGCAGAGGCTGTGTGCTGCCTTGCTCCATGCAGGGCTTCAGCCTGGGCATTCTCCAGCTCTGGGGCAGCGGGATCAGGGACTCGGGGCAGCCCCAGCTGGGAGCACAGGAGCTGATCTCGGCTCCAGCTCCCTCTGCTGCTCGGCCCCAGCCCTGGGACACGGCTCTGCTCTCCTGCAGCCCTGCCCACTGTGCTGCTGCAGAGACAGAGCACTGGGAGACTACGGGAGGCTGGCAGCAGCACAGGCTTTGCCTCCATTACCTTGTACAAAATACTGGCTGCAGATGCAGTTTGAAGCCCTTCTTCGGTAAAAAATTATGGTTTTAGAAACTGGTATTTACCCAGCTAAGCAGAATTAGCACAGCACCCAAGGTGGCACAAAATTATTTTGAGAACCCAAAGCAAGGATTTCAAAGTCAGCCCTGCTCTATATTGCAGACCACATTCTGATAGCAACAAACACTGTCCCAGCATTTAAATATTCCTTTTTGAGAAGCAGTATCAAGGGTAGAATGTTTCTACAACATACACTCAGAGAAATGTTCTCTGCCCAAACTTGTCTTAATTGTCCAGATTATTAATAATAGCATTAAAAAAATAGTCTCTCATATTTACCTGTAGGGTCTGATAATTTTTTGCCCATAACACAGTGCACCTTCCCAGTCTTGCACGTAGAGACATACACCCATGGCCTGGTACATCATATGTAACATATAAACATTACTGTCTTCAAATACTGCACCCATCTTGTCCAGGCTGAGTTCACAGATCTCCAGTAATTCACTAGGGGGTAGGAAGAAGTCAAGGAATGCAATAAATCTATAGTCTCTCATTATACATCTACCTGATAATGCCTTCAGACACAAAGAGGACAGAGATAAGTTTAATTTCTACTGGTCATAGTATTTCTCCTGCATCTGCTTCTGAAGTCCAGCAAGCAAGATTTTTAGGTCACACACCAGTGGAGTCAGGGTAAGACAAAGGATATATTTGTAGTGTTTGGCTCGCCTGAATTCCTCAATCACGTTCCTGGCATATCTGATCATGTCCTTTACTGTCTCTGCTGACGGAGGACCATTCAGCTTGCAGATTTCCAGTTTCTCTTTATCCTGAAGGAAACACAATGGACCTTACAAAGGCGGGTTCCAAGCCCTACAAGTAAAAGTGCACCTACTATACCAAATTTCTCTAATAAAAAGACACAGATGTGAACATAAGCTCTTCAAAGAATGAAAAAAACAAAGGTAGAATGTGCACCTGCAATTTTTCTCTAAAGTCTTGGCTAGAAATCCTAGGATCCCCTGGCCTTCCAGTTCTTCTGCAATTCTCTACTTCCAAGAAGTCCCTTTCTTTTGAAAGATTGAAGAGCTTTTTGACTTTGTCTTGGAAGCAGTTTTGCACAAGAAATTTCCCTGCTTCCACAAGATTAGGGTTTAAAACAAATTTAAGCTTAATTTTAAGTCTCTAGTAGCTCAAGGACCTTAGGTTGACTACCAAATGATATCTCTGTGGAAAATGACATGATCTTAAATACAGAAAAGGATCCTTCAGATCTACAGACAAAACCACATTTCCATATATTTTGTTATTTCTGCTGGACAGCTCCACTTACTCTTATCTCTCTATCTAACATACTATTTCATGAAGAGTCAGCTACAATCTGGAGACAATTTTTTGCTGTTTAAGCTTCGCATTGTTGCAAGATTTTTTTTCTTTTGTTATTTAATCTGCCAGCTGAGAGAGCTACAGGGACTCTTTCCAGAACTGAAGGAGGCTGAGTGACAGGTGACTCCCAGAGTAGCACATTGTTGAAAATCACAGATGAAATCCTGGCTTCATTAAACTCAGTGGCAAAATTATCAAGGTAACTGTGGGGAAAAACACAAATGATACGGTATCAACAGAATAGCCTCAAGCAACAATACTGGGTACTATCTGGAAAAAAAAAGAGTCACAAAAGATGGCACCATTTAGGGGAAGGAGATGGCTGTCTGGTGGGAAGCAGCTCCCAAAAGGATGCCTGATAAAAATGGGAAGAAAAATGATCTGGAACTTAAGGATTAGATTATGCCAGACACAATGATTTTGTCTGGAATGACAGATAAGCTACACAGAGCTCAATTCTTGTAGGACCTACAGTGAAGGAGGTCCAAATGGTTGCACAGGCACAGTTGTCTCAGTACCTTTTGGGTTTGGGTACCTTTTCCCTCCAAGAATTGCTTTTCTTTAAAACACCTAACATCTTGTCAAGAACACTGTCTGGGTCTTCCTTTGTCCTTTGAGGGGCACCAGCTCATGTTTAATGAACATTACTCTGGCCTGCACATCACAAGGGACTGTGACCCAGGACTGTGTTGTCCCTGAGCAGACCAATATGATGCTATTGTAGAAAAGACCGTTCCTCAGATTCTGTTGAGTCTCCAAGCCATACAGACATACCATGCAATGTCCCCTAGTATTGTCCCAGCCAGGAAATGCAGCAGCACTCTATTCCAGAAATGCCCCAAGCAAGATTTATTTGCTAGGAGTTAACTTCTGAGCTAAATTTGTTTGGCCAGGTAGCACAGACACAGTGTAATTATCTACTTTTGACAATGTTTTCATCTTTGCTTTGCAGCTCAACTTTAAATAGGTCTCTACCAGGAAATTTCCTGATGTGTCATGATTACAGTGGAAAGAATGAGTATCAGAAAGCATTCTGGACAGAAAGACAGAAAAACACAACCACCTCCCCTCATCCCCATTATCCTACTTTCCAAAATGCAATTAAGCCAGACAGGTTATTACATCTAAGGACTTGGGTAGGTCCTCTATGGTCAGAAGTATATTTCACACCAATTCCATTACCTTTTCCTTCGTAGTGCACTCCCTGCAATCACAGTTAAAGAAATAGCAGTCTCTTAACCGGTCATTTCTGTCTTCTGTGGGATACAGCAGGTCAATATAGCTGCTAAAAATCTACGTGGCAAAAAAAAAAACAAACAAAAAACTGTCAGTGAGAAGTAGCATCACTAAACATATTTATTATACTAGTTCTGATATATGTGGTATGACAACTACACATTTGTGCAGCTTGTGGACCCCTGCAGCCACTTCACCTGCCCACTCCCCCACATCCAAGCCCCTAGGCAGCATCAGGACTTGTCACTTGCAAATGCAACGTGACAGAGAAGTGTTCCTTTCCTATCCATAATGGAATTTCCCTCAAATACTATCCTGGCTTGCACCCAGGACAGCAAGATTCAGGTGTCGATAAGGAAACTATCACAGCATAAATCTCAGGCTCCTGTCAGACTACAAAGAGATGCCTACTTTTCAGAAGTAAAATAATGATTTCAGGTATCCAGCCTAGGATAAATTACAGTGGCCTGGTTTCTTGGAGGCTGGAATCTCAAATTTTTCTTTCTGAAAACCTACAAAAATTGGGGCAACAGCAGTCACTAGTAGCTTTAGAAACTTAGGACAAGACCTTTAGATCTCTGAAAAGAAGAGAGGCCCAGTGCTCCAGTTCAAGGAGAATGAATATCAGATTTACTTCAGCAGCAATATTTTAAAGCAAAGAAAACCTGCTTTTGAACATTTTAAAGGCCCTTCATATGCACTATTCTTAAGTTTTCCTCTATTTCAACGGTCTTCAGAAAAGAACCCCTGCAACTAGCTTTAATGCAGTGCTTTTAAAATGAGATCTCCCCCAAGAAACACGTCCTATGCACACCACAGTTGATCATTCTGCAGACCGAGGAACAGCTTTAGCTCCATTTCCTCATCTATAGTTATTTCAAATGCTTTGCTCAGTCTTTATACCTAAAGATTTTCTTTTCTTTAAAAGTAAAATTACATGTCATTTCATACAGTGCTCCTTCTTCTTAAGCGTGAGCGTGCCATCTCACCCTTTCCCTCACACTCCTCTTCTCCCTTCAATACTTTCAAAGCATGTGGAATGCAGGGACAGCATTAACAGCAAAAAAAACTTTAAAATGTTGCCCTGCAATGGCTGCACGGAGCCTGAAGATGGAGACACAGGCTGGGAGACTGCACAGCGACCACACACAGCCACAGCTCACGTTCAGAAAACCCTGAAGTGTCACAAAACCCAATGTGCAAAACCTGTGAGGTCCTGGAGAGCTGATGCAGCTTCTAAGGCAGAATTCAGCCTGAAGAAGAGGCTGAGCAAGGTAAAGATTCCACATCTCTACCTCTAATGATACACCTTCCCCCAAAATGCTGAAAATGTCTGGGATTCCACAAAAAAATTCTGAAGCCAGAATCAGTCCTTGTCTGTTACCACAAAGCATTTGCAGGGACTGCCAACATCACAGACAAATCATCACTGGCAAATGGCATCAAAAGAAGTTGCTCACCTGAGTTGTTCATCCTTGGCTACAGCAACTAAACTCACTTTGTTCTCAAGGGGGAACAGCTATAATTCACAAAAATTACCTCTCTACCTTTCTTCCAGGTTGCTATCACACACCTCAGAAAACAGTAGATGCTATCAAAAATCAAATCTGCTCTTATCAACATTAACTTTGCTCATTAAATTAATATTTACAAATGAGCCATTGATATTCTGTTCAAACTCCATCCCCAGAGAGAATGTTCAGTATCCTTATTCCCTGCAGGTATTTGAACATCCTCCCCAACTCTGTTTAACATCTTTTTTTGTTTTGGTTTTTTTTTTTTTTTTTAAGTAAAGTACAGCTCTACTGTTTAAAAATCCCTGCCAAATTCATTATTCGATTGAGAAAGTTTCAAGGTAAACCCAGAGCCTTACTCAATTTTACAGATTTTTATTCCTCTCTGTTCAGTTTCACTCCACCTAAAACCACACATTTGTTCTTCTGTGGTTTCCCAGTAAATGTCACTGAGGTGATATGACCAAGTCCCATGTTTTGTGGATGCTCTGTCCAAACAGAAGTCAGAGGATTTATCTGTACCCATTTACCTTGTTTATTCTGGCTTCAATTTCAACACATTACTATTATACGGGGAACTATTATAGCAGTAATAATTTGCTTTGATCTTGGAATTTCAAAGCACCAGCCAAACATCAGTAAACTCAGCCTCATTTTACAGATGGGTAAACTGAGAGAGAGGCTGGCAGATACACAGTGACTGCTGCAGGTGCCCTTCCCATGTTTTAGCAACAAATAGAGTACTGCCTCCAAAAATCCCTTCAATCCTAATTTTTCCAAAGCACCATCTTGCATTTCTCTGAGAAACAAGAGATCCTTCCTTCCTGTTATTAAATTGCCATCTAATTGAAATGATCCCTGAGAAGCAGAATTAATCCTGTCATGAGAACAGAGCACATTCAACCACTGCATTTACCTCCTCTCCAGGCTCAATCTCTCTAACAGCTCTGACTTCAGCCAAGGTTCCCTTGTAAGTCACAATCACATTTGGGCAGCAGCTATGGTTCATCAATGCAACACTGTAAAAGTAGAAAAGTAAATGTTTTCCCCAACCACCACCACAAGCAACAGGCAAAAAGTTAAGCACCACTTCACAAAATAAATAAGTCTGAAAGATTGAGTCAGTCTGTCTCTCTAAGCTGTTTTTATTCTGAGGCTTAACATGAAGGTAACCTTGGGAAAATCTGTTGTACTGTTATTTATTCTAATGATATGGAGAATGGCTGTGTTAATGAATCATTACAATTTTTAAATCCTATTACTGCAGAACTAGGCAAGTTGTTATTTCCCACTTCTTACAGTGCTACAGGACACCTGACAAGTATGTTCATACAGCTTTACTATTAACCTGATAGACAGACTATTTTCCTCAGAGGAGAACGAAAAACATGTTTAACCTAAAAGGAAACAAGTAAATACAGGAAAATAAAAGTCTTTGCTGCATTGTAAATTAAGATGGGTGTTAAAATTTTAGGTGGCTTCTATTCAAATGTAAACAGCCTCCATGTTTGAAGTGGGAGGGAAGAGATCTCTCTTTGTTACACATGCACACGATTTGGGCAAAAACCTGGATGGATAGAGAAAAGTAAACCTCCTTAATACAAAGCTTGGAGAAAGTGCAGTTCACTGCTTATTTGAGATAGAATTCATAATTTTAATTCTTTCTCTTCCCATCTAGCAAAATAACAACTGTCTCTTCAGTATTTTTAGCTCACAGGCATAACTGTTAAGTAGGAAAGACCTGACTCTTGTATCTGAGCATTTACAAAGGATGATGGTGGACATTTTTCCAGGATATCCTGGTTTAATACTCTCCTCTTCCCACAATGACTCTGACCATGGGCATTTCAAGGCATTAATTTCCAATCTGTAGATCAGGGATATGCATTTCAGACAGACCTGCCTGACGAAGAAGAAGAATCTGTGAAGCAAGGACTAGCTACTACTGCTTGTCTGCAGCACTTGGCAAAATCACATCCAGCTTTAAGCGGGCATCCATAAGTTTCAGGTTACTTTGACACAGATAAGCTATGAGTAATCCAAGCCTCACCAGGAAGTTAAACTAAGCCTCAGTGCTAATACCTTCATACAGGCTGTGCAAAGATCAGGGGCAGAAAATACCCTCATCTGCTACAATATTAGCTGGGAAGGGCAGATTAAAAAATGCAAGAAATGTTTCTTGACCCTAAAGAAAGCTGTAGTCCTCTGTTCATGAACTGCAGTTAACATTTAACATCTGCAGTTTATTTGTAAAGCTAAGAAGCTTGTACATATTTTTTTCCCACTGTCATAGTAAGGAGGCTCAAAGAAGCTGGGATTTACTATTTGCCAAGGAACAAAGGTAGAAGGGATATTTTTCAGAGAGCACCAGGGGAAGGATTATACCCAGCCAAAACAGGAAGCTGTGAATACAGCAAGTCACCTGCAATCCTTTTGCATTTGGCTTTGATCATTACTTAATGTCCCTGTCCAGAACCTGCTACCCAAGCAAGTGTTTTCTACCAACCTGAATATAGTTCACAATCTAAGTTTCAAAACAAATTATATGTGCAATTTAACCAAAATTACTGGAATTTTTCAGAAAAGCTACTGCAAATAATTAGCCACATTTCATTAGCCAATTAAAGATATTTAAAACCAGATAAATTCATTTTTTGGTAGATACCTACTTTTGCTATTAGTTTTTAAATAAGTTCATTTTATCTTTTAAAAATATTAAAATCAACCTACTCAGGAAATATGGCTGATCCCAAATGAGAGAGTTCTTCATCTTCAACTGTGAAGCCATTGCAGTTCACCTAAGAAAAAAGAGAAAGGTGCTGGATCAGCTTCTGGTCACCTGAATACTCCACATGTATGCATATGTCACATTCTCATACATCAAACACAATTACAGAAATTTGCTTACAATTTTCCATCCACCTCTCCTGACTCACAGGGAGCTCCATGACATCTTGACAAGTGAAGTGAGGGCAAAGTCCCACTCCAAAGGAGTGCACAGGACACTAAAGAACTGAGAGTCCAATACTTGCACCTGCTCAGGACACACCTAGTGAATTGCTCCTTGGAGGCCCAACCAAGAGGAGTGGGGGTCAAAAAGAGCACACAAAACCTTGCTCCAATATGGGGCAAAGAGATTTCATTGGGCCATGACAAGGAAAGCAGAACTACGCATGCAAGGAGCAATGTGGGAACGAAGGACAGCAAGCTTGGCCAGGCTGGGGCAGTGCAGAGCTTTGATGGAGTACAGGTCACAGAGACCTACCACAATGCCACCTGTCATCAAAGACTGCATATGTCAGCTACAGCTAAAGCACATGGGAAAACAACAAAAGCACCAAGAAAGACTTGACTCTCATAAAGACATAGAATAGGAGGGGACAGAAAAAGGACAGAGTGTGAGAGGAAGTGTATTCCTAATTTCAACAGACACAAGATCAAAAGAACTTGTTAGAATAGATTCAAGCAGGTTTTAAAACCTTCTCACTTTTGTTCTCATCCAAGTCAAAGGAATCTTAGAGAAGTTTCAGCTTTTTTATGTGGTTTGTATGCCGTTAAGTGGCCAAAATGCACCTCAGTCAAGTACTTTATTCCACTTCCACTTCAAATCACACACATACTGACACAAAGAGAACCCTCTCCACATTCACTATTATCTCCCTACAAACATGAAAAAAGCACCAGTAATGCACTAGAACAACTGCTCACTAAAACAACATGGCCAAGTCCAGTTACAGCTAGAAAGGGCACAGGAACAGTCAATCAAGTATAGTGCAGCATTTCTTTTGCAAAGGGTAAGAGCTGACAACAAATACTACCAACAATAATCACAGAACCATTGAATGGTTTGGGTTGGAAGGGACTGTAAATGTTGAGTTCCAATCTCATGTTTTTTCTCCAATCCCCAGAAGCAGGGACACCTTCCAGTAGACCAGGTTGCTCAACAAGTGATATGCCCACAAGCTGGAATGCAGCCTGGACTGGCTTTTAGAAATACACAAATACCCAAAACCACTCCTCAGGTATGAACTACTCAGGGTGAGTTCACAATTAAGGCAAGTATCCCTAGTCCCTCAGTATCTCTGCTATCTTTGCTTGATCTTTATCCTGCTATTTTTAGCAATACAACTCCCAAAGATTCTCAGTCTCTCAAGATGGGCATGCTACTCCACTGGCCAATGTAAGAGTATACCTGACCCAAAACCAAAATGTAATTGCTGAATGCAAAAACAATAGAAAGGAAAGATAATATCAACAGCAAGTAAGAACATAAGGCTACAAAGGCTGACAAATAATAACTTGATGGTTCTGAATCACGGGGAAATATTTAAAAATATGTAGTGAGTTATCAACTCCCCTCCACTAAGCCAGAGCCAATACACTTCATGAAAGTATCATATTAGAAATGACACAAGAGGAGGGATCAGAAGGGATGAGATGTCACTGGTTTCACCAGGTGAATGCATGACTAAAAACAGGCAAAGTGGAAGGAGTGAATAGACAACAGCAATAAAACTGGAGTTCAAGGTTGTTCCCAATGGCAGAAAAGAGAATGTGCAAAGGGAGGCACAACATGCAAGGTCTTCAGGGAAAGGGTGAACTTGAGGCAAGAGAGAAACTGTTTGAAGAGTATGACAAGATGAGATTGAGGAAGAAAAGCTCCAGCATCAAGAGCTATATTCCATGGGGACAAAAGAGAGTAAAATGATACCAACGTCTGGAGAAGAGAGCAATGAAAGGCAAGGACTTCAGACAAAAGAACTCTATTTCACTCAAAAGGACCACTTACACTTTAGGCTGTGCAAGGAAGAGCATTGAGCAAAGTTCACTAAGAGCAATGAGAAGGAGTCAGAGGTATTCAAGCCCCAAATGACTGCCCTGAACCACGGGAGAAACAATGGGGAATGGAGGAGCAATATAGACCACATAAGGCCAGAGTAAGTGTTGAAGGAAAAGAAAAAAGCAGCAGCATATCCATACTACTGGTTTTAGGTCAAGTTAACGAATTATTAGGAAACATGTTCGTACAGCTCAAGAACAAGCATACCTCCCTTTCTTCTGGAAAGATTTATCCTGGGACTAACACCTCAGAAGGTTGCATACTGTAAAACACTTCTGAGAAGCATCCAGATGACTTCTGGAGATTCTAATGTCCACAGTGGCACCTGATGAACAGCATGAGCTTCAAGTAACACCTATGGGTGACCTCTATAGAGAAGGCTGGATGGAATATGAGATCTGGAATTCAGTAGCTCACAGAAATCAGTTAAAGTACAACAATCTGCTGGAGCTGTGCTTGGACAGGACATGAACCAAAAGTTATTATAGCCAAAATAATGAAATCTTTGGGGAATTCTGGCTACATCCTAACAAAAATATTCAGAAATACCACAAGTAACTGGTTGTACTAAGATCTTCAAAGTATCCCTCTGACAAATATAAAGTCCTCAAAAGAGTAAAAACCCCTCGTCATTGAAAGGAAATGTGTAATTAGAAAGAACACAAGGGATGATAAACAGATGCTGAATGTCCTAAATAATCATTCCTCTACAGAATAAGAGTACCTCTGTATTAAGAAAATAGTAACTGTGCCTCCTTGTTGGTAGATGCCAAGCTCTACCACACAGGATATTTCCATCTCAGCTTTCATCACAGAGGTCAACATTTGCCCCCACTTCAAGACACTATTTCACTCTGAAACTTAAGTACAAAACTAGCTTTTATTAAAGCAAAAGAGGAAAAATAAGAAAATGGATCTTTCAGTATTCCACCAGTGTATTATTCCATCCACTACAATACATTCAATTCAGATGCATATGAAAAGTAGGTAAGAAAAAAGAAGTGACTTATCAGAAGTTACCTAACAAGACATCTTGTCTTTCCTTCATCTCTCCAGATGGCCAAACCACCTGACTACATTTAAAAGCCACACGCCAGATAAAAGTTTTAGGCTGTGCTTTCTGCTGCTCTTTCTACGTCTCTGAAGTTTACTCCCTGTGAAGGTCAAACACAATGATGACCTGACCAGCAAGGATTTCCACAAGTTTGAAGCCTGAATGAAGGATTTGCCTCTGCAGGGTCTCAGGCTAGCAGCCTTCCATGTTAGTTCAACAACAGCCACACTGTGTTTGGCCCACAAGAATCTTAACTTTGACAGGGTTTATTAAAGGCTGTTTCCCCTTCAGTGTTTGAGAGGCAACTCATAGAAAGTCTGCAGACAAGAGTCTCTCCCCTCAGGATGGAAGTGGGGCATATCCAGCCACTACTGCTCAATGAAGCAGATCTCCATCAAGTATAGTCATCTGTCCCTAAGATAAGCAAAGAACTACCCTTTCCATTGCCATTAACATTCTCCCCCTTTTAGAAAGGCTAAACTCCTACAGCACCATCCACCTAAGCAGGCTGTGTTCTAGCCAACTTACTTGTGCAAAGAGAACTACAAGGGCAGCATTGTCAGGGTAGTCCAAGTGCTTTGAGTAAAAGTGATGAAGAGCAGCAATGTCGTTCTGAATCAGCTCTCTCTTTTCATTGTCTAGTTTGTCAATGTCTGTGGATAAAAAATACATTCCATTTCAGTAACAGGAAAATCCCTCCAGATAGACTTAGGATAAAAGAGGGCCAGACATTAACAGAAACCTCTGAGGGACAAGCCACTTGGAAGTACTGCAAGGAGTGCCTGCTCTTCCACAAACACAAGGTTGCCTCTGCTAAAGCCACACGTGCGCCGTGAAAACACAGAATCACAAGGTTGGAAAAGACCTTCAAGGTCCTCAAGTCCAGCCCATGCCCAACATGAAGGATTAAAAAGCATTTTCTCACATCTTTAGGTTAGCAGATAATTGGACACAGACTTTACTTTCTTGGGTTGTAGTCTTTAAAGTGCATTTGTTAACTGGAGAAACAGCCCAGCCAGCCCTGGCCCTCTGGAAGCCTATCAGCTGGGGATGGCTGTCCTCAGCTGTCTGACATGACCTTCCCCCCTACTGTGGTGTGAACTCACACTAAACCTCACTCACCTGAAAGCATGCTTTTTATAATGGAACTTTCTCATATATACCTATTCCTAACCAGCACAAAGCAGCCCAAACTGCTGCTAAGGCTGCTTATGCCTGCTGCTTTTGAAAGACATGGTGTTTCCTAGCACAGAAGCCCTAACTATTTGTGGCCACACATGATAGGGATCTAGCTACAGCACTGGGGATGTTTACAGTGTCTCTCCTTTGCAGCAAGAGGAGGATAACATGAGGGTGCCCAGGAATGCAGTCCACCTGACCTGTTGCATGTACCTGCTTCAGGAGGTAGCAAACAGTGCCTGGAAGTGCCCACGTCTCCATGGGCTGGGGAGTGACCACCAACAGAGATGTGTTTAGACTACAGACATCTACTACTAGGAGACAGCAGGAACATCAGTGGAAATGTCCTGGCACACCTGCCAACTGTATTCCATTATGAGTTTCTTCAGAGATTTACCCTCAGGCCCATGACAAGTTCTAGCCAAAGCCATGGCCACTAAACCTTTCCCTACCTGGTCCATGCAGAGTAAGCTAGATAATCAACCATATACTCCTGCTCCCCTCTCTTTCCCCTCAAGAGCAGAGTGTTTGGAAGTATTTTCCTGATCCACTCTCTCACAGTGGCAGTGTTACTAAGTTCTCTCCTGTTCCCTCCAACTCAAAACAATAATGGAGAGAAAATGATGCACAGCAGTGGAAGAAGGAGGAAATTATTTGTAAGAGCATATGGGAATGATGGGGGAGTCACGAAAAGCACTGAGGAAAATGAAATGAGACCATTTGATGAGATTTAAGACAGATCAGAAATAAGAAATTGTGAGCTTCCAACTGACAGCTAGGTGCTTTTCCTGTCTGTGTATGGTGTTGCAAAGCATAAGACACTTATAAAGGTGTGCTAAGCAGTGAGGTGAGTCAAGAAGGCAGCAGGAACAGGGGTGTTTGCTAACAAAACAAAGGCTTCTAGAGGACAACTGGGACACCGCAACAGAAAAAACATTTCAGCCTTTTATCTCCCAAATTAATAAATTATTGAAGACAAGTTGCAATGCAGAAGAATACACAGAAATTACTTCAGCACTTCCCCATTCTCCTCAACTTCAATCCTGCCAACTTACCTGTAGAACTATCCTTGCCCTAGGCAAAATTAAATGTTGGCATTTCCCCCCCTTTTTCTCCCAGTTGTCCCAAAAGCAATGACAAGAGCTGTTCAGGAATAAGACTACTGTGCTTGGTTATTCTGCTACCTCAAATCCTAGCAATGAGTACATTTAGCCAGCATTTTGTAAAAGGTTCTGGAAGCCATCAGAGTGAGTAATGTGAATATACAGCCCATTGCCTCTGTGTATATTATGCTCAGCACCAAGAAAGAAAACGGTAGACTGGTGAAATCTGTACCAGGATGGTTATTAATGGTCATTTCTAACTCAGATGTAAACAGTAGCTTTCCAGTAAAAAGCAAGCCATTGCCTTATCTCCTTCTTTGGATTATTTTAGAGCATTTAGGACTATGGAATAATATATAACATGTCAGACTTGACTGGCAGTGACAGATACTGGAGCACAGTCCGGAGGGTTCTGCAATTAGCCCCTTAGTCACTGTCACCATCAAGCAACTGTGCTGTCTCTGATTTTATGCCTCCTGGTAACAAATACCAGCTATTTTAATTTTACAACATTACAATTCTCAAAAGACACTAGAATACCAGAGAAGCAAGAGATAGATGTATGCTACATAATTAACTCTATCTAGGTTTTCATCCTTGTTTCACAGCTCCCACAAAGAGCCAAGGGAAAAACAAAGAAGCAGCACTGCACTTTCAAAAAAAATTAAGGAACCAACTCTCTGTTTATTCCTTTCCTCCAGCAGGAGTAGGATGTTCTGAAAGTTGTTGATGGAGGGGAGCCATGGGGAAACAAATCGTTAATATAGTTAAATCAAAACCTCTGTTTACCTGCAAGCCTTTTTTACTTACGTGATTCAAAATCTTTTACAGCAAGCAGCTTCTCTGATGGTGTTCTTTCAGGGTGAGTTTTCTAACAAGGGGAACAAAATAAGAAAAGATTTTAATGTCTCACTTTGGCAGTTTTGTGTACTTATTCAGAATTTGGGAACTCCTACCTCTGAGACAGATCCAAATGCACAGTCTATGGAATTTATGAGTTGATGAACAGCAATGGGTTAAATTGACTGCCCGAAATAAAGGCATAGAAATATTCTCTCCACACCAAATTAGGTAGCAAAAGATGAACTCCTATCAAATTTATATACATAAACTGAACAGTATTTTAAATATGTCATTTGCTTTGTTCTAGACACCCAGAAAGCTGCTAACAATAGCAAGCAGACAGAAGACAGGCTTTGCTTTGAGGAAAGTGAATAAACTGACTGTTGACAGAGTTCAAAAGCAATGCTCCACTCTTGGCCTAAGGCCACTTCTTTGTAATCTTGGCCATTAAATATGGCTTTGCAGGTGGCCCAGCAGCTGAGGTTCAGGGACTATGGTTTGCATATTTAGCTTTTATATGACATGTAGGGTTCTCCCCACTCCCTGTAAGCGATGAAAGCAGAAATTTACTCCGACGACTTTTTGTCATTAAACATTCGATTTTGTTTGTGGATCACCACCAAACTGTGCTTTAATTAAGTCACACACATGTACATTCATGCACACACATCTACACACACAGCAAGGATGCAGCTACCTTCCCAGCAGGCCACCAAAATCCTCCCTATGTAGAGTATCCAGGTTGCCCTTGTCACATAAGCAGATCTCAATCACAAAAATATGCTTCAAAGAGGATTTGTTTTTGCAGAGAGAGTTTAGAGCTGTACAAAGATACACAGCACAATAACCTTGAAACTCATGAATCCCATCCCCTCCCTGTAAGCATTTGTGCTTTCCTCAGTATCCATATAATTAAGGAACACTGAAATGGAGGTTGGCATTGCAATCTTCTTTCCTTACAATATTCTTTTTCTCCAAAGGCCAAGGGTCTGAGATTTCTCTCTCAAAGTCTGGTTTTCACCAGCTAACTCATAATCATAAATGTTTATACCTGAATACCTCAGAGGTGTTTTTGACTCACTCATGTACTGGGAGTTATATGCTGCACAATGCTATGCAACTGTAGCTGAAAAATACTACAACAGGCAACTGCTTCATAAAGTTATGCATCAATGCCTGCAGCCAGATAACTCTAGAAGCATTCCTTGGAATTTAAACTGAAATATCAAATTTTGTTCTTTCTCTTCATCAATGTGGCCTTGGTGCTTGCCCATATGTGTAACCAAGAGCTCAAATCTACCGGAACAGAGGCTGAAACACCAATGTGAAGCCAACAATAAACATTTCCAGGCTCTGTTCAGCAGTACCTTGGCCACAGGTTAGAACTGAAGACCTCACCAGCCTCCTGCAAAAGTCTCCAGTCAGACTATGCTGGCCCTGACCCTACTGCAGTAGTCTGATGGTCAGTTCATTCAGCTGCTGCAGCTCTGTGTTACACCTGTCTGTACACAGGAAACTTAAGAGTGTGTGTGTGTGCTTTGCAGGGCCAGTTACTGTCAGTCAATTTTCATTGTCCTGCCTTCCCTGGTACCCGGAGCAGGAGCAAACCTCCCAAGCTTCACCTTCTGCTCACCTGTTTGGCAAGGATCCTTGCTGTTAGCCTCACAGTCTCTGAGGGATTCCAGTTCTGCCCAAAAGCGCACATGGAGGCACATTCCAGCTTGTGCATTGGCCAGTCTTCCTTCTGAAAACATAGAAAAAAAATAATAATAAAAAAAAAGTGCCATGGAGATAAACTTATGAAAAAGGGGATGAAGAAAGTCCTGCCAGATTCTAGAGGTCAAGTGAAATATGTTTCCTTCAAAAAATAAGATGATGCTTACTAAATCTGAACAAAAGCTTGAGTCACATTTAAGGGTTACAGCTATCTTGCTTTTTTTCAAACAAATTTACAAGGGACAAGTTGAGGTCAGAACATCTTCATTTACTCAACAGAATAAAAGTATTAAATGACGAAGAAGCAAACAGACAACATGATTTATAAATCACCAGTTCTTACTGTTCAGATCAAGCATATGAGGATGCAGTAGGTCTGAGCTTGATGACTTTATTGGGCTCATTTCCATTTAATACTTTGGCCCCTCATTATGAGGTGACCCTGGTGTAATCAGGAGTAATGTGTCTGAAGTCAATGGATTCACAATCACCAAGAATCATTTGACTGTAAGGTCAAACCTAAACATTCTGATGGAATTACCAGATTTTTTTTCCTTAAATGCTGAAGAATAAAAGTACAACTAGACAATGAAAACACACTAATATAGACAAACATTTCTGACAAACATTTAAGTTAAATGTACAGACTATAGTTTAGGCAATGTATTCCTAGCTCAACAGGCAGTAACAATCTACAGGAGTGATGGCACAAGGCACTCAATGGCTTTTGTCTACAAGTTTCACCCAAGGCCACAGAATCTTCCAAAGAATAGCACAGAATCACATATTAACAATCTGCAGCAGCAAAGGCTGTCCTCAGACTGCAACAAATTTCATTTTATTTATTAAATTATTAATTCATTTAAACATGGAAATATTCAAGAAATGCACAGTTATTTATTGCTATATCTCATCCCAAACATGCATTTATAGAACTCTGTCTGAACAGACCTATAGTACTCTGTCTGTATAGGGAGCATCAAATTTCGTTTTCATACCAGATTCAAACTGGTGGAAAACACTAGCAGAGAAAAAAACTTACAACAAATCCCACAAATCTGTAAGCGAAAACTTGAAAACCTTTTAGCACCTTCCAGAATGTTCTTAAATCCCATTACTGATTCACTCGGTATGGCAGGTCCTGTGTTGGCCCACTCACCACCAATTTTTAAAAATAATTCTAAAAACTCAACAATATGGCCCATCATAGTGACTGAGTGGCACAGAAGGAATGATTTCACTCACTGCCTAGCCACTACAGGCAAGAGCCATTTGAAACACTAGGGAGACACACGAAGCTGCCTGAAGCATCTGCACAGGACTGCTAGATAGGCTGCAGGTCTGCTGGGAGGGAGATTCCTGCTCAGCTTATTTACAGGTTTTGGAGATCAAAACAAAAGCTGAGATTACTAATTTCAGAGTTACTGCACCAAAACCTCTTCCATTGAAAACAGTTATTTTAACTGTCCTAGGCACAGACAGCTTTAGGAGGTTATTTTATTAGGAAAAGAAAGGTCAACACCAGCCTCAGCCTTGGGTAGTATTTGAAGCAGTGTGACACTGCAAGGGTATTCAACCCCTCACAATGCCAACTTTGCTGTCCTTGATATCTCAGTATGGTACTTCCAAAAAAACCTACATACAGGCTGCTTGAAATAAGCTCCAGTGTAAATATTCTAAGAGGATGTGGCAATACAGACCAGAACCAAAATAGTATATTACACGGTAATCATGTCATGTGAAATTACACTCCTGACTCTCCTACAGCTGTCACACTACAAAATGCATCCCCAGAGAGACCCATTTCCTATATATGCCCCAAAAAACTTTTCTGGAAAATTCCTGACAGCCTTTGCTAAGGAATCTACAGGTTAGAGGCTAAAAAGAGACAGAGGGAAATCTCCTCTAGCACCTCTTCTTGCTTACCCAGGACACACACTAACTTTAGCATGATTGTTCAAAAATTGAAGGCACTGAACCTGAAGCTTTGCAGGACTCTCATCCATACACACTCATTAAATAAACAGGAGAAATTACCTGATGAAAAAATCAAAATGCAAAATCACGTGCCTGTCTCGAAGCAGTGTTTTTTAAAAAATCCATTTCGCCCTTTATTCTTTACACATCGTTAATTAAAATCTTTCCCCAGGCAGAATCATACTGAGTTATATGAACTGGTGGGGAGGTTAAAGGGACAAGATACGGCTGAATTGTGCAAAATGAGATAAAAGCCTGAAACACCACAAAAAAAAAAAAGAGTTCTGATGACTGAGGAATACCTGGGATAGAAACACCATGACAGCAGCTTTTCCTGCGATCACAGCAGGACTATTTTGCATTCTTTTCCACATTTTCCTCCAAGTAGTTTGAATTATAACAAACAGCATTGTTCTAGCTGAATCCCTAATGCTACATTAATGGTACTTTCACCCTATTTTCATTACATCCATAATATTTTTCTCTTAATTTAGGAGTGACAACACTTTTGGAAGGGAAGTTCTTTAAAGGTTATGCCTTTTACATCAAAGCATGGAACACTCCTCTTCACCGCGTTCTTCAAAAGGATTCTGCCATCCAGGACTACTGGATTGATTCCCAGAACACTGTCTTATACCTCACCGTAGGAGAAAAACAACAAGTAACAAAATATAACAATACAAAAAATAAGACTCAAATCCAAACAAATGTCCTCATACCTCCTTTTTCACATGGACATTTTCAATGCCAAATAAAAACTCTGTTCTATTTCACTCAATTAAAAAGAAACACACACAAACACTAGAGAGAAATGATGGGCATGCCAGGGTAGGGGTTAACCTCACTTCTTCAAAATCTTAAGGCCCAATTGTGATTAAATGGCATCCAACTCTTTAACTGAATTTCAGTGAGGCAACTTCTGATGTCTGATATTAATTGGTAAAGTTGTCTGATGCAGCCTTCCAACAAGCAGTGAAGGTAGAAGTTTTATATATCTTCACAGCCATCCTTCCCTATCATCATTTACCAAATGCTGGGCTCTAGAGGGTATTTGTCCTCCATGGGCTAACAATTAACATGTTCATGGAGACATTGACCAAAGAAAAATACATTGGGAAAGTTTTTCTATAGGAGGACAGACACCCAATGCAACCTTTCAGTGTCAAAATCCTTTCGTGCAGAATCATTACAGCAAAAAATTTTGCATTTTTTGTTACAGCTCACCAAAGAGGAGCAGGCAATTTGGCAATTTCTACAAGGTCCCATTTAAAACACACCTGCTTAATGTTAATTACAGATGTGCAACTACATTTTGAGGCTTACTAGCTGGTTACAAATACCTGTTTTATTTACTCCAGCAATACCAACTACAGCAGCCTTTAACATGACATGTTAAGAAAAACACAAATGGTCTGTTCAAAATACATTTTGAATGTTGAAAATCACCACAGAAACATCTTCTGCACACTGGCTAGCTGATCTCCACTCTGTCTGGGATAAATGACAGCCATGCGTAATAACAGCAAGAGGAGTTCCAGTAGTTCCAGAGTTCACCAGTTCCAAAATTGTAACCACATAACCCTCTTAAAACATTTCACTTCAGGGTGTTTCAGTAGCTAATTTCTAAAGAGAAAAAATGAGCACAGGTCTCCTCCTGCTTGACTAAAATTATTATAATTTAAGAAGTCAAGACCCGAACAGCTGCACATGGGGGCTGAAAGCCACTACTATAATAACATGCCTGTGCTCCAAAGAGGTGAAACTAGAGAGTGGGATGGTGTGAATCTGTTGGAAATCACAATCCCTTTTAAAAGGAGACCCGGATTAGGGCTTGGGAAAAGAAAGACCCAGCAAACCCAGACTAGATTCAACCCACAAAACATTAAAAGCAGCAAGGACAGGCAGTGAAGGTAACTTCCACTCTCACGTGCCCTGAATCCACACCTATGCAAACGTCCAGCTTAATATAGGCCAAACATGTAGTTATCTATCCTAAAAGCAAAATAAGAGACCAAAACAGGAACATTAGGGAGCTGTGCCAAAGCCTGTGTGGGGGTGTGTGTGTGTGTGTGTATAGCTCCACCTGCCACAGATCCACCCCTCCCCACAATGAGCAAGAATTCCTAGGAATTGTGGTATAGGATATCTTTAAGTAAGAAAAGAGCAAGCTCAAAAGCTTTGGGTTTTTATCCCAGTATGCCTCTTGTGGTAAATATTTGTCTAACAGAATTGTATTGACTAACAAGGTACTAACCAACATATGAAATCATACCATGCCCTTGTTGGTTACACACAATTTTTAGCTGAGTTGAGCAAAAAAATACGGATTTACAGGGAAAAATTAACTTATAATATATAAATGAAATGAACAATACCACGACAGTTCTCAAGTGCAGCCCTGGCCTTTTATCACTGTTGCATGATGTCTCACATCCATGGAGGCAAAAGGGATACATTTCCTGTACATTCCAGTGTTACAAATTCAGTATCAAGGCACAGATATCCTTTCTGGCTTTGCCAAAGAATTGCTGAGCTGCTGAAAAGCACCTTTGAACGAGGCAGGGATGAAGATGCAGCGCAGACTGTCTATGTAGCATGTACAGACAGTGGAGAACGGTTTCTAGAGAATATTGTGCTTGAAGGTAACTTTGAAAGAATGTCAAAGAACTCAATCTCAGCAACGTTCATAAATTTCATCAGGCTGACTCAGAAGGGCCCAAAAAATGGAACACAGTGTTATACCAACTAGGGAATCAAAAGCCACATGTGTATCATCATCAAGAGGGAGTTGCTAGTACCTATGCAAGTCATACTATAGTTCTATAGTACTATAGACATCAACAAAATCTAAAAAAGGCCTTTATATCTAGAGCATCATACCACAGACAGGTAGGAAAGATTCTAAATCACTAACTTATCAGACAGACAAGCTTTTGCTGATCAGTAGCTTTAGCAGACTTAAGGACACTCAGCTCAAGCAGTTCAGGTTTTCACTCTGGGAACATGTCCCCCCTGAGAGAGAGAATTCTGACCACCAAAAAATACTTTTTTTTCTTAAAAATCAATCTAAAAAAAGTAATACATTTACAAAACTTTACCAGGGAAAGAAAAAAAAACAAGGAAATAAATCAATCCCTCTTTGTTTGTAAATATAAAAGTATAAACTTTGTCACGGCTGGAAGTCAGGACACTGAGGGAGGGCCACTTGGTGATAAAAGCAAAGGACCATGGATGAGAAGAAGTCCTTCTACTTCCAGCATGACATCTACTTGCTATTTTTTCCAGCACAAATCACTGAGCTTTCCTACTTCAGAAAATCTTACATAGCTGTTTCATAAACCATTGTACATTTTATATAGTAAGAGAAGAAACTCAGTCTCAGATAAAAGCTGCTAAACAGCTGCTTTGTTAAAGGATTTCCTTCCCTCATCTAGTTAAAATCTTGTAAGAAATAATGACATGAGGAAACACTTCTTAGAACAAGCATTTTCCATGAATGAATCATAGGCTTTCTCTACACTGTCTTTAAAGCTCATCCAGATCCCTCTTCAAGGCCTTTAAGGATGCTCATACAGTAAGCTTTCACTTTGGAAATTCTATTAACTACTGCAAATTTAGTAAAAAACTCATTTCTGTTTAGTCTTTTAAGCTCTCCTGGTGCCTCAAAACAAAAAGGCTGTTTGGTTAACCCACAACTCACTAGGATTCTGTGGGAAACCAGGAAGTTAGGGAGGTACCAGAAGGAAAACTGAGGAGAGGTCAGACTTCTTTTGAAACTTGTGCAACAGGAGAATAAGATACATCCTTGAAATAAAAGCAACAGCCATGTCCAAAGTGCCTGGGAACTGAACAGCACCAACCACAACATCTCTGTCCAGGTAATGAGAACAGAGCCTACTTGGCATGCACCCATGCACCCAACAAACAGCATGTTAACGTGTGGGAGAAGGTTTGCATTATTTATAGCTAACACACAGCTGCATGCCAGACCTTGGGCGACTCAAATCCTTCATAAGCACTGTTCCACACTCTGTGCCCAGCACCACAGACCTTGCATAGCTCACGTTATTCAACCAGCAACCCTCTTGAGTTTTTCCACACAGAAACTGGATAATTCTTCCACGTGGATCAAGTTGAGGGGCCAAAAAGACTAGAATTTTTTTTTTTAAATTTATTCTAATTTGAATTAAAAACACAGTTAAAACTGCATGCAAATGTTTTGGACGGCTTTGTATTGCTCTACTTTAGTATGCACTTATATTCTACATTCAGGGGCCTTTAAAAAACAAAGTACACAAAAAGAATGAAAGTTGAAAATGAGTAAGTAAGTTAGGGAAAAAGCCTGGTAGGTTTCAAACGATTATGACTACCATCAGCTGTGGTAGTCTCAGTACTCAAAATATTTGCAAATGTTAAAAAAAAAAAAAAATTAAAAAAAAAATCTCTCTCCTACGATGGCTATTTAGTGATTTGATTTTTTTAAATTAGACACAGGATCTCTTACCATTTTAGTGAGCTACTGCTAAATAACGTGGTTGGTCCTTAAAAGAAGTAATACAGATATAATTAGTGGGTTGACAGGCAGCTCTAATCAAAGTCTCCGTGGTACCAAGCCCTGAAGCTACAGATCTTAAAAGACTCATGCAGACCATGTCGAAATCCTGTAATGCACAACTCCATGGTCAGCATCTGTGGGATGCTGGAACTGACTGGACTGCTATTAACCATAGCTACAATTAGAGGACATCAATGCCACACAAACAAAAACTGGAGTTCTGCAACTCCCACCCTCCTTCCCCCCCATCCTCACAAACAGCATGGTCATACCTGACATTCCACATTGCAGTAAAAGGCCTGTTTGCATCTTCCACACTTGGACAATCCTTCTTTCCTTAAAAAGAACACAGAAGTTATTCTGTTCTAGAAACCTGAATGAAATAAAAACTGTATGCTGGATCACTTTTTGCACAGTACTTTGCATTTCACAATGAAAACTCTATTAGACTTTCAAAAGTACATTTTTCCAAGCAACTCTCATTATGCAAAAGCACTCTGCTTTCTTGATGAATTGTTGGGTTTGAAAACATAGTACTCTATGCTATTTGACAGACACCATCATTTTTTTGCCACTATACAACACTACACAATGCATAATGAGCTAAACTTATTGTGTTTTGCAAACTTTAAAACCACTATTAACCCTTTGGTTCTGCTATGACCATTCTATTGCTTCTTTGGTTATAGAATGGATGACCTTTGTTGAGTAAGTGCCTCCAAAAGCCAAGAAAAAATACTGCACTATTAAATATACTGTTTGATCTCCTGTCACCTGAGAGCCCCTCACTGTCTCACCCTGTCTGCTCCGATATCTGTGAATTCCGAGCAGACCTAAGGCTCACACTCTCCTTTTTTATATTTGTATATACCCCAACAGGGGGAACTGCCACGAGGAAGGTCCTTTTCTACTTTAAAGTGCATGTGTTGCAACAGATCCCACCAAAAATAGAACATGTGTTACCCAACAAGTGACATTTTGGTATGACAGCAATAGGGATCTCTCAGCAGTACTGAATGCTTTTAAAATGCCTGCACACCCTCCCTGGTGGAAGTAGCAAAAAAAAAAAAAAAAAAAAAAAAAAAAAATTTGTCTCAAACTGATGTAAGCTCACTGGAGTAAATCAAGGGTGAGGGTCCTCATATGATGTGATAGTGTACAACATTTTGATGGTCACAGGCATTCGGAGCCCATAAGCTCCAGCAAGTCTGGCATCCTCTGATTGTATCTGCAAAGCACACAAGGTGCAACCTGAGCGAGCCGGGCTAACATCATGACTCCTCTTGCTGACATTACAACCGCGTATTTAAAGTAACAACCACTATCTCATGCAAATACAATGTTGCAGCCTCATTTTGCCCGTGTCGCCACTAAAGTTTTCACGACAGCTTCGCCAAGTTTCCCTTCCCACGGCTGGTGTCGAGCCCACAACCTTCCAGCTAGGGCTCTTTGCGCGTTCAACGAGCACAGTTCGGAATCTGGTACGTGCTAGTTCAGTGCTAATGCAACAGTCACAGACACAGAACAAATGTCTGAGCACTGGCGGATCGCCTTACATCACCGAGACATCGTTCCTCTTAGTGGCACTTCATCACCCTGGTGTGAAATAAGTTTCAGATTACCCCACTAACTGCTGTCCTGCTGCAGTCAGTCTGTTCCTTGATCGCTGTGCTCCTCCAGAGCTCCAAAGGAGAAGCTTGCATGGATAACAAGCAGCTGCTCCCGAAGACAACTAAAAGCTATTCCATGAGATAACTATTATCCTTACAGCATTACTTCACATCAGTGAAGTATGGAAGTATTCCCTGGTCCTTTGGCCGACAAATCTGAATATGATAAGCAAAACCAGACAGTTTCTTTGGCACAAGGAAATTTGTGGTTAGGCACATAAATTTAAAAAAACCCTTACCCAAAAAAACACCTTGACACAAATTTTAGAGGCTGGGAAAAGGTGTAAAGGAGTTGAGGAAAATCACCTGAGCTGTACTTTCTTCAAATTGATGGGACTGCTTCACCGGCTTCACTAGGAGCTATATTAGGTGCTCACATGCAAGGAGGGGTGAATCAAGTGAACAAGTCACAAGTAAATAAGGCAATGAGGAAAGAAAAAAGATGTGTGGATAAAAATAGCACAGTTGCAACAGTTGTTTTTCTTTACTGAGGTAGCTACTAACATTTGCTCTGAGTTATAACCAGGTAAGCACTTAATTCCTCAGTAAGCTGTCAGAATCCACAAAAGTACTACACCTTCTAAAAATATGGTGTGGTGTGACCTGCAGGAGTGTCGTATCCATGCTGAAGTCGCTAACCCTAATAGGCCCTTCTTTCTCTCTTTCTCCCTATAGCAGCTCACATTAGAAGGCTTGAGGCAAACCCTTGAACCCCTCCCCTTCACACAGGTCAGGTGCAGCTGCAGAGGCCCCGCTAACTCGAGCCCCCGCATCCCTCCAGCAACGGGAAGGGTGAAGCACACAGGAGCAGGCAGCACTCCAGTGCCAATGCTCCCAGCTATGCCACAAACAACTTCTTACACTGCCTGCGCTCCGCCCCAGCAAAGGCAATGTGCAGACTAAGGTTTCAGACAGAGGTAATACACAGATATTTCTGTGTATTTCATTGCGGAAATATACACATTTCATTCATAGGTATTCCATCCGCACTATGGAATAGGAAGTGTGAACTAGGCGACTGCAGACCCTTTTCTCCCTTATCAACCCTTCATTAAAAGCAGCGAGCACGGAGTTATTACAAAACTCAACGAAACTTCCTGCGAGAGGATGGTTACGCACGTGTCAACGTGACCGCCAGAGCACGGGAAGAGCTGAACTTTTTTTTTTCTTTCCTTTTCCTTTCTCTTTCCCGAGCTGCTGAGCACCAGCTCTGAGTTTAAACTTCCACAGCACCACGAGCCGAGGAGGGGGAAAGCTGTGAAGCCGCGGCCGCCGCCCGGGCCCTACCTGGCGAAGCAGCCGTCGCAGTGGCTGCCGCGCTCGCTGACGGTCAGCACGGCCACGTAGGCCGGGCAGCTGAACAGCAGCTCCCCCACGGCGAAGCGCCGCCGCGCCCGCAGCCCCCGGCCCTTCCCGGCGCTGGCGAACATCTCCAGGCCGCCCAGCTGCGCCGCCGCCTCCGAGCGCATCCTGGCCGAGGGCAGGGCAGGGCTGCCGGGCGGGCTCGCAGCGCTGCGCTCCCGGCCGCGCACGCCGGCACTCGGGGCCGCCGCTGCTGCCGCCCGCCCGCCGTGGGAAGCGCCTCCTCCGGGCGGCGCGGGGCCCGCCGGCGGCTGCGCACCGGGAGCGGCTGCGCACCGGGAGCGAGCCGCTGTCCGCCGGGGCCCGGCTGCGCACCGGGAGGGAGCCGCTGTCCGCCGGGGCCCGGCTGTGATCCCGGCCCCTACCCCAAGCCCTGCCCGCCGAGGTCCGGCTGTGATCCCGGCCCCTGCCCCGAGCCCTGCCCGTCAAGGCCTGTTAGCAGCCCCGGCCCCTGCCCCAAGCCCTGCCCGCCGAGGCCCGGCTGTGACCCCGAGCCCTGCCCGTCAAGGCCTGTTTGCAGCCCCGGCCCCTGCCCCGAGCCCTGTCCGGCCTCCCACACGCTGCCCATCGGGGAGGGGCTGCCCACGCCAACCTGTGCGCGGTGGGAGCGTCCATCCCCCAGAGCCAGCCGAATCTCGGGCTGCGAGGGCACCGGGCAAGGGGCTCTCCTGCTGGCCCCACTGCCCTCTCGTTAGTTTAGCACCTCATGCCCTTCCCAGTGAAGTCAGTGAAGCGAGTCGTATTCCATACTTGAGGAAAGGTACAACGGAAAGGTACAACTGAGGTAATTCTGCTCTCCTTCTTCACACCAGTAGCTTTTTCGTTGATTTGCATTGAGCTGCTGTTTTGCCTTTTTAGGATTTTTTTTTCTTTTTTTTAACTTATATGCCTAACCACAAATTTTCTTGTGTCAAAGGAAGTGGCTGTTGTTTTAATTTTAATCACATTTGGAAGATTTCTATCTGCCAAAGGACCAAGAAATACTTCCACGCTCCATTGCTGTGCAGTAATATTGTGAAGATCATCTTAGTTATCTCAGGGAATAGCTTTTAAATATCTTCGGGAGCAGCTGCTTGTTATCCATGCACGCTTCTCCTTTGGAACTCTAGAGGAACACAGTGAGCAAGCGACATACTGACTGCAGTAGCAGAATAGTTAATGAGGTAATCTGAAACTTATTTCACACCAGGGTGATGAAGTGCCACTGAGAGGAGCAGCAAGGCCTCCCAGATCAAGGCACCTCAGTCGTGAGTAGGTTTGCAGGTCAGGACACAGGGAGCTCAGGTGTTGTGGCCTCCTGGATAGATGACCAGGGCAGGGAGAGAATGTGGCAGGCCCAGTCTCTCCCTGCAGGTTCACTGACAGCCCCAGGCACGGTCAGGGGTGAGCCAGGTCCCAGGGGCAGCAGGAGACAGGGTGGGTGGGAGTCCCCAGGGAAGGAAGATTAAGGTGTAATTGTGCTCTCAGGCCCCTAACAATACTCTGTTCCAAATAACTGATTCATATCCTGTTGCACATCTTTAACTTCTCTGATATTCTCATCCATTGTTACATGATGAAATTAGTGGATCCCCTGCAAAAATAATGTATCTTTCTGGACCAGCATTATTTGAATTAGTTAAAACATCACTGTTTTTACAAGGAAAGACTGAGCAATGAAAATAGATGCAAACCTTGAAAAATATCCTGTCCCCCTCAACATCTGAGCTGGATGTTGGTCATGAGCAACTGTACACCTGCAGGGATGGAATCAGGCTATCCAGTTATAGTAGTAAGAGCCATTTACATCCCAGTTCAGTGTAGATTGAGGATGTCAAGCTCAAAGGTCTGGAATCTTAATTATAGACTATTCTATATCTAAGTATATTTAAAAGTAGTGATTGATAAGGTATTCACTTTAAGAATTAATTAACATTAACTGGGAAACTGCCCTTATGGTCAATACAGTTTGATTAATTTATAGATCCATTATAGTAAGACAAATAGAGTCACAGCTCCTATACCCATCTACTCTGACTTCCTACACTGCACAATCTAGTAAATTCCTTGAACTAATTCCTGCTCAAAGTAGAGCAAAACTTCTAGGAAATAAATAGTCTTGATTTTAAAATGTTCTTAGTAAGTGGTTTTACAAAAAAACCCTCCTGGTAAACACATATACTTAATTTTCACCCTTAAAATGCCCAGTAGTCTCTTCAGCTGCTGTATCTTGTTATAGCATTATAAACTATTTTGAAACACTCTTAGCTCTTTTTCTCTCTACATCAGTAAAATAAAATGGTTGAGCATTTGCTTTTGAAATCTGAAAACAGCATGATATACTCCAGTAGTGAAATCCTGGTTACACTGTGAAATCAGTGACAAATTCATACATTTTTTTCCAGAAGTTAGCATTTAATTCATGTTTCAAATGACACTGTGTCCAAATAAAATAAGTCTAACAACTCATACCTATCAACTTGATGATCTTGGAGGTCTTTCCCAACCTTAATGGTTCTATGATGTTCATTATCAGATCATTTCTAAACAATAACTTATGCTTCTCTAAGATCATGTGGGTTCACTGATGAGAAGGTTGTGAGGTGTCTTTTGGGGGACACCAGCTGGAATGATGGCAAATGTTACCACATTTCTGTTCCACATTATCACCCTTGTAAAACAGCTGACAATTTGATTATGCCTCAGGTAATGTGGAAAAATTCAAATTTCACTAGGTCTCTTTGTTAATAAAGAGTCATTTAGTTTTAAAACCAAAAATAATAATTTACTAAATAGGCTTTATTCCACCCTGAAAAATATTGCTTTCCAAGAGATAATACATGGATTTATTCACAAGAGTGAAATTCAGCACCGGCCTGCAGTCCCATTCAAACCCTCCAGGAGAAATTCAACCAGCTGCCTGCATAGCTTTTAGCTTCCTTTGGATGTTTTCAAAAACAAAACTGGTTTGATAAGTTATTAATGAAAACAGTTTGGTGACTACTTTGTTAGAGTATTTATCCCAATGTTTTCTGTATTTATACAAATCCTGTAAATAAAACATATTCTTTTGGATCTCCTTATTTTATCTGTGTTTTCACACCACGTTCATCAGAAAATCTGAACGTGCATTTTTATGAATCAGTATGAGTGCCTAAATAAATAATGGTTTGTTGCAAAACACAGATTTAGTAATCAATTCATGAAGACTCTCAAGGCTTTAGCCATATAAATATGCATGCAAGAGCTGAATGAACAGTCAACACCAGGGATTTTCCTGCAACCAGAAAAAGACTGGAATGCTCTCTCCCTACTGTTCACAGGATGAGCAGAGGAGTCCGTGCCTGCAGAATGTGTTGAGGACCTGGCAAGATTGGGTGATAAAATACTTTGCTAAATTATACCTTAGATATGCAGAGACTTGTACTTCTCATCTCTTCTTTTTTTAACTTCTGTTGTGTCTGCTTTAAATAAGAAAGATGATGGCTCATGAAAGGATGTGAAGTAGGGTATAGGTTTAAGAAAGTCACAGAACAAAGTGTCGTGCCAGCTCTTTGAATTTCTTAAAATTAAGGAGTCTTTAGAAGCAGAGCTGTTCACCTTCACTCACAACCTTGGAGCTGCTCTCTGGAAAACCTTGTGTGTTTGACAGGAAAAGATCCATCCCCGTTAGTCACATTTAGTTAGGCTTAATCACTTAATCTTCCAGAAACGGTACCGCCGAACCGCAGCCTGCACTCTCCAGGAGCGGCTGCATGCCCTGTGCCCAGAGCTGTCTTTTTGTGTTATGTGTCACGGCAGACTTTAGCCAGAAAGGTTCTGAACTTGGAAAGGGAGCAGGGAGTCACTCGCTAAGACACAGGGCCCCGAGCGAACTGGAGGGGGAGCTAGGAATAAACAATAAAATCAGCTACAGGGTAGGTACAAGAAACAATCATAGGCCAGCAGCCTATGGGGAGAGAAAGGACAAAGGAAACGGTGTATAACCTTTCCTATATTTAATGCAATTATTTCCAGAGAGATCTGGTATAGTAACCTTGTCTTTTTTCTCCTTTGGGGTTTTTTGGTTTGTTGGTTTTTTTTTTTTTTTTTCCTGAACCTCTTGGTACCGTACAAGTACTCACAACAGGGACAGCTGGAAACACATCCCACAGTGTAGTGTAAGTAATGAAATACTCAGCATAAATTAGTTTTGTGGGTAGATTTAATGGTGTGTCCAAAACTCTGTCCTGCTGTAGGTAATCAGCTGTTTCTGGTATCTTTGCAATTTATGGATAGTTTGGGTTCAGATTTGTGCCTTTTCAGCAGGTGAGTGCATTATTTGTTTTGAGCCAGAGATTAAGTGTGAGTGTAAAAACTCAGCAGGAGCTGGGAAATGCTGCCTTTCAAAGAAGCAAAGTGCAGTTAATCACTTTAAGGAAATAACCTGCAAGGTGGGATGGAGTTCAGGGATAGCAGTGAGTTCAGAATTCAGTGGGGGCTGCAAGGATGGTGTCACCGATGTGTCTCTAGGCAGATGTGCTCCCAGCTCCCAGCCCTGGAGGGACCTGGGCATGACATTCAAAATCTGTCCTCATGTTATCTTCTACATCTGTGCCACTAATTGTTGACATGTTGACAGTGTTGACATTGCCCACTACTGAAACACAGACAAAAATACTCTAAAGATGCCATGGTTCTGTTCATAGTCAGAACTTTGTTCCAAATCAAAGAGGACTGGTGGAAGTGGAGAAGATGGGCAACTCTATGGAGATGTCTGACTCTTCTCTTTAGAGACATTGGGATGTGAAAGACCCAGAGATCTAGAAAGACATTCCTAATTTTTAATTTTTTTTTCATGAAAAGAACAAACTCCTCACTGTCCTCACCTATCAGGTGCCTCCTACAGTTTTATCAGTATTAACATCCCTACTGCAATTTCAGAACTAGAAGTAAACAATCAAATTTCTGCCTAATATATGGAAATGATTTGCCTGGGTTAAGCATATTGTAATCCACTCATTTGAAGTTTACAAGCATTTTTAGCATGTCATTATTGAAAGCCTGTACACAAATTTCCAAAGACAAAAAGTGACAGCAGCACAAATGTGGTTTCAGGAACATATCATGATGACAGAGCTGGATGACTGTGGGGAACAGGCAAGGGCAGCAGTTAGGTGTGAATGTGACACTCAACACTCAGATGCTTGCAGTTCACAATTTGCTTTTATCAGAATCAGCAACCTCACAACTGCCTTTCTGAGTTAACTCCAGCCTGCCCCTGGCAGACCTGCATTAACCTTTGCTTATGGAGCCACGGCAGGACTCAAGCAAATAAAAAAACATATTAAGTCAGATTCTCCATTGGTGTAAATTAGCATCTCTCCGCTGACTTTGAAGGAGTGGCACCTGCTTGCTCAAGTTGAGGATCTTACCCAGTGCTACTGTAGCATCATTAAGTTGTCACATTCTTCCCCTGCCTCTCCTTTTGTTGTCTAGCTGCAACTTTTCTGAGTTGAAGACTAGAGAAGGGTCTTTGATCCTCTGATAACTCCTTGAGGCTCCCTAGGATAATTGGCCAGGACACTTTCTGACTTATCCAGGGTCATTTTATCTGCCCTTTTACTTGGAGAGGGATTACAAGCAAGAGAAAAATCTTGGAGCTTTCACAGATGCAGACGACCTACACGAGTGCTGCCGTGTGTAGTAGGTCAGGCACCCCTCCTGACATGAGGGACACCCCATTGCCACCAGGCTGTATTTAACCTATCCTGCTACTGATGTGGAAACAGAAACCCTTCAGGGTGACCTGGGCCCTAAGACTGCCTAACTCTTTCTTCCAAGCTCACTGGGGGTGCTGAAAAAGGAAAGTATGAGAGCTGCTTTTCTGCCGATGCAGCTATTTACTCACTGTAACCAAACAATCTCTCCATATTCTCTAAAGTTCTCAGGTAAGGCTTTTTCTTCAGTTCTAACAATGAGTTTTGTAGCTATTCTTTAAACCTCTGGGGTTTTTTTTCCAGCATTGTGAAATATATGATCACTGAACCTGTGAAATATTTCAGCAGCCACACCAATGCTATATAAAGATGTAACATCACATCTATGTACATATTGGTAACTTTTCTGTTTGTTTTTGCAAATATTGCATTAGCAGTACAATCAACAGTAATTTATATTGAACTCAGCTACAAAAATGCTCAAATGCCATGCCTGAGACTGACCCTTTCCCAGCCACTAACAATATCTGTATGCAGTGGTGACTTCCCAGAGATAAAACATTTTTGAGATTTGCTGCTTAATAAAAGCATTGTTCTGCTAGGGGATAGTTCACTGAGGCTGTACAATATTTTTTTAAAAATCAGAATGTTTTGCAAAATTAAATCAAATGCCTTACAAATGTCCATCACACTGAGGCAGTTACCTTTTAAACCAAATTTGTAATCTAATCAGGTTTGTCTGACAAGACCTATTTTCCATAAAACCATGCTGACTGGCATTAATTACTTCCTGTCCTTTCATTCTTTATCAGTTGAATCCCATATTCTTTTATTTTGCTCCCCCCTCACCTCCCCTTGAAGTTAGGTTCACTGGCTTGTATTTACCAAGGTCATCATGTTCGTCCTTGCTGAATAGTGACAAAACATCAGTCTTTTTCCAGTCTTCTGGAATTTCTGTGTTATTTCAAGACCCATTAAAAATTAACATGTGGAAGGAAGAATCTCCTCCACCAACTATTTGAGACTCCTCAGGTGCAAGTTATCTGGGCCTGATGAATTACAGTTTTTTATCACAAGCAGATATTTAATGTCCTATTTGGTTACTAATGGACTGAAAAAGGCTTTGGCTGCCTGATATGATACTGCTGTTATCCTGCTTTTTCCAAATCAAGGAGAGACATATTTATTGAATATGGCTTTCTTCATTATTAATGATTTTACCACCTTCATTTAGTTCCTGGCAAATTCTATCACTGGGATTTCTTCTGTGTATAATATGCTTCACATGCTCCTTTTTTTCTTTCTTTCCTTCCTTTTTTGCTGCAAATCACTATTCCTCCTTCTAATCTCTTCTCCATCAAAATGAAGTAATAGCAGGAAGAAGGGAAAACTAATTAATATTGTTCTTTCCTTCTTCCCTCACTGACCTGGTTTAATATCATGAATGAAAAAAAAAAACCCAGGCATTGAGTGGATGGATTGTGGAAACCAAAGAGCCTTCCTTAAGCAGATCAGCTCCCTCTCACAGGGTGTGATTCCCTGATGTTGATTGAGGAGCCCATCTTTCAGCAGGCTAATTCATGCTTACACTGTTGGTGTTTTCTCTGTCAACCTCCTCTGCTGCTTTTTCTTCATGGACAGAAGCAGAGAACACACGGATTTTGCTGAGACAAGAGCCACCATCCATCATCAGATGACAGGTATTTCTACTTCTTGACAGATGAAACCTGATCCAGCAGAGTACTAAATATTTGTAGAGGGATGCTGTGGTGAAAAGTATCCCACCATCAGCAGCTGGAAGTCCACCAGATGTTTGTACAGAAATGTGTGCTCTCCCACCTCTGCATTAGGTACTAGAGTGCATTTGAAAATTACGTCAAATATAGAGTTATTTCAATCAGTGGCTTTGGGAATTCTCATTGCTTGAAACAATTTTTTTCTGGTGGTCATTTAGCTTGTGGGGCATCCCCCTAAGCGGATGGGAGAAAGAAAAATGTAGTCAAAGCCTGGGAGTTTTGCTCTGGTCCTGGGCTAGTGAGCCTTTGACCCATGGAGAGCGCCCTCAATTTGTGGTGTTTGCTCAATGTATATGAAATAATGCATCCCTGAAGCTGCTACCCCTTGTGGTGCTGGTTCCACTGAGCAGAGTTCTGTGAGCTCAGGGAATACTTGAAAGGCTGGATGTTGTGGGATAATGTAGTCTTGCATTACATGGTGCAGTCTTGTTCGTGTTGCCTTTGGGAATGCTTTCTGGAGGAAACCATCTGTCACATGGCCACTGCATTCCTTTGGGGATGCTCTTGGAATGATCCAGAACGGAGACAGAATAAGTGTAAACTGATCAGGGATTTCAGGTATTCAGCACTGTGGAGAACTGTGCTGTGAAAGTATTTTAGATCCAGAGAAGCACATTTTAGATACATACCCACATCTCCCTTGTCCATTGTCAGGGCCTATGAGCTATCAGGGTTAAGAGAATGGCAGTAGCAGCAATAATAATAATAATAATAATAGTGATAAAACTACAAAAACCTTTATCTTAAGTGTGACTGCCTTGCAGATTTATATCACTGAGAAGCCTCTCAATGTGGTGAGAAAGAAAGGCTGTGTGGGTCTTGGAGTTGTCAGAATCCATTCATGCAGTTGGAGCACCAGCAGAAGGGAAATGAACTTCAAGGCCCAAGCATGTAAAGGGACCAGTATGGCAGATAGGATTGACCAGATGGAAAAGCAAATGTTCTTTAAGGCAACAATTTGGAAAATCCCAATCTCTTGAAGAGGAAATGAGGTTATTCAGAACTGATCTGAGTAATAGAGATGGGTTTAGATCTACTTAAAGGTGTGGTGCAAATATTAAATGAAAGTATAAAATACATTTTGTTTACATAGAATCAAAGAATGGCTTGGATTGTAAGCAACCTTAAAGACCATCTAGTTCCAAACCTGTGCCATGGACAGGGACACTTCCCACTAGACCAGGTTGCTCATATCCCCATCCAGCCTGGCCTTGGACATTGACAGGGATGGGATATCCACTTCTTCTCTGGGCAACCTGTTCCAGTGCCTCACAACCCTCACAGTAAAGAATTTTTTCCCAATATTTAATCCAAGCCTACTGCCTTGCAGTTTAAAGTCATTACCCCTTGTCCTGTCTCTACCTGCCCTTACGCAAAGATTCTCTCCAGCTCTCTTGTAGGTCCCTTTAGATCCATAAGGCATCTGTATGATCTCCCTGGAGCCTTATCTTCTCCAGGATGAACAATCCCAACTCTCCCAGGCTGTCTTCGTATAACAGAGGTGCTCCAGTCCTGAGATCATTGTTGTGGCCTCCTGTGGACTCATTACAGCAGATCAATGTCCTTCCTCTGTTGGGGACCCTGGAGCTGGACACAACACCTCAGGTGGTGTCTCACCAGAGCAGAGGAGAAATCCCTGGACCTGCTGCCCACGCTGCTTTGATGCAGCCCAGCACACAGGTGGCTTTCTGGGCTGCCAGGGTGCATTGTCAGGTTGTGTTGAGCTTCTCACCCACCAACACCCCCATGTCCTTCTCTGCAGGGCTGTTCTCAATCCCTTCATCCCCCAGCCTGTACTTCTGCTTGGGATCACCCTGACCCATGTGCAGGATCTTGCTCTTGGCCTCACTGCACTTCATGGATGTATTTCTATGTTATTTTACTCTGTTTCATGAAAATAATAAAAACAGGAATTCATAGATAAATACATCAAACATAAATTCTGTTCCAGAAAATGATGTTCCAGTCAGGATTTTTTTCAAACACTAGAAAACTAGGAACAGAAATCTGCAGTCCCAAAGATTAATATGACACTTTTCCTTCAGCACCAGAAGGGGAATAGAGATTCTCCATACTTCAAGAAATATCTTAAGCAACAAAAGAAAGACAGAGAACAGAACATGCATTGGGATTACAGTATTGAGTGTTGAAAACTGTGTTCAGCTGGACCACAGTACCAATTTTTTTTTTTTCAGCGAATGGGCTCACAAAGAGAATGACACTCCACTGCTCAGTCAGTGTGGGAAACACTGTTGAAATCACAGCTCATCAGTTAAAACATCTTCAGAAAAAATCCACAGAGACAAAACTTTCTTAAAGAGGGAAAAGAGAGGAGTCAATGCAAAGCTGCTTCTCAAGGGAGTTATGTAAAAAAGGAAAAGTCCTGAAATGTATGCAGGATCTAGATGAATTGAAACAATCATGAAAGCGGTAAGATGTAATATTGTCATCTCAGGAATGAAATGAAGATTTGATAATAAAAATAAGCGGATACACAATCCACATTAACACTTGGGGAATTTGAACTTATCCCCTTTTAGGACATCTGATGGTGCTTTGGATGGTATTGAATTGTGATTCATGTATTCAGAAACCTTTTTACACCATCAAGGCATTCTTACAAACAAAATAAGCTCATGATGAGTCAAAACTGACATAAAATTGTTGTTTAATAAATGAAGTTAATCAACTCAAGGAAGATTGCTCTTACTTTTATATTTTCTACCAGTCCTTTTTAAAGACATTCTCATTTTATCAAACCTTTCTGGAGTCTCTTGTCTTCAAGCCATAAAAATTGGCACAGGTTCTGTCAAGGATCAGTGACTAAAAATAGTTGTCTCAAATTAATAAGCCAAACTTTGCCACTTTGCTTTAAGCTTCCATCTCCTGCCTCTCTGAGATAAAAACATGGTTACTCTGTGAAATTTATGGAAGAGTAAAAATTATAGGCCATGTGACTGACCTTCATTGGTTCAATTACCTTAACTTTTAGTCTTCTATACATTTCTTAATATAGCCAGAATTTGCCTTCATAGATGTGGAATTACTTATTTTGGTCACTAACTCTGTAAATGCAAAAAGTGAGTAACGAAACTAATTTCTTAGACAACATGCCTTTAGTCACTGTAATTTTTGTTGCTCATCCTAAATCCATATGGAATATCTTGTGTTCCTTTTCCCTCTGAACAATGTATGTGAAAACAATTTTGTGTCTGGAGCCACGGCCATGCCAAACAGGGACTAGTGAATCCAATGTTTTTATAACACAGTTAACTAGGTGACCTTTTGAATGAAAAATTCTATTTATATTACTGTCATTTCTCCAGTCCATATTTGAAATAACATGGCCTCTAATCATTAGCTCAAACCATAGTCTGAACTATCTTTCCACAGTGGATTAGCACCTTCAGATTATAAAGGTATCAGATCACCCTTGAGTACCTGCTGTCTTTGTCCACTGACAAACATTAAGCAACCCAAAATCATGGAAATTATTTTGGAAATGAAAATTAATTAATACCCAAGACAAAACCACTGTATTCCAGAAAGACAGACATGTAAGAATTAGATCATAATTTTAGGAATATGATGTACCAAACACTTTCTGAAGACTTTTCTCAAGGAGTTAAATTAACCCTTGCTCTACTTACTTCGCCTTTTAACATAAAGTCCTGAGAGGACATTTGCCAAGAAAGGTTTCTATAAGTGCTTCTAGTTTGGGCTTTGCTTCAAAATTAAAGGAAAAAAAGATTGAAAGCTCATTTTTTTTCCTCCCTCTTCCACACTAGTGTGTTGTTTCATTGGTCTAATGAAGATGGGAAGGCAGTTATAAATTTATATTTGTCTGGCTTTGACAATTTCCCCACTAATTTTCTAAGCTTCCTATCAAAAAGACAAATAATGCTTTTGCCACATATGAGAATTTAGTATGCCCCTAAAATAATGGAATTTTAAGAAACCCACCTTACGATGAGTATCTCTATGCATTTTGTTAAAGGAAAACAGAGAGAGAGGGAAAGGGCCTGTTATAAGATGGGCCTTTTATGAAAAGTTCTGGATAACATAATTGGAATAGAAACAAGGGGGTCCTATAGAAATGGAACAGAACACTACAAAATTACTCTAAAACCTATGGAGCATTATATCTTTTATATGAAGTTTTTTGAGCCATTGTATAGAATTTAATAGAAGAAGTATCTGAGCTATAGGATGGTAGGGGGAAAAAAAAAAAGCTGTAGAAAGCGTATCGTTTTGTGTTAAATTCCACAGGAGTTTTCCATAAGGGCTGGGCTGTTTCTGAGTGTATCCTGTGCGTGTTTCTTCTCTCTCTACTCCTGTGGCGAGCTGAACTTTGGTTTTAGTCTGCAGCACATTCTGAATGCACGAGTAGCCTTTTGTGGGGAAAAAAGAAGATAGTTCTCTGTCTCATTAATCTGCAGATTCATGTGGAAGTCTATGCTGTCTTAAACTTTATTGGCAGGTCACCATGCAGCTGCATGAGCCATTGTGTTTGAGTTCTAAATGGGGACGTACAATAGCACTGTACCTTCTGGTGTAAAACGTACACAGGAAATCACATACCACTACCATCAGCAACTGAGGTTTTGTATTATTTCAATGGACTGAGGGCCCTTTTTTAGTGCACCAGGGAGCTAAGAAAGTGTACATAAAGGACAGCATAACAGCATCCTTGCCTGAGTCGGTAGAAATGAGAGAAAGTCCGTTTTGGGGTTTTTTTTGTTTGGTTTTTTTGTTTGTTTTTTTTTTTTGTGGTGGTGTTTATGCTATCTGGGGCAGGTTGATTATGTATGAGCCCCAAACACAAGATTAGTGGTATTATGTTAAAAATATTACTTTTAGAAAGCCAAACATATTTAGAATCCTCAATTGTTCCTACCACAGTATTCAAAACAGAATTTGGGAAGATTGCTGCTGAAGCCAATATGACAGGAATTGGAAATGACAAAAGGGTCTAAGTTCTTCCAAATCTAGGAAGGAGAAAAAAGTGTCAAAACAGTAATAAACCACAACCAGGTCAACAGGTCTATCCACATGAGAAAAGCAGCATTTAACAGAAAGGTCTCTGAAACTTCTGAAGAACAGAAGATTGGTAGGAAAGCATTTTTATGAGAAATAAAATATGCCTTCCTGTCAGGGAGGAAGGGTGTTGCAGGGTGCTTGAGAAATGGAAAAAAAAAGTACCATTAAACCCCGATATGAATAAAGATCAGGTGAGAGAGGATGTCACCCTGTGGCCTTTGGAACTGTATTTCTGCTGCCTCCTGAAATTATGTTTTCCTGAAACAAAGGAACAGTGTTATGGAAAAGTGGGTGCCAGATACTTTAGGAAAATGAGACACAGTGAAGCGGATAAAAGAGACAAAGACAATAGCAATCATATGCAATAAAGTGAAGGCAGCTGAGGTCTGAGACAAAGGTGAATATTCTGAGCCAGCAAGATGACTGAAGCAGGGGAAGGAAGGAGGGGAAGGTGATTCACAATAACGTTTGAAAGACATTGGCTTGAATATTTATCAATGTCACAGCAAACTTAGCTTGGCAGCCCTGGTGGCTGACTTTGTTCTTTTGGCGGTTTCCCACCCTTAAGATGACAAACAGGACATGTGGTTCCAAGTGCAGCTCTTCGTGTGAGCTGAATGCAACAGTCCTTAGGCCCACATGCCAATTGCATGGCACTATTGTGCATTTTATGGCTTTTCTATAAACATAGCTGAGGTTTTTTACTCATATCAACATCCTGGATTCAGGAATTCTGCACATTTACAGAGGTATGGAGCCAAACACACAGCAGGACATGCAGAAAATTCTCTGCAGCTTCTTCAAGTACCTCGCTTGCCCTGAGTCTATTCAAATTACAGTGTAGGTCCTCTGCCCTGGTCAATAACTCTGCTACATCTTTATTCTATAAACAACTAAAATAAGTCTGCAGTGATTACTCCACCTGATTTTTGATGGATACAAATTAATTTTTTCCAGTAATTAAATTGTTTTGCCCAATAGTGAAGGTCTAATTTATAGTGCTTGCTTTTGCAAGAGTTTCTTCTGCACATACATGATGGTATTCTGAAGTGACTGAAGGGTTGCTGAAAGGTAAGATGCAGGAATTATTAAATATCTTAGAGAAGTGCACACTCAATTCCTTTTTGGAGCTCTACTCAATGCTGTATCCCAACTTATTAAAAATTAAAACTGCAGCCCACTTCTTATCTAAAGGTAAGGACAGAGCAAAGGTCATGCTACAAAAAGACAGGAAAATGAACGTGGCTGCCCTTGGTGGTTTTGGTAAAAGTGGAGTTAACTCCAAATGTCATAGGCTGTAACCAAGGGCAGAATTTGGCTATTTGTTTTGAATCGGTGCTATCAATAAAAATCTGCCAAAAATAACCAACTGGTAAATATTAATTTAAACAGGAAAATTGGAAGTCGGTTGCACACTGAGTTGCAACATGGGGCCATTCCATGCTGGCAGTAAGAGGATAATGATGCAAAGTGCCAAAAAATACCTGGAAAGCATTACTTCTGTGTGACATCCAATAAAGATGGTGCACACACCCCTACATTTTTCAGCAATTAAATATCTGAAAATGAAAGTGCTTTCTTTCCCCAATTCCCCAACTGCAGTGGCCAAGCTACAGCCCAGCAATGCTGCAATAGAAGTTTTTAAGGGTGGCCCCTCTGCACAACAGCTGTTTCTCAGTCTGATAGTAGCATCTCCACCAGCTGCTTCAGTTTGCTCCTGGCTGTCACTGCTATAGGTTAATAGGAACAGAGGCAAGAGAAAGGCCTAGGCCAGCATAAAGCAGAAATAACAAAATTTTCTGCCAAAAGGGAGTGTGGGATAAGAACTTTAATGGGCAAGCAAACAAAGAATCAGACTGAAGCCTGAGGCGCTTCAGTGTGTTGGCAATAGACACACAATCCTGGAACAAGTGCAGCCCAGAGTCTAAATTTGAAATGACTGTGGGGCCTCTGTGCCAATAAAGTTTGGCTCTGTGTATACATGTGTGCATGTATATCTATATCCCCACACCAAATATGTAGTTGTGATAATCGCGTAGTAAATTACAGAGCCATATGATGAACTGCATGTGCCTTTGACCACCTCACCTGCCCCCTGCCAGCTAATCCATCTCTATTTGGATTTGCTCTGTCATTACAAACCAAGGCTTTAATCCTGCAAACACTTACGTGTATACTTAACTTTAAGCACTGGAACAGTCCCGTTGAAAACAAGTTTGGCTGGGTGTAATTTCAGCTTCGAGTCCACGTGTGATTGTAATCCTGCTTTCTACATTCAATGGTAGCAGTTTGGGCTTGTGATTTCTTTTAGCTGGTAGGACAACACCTCTGGCACTCACTGCTGTTTTGGTGTGTGCTGAGGATAAATCTGTATTATTCCACTGGCTTCAAATTGTGTTACACCAGTTTACACCACCTAAAAATCTGCCCTGTTGAGAAAGGAAAGTCATGAGGATTACCAGACCTAACCTACAAATCTATACTGGGTGAGTATTAATCCAAGCATAAAACAAGGGCAGGGTGCAAGTACCAGATTTCTTATCCACACAGGGCAGGGAGTGTGGGCTGATGGTGTTGTGAGATCTATCCACCCACCCACCCTTGTTTCATGAATGTAAGGAAGGTCTTGCAGAGCTTCTGCCACCTGCTTTCTCATGGCTTCAGCTCCAGATTTTCCCTCTGTCCCCTTCCATAAACCGTGCAGAAAACAAAGAGAAAGGCAGCAGAGGAGAAATGTAATTTTATACTGCAAAACAACATTCATAAGTCACACAAACACTGAACCCTACGAATAATGGATCTGTCCTTTAGGGACAGTCCTTTCCGTGTCATTGTCTGGTACTTATGTTGTTGTTCATCTAACTAATTACTGCTTTGAAAGGTATAGTCCTGCTGTCATGCCTAGATTAGCAGCAAGTGTTTGGCCAGCTACTTTCTTGTCACAGTTGATAATTATTTAATGAGTTCTGTTCTTCCCTAGGAAAGCAAGATTGGGATAGAATTGGACTTATTTTATCACAGTAGAATTGCTGCGCCTGTTGGCAGGTTTGACAGCAACAGCGCTGGATTTTAGCAAGACAGAAGAAGAATTTCCATAAGTAGTTCCTGAATCAGTTGGAAGCAATGGGGAAATTAATAGTAATGAGTGAATCTCAATAGATACTTACTCATTACTGTGTTAGCTGCCAGTCCTTTCCTGCAGCTGTAGCCCTGCTGGAAGCTGGGTGATGCTCTTAGCTAACAGAAGAGCCAGTGTGAGTTAGTACAATGTGTTGCTGGAATGGGAAACCTAACTTCAGATCTCCAGATTCCTCCATCTGCAGGAGGCCACTGAAGTCACCTTTTTTCTTTATTTTTTTTTTCCAGTGGACATCTATTGATAAATAAAGGAGTGTCATCACAGGACCACAAGGACTCTTCCTTCAGATTAGCAGTCTAAAAGAACATTTGGAGCAGCAAAGGCAGGTAAAGAAACTCTGTGCTGAGAGCAGGTTAGAACAGCACAGTCAAAGCCTTATTGTACATGCAGTCACCTGCTGCAGTGGGATGTATTTTAAAAACTCTCTGGTACCTGTGACCAGTTGTTTTCCCTGCCAGTAAGGAACTTTTCAGGAAAACTTTATATGGAAAATGTTTGGGCTAATTTTAAATACTTTTTCTCTGCTAACACTTAACTTCAAGGGAAAATTGTGAAGAAATTTTATTCTGTTTCAGAACAGGGACAATGGCAAAAAGGTAGACTTTCCCACGAAATGGGAACTAGTTTCAGCTTGCATTTACTGTTTTCCCTCACACTGAGTTGTGTTTTTCTTCCCAAAGCTGAACAAACTTTCTGATTCCTCAAGGCCATAAAGCATGGGGATCTATTTTTTTAGGTCACAGATGAATTTTGAGCTTGAGTACTGTCCATTCCGTTATCCTCTCTCTCTCTCCAAAACATTATTCACCTGGGTATGTAGGAGGTACAAAGACAGGGTATTTCTGTCACTTATTTCCCTGGAAATGGCACTGAGTCATCAACTAACCAGCACCAGGCAATGCCATGATGTCCTACATTGAAGTGCCTTCTATATGGCCACATGACTCAGGACAGCAGCAGCTGCCAGACAGGGGGAGCTTGGTTTGTCTGAAATAAATGACCTGAGGACTGCTGGGCTCAGCAAACTGCTCCTATAAACAGCAGGAGCAAGTGAACTCTGAAAACATAAGAATTTCTTGTTAAGCAAGCACCCCCAGTAATGATAATATATAAATAATCATAACAACTTGCTCGAAGTATACAAAATGGATGCCCACCTTTAAAAAAAGAAATCGAATATTTTAATGTTAAATCTAATATTTTTCCAAGCCAGATGGTTTCTTAGCCATCATATTTTCCAAATTTTCCTATGGCTGTTTTCCATTGTCTTTTTTAAACATAAATCTTGTTTTTAAAATGGTCTAATCCTAAACTTACCAAAGCCAGTGAGGAATTCCTATGTTGACTCCAGCGGCTTTTGTTTCATGTCAGAAGTATGGAAAGCAGTTGCCTTCTCCTCATAGTCTTCATCATAAGTTCTGTAAAATGCATCCTGAGATGGTAAATGTTTTTCTGGGAAAGCAAATGCGAAAGTAACAAGTGATAAGCATGTAGAGGCTGAAAGGGAACCATAATATTAGTTTAAATAATCTGTGGAAGAAATCATCCTTGGTTTAATTTGTGTTCCTACTAGGAGGTGTGAATTCCTTACCAAGATCTGAAGGCTGTTCTGACTGTGGCACACTGGGTCACTCTCCAAAGAATAACAAGATCACATAATCCATTCATGGTTACAAACAACACTGCTGCAGTTCACTGATCAGCACTTTCACTTTATCACAGCAATGTGTCAACCAGTAATGTAGAAGTAATGATTTACTAGCAGTTCTATTCCTACATTTACTTCAGGTCTAAGATTTATGTGTGTTTTTTTGCTCATGTTACTGGAAATGGCACCCCAATAGACATTGTTTTCTGTTGGCAAGCACATACACCAATTTCTTCGGAGGGGTTTTCTCTCTGCTGGCTGAATAATTAAATAATGTTCTGTGTTGATTTATTTGCAAGAGAATGCACAAAGTTGCTGAGAAGAGATTCCATGTCAAGGAGGTTGTTGTTTTTGCAGTTAAACAATGGAATTTACCTTTTTCTATGCACGGGTTGGTATACAGGGCTGTGATTTCCTTGTGGATGCCATTTTCATTGCAGAAAACTAGTTACTGAGTTACTCCTGAAAGGTGAGAAAATTTCGAGTGATTCAATTCTTTCTTTACCTCTCTAACTTGATGTATTCTGTATTAAACTCATTGTCATGCCAAATAAGGATCATGTCATCAGGGAAAAAGAGGTTTACTGGTAAGTTTGATGTGTCCTACAATCTAAATCACCTCATCTGGAGAGGGTTTAGAGCTGAGTTTAAATCTGATCTTTACAGGCACTTTTAAGTGTATGCATATTTTCACTACAAGATACAATAAGCTGTGAATGTTCCTGCATTCAGATGGTGCTGATGAGAGTCCCTCTTGCCTCCTCCAGTAAATCTATCCCCTCCTTACCTTCTCTCACTTTTGGTATTATGGCAGAAGCATTTAAGCCTCTTATGGCAGGTCTTGCCAGGCAATGTCTGAAGGAAGTTCAGCCACTGTAGATATCATAAAATCAAGAGGCAACTGCAGTTTTACAGAGAAAAGAAAACAAGAATCATGACTGATTAGAATTAAATTCTTGTCTGCCTTACACCACTGCAGTATGATCCCGACCGTAAGTTTTCTCTGTGCAAAAATCAAAAGTTCTCTTTGCAGAAGGAATAAAGGCAAAAGGGAAGAAATAGCTAATTGCTCTGTGGATGTACTAATTAGCAGTGCAAAATGCAAGTGGCAATAATGCCTTTCCATTCAAGATATTCTCATTTTATTTTGAACCCAGTGTGCATCTGGTGAGGATTTAAAGCACAGCACATTTACTCATTTGACAGGGGTGAATGACACAAAGTCAGCATCTTGTGATCAACAGGAAAGGAAAAGAAAAGAAGAACACACGTTATTCTGATGTCATCTCCCATTGTTATTGTTGTTGTTCCTCCAAATAATGGAATTCTGGAAGCAAGACCATAAATCTCAAAGCTCAGCATTGTCTCATTTGGAGATCAAGGTCCTTGTTGCTGATTGATTCATGCATTTTTCATTTGGCTAGCTAATATCCTTTAAATGGAACAGACACTTAGGCAGTGAAACTGGAGCTATTCTCCCTCCCCTCAGAGGATTTAGTCTATAAGTTTAGAAATTTCTCACATGATTTTGGTAGAAAATATAATTTGCGTAAAACAATTAATATTATTTGCCACAGAAGTCTAACTAATTTTCTTGGCAATGAGCCTGGTGCCAGTGTGCATTGAGAGCACTCAGCTTTTAAGGTTAGATTGTGATACCTTTTTCAAGTTGCATAATACCTAATTCTTTGAATTATCCCATTGGAATGAAGAATTAAGACATCACTCAAAACTGATAAGAGTATCCCAATCTAACATTAAAAGCTGAGTGCTCTCAATGTGCACTGGCACCTTAATGAAATTTGTAGAACCTGAGCGTCCTCTAGAAGAATGAGTCCATAATCCATATTTTCATGGATATTTTCAACCTTCATTTGTAATCTTTAGACAGATGTATGGTCATGGCACCGATGTAGCTGCTTATATTCACTACACCTTTGATAATTTTAAAGCTGTCTGAGAGTGTACAAGGAGTATAATCATAGAAAAATGCATTTTCTTCCACGTTTTCAGTGTTAATTTTTGTATAAGCAGGATGAAGAACATATTTTTAAAAACATTTGTTCAGGGATCACAGAACTCACTATGATATGGGATGAAGAGAGGATACAGACAGCTTTGCTCTAAGGAGTTATTTGTTTTTTCTTCAGACCCTTAGGTAAATTCCAGTTAATGTCAGGCTTATGATATAAATCTCAATGTCTCAGTGAGTGTTGATGTCTTTCCTCTTTGATCCTGCTTCAGTTCTGGCCACAGTTCTCTCAAAAATGCACCTTCCTGGTAAATATTGCAATCTCTCAAGCAATCCTTTGCAGTGGAATTGCAATTGTCACAAGTAATAATTTTTCTTAGTGCTTACTGACTCAAAAGTGCCTGTTGAACCTGTACTACCTCCTAAAACATTGCCAAAAAGACATTTGGATTTCTGCTTAGCACAAGCAAATTCTAAGAGGAGTATATAATAGTAGAATGTATAATATCAGCATCAAAACAGCAACACCAGTACCTCCATCCATTTGATAACAACTGCTTGATGGAAAATATTTCTGTGCCCAAAGTAGCCCTTTGCCATCCATGGTTCTGTTGGATTCCCTCTAAAATTGCTTACAATCAGAAAATTCCATGTCTTATGGCACACTGAATTATTTTCCCTCAGCACACAAACAGAGCATTGGGATTCCCAAAGGACCTGTGCTCACCCTTCCTGACCTGGGGTTTGGGCTCAGGATGACTCCAAAGTGGTCAAAGAGAGGTGGGGACAGAAATCATAACAAACTTCTGATAACCCTTGCAAAAATTTAAAGAAACCCATGGGTGGCTCCTTTTCCATGGGAGAAGGGACATTACCTAAATGCCTCCTCAATCCCTGCTTTCCTGGACATAATGGGCTGCAGGGAACAGTGCATCAGCAGCTGAGATGTACCCTTGTTTTGTCTAGAAAAAAAAATAGAACAGCAGTGAGAAAAATAGCTGAAAGAACTTTTCATCAGAGTTAACTGAGTCATTAAAAGAGAAATCTGACAAGACAAAGAAAGGAACAGTGAGAGGCCTAAATAGTGTAAAGGGGGAATAATAAGTTAGAAGGAACTGTGTGAAATGGTGAAACTGTGTGACTCTTCCTCCTGGTAAAAAAAAATCCCACTAAAATTTCTTTTTAAATATATATATTCTGGACTAGAGAAAAAACTCATAGTTCCAGGTTATATCTGTAATTAAAGGAGAAGGAACATGACATTTAAGCTGAGAATCAAATGTTTAGAAGAGAATATATTGAACATCCTGCAATATCATTCCAGGCATTGATTGGGCTCAGAGCTTTACTAGCTGAGGTAGGTCCATCTCCTCATGCTGAGAGAAAAACAGCCATGGGATAGGGAAAGTTTTCACACCTGAGCAGAGCTTTTAGAGCAGTGGTTTCTGAGGGTTTTCTGAGCAGAAAGAGGGACAAGAGGATCTGACCTTTTTCCTGCTGGATTGCAAAGGTTGTTTCCTGCCGCTGTCAGAACATCGCATCTGATGCTGCATCTGTGCTGGTGTTTTGAGAAAGACTGTTATTCTGGTGGGTACTGGAAAATAGATTAAATTCTTCTGGAAGTGGATATTTTCTGTAAAAATGAAGTGCTAGTGAAGAGTTTTGGGTTTGTTTTTCTTTTTCTTTGCTTTTTTATTTAATACTTTCCTCCTCCCTGAATTTCCTTCCAGATAATTCTCTGAACTTCATGAGTATCTTCTCATGGAATTTGTTGTTTCTTTATGCTGAGGAGAAATTGGGCGTTTCCAGGCTTTTGCTCCACGAATCATTTAAGCACACATTTAAATGCTTCTCTGTTCAGGCACAGAACTGAAACACCTGCTTTAATCCTGCAAGTACATGTTTAAGTTTACAGCAAATAAGCTGGATAGGTGAATAGCAACCTCAGGACTGGATCTAGACCCTGTGAAAACCCTGTGGAAAAACTCACATTGGCACCAGTAAACCTCTCGGATGACAGCCTCCTTAGCTGAGTTTTGCAATAAATAGTCCAAGGGGTATTTTTGTAGGAAAGTAAGGGGCAGGGTGGGATGGCAGGGAGCTGTGCTGTGGGTATCAGGCTCTGCTGGCCTTCAGCACCTGTATTCACTCTGTGCTGCAGCCCTCGGGAGAAACCCTGCAAGAACAAGTACACCTGTGCAAACACCCTTGGTTTCGTGTTTTCTTGGGGTTACTGTAGCAATAGCAATGTAGCATAAAAGAAAATACCAAGCTAAGCTCCATGGGAACCTGCTCTGCCTGGTTTCAGTGAGTAAACATTAATGCTAGTGATATCTTTTGGCTATGGGTGAATTTCTATTAATGCACCATGGAACCTGAAGAACCAGCTGCTGCAATTAATAAGATGCAAGATACCATAAATTGGTTTTTAAACCTAATTTTCTTGATTTACAGCTTTGATGTTGTAAATCTTATTCAGCAATATTCTTACATCCTTTACTCCTGAAACTACAGGTCTTTCTGGAGCTTCTGTAACCTGTGCTTTAGACTTTCTGGTCCATCCAGAGGCACTTAAATCCAGTGCACAGGTGTTTCTAGATGATCTCCAGCCCCATCTCCACATTGCCTATTTCCCCTGTATTCTTCCCATACACAGGTTACGAGTAGGAAATTCCTACAACTTCCTGACATCATCTAGAATTTGCATGGTGAATTTCCATCTTCTTATTCTCATCCATTTTCTTCATTTGTTTGAGCATAGACGAAGTATTGTCTGCCTGGAGAATTCCCTGAGAGGACCAGGGCAGAAGGGTTTGTTCTTGCTTCACTTTAGCAGCCTATAAATATCAAGGAGCAATTCCTTTGGGGCAGTATTTTTTGTGCTCGGTGACAATTCAGACAGCTGGGACAGAACTGGCAAAGCCTTTGGCACACTCATATTTTTCTGCATAGGTTCCAATGCATTTTCAGGCTCAGATAATTCCAAACCACCTGAAATGGGTTTCAAACCAGGGCCAAAATATGTAAATTATCCAGCACAGAAAAACACATTCAGTGAAATATGAGGGTTGAACTTTGTGAGAAAGATTTCTTTGTGGATAGTTGAGACTTGAAAAGAAAGCCCAATAACAAGGAAAAAGTTAGGCAAAAGATGTGAGGTCAGGTGATGCCACTCAAATGTCTTTTAATTCTATTAAAAGGTTCCACAATTGCATTTTAATCAAATGTTTCTGTAACCTGTTTGCTTTAATCAGATGCCTTCCAGTCTTCCTGTAAAGGCTGGAAATCTGAGTAACAACTTGATGTGTGGCCCTGAGTGAGAAAAGTATATGTATTTTCCAAAGAAGCACAAAGAAGACTTAAACCCAGCACTCCCTCTTGGTGTGTGCTGACCTGTCTGCTTCCAGGTGCTTCACTCAAAACTTCAGCTGCAGGACATTGATTTCATTCCGCTTTCCTCACTGATTTCATTCTGCTTTCCTCAAGGCCTCTGGGGCTCAGTGCAAACACAGATTACTCCAAGTTTAATTGTGATACTTTGCTCCAACCTCCTGTAGCAAATGGACAGCAGTTTTCCACATGCCTTTTCAACACTCACACGGCTCCAGTTTCCTTGGTGAGGGGATGAATTCTTCAACTAGAAGTGCACAAAGAATTAGAATTTGCTACCTCACCCTTATTTCTGCTAGCAAGGCCAGGAGTGAAGTAGGAGTCAGCAAATAACTGTGAGGCCAGGATTGAGTCAGTAGTCAGCAAATAACTTGCAGAATGTTTTTCTGGGATCTGTTTTACTGCCTGGAGCACTGAAACCACAGTCAGAACTAAACTACTCTTAGAAAACTTCCTGCTTACATTAAATAGTGTTTCTGAGAAGTGTCAGCAGATCTATTTGAGGTTATGAAGAGGATCAGTATTGAGTTGAAGACATTCCATTTCCACGTCTGGCTCTGGCCATACTAAAATCTACACCTATACTTATATAAAAGCATGTCACAGTGGTATAAGCACTGTTATATGAGAATTGCTGTGATGCTATTTTGCCACTTGAAGTGAGAGTTTGGGAATAGAACTTTCCAGTTTGGTTCTGTTGTTATTTTGTCTGCTCTTCTTAGCAGTGGCTTGTCAGCAGATCAGTGACACACTGGCTATTTGTATGTGGCCAAGCAAGAGGTGCTGCCCAGCCCTGGTGCTTTGGGCACATTTCATTTATTAGTGTGAAAGCACCAGCCCTGTCTTCCCCAGCGCGGGTCTCCGGATGCTCCCGTGTCCTGCTGGGCAGTGCCCCTTCCCCGGGTGGCCTGGTCTGGACATCCCGGCAGGTTCCCTCATTCCAGGCGGGTTTGGGAGGTGATCACGCCAGCAGACAGCAGCTGGAAGTGGCAGCAGGCGGTCGCGGCTCTGTCTGGATGGCGATGCCACGGGCGATGGGATGGCTCGGGTGCCCCGGGCTCGCAGCGCAGGTTGGTGCCTGCAGCCCCAAATTCACGCTCGGCTGCGAGGCTCGGGACCTCGTTTTATTATCGCTTGCTGACATCTGCTGGCAGCGCCACGAACTATTTCAGAGGGACGCGAGCGTGTCCTTGGGAGCAAGCTCTTCGCTCCGAAGCCTGGGGACAGCTTTTGGGAGAGCCGGGAATGGGGGATGCAGGCAGAATGTGCTGCTCGCTTGGTCAGGCTGAGTCCAATTAAGACTGTCCCTTTCCTATGCAGAGGGAAACTGTAATGGGCTGCCCTGCTTAGGAAGGAGTCTGTGTCCAGTCCATCCATCCATCCATCCATCCATCCATCCATCCATCCATCCATCCATCCATCCATCCATCCGCAGGATGCCTTCAACCATTTCACTCAAGACGCCAGGAATGTAAATAGCATGCTCAAGGCCAAAGGGTGAGTTAATGACAGAACAAAACTCCAGCTGTTCTTCAACCACGTGCCTTTAAGGGCCTTCATAAGCACCAGCAAATGAAGGCTGGGGTGGTCCCTGGAGGAGTTGTTATGGTTGTTCCCATGTCTGGATGAGTCAACTGAAGTGAAGAATTGCAAATCATAGAACCATAGAATGGCTTGAGTTTGAAGGCACCTTAAAGATCATCCAGTTCAAACCCCCTGCCATGGGCAGGGAGGGACACCTTCCACCAGACCAGGTTGCTCAGAACTCCATCCATCCTGGCCTTGAACCCTCCCAAGGATGGGACATCCACAGCTGACTCTGAACCACATTAGGAAAAAAGGCCAGGGGTAGGATTTCTGCACAGGTGTTCGGGTTATTTTTGAGCAGATCTCTGGTGTTTCAAATTAGTGCTGCCTCAAAGTATTTACCTGGAAATGTTTCAAGTAGTTATTTGTCCTTAACATGCCACTTAGGAACAAAGCTGTTTGTGGCCTAAGGGAATAGAAGTAAGCAGGCATTACTTTTAATGTGCAGCTCGTGTCTGAGTCCTCAGGGCACTACACAGCACTGTAGGCTTTTACTGTGCCCTGGAAATCACATGGATACTGCTGGCAGAGTGCTGTGGCCTTCAGCTGTCCTGGCATAAATGCCATTTTGGGTGGCTCATGCTCTAGGGTGGCCTGGAATTAAGAGATGCATTTAAAAACAACAACAAAAAAACCTGTCTCAGGTGGAAAAAAAATTATGCAGGAGAAAATACTCATTGGGAATCCAGGTCCCCTTTTACCTTACTGTGCTCTTTTTCACTGAGCTGGAAGAAAATCAAATTAATCACCTTGATGTACATTAATACACAGATGGTAATTGTGTCATTTACTGTATCTTAAATGCTGGAACTGATTAGCTTTTATCAATCCTTAGAGCACTCTAAGAGGACAAGGCTCCTAGTAAACAAAGTATTCTTCTCTGATAGAAGTGATGAAAGGAGAGACTATTTAAAAGGGATAGGAGGGTATTTTTTATTAACAGTGCAAAATAAACAGTTATCTTGCTAGCCATTAAAGTCTGTAAAAGCAACTTGAGTTTACTAGCAATCTAAAATCCTCCTATACTTTAGCTCAAGTATGGGTACTGGGAATTATTTCTTTGTTTTTAGTGTGTTGATGTACAGCTAAAAATAGCTCTGTCCTATTCAGAGTTTACACATTGCCAAGAAAATAAAAGTCAGCATTGCAAATCACCAAAGGAAAAATCCAAAGGTCTGCACCAAAGGGAGGTGTGGCCAAAATATTCCCTGCATAGCAGACGGTGTGGATTGATATATAAGCACTTCTGGCCATTCCTATCAGAAATGATGCACTGTGTGGGATTCACTGATCCAAGCCAAATGACAAACACAAAGAAGTCACATGAGTTGTGCAAAGGAAGCTTTCAGTGCTCTCAGAGCTCAGGGAGTCATCTTTTCGGCAGGCGTGTCTGAATTGCATTCCCGGAAAGAATACACTGAAGCAGGAGCTCTCAACAGCTTCTGATTTGTAACCCTTGAAAATGTTTCTGCTGAATGTTTAGGTGCTTACAAAAGAAAACAACCATTTGCAGTACACTTCTCTTAGGCATTCCTTAGAAATAACTCACAGATCCCCTAGGGTTTTTAGCTCATGTTAGAAACCTTTCCACTAAAGCCTAAGTATTAGTAAAAAGAATTAAAATCTTTCTAATGTGCAGAGCATACACATGACACAGACTTGAAATTTCTGATTTCATGGAGAAATGTTGTAGGCGTGTGTTCAGAACACTATTTTAAATGCATAAATAAATATGAAATCAAGGAGAATAATTGATTAATAATTAAGGGAAGGAATACTCTTCCTTTTGACACTTAGCTAAGAGATGGCACACGTTTTGAACCAGGTAGATCTGTGGACAGTTTATGAACATGGCAGGAAGAAGTCATAACACTGTGTGCCACAGCTGGGGTCTCTCTGAAAGATAGTAATCCTAGAAATCCTGTGGGCCTGGGGTGCTTGTGCCAAGTGGGCTGACTTAGAGCTGCCCTTGCATGCCAAATTTTAAGGATTGTCTCCCAGCTGACAGAGAATTGAGACAAGGAAGATATTGTGGCTAACACCATGCAGACCTTTTGGCAGTGATGGTGAAGAGATTCAGGCTTCTTGGTTTCTGCTAAAATTTTGGCTATTCAGTCTTCTGCTAGCGCAAGCCATGAAAGGGTGAAATGCCAAGTACTAATCCAGAATTTTAAGACATAATTCAGGGATTTCTGTATCAAATGGTCACTGCCTAATGAGAATGGCAGTTTTATTGTGTTCCAAAACAATTGCACAATTGTGTGTTTTATTTTCCACATCAGATAACTACATTGTTTGCAAAACCACCACTATAATGCAAAATGGGGACTTCACTTTCACTAAAATAATCTGGAAATACATGTTTGAAACTCCCAAAACAACTTTACCCTGCCATGTTACAGCTATATACCTGCTGCTAGACTTGCAAATGACCCATTTTCAGTAGGGTAGAACACAGAGTGGAAATGATGCAAATTCTCACATCTGCAATGTTTTGTATCACAGTCAGCAATGATGATGTTGGGTATGTTTCCCCATTCCCTTCTTTTTCTCAGTAGAATTTGTTTTAAAAGTCAGAGTTCAGTGAAAAGTAGAAATACATGGTGGAGAGACTGCTGAGGGAAGTTCACTCATTGTGTCTGTTAGAGAACTGATTTGTCATGGGTTTTTTGCCTTGGTTGGTCTTTTTTTTTTTTCAGGCAGCTATCTGGATAACACAGGAAAAAGCTTCCATTGCAAGAATGGACACTGCTGCACATTGCTTTAAATGTGCAGAGGACACAAGCAGAAAGGCCACTTCTAGACCTGCTATCCATTCAAAATGCATTATCCATTCTTCTACCACTGTTACATCCTCTCAATATCTTTCTCAATCACTTCCCATCATTTAGACTCAAATGCTTTCCCAGAGTGTTTCTCACAGCCTGGGGTCACAGTAACCCTCTCTCAGGCAGTGTTCTGGCTGTGAAGAGGAACCCCACAGGCAAACCAAGAGTTAATGCTCCCCCCCCAGACCAGCCAGGGGCCCTACAGCTGCTCGGAGCTGCCAAGCAATTAGGCTTGTCAACATCCCTCAAATAAACTCCGGCAGTATTATCAAACCCCATTGTTACCTGATCCCCCAGAGGCTGGGGAGGCTGTTCTAGCAGGACTGCAAACTGCAAAGAGCCATGTCTGTTTTATCTTTTTTTTTTTTTGTTAATTCTGAACGACCCATCCTTTACTGGTTGGAACTGAGTCTCAAGAATGATGTATCTTTTGGGGAAGGATTAAACCTCTACTGTAATACAAGTCTGGTGGGAAATCTTGGTGAGTTTTATCCAGGAACCACATTCAGCACTTCCTTGTATTTTTGTCTCAAATCAACAGCCTGCTTCAGTGGGCTACCTTAAAAATAATGGGACTCAAGCTGCCATCTTAAGAAGAAAAACATTGCCAGAAAAGAGTATTTATTGCTCCATCTAGGGTTGCTGCCTTGGAAATACAAAACCCAAGTCACTTCAGACAAAGGCCTGCTGTGCAGGCACAGATCAGTCTATGTGTGGGCCAAACTGGGCAGTGTGATTGGAAAGCAGGCAGCTAACAACCCTACCTGACGCCAAGGATGTGTTTAGAGTTCCAGGTTCAGTAGAGTCACAATAATCCCATGTATTTACAGAGACATACAAAGGTGGCAAACCCACAGTTTTCGCTTCAATACATAATTTTTAGTTTTCATTTTTGTACAGACATGGCAAAAATTTAATCTGAATTAAGCAACATACCCGAGTCTACAACCCAACTAAAACAATTGCCCTAAACTGACTTTTTGATCATCCCAGCCTTTTGCATTTTGAAGTCTGTTGCTCTGGGGACAACAACAAGTAGCACCAGTGGGACAGAGAATTGGGACTACTATGGCACTGCAGTTTTGTTGGAATGGATAAAAGGCAGTAGCAAGGACTTGGGAAAAGGCACAGCAGTAGCAGACTTCCCTCATAGACAGACACCACCCAGCAAGCCTTGTGGTGGCACCTCTTCCAGGGAGGGATTTCAATTGTGAACATTTATGACAAAATATTTTTGGTTTTTAGTAGAGCATATTATGCTTAAAATGCTTTGGGTTTGGTGCCATTTTTAAGAGCAAGTAACTATAAATTCTTTCTAGAAGACTGAACAATTGCACACACAAGCTGGTATCCACACACACACACAAAAAAAGTCTTTCAGCATCTAGAGTTTCTTCTCATTCAAAATCCAGAATCTCAATCTAAATCTTCATTTGAGTTGAAAACCATAAGATTTCACTGGCCACAGGCAAAATATAAAGTGAGATGCAAAAATGCTTGGTATGGAGGAAAGATGATCTTGCAAGACAGAAAATACTCAGGACCCAAAACTCTTCCCTCTCTCAGTGCACATATAATGCCCCATGCACTCAGGTGGATGAGCTTTATGTTAGCACAAGCACTGCTGCCCCTTTTACAGGGGCATGGAGGGGCTCACCCTTTAATACAGAAGCCACAATTTATTCACTTGCATTCACTCAATGACTCTCAGTGTTCCAATATGCTTTTTTCCCACATATGAGAAATGATATTGTATCAAGGCCAAAGCTGAACTGCAAACTGCTTTCCTTTCCCTACCCAAACCAGTTTGTGTTATTTGTAAATCTAACAATAACAAAGATTCAAAGGTCTATTACTCAGCGTCTCTTGATTTCCCTGTTTCATTTTGTGTCCCTTATCGATACTCTTCAGAGCTCAGGGCTGAGGCAACATAATGGGAGCCTGGAGACATTGTCTGCATCTCAACTAGGGTCTTGGCATTTAGTAACAGCACCAGGTTGTCTTTTTTTTTCTTTTCAGAGCAAAACAGCTGGTGAGTGTTTGAGTGTGTGCTGGTGGCAGAGAACTTGCAGTAGAACTGGCTGTGACTCCTGCTGCAGAAGCAGTTTCAAGACACTACCCCACTGAGCAAAGAGGCATGACAGATAAATAAGACAAAATGCAAAACATGTTTCTTTTCTCTTGATCAGGAGTTACAATTTTTTCAAAAGGCTCTGGGTTTTTACAGGTGCTTTCTTCCACATTATGTACATCTCTTACATGACTGAACAAAAGTCTTCCCCTTCACCTGCAGCCTTCTTTCATTTCAATTTTCTGAAACACCTTGCTACTATAGTGATAGAAGTGATAATTCATCATTATTTAATAATGAATTCACTGACATGTCAATAATGTTTATCTGATTACTTTGGATGGTGAAGAGGGACTATAAGAGCTTGAGGGAAAAGCCCTGTTTGTTTCTAATGCCTCAAGAGGTATCATTTCTGAAAGAAGGACTCTCTGTAGAAGGAATTTTTTTACTGGGCTTGGCAGATACATATTCGTAAATGTGCACATCAAATGCACATTAATACATTATTCACTCAGTCATTCAGATGAACTGACACTTTTATTTAATCCTAAAAGACATTATAGTCCAGATCAACAGTACTAGTATTAATGGGAGACTGAAAAAAATGAATATTTGTTTTTCTTACTGTACTTTATACATCCTCTAAAGTATTAACTCTTGGCTTCATTATTCACAAACCTTATTCATGCATTACACAAAAAACTGTTTGTGCTGCAGCAAGTAGATAGATAAATGCAGATTCTGACTTTAAAAATGTAAAATTTAAGCAGAACTCTTTTCCTCTGAAATGCATGGACATGCATACCCACATGCAAACCCTAAGTATTGCCTCTATTAAATTTTATAAATACCAGGGGAAGCCCATCTTGAAAAAATTCAATTCCAGTCTTTCTGATAGAAAACATAATAATCTAAAAGGACTCTAGAATTAAAAAAAAAAAAAAAATTGAATTATACCAAATGACAGTTTTCCCTGTTTGCTATTAATATGCTTTTAAAAAAGAAATGTAATTATGCACATTGTCTAGAGCTGTACTGCTGTATTACTTAAAACAGTGTGAATCTGGAAAAGCTCAGCAGAGGAGAGTGCAGTGGCTCCAGATGGATGCTAACATTACCAACTGCCCAGTCAAGTCCGAACAACTCCCCAGCACCCATCATTCCAAAGCAATTCTGGGATGCATAAATTTCTCTGCAACAGACAACATCTTCCAAAGCATGTGCAAAATTACCTGCCCACACATTCATCAAAGTGCACGGTGAACTTTCATAAATCTCCTGTTACTTTTCCTCAGCTCTTTTTTCTTGGCTGGTAAGAGTCACAGAGGATTTTTTTTTCCTTTCAACATTTCAGTATTTGATATTACACCAAGGCAGGGTGCTGCCTGCACATTGGGTTAGTTTATGCAATACACTATAAAGTACAAAAATGACATGACAGAAAGGAAAAAAAGACTTTTAAAATGTCTAACCTAAAAAAGAAAAAGTGAGCAGCAAACCCGACCGCAATTTTTATTAGGCAATTAAGCTGATTGCTTTTGTGAAGTGGCCACAAACTTGAGTTACCTGCAGTCAGTTGGTGAGCACAGGGATTTGGATCCCCACACATCTCAAGTGCAATAGATTCATACACCTCAGCTTTGATATTTCCCATGGTTCAGCTTAAAAAACCCACACACAGTAAACAACTGCTCTGTCTCAATCATTTTTCCCTCAAACACCATTGTCAAGGGGCAGCAAAGCACTGCTGAGGAAAGGTCTATGTAGGAATATTGCCAGATGCATTTGTGTAGAAATTGATAATTAAGTAATGACCAATTAAAATACAATCTGTAAATCTAGTAGCAGGAAAAATAAATTGTTAAGATAGATCTTAATTAGTTTTCCATTTGAATTTGTTCTCTCCTATTAAAAACTAGTATATTTTAATCTTAAATCATAGTTTACTCTTTATCTTTTCATCTCTGTAGAAAACTGTGTGTCAATTGACATGCATTTACATATACATTCACATGAATAAGACTGCAAAAAAAAAAGTCTTAGTTTCTGCACAAAAACCTATAGGAATGTGTGCTCTTCAAAAAGGTAAATCTGCAATTGGAAGATACTGCTAATATAGAAGAAAATGAGACTTAAACTATCCTCAGCAAACATCACTGGTAAAGCTTCATTAGTATGTATTTTCACATAATTCAATTAGCCAAAATACATACAAATGCTGGCAGTGCCGTTCCCTGCTCAGGGAGCGTCAGTGAAGCTTTAAACAGATCTGAAACAAAATTGCATAAATGGCATGTAAAGCCCTGTGCATACAAAGATACCTTCAGGGTTCTAATAAATTCATGAAACTTTTTAAAGTATGATTTCCTAGCAGGCAATCACTTTTAATTAACAGGATCACCTACAGCAACACATGTCCTTCAAAAACTTACATTATTTTTTCTTTTTGAATTTCAAAGTTTCTGTAGTAAAAGTTGAATAGCTGAGTAGCTTAACCTCAAAAGGATTGCAGGCTTTTATGACAGTTATAAACCACTGTGGTGCCTTCTTTATAAGAAGAAAAGATTCTTAACACAACAGAGAAAGAAGGAAATCTCTTTTTAGTCATAGCTAGAAGCAAGCATTTCCTCCAAAGGTCAGAAAACTTTTCCTCAGTTAAAGAATATTTTTAAGGACATTGCAGGCTACTTGTACAAGTAATGTCTGTTAATTTGCTCTATAAATTACACATATAATTTCCAATATTTATTATTTTATATATTTTGGCACTTTCTTTTATTTCTCTGAGCTCTCAGTATACAGTGTTGGTAAACACAGGGATCAGCTGGTGAAACTGGCCTCCATAATGAGTTTTACATGGCAGAGAGCAATGGGAAGCTCATCTCTTCATAAAAAAAAAAATCATACTAGTTTACTGAACACATTTTCTAGGGCTATGTGTTTGAGGTGGTGCTTGCCACTTGCTTAGAAGCACATTGCCATGTTCCAAAGCTGGCTAATCTTCTTCCCTGCAGATCTGAGGTCACACAAAATTCCATATTTTGAGTTTGAAAGAAAAGAAGAGGAAAAACACAGAAAAAGTCTTAACACATTTTAAAGGGACAATCCCCTGTTCATGAAACAAATCATTGATATTGGTACCTGACAAACTTGAGCAGGATCTGCATAAATTAATTTAGGAAGAAGGATTATCAGGGTATGTTGTGCCTGGTTTGATCCAGGAGATTTTACATGATACTGTGTATCCTCTAACAGTGGCCAATGGTAATTATATTTTTTTTTCCTTTTTTGCACATTCCTTCCAGATGACCATGCATTTGGAAGTTGGGGAAGATGGTAGAGGCTGAATTTCTGTGTCTTAGCAGAACAGTCAGCACCATGTCAGGGATATGCATGATTTCTTGCATGAAAGCATTGGCACATTGTTCTCAGATGCATTTTCTGACGGGGAGAAGAACAGATACGGTAAAACTCTGGGACTGGAGAGGGTTACAAGCACCCTTGGAGCATTTGAAAGTCCTACTCAAGAAATAGTTCTAAGGCACAGGTAGGCATCTAAGAGGACCAAAAGAGTAAAAAGCATGTTTCTGGATCAAACAGCCTTTCTGGCTGAAAGGAGCATGGCACTTGCAGTGCCCCTGTATTTGAAATGAACATGTAAGGACCAAGTCATGTGCTACAGAGAACTGGCCATGCTCTGAGTGACTGTGCTGTGTAAAAGCAAAGTTCTCACAACTCTGAGCATCCTCCAGGTGAATGTGCACCCTGTGCTTACCCAGGGGGATATCTCTGCCATGCTGGGAGTGCCCTTTCATGGCCCCTGGCCAGGGCAGGTTCAGCACACCCTCCTGACTCAGCACAGTGCCTTCTGCACCCTGCATGGGGCTTTTCAGCTCTTCATTGCTCCTCTGCAAATTCCCTGTCTTCAGCAGCCTCTCTCATCTTTAATTATTCCTAAAGCTGCCTTGCCACCAATCTCCTGCCTGGGGTTATGCTCATCCTGCACTCAGACAGAAGCTTACAGGAGCTGCCATGCCCCTGGGACTTTGGGCAAGCCCCTTCTCTGTGTATTTAATTTCAACCTGTTCTTATCTCTCCTGTACCTTAGAGTGCCTTTGGAGCACTATTTCATTCCTCTTCTGTGGTTGTAGATCACCCAGTAGAAAGGCTGCTTTTTCTTGGCAGAGGCCTCCCTCTAGTTTTTACAGAAGGCCAGATGCAAGAGATTTAGTGTTAAGAATAGGGTAACATTTCACTCTATGGGCAATGCTAACGATTTGTTGTTTGGAAAGGCACAGAAAACTTTAGTCTGCAGTCATCACAAACAATATTTCTAATCCCTTCAATAACTGAATTATGCTTTTTTTTAATGAATAGGCCATCTATGCATATATGCTGTCGGTCTATGCGTACCTCACAAAGTATCACCCATGTCTGGTGCACAATGTGTGTGTGCAGCTGTGTATGTCATGTTGACAAGGACTACTGTATATTTTACTGTAGCCAGCAGCTGGATTGCAAAGGACAACCACTGGACAATTAAAAAGCATTCAGAAGGACACAGCCACAGTGCAATCATCAAGATATGCCAAAATAAATTAGCATCATGCAAAGTTAGGCAATGTTTAATTCATAGATCATGCCTATATTTAGCCATCTTATTATTTGCAATATAATCCATTCATTTATTGAAGGTTAATGCTAAGTTTTTCTCCTGGGCATTTGGTAGATGTGTCATGGGGCAGTGCAGCCCTTTTGATTTTCATTCACTAGTTGGACAGAATTTGCTATAAAATATATATGCTTGTGGGTGGGTGTGCACATTCAAGCTGGTCTGATGTAAGCACAGTCAACAAAAATGGGAAGAATTGCCTAACCATTCTTGTGACACCCTCTGTCATTCCATTTTTCCAGGGAAAGGCCACAGGTGAAATACTAATGTTGGTTTGTGAAAGAACAGTTTCACTGCATTCATAAAGAGGCTGCTGTTGACTTTGCAAAGGTGCACATGAAGAACAATGACTGAAGAGAAGGCAAACCACCACTCACTCACAGTGAGATGGTGGAGGAAAGTCTCACAGGGCACCACAGAAAGAGATCCTTTGAAAACTGTGTGAAATGTTGGAAGAGGATTTGGGAACAGAAGGAAAAGCATCAAAACAGCAGTCTGATTGGAGACATTAAAAGGTGAATATCCTGAGACCATATCTGGGAAATTTTGTTTGTTCTGGTGCTGACGTGATCAAAAGTAGGGCTGGCCTATTTGAATGGAGAACATGAATAGCTTCACCAGGTTGAACAGGACAAATTAAACTGTTCTTTTGCACAGAAACTGGACTGGATTATGTAGAAATTTAATATATTTTTGACAGGGTCTTGAAGCAATGTGATTTGGAATTAGTGACAAGATTTTGACGGAGGAATACTTTCATATAGATCACATTGTCAAGGGATACGACTGCTGCCAATCATTTTGATGGGTAAGCACAAGAGAGCCTGATTTTCAAAGGTGCTGAGCACACACACAGAGATCTTCATTTCACAGGGAATTGGTTTTTTTTGTGGTCCTCAACACTCAAATATTGGGCCCTTGGTTTGTGACCATTAAGAAACTACAATGTTACTGTAAATGAGGAAGGACAAATTATAAAATCTTATCTATGGAGAAAAATATTAAGTCCTTTTGGAAACAAGATGAGACTTTTTATACAGAAGAAAAATCTCAACATTGTAGAATTATCTTGGTAGCTCCACAGCTTCAAAATGCAGAAGAGGAAAGGCATAGCTGTAAAGCTGGCAAAGCAGTGTTGGTCAGACGATAAATCTGTATTTCTACATCATTTGCCAGCATTAGGGGAGGTATTGGAAGCAAAGCCTTCACTGGCATATCAGACTTTTGACTCAAAGGAAGTCTGTACCCACCTCTTTTGGATGTCTGTCTTCCATCTCTCTCCCATCTCTGTTGGCCATATCTTTTATCCTGTCTAATCTTACTGGTGCCCACCAAATTCCCAGCTCCTTCGTTGTTTTCTGTGACCTTCCCTCAAGATATTGGAAAGCACTGTGTGGTAGGTGACATTCTTGACAGAGTTAAGGAATCTTTCAGATACTGGTCATAGCAGTGAAGGGGATCTCCTGCAGACAGGGATATTCCACAATCCCTCAATTTCACTCAAAATAGCCTTCTTCGAGGCAAAGTTTTTGGAAAGACAGAAGAGAGCAGAGCCCAGCAGGAGAGAGGAAAGGTTCAGAAGAAAAGTATCTACTTCCGGGTCAAGCTAGAAAATCAAGCGTGGCCTTTGGTAAAAAAAAGTTCCTTCTAGTCCAGAGCAAAGGTGTCAGCAAGCTAAGGAAAGGCTGGGAACAGTCTGTCTGAGCCCCGCTGAACTACACTGGTCAGCTGGGCAATTCTAGAGAAAAGAGTGAATGGTACCTCTGGAGCAGGAAAAGCAGTCATTTGTTCCCCTGGACCCAAAGAATACTGGGAGAGCTGGAGAGTGAGAGTTGCTGCAGCTGGGCCAGTAAGGGCTGGGTGTCAACATCAGTGAACCCAGTGAACCTGTGACTGTTGGTATCCACTGAAGTTATGAGTCCTTTTGCTCCCTTTCACAAAAGTACAAGTTAATACATTTATTTATTCACTCCTAGGCTTGCAAGCAGCATGACTTTAACTTCAATAACTGGAGACACCCACGCCTGTAAGCACAGAGTGAGGGAGGTAAGATCTTTATGTCTGAGAAGGCTTGAGGTGCTTCACCTCTGCTTGGTTTCTCCACTGCTGGGAGGGAAATGGATGTAGACTTCTGGGAGCTGTATTCAGTTCTTATTTTCTTTTTGAGTCAAGAAAATAACACTGTAAAAGTTCTTTCTCCACAAAATGCCCCAGAGATTATCAGCTAGTTGCCTTTTTGTCAGGTGGCTGAAGGAGTCTGCACAGCTTGCAGGAGAAATGAGTCAAATCCCAGATACACTTATATTCCTATACAACTAACTACATCAATGTGCAAAATGGTACCATAAACATAAAAAATGAGCTCAAACTCATTCATAGCTGTTCACAATTGTAAACTATTTTGTCAACACTGTGAAGTACAGCCCAAGGATTTTTTATTGGTTTTTTTTCCAGGAAGACCAAATGAAGGCACCCAATGCAGTGTAATAAATGCTGGGGGACTGCCTGGAAAAACTGAGGGATGTCTATGGTCTCTTCTAGTTGGTACTTGGAGAAGGTAGGAGTAGAATGGTATTCTGCTCTTAGCTCTGCTATGTAACCTTATTAAATCACTTCACCTCTATGCTTCTCTTTCCATTGCCACTTTCCATATCTATTTTTTATTTTTATTGAGAGACCATCCATTACCTTGGGTTGGTACAGGAGCTGGGAGAACTGGGTCATAACCTCACTTGCAGCTTCCTCTGTTGCTAGAAACTTTCATGACAACAAATTTCTGAAGGTTGGAGAAAATCCAGTTTTTCTGACTCAGAGTTCAATGATCCTTAAAACTCAGAAAGGCAAAACAAGTTTTGGGTACTCTTTTCATATTTTCAAGTTTAAATTTAGATGAAAATACACTTTCTGTACTTCTGATGATTTTTGTGAGGCTGGAACACAATGGGTCATATTTTTGCCCATTAGACTGGTGCAATCTGCATCTTTTTCACTTCCACTTATTTTACTCTTTGTGACTTTATGTCTGCAGGTTGCAAGGGATTTATCCTTGAGCTTGGTACTTAGACAGAGGCAAAGCTACAATTCCTTCTGCTTTGGGATTTGGGTCAGAGTCCACCCATCATGAAACAGAGCCTGACCCAGTGTGTTTAAAGTGAATAGTGGTGTTTAAAGTGGCCCATGTGTGCTGGGCCACATCATGGAACACACTCATTGCCCTCTGTGCGCTGATTCCTTGACCTGTTGTCATGGGTTGTGCTGTTTGGAAGCAGCTGCTGAGTTTTGGTTGGCCCCAGGTAGAGAACCTGAAGAAAAGTGGTTCTTTAAGAGAAAAATAATTCTCTTAGGCTTCACCTTATTCTGCTTTCAGATGGACTACATGTTAGTTGCCTCAGGGCAGGGACAGAGTAACCAGGAAAATAGATTTCAGACTGATGGCTGGCGCAGGTGGAGGAAAGGAAATAGCAGAACGAAGATGGGAACCATGTTCCCTTTTACAGATTGCAACACAAAGTAAAAAACGTACTGATAGCTGTAGGGCAGGATACATTTCTAATGAGGATTTAAATCCTGAATGAATGGATGCTAATAATTCATTACTCCTTTCCTACTAATTAACAGAGTGTTTCATAGCACCCTCTAGAGAGCCCAGTGAGAACACTGTTGTGCTATGCATGCTTCATACAGTTCTCTGCTATCTCGATTATCTTTTTGTAGGGACAGGGGCTTTTTCATTTGATATCAAAGTGCTTGGAAAGAGGTGAAATTAGTTGTTACCTCAGTAGGCCAGCTGGTTTTGAGGAGACTGGTGCTCAGTCTTAACTTGCAGTCATCTTGTTCTTCTGGTTCATCTGAAAGTTACTTTAAATGTTTAATTTACTTGATCTAATGCTCACAAGAAACAGAGAAATGGAAAAAATCTGGTGGAAGAGGACTAAGGAATTGAGGACAGCAGTGAGCAAGGAATGTTTGTAAGTAACAGGCGGCTGCTTCTTCTCTAAAAATGCCTCACTGCAGCAGGGAGCAATACTAAGAAAAGTATTTCAATTTCTACTTGGTTTTGCATGGCTGAGAGCCTGGCTATTTAACTTGGTGTAGGAAAAAAAGGCTGTGGCATGTGTTCAAGTATCAGCCTCAATGTAGCTGAGCAGCAGTAGAGCTAGTGCATGAAATAAAGAACACTTAAATGTAAATAAAAGGATCTGCCTGTAGATCAAATGTGGCATTTGCACAGAACCTTATTCAAAATGGATACAAATGCATCAGTTCCTCAGAATTATAGGTGAATCAAAGGAAAATTACATCCAGAAAGATAAAGCAATCAACCAGCAGCCTTACCACGTGAAAGGGAGAGATGCAACTTTGAAGCTTCCCGTATGGCTTGCCAAAGAGCCAGATGTTGCAGGTGGGACAATGTCCTTTCTGGCTTAGCATCTGGTTCCTGTCATTCTGATCCATAGAAAAAGGAGATGAGGAAGGATGTGGTAAAAATCATTTTATAACTTCATCTAAGAAAAGAGTGTTTCCTATTGCTCTTGTAATAAAATAATTTGAAATGAGCATTTTTCTTCAGAAGTGGGCGCTACCACAGACAAATTAATACGGGATCTTCACCTTTCACTGCAATGTGCTTACTTTGCTTGGATCTTGAACAACTAATTTCTTGGCTAGTAAAAGATTATATAGCCCCAAAAAGAGAAAAATAATCATTCTTCATATTTGAAGGGAAGTATTAATTATTTGTGAGAGCAAGGATTTGGGACTTATAGACCCTTGGTTCCATCCTTGACCCTGTCACTCACAGGCATTTTATGTACTCTAGGTTATCCTCACCTCTTTAAAAGTACAATGGTGAGCAGCTTTCTGAGACATGTGGATAAAATAACACCAATCTGTAAGAGGTCTTAATATATATATATATTTTTTAAGGCATGAAACAAGATTCCTGGCCTCCCACAATTCCTGCCTAGTCTTTGCTGGTATTTCAGTTTTCCTTGAAGAAGATGTGCCACCCAGATATATCAAAACAGAAATCCAACCACATTAGTTGCTCTTCCTTCCTTCCTCTCTCCTCTCTTCCTCTCTGCACACAGTCCATCTCCAACAGGAAGAAAGATGCAGTTGCTACTGTACTATAAAACCTGCTTTGAAGAACTGACTACAACAGTTCTCCTTGAATGTACTCTCTTTATGACAAAGCTGCATTGCTATTAATTAAGTTACTTTGGTTGTGTGCTGATTTATATTGATTGGTTAATCTGTGTTTTTCTCCTACTTGAGTATTTTCCACCAACAACGCTGAGTTTGCAGCATGTGAGAAGGGTAATACTGCTGGGGGAAAAAAAAAGACCTGTAGATTTAGGATGTAATGTCAGGTTCACCAAGAGGACATTGCTAAGCAGATCACAAGGCAAATGACAGGAAATATGAGTACAAATGAGTTGATCACTCTGCCAGAATCCAATTTTATGTGGCTGCTGGATCCTTGTGATAGTTTACCGTGAAGGACAGAAGGCACATTCCTTTTGTTTTTTGATTTTGTTTTTTTTTTTCATGGTGCACCATACGTCAGGCCAAGAGCAAAGTCTCAGTTTGAGGTCAGTTTTATTATTTTAATTCCAAAAATGTTTTCTGTTACTCCAGAAGTTGTAAAAAATAATATTGCTCCAAACATGCCCCATGACCACTGGGAAGGGGCTCATGAAACTCCATATATGCAGCCCTGTAGGCAGTGTCACATAGAATATGATATGACATGGTAACATAACAGACACTGACAGGTTATCCAAGTGCTTCCAGCAAGAAGGAAAGTATCTTAGTACCACTGGCACATCATTATAGAAATTACCAGCGAGCTATTGTCTACTGTAGGTTTCAGAAGGTGCCTCTGGGGAGAGGAGTGGGGTTTTGAGAGGAGTCACAAACTCTCTGAGTTTGTGAGAGCATATCCCACTGCAACTGGGCCATCAAACAGAGATTAGCAATCAATTAATGCATAACAGTGAGAAAGCTGGTGGCTGGGAGAATCCACAGCCATGCTTGCACAAAACCTTGAAAGGATTTCCTCTTATTATTTTCACATCATGATCACCAAAATCAGACTGATGTTCTATGAGAAGGACTGCTTAATGTTTGTTATCATTTCTGAAAGCAATTATTGCTGTTTACATCTGACCTTCTGGCCCTCACAGTTAAAAACAGGTGTTGTCCAAGGCTTCTGGCAGAGTCTGAGTGCTTTGATTACGTTAGTGCAATCAACTTCCTTGCTTCCTCCTGCATCTCAAAGGCCAGAGTTTTCTGCTTTGCTTTTTCCACTAATAAAAATATTTGTGACCATATCCCTCTGTGTTTGTGCCCTATGGTTATAAAATTTTTTCACACACTTGGCCTCAGGTCATGAGATGAGCCTGCCCAAAATTTTCACATCCAAATTTCTTCCTCCAAATTGGTGCATTTTTCTCTAATGTGTAATATCTTTCTCAGGGTGTGAAAATAAGTCAGAGGCAATGAAGACATGCAGACCCTATACTTGTAAGTATTCTCCTATTTAAAAATCATACAGATCTGTTTTTGACACCAATATTACTCACAAATTTCAGCAGTCTGAGAAATTATATTCACATGCCAGTTATAGACACATTTGCTCCAATTAAGCCCAAATCAACAATCTCATTCTAGAGGAGTTCTTGTGTTTTTTTGGGCTTTTTTCCCCTGAAAGCAGTTGGTTGATATCATCTTGCCTGATTTTTCAATGTGGCATGTAAAGATTAAATTAAAACTTGGTATGGAATTCTTTCTGGGTCATATGCCAGTCTGGCTTTGCAAAGCTTACTATTTATCAAGAAACTTCCACAAGTGTTAAGATGGAGAGGTGGTGGCAAACTGCAGCTGCGTAGTAAAATTTTACAGCAAAAAGAGAAGGGCAGTTGTGCCTTTCTGTCCAGGAAGTCATTCTATTTTAGTGTTCAGAGAGTTGCATACTTTCCTTTTCCCACCTGGCAGACACTCACTCCCTCTGTGCTTCCCTTACCCTTTCCAGCCTGCAGGCTGCCTCCTTCCTCCAGCGTGTCAGAGATCCTGTGTGTGCCCCGTTCCCTACATTCCCAAGGCTGCAGCTCTCCCTCCTCATTATCCCAGGAACTGTGGTAGTAAATAAACTCATAGCTTTAGGACCACCTGGTTCCAGGGGGCAGTTTGTACACAGCCATCCTCTTTTGGGGGAAAGCAGACTGATGGATGTGGGCACCAGAAGTTTCATTTCTCTTGGTCTCCAGACAGAGAGGCAGCCAGGATCTGTTTTATTTGGTCACACTGATGCAGCTCGTGTGGCCATTCCTCCTCCCTCCCTTCCCAGCCCTGCTCTGCTGTGTTGAAGGCCTCATGTGCCTCTCTCCTATGCCATTTAGTGCTGCATTTTCACAAATATCTGTTTTAGGCTGCATTATTAATACTTCTGAGCGCTCAAAAATCATAAGATGCTGCAGCACAGAGAATTATATCATTGGCTTAAATACTGGAAGATTAAAAATAATACCTTTTAGACTTCTTTTATTACCTCTGAGGGATTTTTTGGCAAGAGAGGAGAGGTTTTAGGACATATTCTGGTCATGCTTCCAAGCTTTCCTCTACATCATTGATGGAAATTACCTTTTTATTATTAAATGAGAGTAGAGATTCTCAGCAAATCACACGATCCCAGGAGTAGGGGCTTTAACACTGATACAGTTGGCAGCAATAATTCAGAATAGAGGGATCTCATTAGCATTATCTCTGATCTTCTAGTTGTCAGAACTATAGGGAGGGGGTCTTGGCCCTAAAGCTAACTTTACCCAGAGCCACCAGGAAAGCACCACCACAAACACAGGTTTAGGCCATGTTTGCATGGCACAGTGCAATGCCATGTAGAGAAACTGCATTTTGGTCAATTAGAGCTGGTTTGGGTATCTTCATGTGGCACTCTATTTGCTCACTGGAGATATACTCATTACCTTCTTTCAGCCTCTGCCAGAGTTTTCCTTGTGTGGGATAATGAAGGGGTCCCTTTGTTCCATGTTTGCTGCTGCTGCAGAGGGTAATGGACCGTGCTCAGGCGAGCCTGCTGCACTGACCTCCAGTGCAACTCCCTGCATACTTGCAAAATACATGGCCAAATCCATTTAAACACCAAAGCATTGATTTGGGAGCTTAAACTTTATGCTTCTGCTTTGAAAATTTAAAACTTTCGTGCAGTAGTTAAGAAAAATATATGTTTATATTTGTGCTCTTATCAGTGGACACTGGAATATTTTTCCCATTTGGTTATCATCAGAGGGAATCCACATAAGAGTTTCAAAGCTGAGAGGAACAGTTTTTCACCCATGTGAATGGTCCAACTGTAAAACTTGATATTGAAAATGGGAAAGAATTGCTGGATGTTGATCTTCTCAAATATACTCTAAAAAAAAAGAGAAATCTGTTCAGTTAGACCTATGAAGTTTAGCACATGTTAGCTAGAAAACACCTCACATAAACACATATATAGACACAAATAAAAGGAAATCAATGGTAAGCAGGGAATAACACCTTTCTCTCTTCAGATAAATGGTTCCATCTGAGCTATAGCAGCTTACTGAACCATGAAGTTAGTGAAGCAGGGCACATAATTCATGTTTCAGGCCATTGGAATGAATTGAGTCTCCACAACTTTATAGAAACATCATCTCTTTAGCTCCATTCAAGCTATGTGCTCAGCCTCAGTGAATGCAAACATGAGCTCCAGCAAACAGCATTTTCTGAGGAACAATAAATACTTTCATGCTCGTAATTTTAGTGATGGTTTCTTAAATGATGCTTTTGAGTATTGGGAGAATGTAAATAGAATGAAATGAAGTAAGGACAATGCAAAAAGTCCATGAAGGAAGTAAGCAATGGCAGCCTCTTCCAGGGAGTGGGATAAATCATCATACCTGCAAAAAGAGTGGGCCTTGACTCCCATGTTATTTCCACCCCTTCTTTAGAAACAGAACCACAGCTGTATCAGAAAGAGATACACATGATCACAATTGTACAGTCTCTCATGTGGGCAAGAGCTCAGGCTCTCCTTAAAAAATGTATAAACCTCCTTGTTTCTAGCTCATTTTTGTGGATAAGAGGTCACCCCCATTGGTGAGCTTGTTTAGATTATGTTCTCCTTCATCCTGACATCAGTGTTATTGCTTACTTAGACTAGAGTTTTGGACACTTCTGTATCTTCACAGACTGTAGCCAAAGCCCCTCCTGTTGCACTAAAAACAGCATCTGCACATTTTTCACAATGGCTTCTAAGTCAGGTGACAAAATTTTCCTTAAAGCCATCCTTGGTGAGACATTTGTTGAAGAGCAGTAATATCAAGATTGGTTTGTTGGGGTTTTTTTAGTTCTCGTGGCTGTGCAATATGCAGGTGGCACTGATGAGTGTGCAGAGCCCTCATGGTGCTTGTACAGTCATGTTAGAGGGGGTAGCCAATACAGGCATAGTGCAGGCTAGTGGCAAGGGCAGCAGAGGGTCTAATTCTAATTGTTGAGGATCTAATTCTGATCTCTCAAGCTTTTGCTGATATAGGCAAAACTACTTGTGCCCTGAATGTCAGTGCAAGAGGCTTGTATTGCGGGGTGTTGTGAAAATTCAACCTGTTTACAAACCTTTGTGGGACCCTGAGAGGGGGAGAAGTGTAAGGATTATTTACACCATGCTAGCTGGCTGTGCTCTACAGAAGTGGCATCAGCCCCTAAGAATAAATCATGCAAAGTTACCTTGGAATTGCCGAAGAGCAGGGAATATTTACCGCACAATTTCATTAAGAACTGGAGGGTGACTCTGCTAGGTGGGATGATGTAGTGAAAGCTTGCATGGTCCACCATGGCATGAGAAATAAATGCCTCAGCCTAAAATTGTGACTTCAGATTAAAGTGTCACATGCAGTTATTTGGTTTCAAAACTTACTCAGAATGAAAACACATTTATTAGAGTAAGTGCAATCTATATCTGATAAATGGGAACACATCTGGTCCATATCCCTGATACAAACCCCTCAGTATTAATTATATTGATGGTTAAAGCTGAGGAGTGAGTTGAACATTATTTATAGTGATCTTTGCTAAGTAAATAATTTTAAAAATGGCTTTCTAAATGTAACGTTTCCCTTTTAAGAAGCCCTACAGAATTAAAGAGGCTTTACAATGGAACATGAAACATATTGCAGAGGGAGAGACAGAAGCTTGCTTGATTAATGCGCACGATTATCAGCGATGCAAATCACTTTCACTTATTAAGTCTTGTTTAATATCCTAATGAAGGCTTCCTGAGCAGATTTGATAATTCCAGAGAAAGTGACTGTGAACTAATGCCCTTTCAACATGTTGAGAATGAGCAGTGCTATAAAGAAAACCTCATTTACTATAATTCCCACCAAATGTGGTATCCTTTTCTAGACTCCTACCTCACAGCAGGAGACAATTAACCTTTTCAGTGCCAGAAGTGATTCCAACATGTTCCAGCTGTGAAGGCCAGCAGGTCAGGCATGAATGAAGTTTACCTTCCTCTTTTGGTCTGAAACACCACAATTATGCAAACATGTCAAGAAAGCCCTGAGCAGCTCTGAGCTTTCACGTGGGTTCTGCCAGCTCGCGCAAATGTGCTTCTTACCTTCGAGAGGGGTCTGCATCAATTCAGCAGAGCAGGGAGCCTCTCACAGGGAATGCTGTGCATTGCTCAAATGATTTCAAAGCAGCTCTTTCTGAACATGCTGCAACTACCCAGAAGGTTCCCACACTGAATAGCTGTGTAATTAAACTCTTGTTGCTTCTAAGCCTGTACCAGTCAAATGGCTGGAACTGTGATGGTCTGATGATAGAAGAGAGCCAAGGTGTGTTGTGGGAGGTAATGCCTTTTTTCCATACACCCAGCCTCACTTCTAAATTTGGAAGAGGTGGGAAGCAATGGGAAATGGAACATTTTCCCTTTTCCTCCCTTGACCCCGTCCATGCAACATATGACTTAACATTTCCAGACTGTTCCAGAGCTGGGGTGGCCACACCTGTGCACAGGCACTGCTGTGGATGCAGTGGGCTGAAAAGCTCTTCACACATGGTGGGAGCTGGGAGCCCCCTGTTCAATTCCAAAGCTGCAGGCTTTGCCTTAAACCATGGCCTTTTCCAGACAGACCTGCAATTCAGTGCTTTGCAGTTTCAGAGCTTTACAGATTCCCCCTTTAATTTAAAAGAACAAAACCAATGTCAAAGATATAAAGAAATAGCTTTGATGAAAAAAAAAGCGATTTCAACTTGTGCTTATCTGGAGATTTTCTAGGAAAAACAAGACTCATAGGTAGATTTGTTTTTAAAACAACCAGTCCCTTGGGAAGGAAGCACCTGAGGGGGAGAAATTGAAAGGCAGCTAACCCTTAAGAATTTTGTGAACATTTTTATTAGATCCGTATTAGGGCAAGGAATATGGATTGGACTGCGCATTTGTAGACATTGTCAGGAAACAAGTTTTCTAATCCACATGCTCACATAGGACAGGCTTTTAATATAGATTTATAATAAATGTAATACACATATTTAATAATGTGGTACACATCTCCCACATGACTGAGAGCTGTCACATAAAATGAGATTGTACGACTGGATTTGTATCTTTATTTCTGTGTATAATGAATTGAGAACAGCATTTGAGATAACTATAGGTGACATGATGGATCTCAAAGGTATAATCACATTTCAGCTGCCAACATAGTCAGAGCAGTAAAAATAAGGATACTTTAAGAACTTACTTTGTTAATAAAAGGCACTCAGGTTGTATCAGTGTCAAATTGAGGGGGCTTTTACAGTTACCTTCTGAAATTAATTATAAGCAAATTAATTATTGCAGTCCATCAATGAACCTTTCACAAGGAAAACATTTCAGTATGCAGCTATATAATATATTTAATTTAAATACAGAAAATAGCTGAGACTGGAAAGCCCTCACATGCTACAAGAATGAATAAAATGTACATATGGTGTCGACTTTCAGGCATCAGCTGAGGTAGATTGTTCACTCACAAAACTTCTGTGCTTGTTTGTTGCTGTATGTGCTGGTGACGTCCAAGTCTTTTGTTTGCATGAGAGAACTTTGTGGTTTGGAATTCCTCATTACTTCAACCAGAGCAAATAACACTTTAAAAAGTATCTAATGCTAGGACAAAGAAGAGGTGTTGCTCAAGTCCTCATACAGATGAAAATTAAGCATTTAAAGTTGAATGAGAAATATGAGATTCTTTAGTCAGATTGGTTTCAAAGGGTGAGAAACAGCTGCTCTTTCCTTTTTTCTTAGATAAATCATTGTTTCAAAATAAAGGCATGTCAACACTTTTTTTTAATGAGAAATGAGAAAAGATGATATCCAAGCCAGTTCTCAGCCCTTGAAAAATGTTACTATAGAAAAGAAAAAAAAGTTATTTTCACAGCCTGCCTCTTGAAAACTTTCCAAGGGATCTGTTGCACATGCAGCATTCTCTCACTCTCTCATTCTCCAGAGAGAATGAGACCAGCCACAGAGACGTGCACAACTCAGAGACTAAAAAGGTGTAACTGCAATATAGAAGGAACTCAGATGGGAGATGAAGCTGAGGAATGGAAAACCACATTAGGGGTCATATCATACCTACTAGTGTTATTCAGTTCCTAGATAAAAGGCGTAGGGACTTGTATTGCTAATTCTCATTAGCAGCTGGTCCTGAGGCTGTCACTGCCCCTCTGCTATCAACATTTTCTTGTCCTTGGAACCTCTCTGTCACTGTAGTTTGATAGCCTTGAGTAAAGCCTTGAAGATTTCTAAGTAGTACCAAAGCACAGATGTATCCAAAAGGAGTCTCTGTCCTGGCTTTGGCATCACCTGTGTGCTGGATCCAGCCTCTTTGGAGCTCCTGCCAGCTGAGCTCCCTAAAACTAGCAGCATATTATTTTAGTTCATGCCTCCTTCCACAAGGGTGTGGCCCCTCCCGAGTGGGCTGTAGTGTGCTCTGACAATTCTTTCCATTTGGGTGAAGTTGTTGATTGACAGTGCAGCAATTATCTGGAGGGTGTGGCCAGGTCTGCTTTGGGGACCTGCAGTGCAGCTGGTGCTTCATCTAAGCTGGTGTTCAACACAGTTCTGTTCCAAATGTGGACAGGGGCATATGAAACCTGCTGACTTCTAGTGCTTGTTTTGTAAATTAACCATACATCTTAAAACAACAGAGACATGTGGGAATTTCTGTCTGCTGAATTGTTTCTCCACTATCATAATTTAATGACATTCATACACCAACACCTCTTTTTTTGGAGGCAGTCCTGGCTAGATGGGCTTTCTCCTTATTTTCTTTGCTCTTTGCCTTCTTATTGGAGACACACAAGGGCATTTCCCTCTAAACTGATCTCATTCACATGGCCTGTATAATGAAAAATTCTGCCTGGAAGACTGCTCCTAAAAGACAGCCCCAGGTATTTAGCATGGGTAGACATCACAGAAGTCCACACCTTTAGTGTCTAACACACCTTTAGTGTGTAAAAGCATTTCGTACCCCCTGCCAACAGTCATAAGTGAGCAAGTGAAACCCAGTGTTGAAAAAATATAATAGTAATACATTCCACAAAACCACAAAATTATAAACTCCCCTCCCTCTGTTCCAAATGAATTCCATGTAATCATTAAAGAATAATTTCCTTTAGAGGCAGGAAGTTGTTTTCAAAGGGTAGCAATAAATATCTTTAACATATCGGCTGCTGAGTGGCTTAGAAGTATCGATGGCTACCAGTGCAGTTCCACAGTGGCCCTACTGCAGAAATTAGTGCTGTGACTGACATCCATCCCAATTATACAGCAAGAGAGGCCTTGAGCTAGGGGACATGGAGTCTAATTACCCTTTTAGCTAGAGAGGTGTTTGCTGTCTGTCCGGATGAAGGCACTTGTGGATGTTATGGAGAAATCACCAAACGTCCTGTACATATTGGGTGAATACAGAGAAGAAAGGAGTCTCCATGGATACTAATCCACCATCTTCTATCAGACTATCCACACTGTTCTTTTCTTTCTTTTTTGCCTTTATGAATACTGTGTTTCTGCATATTTTCAGTTCTTTGTGTTTTAAAGTACCCAGACAGACCAACCCACTTTGTTGTCTTGCACAGATTGGCTTTTCTTGGTGGTCTTGCCCTCTTACGTAGTATGAAATCATATAAGCATCTCCCTCCTGGATAGCACCAGCTTTCAGGAGCTATGAATATTTAGGAAGACTTTGCACCAGTCATGAGTACTTGCAAACTCAATTCTCATCTAATTCCCTGAAAAATGGAGTAAAACATTGGTTGGTTTGAAGCAGATGTACCCTGGACTTTGGCCTGCCCAAGACTATATAAAGGCTGTTTATAAACACATGTGTTTGTTATTAGTAATCCCAGCCTATTTTCTACAGAGGCTGAAATAAATCAGTGGCAAAGCACTAGATGATAATGATAGGTATATACACAGACAAACTAATTTCCAAAGATTAAAGGAGAGTGAATTTCCTAGATGAACTGCAAATTTCACCCACCTGTGGGGTGTGTAAATATAGATATTGGGTGGGAAGCAGGTTTTGTTTTGCTACTGACGTGATGTAGTGATGAACTCTGACATGTTGCTGACTGTGGTTACTTGATAAGTGTAAGATGTGAAAAGCCAGCAATAACACTAGATGGTATCAGATCTCTAAAATAATATGTGTTTGAAGGTGCTGGGTATAAATGTGGCATTACAAAAATAAAAACAGACAAAGGCATAGTTTATTCATGGAGGGAAAGAAACATCAGAGGAAACAGACCTTTCTTTTTCTGTAGATTTTCAACAAGGAAATTGATCTCTAAAAAACAACAACTTTAAAATCATGTTTAATATTCTGGTAAAGCCAAGGGATGTGCTGCCAGAATTTTAACAAGAAAAGCTTCTGTAAAGTGCTCCTCCTTAACTGCTGAACCTTGTGGTGCCACCTGATTAAGAGCATTCTCTTCCCATCTTTGCCTCACAGATCAGCAATTACTTGTCCTTTTGGCTTACCCACCACTGCCTTTTCTGCTCTGTGGTACAGCCACCCTCTGCAATCAAGCCAGGGCTCTTCCTAAAGAGAGAGTGGTGTTGGCCAGGACTCACTCACCTGTCGTGGTTCTGAAGGCATGTGAAAAAAGCATGTGTAAAAATCTATTAACAACAAGAAAAAACCCAACCAAACAAACAAAAAACCCCAAACAACAACACCACCACCACCACAACAAAAACCTCTTTCCCTTGAATGATCAGATTACATCCATTCCATCTGTTGGTCCAAATCAGCAAAGTTTTATTTGCCCCAAATCCTTCTTGATTTCTTGTTTAACCAGTTGTCTAGAGAGTATGTTTGATGGTCTCAGGTCATTCAGGCCAAGATTTCTGCAGGTATTCATGTGTTCACCTGTTTTCTGCTGTCATCTGGATGTGTCATGAGAGCATTTTCTACTTCTTTCTGTCTTTGAGTGGACCAGCATGATATCCTGTTACTTTTCTGCCTCATGTTCCAGAGCTTGAGTAAGTGCTCAGGGTTTATTTGCTCCAAAAAAAAAATTCCAGATTTCTTAGATTCTCAAAAATGTGTGCAATGGCTTAACACTTCAGAAGCAGAAGGAATATGTCTATTCCTCCATCAAGAGACCACATTATGCAGAGAAGTGAAACTGGGTCAAATTTCTGGGCACTGTAAGTTTGAACAGCTTCTTTGAAGCAAATGGACTTAGACCAATTAACACCAGCTAAGGATCTGCTTTGCTGAATTCCTGGTGAGTGTGAGAGGGCTGCCTAATGAGAGTCAGTGGAGAAGGAACTGTAAGGGAAGGGCTCTAAATAAATGGCAGACAACCCATCTACTCTACTTAAAATTGTTCTACCTGATGATAATAGTTAAGATCAAAGACAGGACAAGCAGAATATATCACAAATGCTTCTGGCTTGGGGAATTCTAGGGAAGAACTGCGGACTTCCCTTCTCCATTACCCCCTGCAGCTGTCTTTGCCCCAGTCTTCTGGAAGTCTCTCTTATTTTTTACAAGCAATGCCTGTGCTTGCTCCTGTCCTTGTTTTCGTTCTTCAGCAAGAAGGGATCATGGACATTTCCATCTCTCCCCATCTCCACTGATTTTGCTCTCCCTAATGGCAAAGTTAGAGGAGTACAAGGGAGTTTGGATGCTGTCTGGACTCTGAGGGGTTAGATCAAGATATTTGGTGGTAAATATGGACTACAGAGATCTGCTGGACATCTTAAAAATATCCAGATTGTCAGAAAGTCCTTAGTAGTTTCTGGAAAAGGAGTTCCTTTAAAATGCTTCTGCTTAAGTGCCCAAGAGCAGAAGGAATTTTGTAAAGGGCTGGCCTCCTTATCTTGTGCTGGTGAGAACAACTGCTTCTGGAGCTCAGCTGGGCAGTGCTGGGACATTCTCTCCATGCAGGAAGCTCACCACAAAGGCAAAGGATGAACAGGTGAGTCATAAAAAACAAGGCAAGCCCACGTGCCTTGCAAATAGCAACACAAGAGGTTACGGCCATCACCAGAGCTTTTGCCTTGTCACCTTCCCTGAATCAGAGACCTGCACCAGGATGTCTCTGAACCATTACCCAGAAAATGGGCAGGGAAGGGAGTAAAAAAGGGAAAGTGCCGATATCGAATGCCATCTTGTTGCTTTGACCAGTCACCTTTTAAATATTTATGTTTTATTTTTATCTGCGTATTAGTGAGACATTATTTGTGCACAGGCTGTTAAAAACAGTTCTAAGGGAAACACACTTCCAGCTGGTTTCCTCCTGTTTTCCATCTGCTGTGTGTATGTGTCTTTGGAGGCATTTAACTGTTTCTTGTCATGGTAATTGGTATTTTTTCAGTAGTGAAGGTGGGAGGGGTGGAGGAGAGAAACCCTAAGGCATCTGTGTTTGTGCTCAGTTGATCTCAAAGAGATTATCCTGGTTATTTCCTTATAAACATTATATGCTTTAAAAAATATGAGGTGGTACAGTGGAAGGGTACCAAATATCAGGTAAATTTTTTTTAAGAGTTAACTTCCCTAAATTGTATCTTTGTATTCCTCTATTTATGCATCGCTACTCTTTCCCCATTTAATCTTAAATATGTAAATCCTCAATTTATCTGGAATTACTTAGTGAAATGCTGATGTGTGAGTGTGGCAGATTATAATATTCCATCGCCACCCCTGATCCTCTTTACCTCTTATTCTTTTCATAGCAGATCAAAAAAAGCTGTATGCGTGCCACAAGAATATATTATTTTAAGAGACTTGGACTTAGAAATTGATTTCCTTGATGAGAAAAGGAAAAGTCTCCTTCTGACCTGAAGGGTCACTTCATAATCCTGTCACTCTACATCAAAAAGCTTTTTTTTTTCTTTTAGTAGAAGATGAGAATATTTCTGAAAAGGAATTAATTTTTCAGATACAGTGAAAACGATGACTTAAAGAGACTTAGCAGATGATAGAGGGCTGTCCTATTCAGAATACATCTCCTGTGATTAGAACAAGCTCTGAATATATTTTAGGGTCAGGCAGTTTTAGATGGAGATTGGGATTTGTACTTTGGGATGAAACTGATCTTATATTTTTATCAAAGTACTTAAGGTTTAAGCTGTAGTCTTCCCTTTTTTTGCAAAGGATTTCACCGGGTTTTATAATGGGGATTGGTGCAAGCAGCCAATAATTTCTGTGTATGGACTTTAGTTAATAGGATGTTTGAAATGAAATGACTTTCAGCACCAATAATTAGGCTCAGATACTAATACTTTTCTTCATAGTACTTTTCTTAACAGAAAGCACCTGATACCAATGTAGACTTTCATAATATATTTTATTTATGTAATTACTGAATATGTGTCAAAGAAATTCCTTTAAACCATATGCTTAAAAACAAGCAGTCCCAAATAGAGCTATGAATTAATAACATGGTGCTGTTGTATTTGTGCACAATACACACAAGTGCTTATATTAGATGTGATCATGTGTGGAGACATGTGAAATACTGGTTTAGATATATATGCAAAAAAATCCATGAAATATACAATATATGGCACATCATTTAAGATTATAATAGAATGTATAAAACATAATGTACAATATATAATTTAATATTTACTAACAATATTTAATGCGTATGTTATTAGTGCATCAATTATACGTGTTAATTATACATTGTATATTTTGTATATGCAACCATTCAATAATTATATAATACAAGTACTCAAAAGCTATGAACAAGAAGCTCAAAATATTTTAAACAGCTTAAAAGCCTTTGTGCAGGTGCACTAATAAAACAAAAGGTCACTGCTCGGAAGACCGTACAATTGCAATTTGTTTATATAGTGATAATTATTGTATGATACTGTGTATGTTTAACATAAGGTATATAAAGAGAAATGCAAATTCCCTTTCTGCAGATAAATTGGCTATTGTCTGAACTGTCTGTTAGTTGTTCTAATTGCTGGTCTGAAGGCAGCAGCAAAATATTGCCCACTGGTAAAACTGTTCTTGTGATGATGGCATGAAGCGCTAAAGCAAAAACAATTATTGAACAAAAAAAGATGGTTTTTAATATGAGAACTGTTCTACCAGGGAAATTTTTCTTGTTTTTCTAGGCATTTAAAAACGGGTATTTTAGGAATATTTAGGGAAGGTTCCTCGCTTGTATTAGTGGCTGCGTTTGGAGATAGACAGAGAACTGTATCACATGCAGGAGCTGCAAAACTGAAGTAAATCTGTGCTTTGAGCTCTTGCTGGTGATTCCTGTATGAGTCTGGCCTCTAAATGCTGATGATTGCTCCAAATTGTAACCAGAGGATTCCAACTGCTAACTTGGGTTGAATTGAATTGAAAAGCAGGGTTTTAGTCTAATAATCTAGTTTAGATCTGATACTCCCACAGGAGTCTGGTGAGAAGAGATGATACTTTTAATCACATTCACTGTGTTCAAGGTAGCGGACGTCTGTGAAGATTTTGGAAATGTGGTAGAAGCCCTAATGTGAATCTAAGGGCTGTGCTTATATCTGAAGCAGATAATACAGCCTTTACTAACAGAGAGTATTTGTATTAATTGAATTTTCTGAACCTTAGAAATATAACTCTAAATCTTAGAGTAGTAAGTACGACTGAAATACAGGGAAGTAGAGAGCTCCTCCAGGGCAAAACAGGAAAAATTATGCTTTCACCCAGGGAAACACCAAAGCTTGATGTGCCCGGGGACCTGCTGGGGGAAAGAAGAATTCAAAACAGGAAGTCCGGGGGCAAATTTCTACTCTCAGCCACATCCTACAGAGATTTTCAGAAGGCAGAGCTGTGTCTGCTGGGTGAAGGAGAGGAAATAAAAATCCCAGGGTGAGAACTGCTTCCTCTCGTACCCTGGGATGAACCCAGGGAGTTCGGGGCGCATTCGCTTGCAGTGGTTTCTCATTTCCCAGGCGCTGGGTGGATGTGGCTGGGAGGGCCGGCTGCGTGCTGGTGCCGGGCTGGATGCGGGCGCGGCAGGGATGCGGTGTCCGCGCTGCGGGAGCGCTCCCTGCGCCCCGAGCATCTGCCGGGGAACTATGGAACTGGCCCTCCTTCCTCCCACAGCCGCCCCTGAGCTCCAGCCACCCTGCCCTCCGCCTGACCTCTTCCCAAAGCCTCTCTCTCCTCCCCGCTGCCCCGCTCGGCTGCGCTTTTCAAACTCTCGCCCTCGGGATTGCCTCCCCACCCTCGGCGCTGGCTGCGAGACGGAGCCGCCGAGGAGCGATCCTGCCACGTGAACTTCCCTTTGTTTTTCCGTGCGCCCAGGACAGACCGTCTCCCTAGTAACTTTTGTGGCAACTACATGCGAAGGAGCTCATTATGTAAAACATACATTTTTTCCTGCCTGCGAAAACTCCGCGGAGCGTTGGGGAATATTAACTACGCCGCAGCCCTCTATTTATCGGCTCGTCCGTCACCGGCTCTGAGCATCGCTGAAACGCAAACTTGCTGCATTTGATCCCAGCGGAAGCTGGATGCGGCTGCTCTCCCAGCCGCTTCTCAGAGCTCAGCCTTCAGAGCTCCTGTACCTATATTTGATCAAAGACTCTAAACCCACAAGTACAATGCATAAATATTGAAGTGCAGCGTGGAAATAAAATCCCTCCACCTCTCCGCACTGAGAGAAGCCTGATGGAAGTGGCGTGGTGGTGCAGGATTTTCCTATTGTTTCAGCAGAGGGGAAAAAGTTGACTTCAAGAATGATTTGCAAATACAGTTCCCTGAAAAGAAAAATGTCGGGCCAGTTCCATAGTTTCCGAGTGAAATGTAACCTTCAGCCAAAAATTGAGCTGTCCGGGTTGACAACATTTGGGAAACTGTGCTTTTCTGGAGAGATGACTGCAGTGGCAAAGATAAACCGGCAGGAAGGTTTCTTTGGAATGATATGAATTTAATGAATCATATCCACATAAAAAAATTCCCAGCTGGTCTTAAATTTCAGGGAGATTTAAGTGATAAAAGATATTTTCTCTGTCTCTTTAGATATGTATTAGAGATGAGAGGCCTTAGATAAGCCCTCCTGGGAATCAAGCATTCCTTTTTCTTTAATTTGTTTTAAAGAAAGAAAAGAGCCAGGCATGCTTCTGAGTCTCAGATGGGTATAATTAGTTATTTGCTGTTACAGGAATTTTAAAATTGTCTATTCCCACTCTTTTTATATTAAATAAATTTTTAAAAGACCTAATGACAAACTACATGTTCCTTCCCTCTCTCCTTCAAACAAACAAACAAATGAAGAAAAAAATAAGAGAATAGCTGTACTCATTTGCCTTCCCCCTTCCACCATCCTTGTGCAGGGTGCATCCTTTCCCCTATTAACATATTGATTTATTTAAATTAAAAATAATGATCTCCTTTCCCCTCGCCTCCTCCTCCCAGCAGCAGAGTCTGTCTGTGATCCTTATTAACAAATTGATTGCAGTATTGGTGTCAGTATGGCTCATTTAGTAGCTCTTTTGCCTAAGGTCCAGAAGGCTGGAGGAGGGAACAGCTTCCACACGTAGCTGCTGGCCTGGCTCCAAGGCTGACACTGCTCGGGTGGAAGGGACAGCTGCTAGAGACAACACCGACACACTTAGTGGGGCCCCCTTAGGGTGGTGAGGTCTGCCTGCAAGTTGGAAACCCCACAGCAGCTCTTTCATGTTGGTGTGAGGAAGCATCTCCACTTGGCCGCATGTGTCTTCTCCTGATCTCCCATGAGATGAGGAGCCTCACTGGTCCCAGCCTCCAGTGCCCTGGACCTTTCTCCATACGATGGCTGCCTTGCCATACCGAGCAGGAAGAGCCTGAGGATGTTGCAAGCCCTAAAGCTGCCTTTTCTCTGTTGAAAACACAGCTTCAAAGTGTGTCTTGGCCTTCCTGGGCCCCATGCTCATTGCCCAGTTTTAGGGACAGCTCCGGTTCAAGCCCAGGGAAAGGCATGAAGTGCTCCCAGTCAGTTCCTCCCATCAGCATGGGGCAGGCATTGCCACTAATGAACAGAAGCTGAGGGGCTGGAAAGGTCAGCAGCTGGGGATGAAAAGCTGCAGCAGGAGCTGCTTGCCTCCCAGCCCTTTTGTCTCTGGCATTTAGCTGCTCACCCCAGGCTTGCAGCAGATCCTGCTGAAGGGTGGGATGTGCCTGCTCTGCAGCACCACAGCCAGTGTCTGGGAACACTCTCCATAATGTGAAATCTTTCTTAATGACTTTGGAGGACTTGTGTCAGCCTTTGTCAACTGCTGGCCTTCCTAATTCTACCTGGTGCTTGAGGGCTGACATTGCAGGGACATAGACCCAGGGCTGGCCCTGCGAGCCTTGCTGTTTGTAAGGGAAAGGAGAACAGAAATGAGGCTGTGCTGCCCCGTTCTGCAGCTCAGAAGTGATGGTGGAGAAGGGTGGAGACACTTACCCACAGACACTGGTTTCTCCTGCTAAGTGTCCCTACTTTGGGCCCAGAGTGCCCGTTTCCAGCATTGTGCTGCTGGCTGTGGAGCATCTGCCTGATTCCACCCTGTCTCACTTAAGCCCTCAGGCTCCTGAAGTAGCTTGAAAACTGTGTTGTGGCCAGGACTTGTTTTATGATTTCCCCTTCCTCTGCACCTCTGAAGGGCAGCTGGTCCACAGCAAAAGCCCAAGGGAGCATGGAAGCTCGAGCCCAGAAGGAGGGAGATGGTTATTCTTGACATGTGCTTAGTCACCTAAAGCAGATGGTGTTGTTTCAGGTTCCTGATGGGATGACTTTCAGCTCCCAAAAACCTTTCAAGTTTGACCATGCAGACATGCTTGGAAGAATGTCAGATGAGTACACATCTGTCCAAGACCTTTTACCAAACAGCAACGTGAGTACAATTAAATTAACAAAAGGAGAGTTCACAATTAAAGCTGGAGCGAGTGCATGGCTTGCTTTCAAAGAATGGCTGGAAAAATGTTCCCATACCAGGCACACAGGCCAGAGCAGTTTCCTCACATTTCATTCCATGAAGTTTTATATTCTTCCTGTTGCATTTTGAAATACACTGGAATAAGCAGAAGTGCAAACTTTACAAAAACTAGTTATTGATCTTCTGCATCCTTCACCATCTGCTTAGTTCCAGTGTCTAAAAATATTCAGTCCTTGCTCTTGCTCACATGATTGTTGAGAAAATGCTAGAGCTGGTAAATCAGAAAAGCACATTGTGTATTGGGGGGAGGGGAGTTCCATCAGGAAAATATGCTGTCTGAAGGGAAAAACACAGAAAAAAACAACCCAAGACCTGTACTTAAATAGGCAAAAATTAAAGGAAAAAATCAATCAATTTTTCAAACTGTAGGGAGAAAAAATAAAATATACCTAGAATGTTACTTTCTTTTGAAAAATAGCTACACAAACTTGTGACCTATACCCTACTATAAAATTGTACATTTGTTACATGCTTCAAAGAGTTGGGAAATATAAGTTTCTTATTATACCTTTTTGAAAATTGAATCCAACTGAACAATTTATAGGTTAAAAATATTAAAACTGGAGAAGATGTATCCAGCACCAGGATATAACAGCACAAGTACTGCCTAAAAAAAAGGTATATTGGGAAATTGTTGTAGACTTAAAAAGCTGGAAGAGATTATCTTAATTTTGATTGAGAAACAAAGATGCAGTATAGAGGACTTTGTCTGACTTCTAGGGTGACTGAGATTCTGAGGGCAAATAGAATCCATTCATTTCAGTGGGAACTGTATTAGTAAATTCCCAGCTCAGCTTTAAAAATCTCCATTTCTCTCAGGGTTTTTGCATGGTGCCCACAACTACAAAACCTAAACATGGCTCAGAATAAATTTCATCACCATATGGAGGTCCCTAGTGAAATCAGCTAGATCATTCTCTGTTAGTTTGTGAATTGCTGATTGGAGTTTGAATGTGAGCCCTCTGTCGTGGGCTTTATGTGAGTCTCAGGGATGAGGAATTTGGTATTGTTAGAACAGATAAAAAGAAAAGTGGGATATGCTGCCATGTACTATTTAATGAATATTATTTACCTATTTACCCAAGCGGCCCTTTTGAGTCTAGTGACATCTGTCACCCAAGGTGACTTTAAGAGGAGAAAAAGAACAATTGGAAAAAAACTCCCAAAAACTGGGACTAAAAAATGAAGATTTAAACCAAAACTTTCTGGAGATCATCTGTGTGGAAGAAGTAGTGTATGCATGTCCTTCCCTCAGTGATTCAGAAAGTGCAGCGTTGCCTGATAAATTCTGTGTGTCTTCAGGGTGCTTTATTTTTTAATCTAATAAGTAACAACATGAATTTCCAATACCAAAGCAGACAAATGACTGGTTTATTTAACCTTATGTTCTGTGTTTGATACTGATCACCATCAGAAGGGAGGGCACAACCCCCAACCTATTTGCCTACATGGAAATCCTTTTCCTCACCTGCAGACCTGGTTACCTTGTGTTACACCATGAAGAAGCTAATTATGCACCCAAACCCATCAGAGGTCACCTCTGAAGCTCTGAGAGTACACCAGAGCCAAACAGGAATTCTAGGATGGAAGAGATCTTTGTCAGAAAAAGCCAAATCGTTGGAACCAGAATGTGTCTTGTATCCAGGTGGGTTTGGGGCCCAAAGGTTCCCGTGAAAGCCTTCTGGCATGCCAGTATCCTTTCACTCACTTCACCTGGTGGGCTTCCAGGGGCCATGGATCCAGGCTTCTCCATCATTTGGATTACTCTGGAGCTGGATCCCTGTTGACCCTCAGCTCCAAGGCTGCTTGCTTCAGGTTCAACACTCCTAAGGCTTTACAGGCTCCTCATCACAGGGCTGGGAGCTGAGAAGCCAGGTGGGGGTGAGGAGTCTGGGTATCCTGGGAAAGGGGAAAGCTGGAAACTTTCTTGTCAACCCCATTAAACCAAATGTCATGATTTCCCTCTCCAAGCCTGCCTTCTAAGGCAAATTTTGAATTGTCTTTTCTGAAACAGAGAAAGGGCACCCCTCCCCAAGTGCCCTAAACTGGTGCTATTGCAGTTTGTTTCGTACCTGTGATCTTGAGTGTAATCCTGAGCAGGAGCTTACAACAAACCTCAGATTTGGTCCTACTGGGGTGCAACATTTGGCTTTTGGCCTAAGAAAGGAATGTCATAAAAAGTAAATAAAATACTAAATATCTATGTTAGGGCTAGGCTTAATTAGGGATTACAGAGTGTATCCAGGAGCTCAGGTACTTGAGCTTCTGAGTGCCCCTTCCCCAAAGGGAAGTGATGGGGTAACTAACCACCCAAGTTTTCTGGCTGGGCAAGTGGAAAAAAAATTACTCTTAGAAGTTCACTAGCTGAACTAATTACCAGCAAATGATTGCCTGGGGTTGGACCATTTATTATCTCATCAGCATTCAGTGCCACTTCCATAGGATGAAGGAGAAGGAAGAAGAAAAAAAAAAAAAAGCCCAGAAACATGAGAAGGAGAGCAGATGAAAGGACAGCAGTTAGAAGGAAAAAAAATGCTTCTTAACTCTACTCTGTACTTTTTCTCTCTAATAGATCCCCCTCCCAATCCACCCTAAGTAGAGCAACTGGCATGTAATGAGTTCTGCAGGGATGGAGTATCAGCAGCAGGCTGAGACTTCTCACTTTGTGCTTGACTAGATCCCCAGATACCCCAAACTTTTTGGAGCAGAGGAAGAGTCAGGTGGAGGCAATACCTTTATATATATATATATATATATACACACACATTAAAACAATACATGCATATGCACAGACAGAGTGACAACTTTCAGCTCACCAGCATTTCTCAGGACGTTGTTGTATCCGTTGGCTGCAAGAACAATTCAAATTGACATGAAGTTTCCATCTAGACTCTGAGCAAGATGTGCTTTGGACGCTGGTTTTGCTAACACAGAGGTCTGCTTCCTGGAACTGAAGATGCCTCCTGGAACCACACCTGGGACATTTGGAAACTTGGATTTGCCTGGGGGTAGTAGTCGCAGCTGAAATCTCAACTCTGCTACTGTGTGAGGTAGTAAATGTCTTCTCTGCTTGCACTGAGTCTTTTACCTTGGAGGTGGTCTTCCCCAGATAAAATGGGATGCTGACTCAGTGGAGATTGATGGGAAAAGGCTGCAGCCATCAGTGTGCTCACTCTCCTTGCAGCTGCTGTGGGTGTGCTTGCCTGCCTGGTAGCACTTTTCTCATCTCTCTTTGCATGCTGTGGTGTTCCAGGAACTCCTGCCCTTTCCTTTTGGTGAGGTTTTCTTTCTCTAAATGCAGCAAGCCAAGGAAGCGATGGCTTGCAGGGAAGGTGCTAGCAAACCTGGCTCTTGCTCCTAGTACATTTTTAAAAAATGAGAACATCCTTCCAGTAATCCATGTTTGCATTAGATGGAAATGTTTTGGCTTCCCTCCTGTCCTTGAGAGCCCAGTGGTGTGATAGGAATTTGGGAAATGCAGGCTCTCAAAAGTAATGTAAAGAACAGATCCACCTATTCAAATGCAAATTGCTAAAGAAGAAAACAAGGGAATTATTTTCTCTACAAAAACAAAACCCCAACAAAATAATTCATTCTTTTAAATTTAGGATCGCATCCCACATTTTTTAGATTATTTTTCTGTCAAAATTTCTAGATTGCACTGTCTTCAGATTCTCTTGTCCTGCTGGGATGCTTATTGAAGAGAGACTGAAGCAACTTTCTGTCCAAAGATTAGTGTCACACATGGGGCTGTCACTCCAGATCTCGTGGGAGGAACAAACCTCCTCTCTGGATAATTGTAAAAGTTGACAATAACATCTGAAGAGAAGCCAGAAAACCCATGCAAGGAAATCAAATGCACACTGTGACCAGTGCATGATTCTGCAGTCTTGTGGGCTGCCTTGGGCCAGCCCAGCCCTGTTCTAAGACTCTTTCCAACTCCAGCTGCTAATGAGGGATCTCCACTTACTCTAAGGATACTCCAGTGTGTGCTGTGAAGTGCCCAGCAGCTGCTGAGTGCTCAGCATGTGAGCAACTGAAGAGATGTAACTGGCTAGAGACCTGTTGCTAGTTAGGATTATACAATTCTGGTTTAAATTTAAAATTCTGTTTTTTTAAACCAGAAGTTTACACTCCTAATGTTTTGTCTCGTACACACAAACTGCAGGGGGAATGAGAACTGCATCTTTTCTACACAACACTCCCAAGGCTCAAATAAGGTAGAAAATTCCTCCTCATACTGGTCACTAAAAGAATACAGATTTCAAAATTTGGAGGTGAGAACTAGGAGTTTATGTGGCAGGACTGATTTTTCACTTTCCCTTTAGTGTTCATCAAGCATCCAGAAACTTGGCATGGCAAGAATCCTGATATCAAAAGAAGCAAAACTCTTGCTTGTTGCTGCTATGAACTACATGCCCTGTGTAAAGAGGGCTGCTAATCTTTGACATAAGCACAGTTACACCCATCTTCACATTGGAGATGCCTTTGGTCTTTGCTGGAGATGTACCAACAAATGCTTGGTTGGGCATCCAGCCCTGCAGCTTCAGGAGTCCACAGCCTTTTTCTGGGGTTCTTTTTGTTTGGATTTTTTTTTTAAACAACTGGTGTTAAGACAGACACAATCCTTCACCAGGAACATCCTCAGAGTTAGAGGACGTTCAGTGGAGCAGCTCTATTATTGTGCACTAAAGGCTAAGGTCAGTTTATATGGGCTTCTTTTAAGGCACTGGACACTTGTCTTCTGTGATTGCTTCCACTGTTCTACATGCAATTATTTTGCCCCATTTTTACAGTATTCAAGGAGATGGAGGTCAAATATTTTGTTTAAGTATTTTTTCTTCTCTTGACCTCTGCCCCCTGAGGTTGTCATACCTCTATTGCCAATTCCTACTCTTGTATTTTTCTCAGATGATCAGTAGCTGTTTCCCTGAAATGTCCTAGCCCTCCTAACCATGGGTACACCCCCCAGGTGATTAGAAGCACCACAGCTCTACAGCTATAGGGTATAGTCTTCTGGTCTGCATTAATTTGAGTGAATTTAGGTGGTGACTGCTCTCTGGGGCATCAAATAAAGAATTTATAGGAAGAAAAATGCTGCAGTATGGCATGTATATAATTTTCCTCGTTGGGCGTGAAAGGAGGGATAGTTACCCTTGGACTGAGAGGTACCAGAGCTGGGAGAGGGAGAGATGGGCGCTCAGCGCCTTTCAAGAGCCGGTCACCCTGCGCTGGCAAAGGGAGACACAAGCCAAGAGCAGAGGTCTCTGAGATGAAGCAGAAAAAATTCCTTAAGCAGGGCTGTCTGCTGGGCCGTCCCGTTTGCCTGCCGTGTCCACAGAGCTCCGTATCCATTTCTGTGTCCGTGTCCGTGTCCGTGTCCTTGTCTGTGTCCCTGTCTGTGTCCGTGTCCATGCTGGGTCCGTGTCCTTGTCCGTGTCTGTGTCCGTGTCCGTGTCCGTGTCCGTGTCCATGCTGGGTCCGTGTCTGTGTCTGTGTCTGTGTCCGTGTCCGTGTCCGTGTCTGTGTCCGTGTCCGTGTCCGGGTCCGTGTCCTTGTCCGTGTCTGTGTCCGTGTCCGTGTCCGTGTCCGTGTCCGTGTCTGTGTCCGTGTCCGTGTCCGTGTCCGTGTCTGTGTCTGTGTCCGTGTCCGTGTCCGGGTCCGTGTCCGTGTCCGTGTCTGTGTCCGTGTCTGTGTCCGTGTCCATGCTGTGTCCATGTCCGTGTCCGTGTCTGTGTCCGTGTCTGTGTCCGTGTCTGTGTCCGTGTCCATGCTGGGTCCGTGTCCTTGTCCGTGTCCGTGTCCGTGTCCGTGTCCGTGTCTGTGTCCGTGTCCGTGTCCGGGTCCGTGTCCTTGTCCGTGTCTGTGTCCGTGTCCGTGTCCGTGTCCGTGTCCGTGTCCGTGTCCGTGTCTGTGTCCGTGTCCGTGTCTGTGTCCGTGTCCGTGTCCATGCTGTGTCCATGTCCGTGTCCGTGTCTGTGTCCGTGTCTGTGTCCGTGTCTGTGTCCGTGTCCATGCTGGGTCCGTGTCCGTGTCCGTGTCTGTGTCCGTGTCCATGCTGGGTCCGTGTCCGTGTCTGTGTCCGTGTCCGTGTCTGTGTCCGTGTCCGTGTCTGTGTCCGTGTCTGTGTCCGTGTCTGTGTCCGTGTCCATGCTGGGTCCGTGTCCTTGTCCGTGTCCATGTCCCTGTCTGTGTCCGTGTCCGTGCCCTGTCCGTGCCATGTCCTTGTCCCCGTCCCTGTCCCTTCCGTGTCCATGCCGTGTCCCTGTCCGTGTCCGTGTCCCTGTTCCTGTCCCTGTCCGTGTCCCTTTCCCCGTCTCTGCCCCTGTCCGTGTCCATGCCGTGTCCCTGCCGTGTCCGTGTCCCCGTCCCCGTCCGTGTCCGTGTCCGTGTCCGTGCGCTCTCCGCCGCAGCCGCTGGGTGTCAGTGAGCCTCTGGGTTAGCGCCGCAGCCTGCCCGCGGGAGCGCTTCCCAAGCCGCCACCGCCGCTTACAAAGTTATTTCTCCCCCGCCCCGCTTTTCCTTCTTCTTCTTTTCCCCTCTGTTGGAAAATATCGAGATTAGATTTACACTTAAGACAGGAACTTTGCAGCCACGGCAAGGTTTTGAGCTTAAAAGACAGCCAAACAGAGCGAAATGCGTGCAAACGAGACTCAGAAACGATGACTGTAGTGTTTAAAATTTTGTTTTGAAATGTAATTTAACTCCGGTCTGGTCAGATCCACCGACTGATACTCTAATCCCAAGTGAAGCTTCTCGTTGATTTAAGAAGCTTCTGTTGGACTGTTTTCTGGATACAGAAGAAAAAAACAGAAAGTGGATAGCTTTTTCTTTCAAGAGTTGAAAGCAGCACTCGTTTGAGGTTTTAAGAAGATTTAGAGAACGGGGATTGATCTGCCAACATCAGAGAAGAAATCTGGTGACAAATATCAAAACTTCATAGAATACTTTACCACTGACAGATACTATTGACTATCACCTTTCTGGGCTGACAGACCCACTCATTGCTTATTTACAATTTTTAGTTAAACAAAAAGTAACCTCCAAGTTTGACCATGAGAGGCATAGAATTAGGAATAAAATTCCACCTGCCTCTTTAAAAACCTTTCTGAGAAAAAGCTTAGATAAGTAAAGGAGCTGCTTCATCATAACCCTTCAAAATGTGCTGAGCCTCAGCTACCTGTAATACTACCTGATAATTACATGCAAAGACCTGGGTATCAAACACCTGACCCGACCTTGTTGTCACCTGGTAAATGTCAGCACATAACAGAATTTCCTTAGAGCAGTCCCAGGGACTTTTCACCACAAGGTAAGGGAAGAGAAGCAGGGGAAACAATCACTGTCAATGAAGGAAGGGGTTTGAGTGTTACTTCTCCCACTGAAGACTCTCTGAGGAAACGGACGTGGAGCTCAAAAGCTTTTGAAGGGGCTATTTAAGGGAAAACCACTTCCAGCTGCCAGATTATATGAAGGTGAAGCCCTGGATCTAACTCTGCAGATGTGTTCAAATTGTGGTTTTTGTGGAAGGGGTAAGGGAGAGAAATAGATAGCAAAAAGCAGATATTTTTCTTATTGCCATCTTTAATTCACATAATTGTTATTTGAATTCTAGTACTATATTAAAAGCAGTGCTTCATGCATATGTCATCTCAAAGGATCCCAAGCAATTTATTAGAGACTTTACATCCATAGGAAGTGATTTACCCTCTGTGGTAATGCAGTTACCTTTGGAGAGAAAAGCAACAACTGTTTGAGATCACAGTCACAGTACCTGATAATTTAGCCTTGGACACTTCAGTGTCATGTGGAAATCATAGAGGGGAATTCAGAGAAGTGGGAAGTCATTTCATAATTGAGGAGGAATGTGGCAGGTAACACCCTTGCCCCAAGAAATGAAAGAGCCTTTAAAAGCCATCAGTTCCAAGATGCTGCAACACTACAAACTCCTACTGAATTGCAAAAATCTGTAGCATTTATATTTTGCTTAGAGGATTTTTGTCCAAGTTCTGGCCAGAGTCAAGTCTTTTGTAACTTGTGAGAGCTGTCAAGATCAGAGCCCCAGGTGGTACAGCTGCAGGCCATGTTTAATAGTTAATGCTAAACAATGTCATATTTGTATCCTGTTATTCACATGCTATTGGAAATTTGTGAATTTTAAAAAAATACACTGTTGAAGACTGGATGAAACTTCAAGATAGAGCTCCTGATGCTTAGCCTACATTTTGCAGCTCTGGAGAATATTTGTGTATAATCTTGAATGCCCCAAGCAATTGTTCAGTTAGTCAGCTCTACTTGATGGGATTATAATTTCAAAGTCCATTCTAACTTTTGTCTTGCTCAGAAATATGTACCTTGGCTGCAATGCAGAGTGCACACCACAGATACAAGGCTGACTTTTCATTTGGGTTTGCATGCATGATTCCTCTTGATTTAGCTGAAGCTGATCGTACATCTGAGACCACCAGAGCTGAGAACCTCAGCTGTGGTGTCACTGACCACAAAATGCTTCCTCCCCAGCCTTCAGTTCAACCTTGCAAGGGATCAGTTTAGAGCTCTCTTCTTTGGAGCAGTGTGCTCATAAGGAAGCATACAGTAGGGCAGACTGAAACCTGCTTTGGGCTGAGAAGGACCCCATTTTCTGCTGGCAGAATCGCAGGGTCTAGGAAGAAATGTGATGAGAAGATCCTCTCCTTTCATGTGCATCACTTGAATTGGCCACTTGGCAATTTATAACCTCTATTGCAATATCCATTTTTTCCCCCTCCCCAGAAGCAGGCCCTGCTTTCCAAGAAGTGGCTCAGCACTGGAAAATGTGGATAGCCCAGGTGCTATGCTAATCAGATAGACGTTATTTTGGGATGGGTGGGTAGGTACAATCTGCCATTCAAAGGAACATGTGTATATGGATGGCAGGAACTGGCTGGCCATGAGTAGTTGCACCTGCATGTCTGGGAGATCAATATGATTGTAAATGCTCCTCTAGTCCCATATAACAAGAGTCCCTCTCCCTTAATAACCACAGAAGTGTGCATCCACAGGAAGAGATATCCCATAGAGAAATAAAACCAATAACTTGGGGGAAAAAGAAGGTACCATTACATTTATTTTACAAATAATGGGTAGATCAGAAAAATGGCTGTCTGTGGAGGGGCAAGACTAAATCACAGGTCTTGAGATTCCCTTCTCTGAGTTGCATTTATGGTATTTTTTACAGAGTCCACTATCTCTGATTTATCATGAATACTTTACTCTTCGGGTTTTGCCCATTTATTTTTCTTTTTATTTTCCTTTTCACTATTTCTTTCTTTTCCCCCCCATGGCTATTTTTTTGAAGTAGACCCAGGGAAGTCCATGTTGGTAGCAGACTTGGAAATCAATTTTAAACATAACTTCCCATTCATACCCCACATCAGTTTATTTATTTATTCATTTTTTAAAATCTATTTTTTTCCAGTTGAGAACTGTGTAAATAGCCCTGATGAGCCTTGAGGGCTCTCATTTGCTTAGAGAGATTAAAACAAGCTGGGAAGTCTCCAAGCACATGGGACAGAAGGTACAAAATATACTTTAACTAGAACCGGTCAAATAATTTATCCCAGATTGTTTATGAGACCTGTTGTCCCTTTTTGGTTTTGTGTGGCTTTCATACTTTTATTTAAGTATTATGTTTTGTAAGCAAACCTGGGTCTACAACTTGTTCAGAAGCTGGTAATTTTTGAGTATTTGCAATTTATCAGATCTTTTATGGGATTGATCAGCTAAATCATACTGTGTTGTGGGGTTTTTTCACAGAAACAATTCTGCCTATTTGCATATAACCCACAAATATTATTAATTCTATGAGAAATAAATTTCATTTCAATATGAATGATAAAAAATACCTCTCTGTTACTGGGATTTCCACCCAAATTCACCTAAACTGGCATTCATGGTGTTTTTTACTCCTTACAAAAAGGGGTAAGTCTTGCCCACCTGTTTACTGCTAAGAAAAGAAAGGGGATGTCTCTGTCAGGAAAGCAAATCCATGAATGTGGCAGCACACACTGCACATTTTAGAAGCTCTTTGTTTTGCATTAAACTATTTTTTTCTCTCTCATTGGCCAGTTTACTGTGCAGTGGACATTGCACACAGATTTTGTCTAATGACACCATGATCTACTAGTCCATACAGTTGCTTCATGGATCAAATCCTTTCTGAGTGTACAGGGTGGGATTATTTAATATAAAAGCATATAAGGAAAACACCCTTGAGCCACGTTTTCTGAACAAGATCTCTGTCTCTCTCACAGAGAATGACTCTCTGTTCCACTTCCCCTGTATTATCTTACCTACACAGCTCCTTGGGAACTGCATGGCTGAGCAAGGATGCTTTGCTGCTCGAACAAAGCCTGGCATTGTCCAAGGGGCAGACGCACAAATCTGGACCTCGCCCCTGGAAGAGAGCAGAGTGACCCTGAACCCGAGCTCCCCCAAAAGCAAAATGCAGCAGCCATTTCTCTGACCTGGGGTTTGTTCCACAGCCCCTTCTGAGAGATGTTAACCTCCAGCTTGTACTACCACACGTGAAAACTGAGGCTGAACAAAAATGTCAGAGCAGAGCTCCTGTTGGTTGCGTGGAAAAAAGGGAAATGAAATTGGTTTGTGCATTTTAACTTTTGGAAAACCTCAGGCCATGGGTGCTGAAGCAATTCTTTCTGTGTATCCCTGGCTGACTGTGCTCAGCATAACCCTGAAATCTAACAAATGCTGACCTTGCTCGTAAAAGCAATACATTGTTTTTAAACATTAGTTTCCTATTCCTGACAGATAAGTTGAAAAGTTAACAATGCGCTAAGGCTGTAAAATGTTGGCCAGAGTTTAGATTTCACCTCTGTTTAACTTTTTGTCAACAGATTGGCATTTTCCTCCCCATTCAGAACAGTTGGGTTTTGCTTTCAGCACTGAGTAATAGCTCTTAGATGCTCTCTCACGCAGAGATTTGAGTTCAATATTAAAGCATTGATAACACTCTTATTATCAGAAAGACATGGCCTATGGGCTCAGAGGGAATCTAAAACAGCTCTTTCAGCGCAATAAAAGAATAGTTCTGCATTATGTGACATCAAGTTCCCAGATATATTACTTAACCAGATCACGGCATGCTAGCAGATTCAGGCCCATGCAGGCCTGCTAAGTCTTTCTGAAATTACTTCCTTTCAAGAAAACAGTGCCCCAGTGCAAGATATCTTTGCTAACACACTGGGTATAAATGACTGCTCCTGCAAGTTAAACTGCAGAGCCAATACTCCCTGGGAGAGGCTGTGTTGGTTCAGCAGGGTGACAGAATCGTGCCACTGGGACTTCAAGAGTTAACGATGTTAGCTGGGGGCTATGTTTCAGTCGCTCTACTTTGTGCTGTGCTGGGTTTAAATGCTGTTGAAACTAAGTTAAGGGCAGTGCTGAATATCAGTATATCCACTGAGCCAAGGAGATCCATTTATTTTTAATTGAATTAAATTGCTCACAAAATGAAAGTAGCATACTTTCATTAATATTTCATTACTTACAGTGTTAAACAATGATCACAAAGAAAACTTTGCTGGTGTCTTTTCCATCTCTGAATTTTTCTGTAACTTTATTGCCTGAGATGGTCCTGTTGACCTTCCTGTGATTTGAGTGTTAAATGCTACTGAGGCTGAGAGCTACTGCTGGGTTTTGTAGGCTGAGGAACAAACCTGAACCTTGGTGCTGAAGCTGCTGTGGAGTTACAGCCAAGGAAGGAAGAGTGGGAGATTTGCATTCACAAAGGAAAGGTGCTCACCTTAGCACTAGGCAGAAAGTCAGCCACAGAAACATCAGTGTCTCATCTGGAGCAGGAAAATACTGTCGTGGCTACTGCTATTACTTTTTTTTATTTCAGTGAGTTCTGTGGTTGGTGGAGGTAAAAGAAAAAGATGTGACATTTTCCTTCCGATCTGAAAGCAAAAGTTAAGCATGATTTAGATATCTCTGAAATTAAAACCAGGCTCTTCTTGCACATTGCCAAGGAATTGCGTTGCTGAGGGAGTCAGTTATGCCTAAAATTTGCATTGCAACCCTTAATTTCATACTATGAATGTGGCCCATTGTTTTCCACAGTGAGGTGCACTAGATGTGTATTTATATTCTCCCACCTATTTGCACTATGCCCAGCCAAGTATTTATGCAAAAAGGCGAGGTATTGTGATCACAGCACAAATCACCATGGATGGTGCAGATCTGGCCAAATTGGCAAATTCCTCCATATGTTCCCTGTCTTTCCCAGCAAGCAAATAGGTAAAAATTACTAGAGGCATTGAAGGTTCACAACATTTATTTTTGTGTATAGTGTTCTATTTAACATAATCCAGTTCAAACAGAAATGAAACAAGTCCCGAGACTTGAGCTCCAGAGATGTGAATGGTCTAGTTGCTTGTAGTGGTTTAGGCTGGTTTATCTCAGTGTGGCTTTCAGCAGTACTGGATGACTGAACTGAAGCTAGAACTTTGAGGATTAAATATGTATTTGATACCCTTCCAGTCAAGACTAACCCCTCTGCTTTTCACAGCATAGCCTTATATCACTCATAGAAAGGGTAATGCTATTAAACCAGAGCAAGTGAAGATGATGTGGTGTTTTCTCCTCAAAAGTTTTCTGTAGCTTGAATGTTGCTTAAGAAATTACTCAGCTCCTCATTGACATGCTGACTGTGTCTTCTTGGTTCAGGAAGCACCTAATATGGTAGGAAGTGACAGACCTGCTGTTTCAAAGCCACATTGCGACTGTGAATGTGGACAGTGAATGTCATCGATTAAGGTTTAGGTCCATCTTCTCTCAGGCTGCCTTTCTATGTAGCTTCAGGTGCTCAGGTCTTTCAAAGATGTAATCTTTCCATGTCTTGAAGGAAGGAAATTGTAATTCCTTGGGGCTCTCATTGGAAAATGAAGAAATCATCAAGAGAAGGGAAAAATGTCAATAAGACACTTCAAGTAGCACATTTCCAGGCAATCATGCTACTTTTAGTGTGTTAAAGTCAGTTGGCCTTTGGACAAATGCCTCGTCATAACACCACCCGAGGTGTGTGATAATCGCCAAGAAATGCTCTACCTGTCATGTCTTATTGCTTAAATATTTATGCTTATGACATTTGATTCCTACACTCTATATGTCATCAGAATGTTTCACTCACAGTAGATATGTCATCACCCACCAGGAACAGCTGACACTAAGGATTAGAACACTTTCAAATTAAAAATCCCTAAACAAAGAAATGACATGCTAGTAATTGTCTGGGGTAGTATAAATCAAATATATGATGATATGAACTAATAGATTTATTACATTAAGCTGACCCAGCCATTTAATTTGATGATTCCTTTGCCTCGCTTAACTCTGTGAGGAAAGCAGAGAAAGAATAGGAGTTGTATTAATGGTACTTCTTATTTTGATGAAGGTCATGGTGTATTTCCTCTCAGCACCACCCTGAGGAGTCAATAGGGAAGAGTGCAAATTCTGTGGCAAAAAATTGCTAGGGAGAACTGAGTGTGCAAAATGAAAACCTCCTGCTAAGCAGTTTCTGTCTTGAAAGATTGTTTTAAAATGTTCCCAGTGCTTCCAGTACAATGTTGGGTGACCCTCAATAGGAGATTGGCATCAAATAGACAATAGAATTCCAGCTAGAATTTTGTCCTTACAGGACAAAACTCAAACTTCTGGTTAGAGGAGCTGGTGCTCCTGCTCCTAGCCCATGTTTCCCTGCTGTAGGTCAGGAGGAAGTGATGCCCACCCTCTGAGCCTCCAGCTGTGCCCAGGGCAGTAGTCCTGCCTCCAGGGGATGTCTAGAAGCTGGGCAGGGATGCAGGAATACAGCAGAGGTGCTCAGCCTTCAGCACTGCTCTAGCAGCTGCTCTTGGTCTCTGCTGAGGCAACCAAGGGTGCAGCCATTCCACAACTTAGGTATGGAGCCATGGGCTGCCAGCTGGATCACCCTAGTGCCAGATGTTTTTAATTGGATAAAAAAGCTGAAATGCTGATATTTTCAAATGAGCCACTATGTATGGATGCTGCTGCCCTTCACTGAATAGAGTTAAATCTGGTCAGTTATGTGTTTGAAGGCAGGGCTACTGCTGGCATCAGGAGCCTCCCTTTAGACCAAGCACTCACAGAAAGTAAGGTCTCACCTCTCTCATTAATCACCAGGGCATGCACTGTAGTCACAGCAACTCTGGTTGTATCCAGAAATGCTTATTTAGGGTCTTTTTCTCTTTAGCATCCACCAGTGTTGAATTTAAACAAGGACATGGACGCAAGCAGGACAAGAGTGTAAGCTCATGCCACATGTGAAAACACACAAATTGAAATAGATACATGACTGAGATGGACAGAAGATGCATAATTTCCACCTTAACTCTTCCCCTGCCATTTCTAGTTCAGTTAAAATAAACATTATTAATCAAAACATTAGTTGCTAGCAAAAGATAAAACCAAATAGGTCTAATATTTTGATGCTTGAAGGATGTTATCAACTAATGCTTATAGATCCATTTCCAGCAGTCTTCAAGCAAAATTTTCCCCTCAGAGCTGCGTGGCAGAACGTGCCCTGAGACAATGTGCTCTGACTACACACATGTAAAGCCCTTTGATGCGAACGGGGGAATCCAGAACACTGGATTTGCTCTATGGCCCTAAGTGAAGGATTCTTCCTTTTGTGTCAGAGCCGCACGTATCAGCGCTTTCACTCATGGATTCTGTACATCTCCCTCAAACCAGCCCAAATAAAGCCAGCAGCACGTGATGTGTCCTGGCACTGGCTCAGCAGGGTGGCATTGAACAGCTATATATATCTGGCACAATGTGGCTTGCACGCTGCGTGTGCATTTGAACTCATGCATGGCAGCTCACCCCGAGAGGCCAGCACACCCACAAAGGACAGGCAAGCAGTCGCCCACAGCCTCTGGCCACAGCAGGAGAGACTGCCCGCCGTACCTGCTGCTGGGCACGTGCCCCTCCCCTTTATGAAGTTATCAAATGGGATGCCCTTCTCTCTAATAAAGGGGTTATCTGAGGGGAGGGAGGGGACGTTGTTTTGGCTGGAATTTCACAAGGCACAGGTGGTACAACCAGCTGCAAGATCTTTAGTTCTTGTTGGCTGTACACCAGCTCTTGGTCTTTTCATAGTTCTTTCACTGGTAGTGAAGGAGGAGGAGTGGCAGGAAGGGACAGTGGGCCCTTGATGATGTTGTTCAGCATCAGCAGCTGTCTCAGGTTGGCATTAGGCTCTGGAACAGTTCCTCAGGAGGTGTTTATGCTGAACCGTTCCCTGGTGACACTGGACGCGATAGCAGAAATGGTAATGCAGCAAAATGCTTACTGAAAAGGATCCATGCAAAAGTCTGCCCCATCTCTGAATTTCCCTGTGCAAAACCATCTTTTACTTTGTAAGCTGCCTGGGCAAACAAAAGGTATTTCTCCATAGAAAAGGGTAGATTTTCCCACCATTTCTTCCCCTGAGTGATACAGCATAAACTGTGGAAATGGACGCAGCCCCCAAGCATATGCCTCTAATTAACCAGTTATTTCTGAGGCTGCTGAGAGTGGAAATTACTGGAGATAAGGAGCCAGATCTCGGGTTTACACAAGATGGCATGCTCCTGAGAGAATAGAGACAAAACCCAAATAATGTCAGGATGTGGAATTAGAAAGAATGCAAGCTCGCAAGAAGGGAAAACAGTTTAAAGAAAATAAATGGTTTAGGGAAGAAGTAGGAGGAAGCTGGCAGTTGCTTCTGCAGAAAGCTGGGGGCTTCCCAAGAGGTACAAGAATTTTATAGGGAGATAAGACGAAAAACTTCTGTGTAAACAACACAGGGACCATTTTTCTCAGACTTCTATATTCTACCCTTCTTCATGTCTCAACTGCCTATGGAGATCACAGGAGCTTAACTTTGATGGCACAATATCTCGAGAAGCTGTTTGTATTGGAAGCCCTGTTTGATTTTTCCCTCTGTTAGTGTGTATACATTTATGCTCTCAGAGGGCTCCTTGAGAAGTTCCTTTGAACTTTCATAACACTTTTTGACCATAGAAGTATGAAATGTAAGGGACCTCCTGGAGGTCATCTTGTTCAGCCTCCGGCTCAGTGCACAGCTATTACTAACTGGCCAGATAATGTCACATCTGTTTTTTGGGGCTTTTTTCTTGATGATTCTTGAAAGTCTCCATGGATTGAGATACCAGCTCTTGGGTAGCTTGTTGCTGCACCAGGAAATTATTCCTCTAGTGAGTAAGTGTTCCTTACTGACTACTCTGAATCTTCTGAGCCACAGCTCGTGGTTAGGTTGCCTGGAATTGAAAGAAAAACTTTCCAAATAACATTAAAGTGGTTGATATGAAGAGCAGCTCTTTAATGAATCCTTCATGTGCTCAAAATATAGCTATGAGCACTTGTGGTGTCAGATTATCACCATTTTATTAGTTTAATTAATTAGTATCTCTGGAAAGTATATCTAATAAGAGACCAGTTGTCCTGGGAACCCACCCTGGGACCTACCCTACTGGAGAGACTCCAAGGGGTTCTTCGCCCTATATTTTGTTATGTCTCCCAAGTGCTGGTGTAAAACAAGATGTCCTTGTTAGAAATTCTTTTCTTGGAAATAAGACTAAATAGAATTTCAAGAATGTGACATAATGTGTTAGAAAGAGTAATCTACTATTCTAAAGTGCAGGAAAATTCTAGAAACTATACATCTATATGTTAAAAATACACAAAGCTACAAATATATAAAAATAAATATAAACAGATAAAAATTCTTTGTTGCTCCTTGTTTCACTGTCTGCCACTCCCAAGAAAAGCAGCTCAGTTGTCCTTGTGACTGCCCTTCCAACACTGACTTTGTGACTAGAGATCTCCCTTCCCAGCTTCCTCTTCACCTTCTTAAATCTGACCAGTTGATTCAATCTTTCTCATGTGCTGATGATCCTGGTCTCTTTCTACTGGGACTTTTCCAGTTTCTCAATATCCTCTTTGACTTCCAGATGGGTCCAAATAGAAGAGGATGAAAACTTCCCTTGATCTGCTGGTTGTGCTCTTACCATAGCTTGGTGGGCTTTGCTTTGTATTTCCTTGGAAGAGAGTAACTCCTAAAAGTAAAATGTTTACACCGGTGATATTTGACCTTCTTCTCATGGCCATACTGTAGAAGACTCCCAGCAGTAAGACACAGAACTAACAAAGAAAAGATTTGGGGAAACCAGTTTAGAATATTTTACACCGATTTTCTGAAATGGGGACGTGCTTGTGTACCATGAGCAAGCAAAATGCAAGTGACTGCTAACAAAGTGAAACCTGCTGAAGCCACCTCGACACTTCAGAAAATGTGGCCCTGGGTTCGCCTCAGTCAGCTGTCTTTTTCTGCTCTCGTGTGCACAGTGTATTGTGGAAAGCCAGATAAGAGCATTTATTCAAATCCAGCAAAAATAAAGCTCCTCTTTCTCTGCTAAAACAGGTTTAGATTTGTATCCTGCAAACTGATACAAAAAGCCTTGCTTCTCCACACAAGAAAAGCCCATCTCTGGGAACACTGAATATACAGAACGTGTGAATAAAAAGAGAGGATGTAACATTTGTGAGATGCTTGTGACAGCCACTCGGCAAATGAAACACATGTATTATGACAAAATCACAAACTGCTGGCTTGGCAGATTCCCTGGGAACGGGCGGGGAAGGTGATAGCTGCTCGAAAGTCAGAGAAAGGATCAATATTGAATAAATCAAAACAAATATGTGATAGGTTCTGAGACTGATATAAAAATTAAATACCAGTGAATTTGAGGCACAAAAATATCCAATTACTGGGCTAGTGCTACAGTCACTGTCATATTGAGAAGAGGGGGAGGGCAGAATGAAATTACTGAGGGGGTAATAGCTGGAAGTATTTCCTCTCAATACACTTGGCTCAGGAAGATGCTTCCTGCTGTTGATATTTTATGCAGAGAGAAGTTGAGGCACAGACCACAGTTCTCTTATTTCTCCTGGTCCTCCGTTGGAGTCCACTGCCTGTTCCCTTTCCCTCTGCTATCTATGCCTCTCCTCCATTAAAACCTGGATTTGCCCAGCAAAGGAAATGACCACTTAGTCATAAAGGGACCAGTTTCTCTGTGGAGAGAATCTTCAAACCTAATCCAGTGTAAGAGGGGAAAAGCCTCTGATACTCATGGACCCCTGGGATTTTCCTGCTTAGAAGCCCTTTCCATTTACAAAACTCATCTTTACTGTGCATTCTTCTCCCAAATCTGCCTGTTTGCATAATTTTATGCATTCTCAGGTGTTGTCCTCGTCTTTTAAATAGTGTTTATCTTTCACTTTACACTAAAGCACTGACATGGAAGAAGCCATTACCATAAGCTTAGTGCTATATGGCTATCCACTTGGAGAGCATTTCACTCTAGGAAGTTTTCCACTGGACACAGGCTAAGATTCCAGGGAAGAATTTCCTGGAGAACATAACATCATCTTTCCTTGTTCTGAAGTCAGTTCAAGATGCTGAATACAATACCTGTGTCAGTATTTTTTAGTATTTCTTATTTGTCTCATAACTGTGCTTAGTGAGCCAGTTGCCTTATAACCCTAGACGAAATGAGCCCTGCTTTTTTTGGGATTTTCAAATTGCAACCCCATGCCTACATCTCCTGCCACTTTTCAATGCTGTGACTTACTCACATGTGAAATATGTGTTCATAAGACTGAGATTTTATAAAATATTATCTCTTCTAAAGAAATAAAACCCATGTCTTTCCAAACTTTCTTCATTGATATCTTTCTTCCTCTTCATTTTATGTCTCAGAAACCTGACATGCTGAGTGGTGCATGTAGATTTATGTTCCTTTAATGCAAGAATATCAGTGAACCTAGCAGAATGTATGGATTTTCTTTTATCCTTAACTGAGCACATAATATGTTAGCAAAATGAATATATACAGTCTCTAGCCTACTGAATTTCCCTCAGATTTTTCACATAACTTTACCTTGCTCTTTCTGTATTTCATTGAAGTAACAGCTTGCCTTAGTTTATTTGTAAGGCCATCCATGCTATCATATTACTGCAGATTCTACAGATAAAGATGAGGAGAAAGTGGAGGAATTGAAAGAATGGATGCAAGAGTAATGTTTATGAAGCACACAGATAACTTTCAGTGGAAGATGCTGTAAAAGTGCAAAGCCCTATTATTATTGCTATTATTACTTTATTATAGGTGGTTACCACACAGATCTCTGACTGGATGAATTAAACTCAAATAAAAGCAAGGACTGATTTCAGCTATTCCTTACTTAATCCTATAAACAGTCAATTGATATCTTAATATATATTGCTGCTGCTCCTGGCCAGGAAGTCATGGGAGGAGATAAGGTATTATTGGTTTTATCTGCTGCGTGCCTTACATAGAGGGCAAATCCAGTTCTTCTTTTGTGTGGAAATATCTTGACATTTAGCTGGGGTCCTCTGATCTTGAAGCTTGAATTTTGTGGTGGAATGCATCAATGTACGGAAATTTGGGGCTCAGATATAGAATAAAAGCAGCATTCTGACTTAACAGTAAATAGGCAGGGAATTGCCCTTTGTTTTCAAGTGGAATCTACCTAAGATTTTTTCCAGGTGGGGAAAACTGTGTGTGACTAATACAGACCTTGTTTTCCATGCTGAAGTGGTGCGTGGGGTAGCTCTGATTAGGGCAGATTTGGGAGGAGGTACCTGAGCAGTGGCTTATAAAGATAACCTGCTGTTACTGAGCACAGACTGCAGCCTCACCTGATGTAAGCTGATGTAACACTACTAATGCCATCGTCTCTTTTGCTGACCTTGGTCTCTCAGTCCAGAGCACCAAAAATACCACCAGCCACACCCCAGCCCGCCCAGCAAGATAAACTCCCCAGCTGCCAGCTCTGCAAGTCACATCAGCTGATTTTAAAGTACTACAGGATTTGTGGGTGTCTTCCAAGTGATATGAACCTATTCTCTAACTTGTCTTTCTCCAGGCAGCTGGAGTGTGGTATTATCAGTTTTTAGCCTCCCCAGAGCTGGTGACAACTGCTCACTCAGGGACTCCCCATTTCTTTACTCGCAGAAAACATCTAGATTTGCAAACACCTACAAGTGCACTCCTCCTCAATACAAACCTTTGACCTTAGGCCTGTTTCTCCACTTATGATACACCCCTGCAGTGGTGTAAATCTGATTTTAGTCTGGATTCACATGCTTATGCCTCACAGGTGTAGCCCTGCACACCCACAGAGGAAAGCAGCCAAGAACATCTCAGTACTATTTATCTCAGGAGATAAATAGTAAAAGACTCAGTCAATAAGAGAACAGTAATGCTTCAGAATTCTTTTTTTTAAGTTGGAAAAATAATTTTAACTATTTAAAAGTGGAGAAGGCACCCCTTTGCTCCACTGCCAAGCAGAGAATATTTGGGACTGCAGCCCCAAAGTCCTGTGCTGTCCTGTGCCCATTGTGGGATCATGTAGGCTTTGGAGATGTTCAAGAAGGATTGGCCCTCTCTTCGTGGTTCTGTTTATAAGGTCCTGTAGGGAGCCCAGAAGTTGTCCCTAAAGGCTGGGAGGAGCAAACATGGGTTTGCTCTTGTGCTCCATAGGAGTCGCTCCAGCTGAGTCAACTAATTTTGTGTTTTCTTGCAGGATTCAGCTGCTTAATGGACATTAATCAGCATGTAAAGGCCTTTATGATGCAGCACCCAAGCCTGGAAAGGGGTCAGCAGGTGCACCCTGGATGCCAACTGCCTGGCTGGGAGTAAGTTGTACCAGATAAGAACACTGCCCTCTTCTCTCCCTGAGCCCTCTGTGTCACTTATTCTTTTTGGGGTGTACAAAATAATACCCTTTCACATCCCTTTCAAAACAAACCCATTTGAATCGGACCATTGCAGCAACAAAATCCCAACCAGGAGCAACAGGGGAAAAAAAAGCACACAAGCCAACACCATGCCCCCCTTCCCAACCATCATCTTTTGCCATGAACTAAAAACCAGCAGCTTCACTTGATTTCATTTTTGGTAATAACAACAACAGAAATTTGCATCTGGGCTGACAATGTGGATAGTGAGTGTTAGCCCAGTGCGATTTGAAATTGGCAAGTTAGAGCAACCCTCTGGAAAACCAGGATTTACAAGGGAAATGCTGACAAACACTTAACTACAGTGGCACTTGCTCTATACTATATAACACATAAAACAGTGAAATGGAACATAAGTCTCTTCTAATTATTGAAAATATTTTGGGGCTGCCTCGTGCTAAAACACTCATTTTCATCTTGCCTTTCAGATAATTTTTTTTCTCTCAAAACAAATTTTGTTTTAAGCCACCTATCTTTAAAAAAAAAAAGTGCTACTAATCACCATTAAAAGAGCAGCATTCTGCACGTGATTTTTGGAAGGCTGTGTATAATAAGAAGAATTCAAGGCTGTGTGGACTTGCATGACACCATATTATTGCATGAGCAAAAAACCAATACTAAATAGTAATAACCATTTGTCAGAGGCAGCACGGAGGATTATATTATAACCCTTTGTGTGTGTGTGTGTTTGTGTCTATCCTATATAAAGCAATCAGACACCTTCCAATTTCCAAACACCTGATAATGCTAAAGTTTATTTTATCACAGCCAAGGTTATATTTTCTTTCACTTCATAGTGACCCTAGGAAGAAGAGGAATAATGGATCGGGAACCTATTATAGCCATTCTGTGTTAAACAGCCAAGTAAAGGGCAAATATAGTTCTGTAGTGGAATCAATCACTGAACCCATCAGTGAGAATGACCCTCCTGGCCCCCACCTTCTTCCCCATGCCTAAGAATTTGCCATATTCAATCTTTAGGCTCTGAACCCAAATGCCCTTTGAAAGTGAATTTATGATCACTTCATCACACTGTCTATTAGCTCACTTTCTAACAAATAGGATTGAGAAATATATGGCAGGAACTGCAACGGCACATTTCCAACTAATGGTTAAAATGTCAGGGCGATAATGTACAAGTGCATCTGCCCTCAAACACAAAATCAAACGCAGCTTTACAAGGGCTGTCGCCATTCCACTTTAGTTAAAGACTTGCAAGCTTCCTTCTTCCCTTTTGCAGGGCTGCAGTTTGGAAGCTGCTGCATCTCATCAGGGCTCGGTTTGCCAGTGCTGTACTGTACTTCATTAGGCAGCTCTATTTAATGGTTTCAACAAAAGCCATCATTTTAGCCCAACTGCCTTGACTAAATTAAAATTTCCAATCTCTGTTTTAGTGTTCTGCAACTGATGTATACATAAGCAAAACTGGTCAACATCTGCCAGGGGGTTGGCCAAAAGTTCTGTAAAGATGTACTTCACATTTCTGAAGCATGTGCAAAGTAACAACGTACTTATCCTCCTGAGGGCTCTCATGATTTTACTTCACCATTTGTTCAGACACACTTTAGCAGCATATAAGCCATACAGTTGATTCTCCCCTTGGTTGCAGTTTTATCTGTAGTGTCATTTTGAGTAATTGGGGTATGGTAGCTGATCAACTTTCAGGTTTCTCATTGGCAGAAAGGGACTGTATTGGCACCAAGAAAGAATATGATGGGTCCTCTCGGTGCCTGAGCAAGTGTCCCTCTTTTGCACTTGGCTACCCAAGGCCATTAGAAAATAAGCTTAATAAAGCAACTCAGTGTATACATCTTAACTATTCCCAGCCAAGGGGATGCAGCTATAGAAGAAATATTTTAAACCAATATGAAAGATGGTAAATGTACATATTTAGTCAGTGATCTGTGAAAGTTTTTGAATTAGTTTTTAAAGCTTTGTTAAGACCAGAACGCACAGATGTTGAAAACAAGTTCAGATGTAGCGACAGATGGTATTTGATTATGAAGCAGACTGTTCATATAATACAAAGATGCTGCTTCTGCCATACACAAGTAACTGCAGAGAGTGCAGTAGAAATTTTGGAAGGCAGAGCAGTTCAAGAGGTTCTTTGTGCGGCAATAACTTTCACGTTTTTCCAGCAGTGCTAGAATTGGGATAATTTTCTTTCTTTTACAGTCAACACCCTCACCCCCCTTCCCCCACTCACCATTTTCTCCCCTGCTGTACAGCTCTCTTGCACTTTTTTTGATCCTCTTTTCAGGTCATTTGAAATCAGCTTAAGGATAACTACACTTTATTTATATTTATGGAATAACAAAGTTCCTTAAGGTTAATAATAACAAGAATAGCTATTACACATTACTGATATTATCCATATAAAAAGAGTACCATGTTTTGGACAAATCCTGAATTTTGCAAGGGATGTAGCCCTATATCCAGAATCGCTGGGCTGCTGTCTTTTGCTGGGGACAGCACGCATGCCTGTGTGCTGGGGCTGCTGCCACGTTCACCTTGTCAAAGGCACCACCACCCCTGCTCGCTTCCCTCCCCAAGGAAACCTGGAAATGCAGGGAGGGAGCAGGGTGAAGGGCAGGGGTGCCTGACACTGGCACGGCTGTGGCGGGGGGTGCAGACCCCTCCTGCCGCCGCTGTCCTCCCGCATTCCCGGGTGCCAAAAGGGCTTTGGGCCGCTTTGCCCTGAGCTCCTGCAGCCTTTGCACAGGGTCATTCTCTGGCAGAGCTGGCGCTCCCCCTTGCCCCACCACAGCACACCTTGACCTTTCCTTTCCCTGCCACCAGCAGCCGGCCCTGGCCCCGGCTAAAGGCTGCTGGACGCTCTGGAAATTTCTGGAAGGGTAGAAACAGCGTTTGAGCAGCAGGCTCTTCCCGATGGCAGGAGAAGCCTGACTGACGGGCAGGGCACATCCCTGCCATGGATGGGCTCGTCAGCTTCCCCCGCAGGTTGCGGGAAAGCCGGCCGGGCAAACAGCGCGGTAAGATCCCGCACGGAGGCAGGAGGAAGCCGGGAGCGTTAATGAATAACCCGGGTTAATGGGCGCCCGCCCGGCTGCTGAACCGGGCTGGTCCCAGCCCTGCCGGGGGTCCCGGGCGATGCCACCACCCCGCATCTCCGCTTCGCTCCCTGCTAACGGGGAGCACGGAGCAGGAAGGGATCTGAGCGCAGCCTTTTGGAAGTGCCCGAGAATTATTCCCCGTGGAGCTCCCCCCGCCTGAGTTCTAGTTTCTCCCAAAGCTGGGAAGTCACAACGCGTATGTTGGCGTAAGAAAGCTCATTTTATATTGCACCGCTTCCAAACACGTACATTTTATCAGGAAAGGTTTGAAATGCACCCCTTGACCCGCGTGTCCTTACGCTTCCAGTCTGTTTGCGGTGTGAGACCAGCGCTGGTTTTCAGACCAGCCTTTGCAGCAGTTTAAACCTCGTGTGTTGTTCAAGATCCAGCCCTGACTGTCCTGTGGCTTTCCTAAATACTCCAGCGACTACTGCCGTGCTTGGGGGCAGGTAAAGCCCCGGTCCGGATGGCCAGGCTGCAGCCCGAGTCAGGCAGGCATGCAGTCCCTGGGGTGGGTGTGTTGTCAGAACCTTGTGTGGATTTCTGAGAAACTGTAAAAATAATAATAAAAAAAAATCTAGAGTGCCTCCACTTCAGAGAAATCTGGCCTTACGGTTTTGACTGGAGCATCATCTCTTCCTTTAAAAGCTCTGACCAAATTATTGAGCTGATAAACGATTTCCCTTGGTTTTACATGTGCTGGCATGAATTATCCTTGAGTGCTGCATATTAGGGTTGTTTTGTACTAAAAGGTGTTAAACACTTGTAATAAATATTTTTCCTTATTTCCCCTAGGACACTGTTCCATCTCTGGTTGGTGAAGCATAAAAAAGAGCTGTCATGCCCAGTTTTAATAGGCAATAGGATTTCAAGCCCCCAGAGTTGTTTCACAGTCTGGCAGTGGCCATAATGAAACTGGCCACTGTTGCCACAAGACTTTTTCCTCTCATGCGTTCTCCCCTGTTACCTCCCACAGCTGCTTGACTGGCAGGTCTCTTGCAAACCACAAACATATTTACATTGGAGCCAGTAGTATTTCTTTTGCTATCTGTGCCATCTTTCTCGGTTTTTATTTTGCTTTGCCTAGACGGAGACTCAACCTTAAGCCTAATTTTAAAGAATAAAATTAAACTGTGCATGCAATTAACTGCATTTGGGTACGAACAGCAGTTCATTTTCATGTGTTTTGTTGTGAAGCAAATAGCTGGTTTGTTTGTTTGTTTGTTTGTTTGTTTTTTCACACTGATTCCCAAATAAATGGGAAAGTACCACTGTTCACTCGCCCAGGATTTATTCACGAAAATGCAATCACAGCCTCCCAGACTCTGGGCAGAGTGAGGTGGGGGGGTCCTTTCTCTGAAAGAGACTCGGTGCCTCACTCTACTCTGTAGCTTTGGAAAGAGTCAGGCTAACCTAAGCCAACAAGCATCCATTTGGGTGTCTAAAATTTTTTAACATTTAAATAAAAGACACCTCTTTCATCTCTTTGAGGTACAGGTACGGCTGTGGTCCTAATAAACTGTCCACAAAAATGGCCATTGTAGCAATTGATGGATTTTCTGCACCCACCAATCTATCAAGCTTTAGTAGGCAGCTTCTCCAAATGCCCCTGCCCACTGAAAAGCTGGGAGAACAGGCAGGCCCTGCAATGTGCCCAGAGGGTCAAACACTTGGACCAGGCAGGGAAACAACCCTCTTACCCCCCAGCTCTTTTTATCTAGCAGCTCAGTCTCCATCCTGGGAGCCCTCCATCCCCATTCAACAACAGAACTCAGCAAAGATTTAATTTTGCATACTTTGTTCTTAAAACAAACGCAATGCCATATTTTAAAAGTCACCGTGATGAGTTTGGGGAAGCACTGGAAGCCACTGTAAAGAGTGAGGGACGTATTTGCCATTATTTCCCAAACACAGTCAGTCGTATGCTGCCACTCTCCCTACTAACAAAGAGGGAAGACTGGATCAGAAGGGATCATCTCCATAGAAATTGTGTTGGCACAACCTAGACTGGGCATAAATAAGTGTACAGACCAAGAAAACGAGAGCAATTAACCCTTTCAGGCTCTCAAATGACAAAATGCAGTCTTCCACAATCAGCTGCTCAGTAATGTGACGTGTAAAAGACCCCAGTTGCTAGTGATGGTCTCAGTGACATAACATTGTTCAATTATTTGCCTTGCTCAGGGATAATTCATGTCTTCCTTATGATTTTTAAGCTAGAACATAGTATCTTTCTTATTGTAAAAATTCCAGGTATTAGGGGAACTGAGGATTTCCAAGCACAGATGGCCAGATCTGCAGAACTTGGATCATTTCAGGGTGCTTGAAGCCTGGGAAAGTTGATTTGGCCCTCTGCAATGACAGGGACTACTTGCCAAGTTCCAGTCTAGCTCTGAACTCCTGCAGTATTCTGAGATGCCAATAACTAGGATTTCTTATTTAGAGATCTGTGTGCTTTCCACTGCAAGGTAAAATGGCAAATAGTGTTCTGAATTTCACAGAACCACTATATTTGAGAGAAAAACTGATAGAGGCACAGAGTGAGCTGACAATTACCCACACAGCTCAGATCCTTTGGTTCTTTAACTGAGTACCTGAGGACGATCTCCTCCCTCATCTAGTTAAGTCTTGATAACTAAGACAAAAATTATTTTAGTATGCTGGTTTGGTACTGGATAGATGTGTATGCTGGATAGATGTGACTAAGGAGAGTCAAATTCTTTGCAGTGAAACCAGAGAAGATTTCACATTTAAATAACTATTAGTAACGTGGATGTAACTTCATGACCTCCCACAGACCTCCTCTACACCTGGCGTTGATGCAACAAATGCACCTCCAGTTGTATAAAAATACGTGGCGTTTTAACTGCTGTTGCAGATATGAAGTATTTATTTGGTTGTTACAATGAGGCTGAAGCTGGATTCAGGCTCCAGCTCTCGTGTCCTGAGGCTGAATCAGGGAAGATACTGAAAATAAATGACCTCAGATCAAAATGTATTTTTTAAATGCTTCTCCTTCAAAATCAGAAGAGTCTTGCAGGATTTTGTGATCTAAATAAGCTACAGTCTCACTGCCATCTGCCCCAATTCTAAGCCAAAAAGAGAACTTTCGTATCTGAAACACAGACAATCGTGTAAACCAAAGGTCCACTCAACCCCAAAATTTTAAGATACATATGAAACAGCAGACACAGCAAAGAGCAAAAGAAAAACCGTGAATAAATACATTTTGAAGAATTGTGTAGGAACAGAGTATTTATATGTGGTGCTGATGAATACACAGCTTGAAGCATAAGAAATCCACGAGTGATGGATTGAACAAAAAGAACAGAGGATGGTATCTGGTCACTACCATTAACAAGGTCGAGCTGGTAGGGGTAACAAATGTGAACCACCACAGCTCAGCAAGCACTATGCCTGCATTCACCCAGTTTGGGGAACTCCCTGTTACAGGACACCAGCGTGGCAGGTATACCCAGGAAATGATTAAACAGTACAAACAAAATAGCTCACATTGGCTACATGTAATTTAAAGGGCTGTCTATGCCTCAGACATAACAGGTCTCTTCCAGGGAGTTATTCCTTGGCAGATAGACTATTGCAAAATAACATTCATTATCTTAACCGGCGCTGTGCTGGAGGTAGGACACCCAGGCCATAAATCATTATATCCATTTTGCAAGAGGGCTGTAGTTTCATTAATAAATAATTTGGACTAAGGGGAAAAGAAAACCTTCAGAGCACTACAGTGTTAGGCACAGGCAGGCCACAGCCGAGCGGTTCAGGGGTTCACCTCTTGACATGGGGCAACATAAACTTTTGGAAATAAATGTAAACAATGGCAATGAGCTTGTAATTTATATTTTATTTTGCACAAGCTTGCATATATACTGCACATACATTCAGTTTAGAGAAGATGGAAGGCACACAAGGCAATTGAACTACTGTATCCTTTAAGTGGTACAAAGCAAAAAGGTAAAAGTCTGGAGAGTATACAAAAGCTTTAAACACACAAAATAAAATCCACCCCCCCAACATTTTTCCTGTGTTTATCTTAAATTTAGTAGCTGCCAAGCTAGAATTGTAACTTTTTTTCAATCAATTGTCTACTGCACCTTTTTTTTTTTTCCAAACGGACAGGGGAGTCTTATTGTTTTATCTTGTCATCAATTAATATTACAGTACATCCTTGGTAATACAAAATTGTACACCTTCATCAAATAAATTAGGATAAATTAAACCAATAAATTATGCAAAGTCTTCAGAACAATAGACGACAACAAAAAAATCCACAGTTGAAATTGCCTCTAGCTAAAAAATAAAATAAAAAAAAATCAAAAATTGACTTTATCAGTTCAGTTATTGTACTATCTTCAAATTAAAGGGTCTTTATTACAAAAAAAAGAGCTTAATAATGCTATTTACAACATATTGCTAAATAATATAAAGGCAGTGTTTTGTCACTTTTGTAACTATATACATATGAGTAATGGCTGGGACAATATCAGTTTAAACCTTAACCTTTGACTCTTCTGGGCAGCATTAAAACCAACCTAAAGAGGCTTTATTCCCCCTCCTTTTTAAGTTTCTGACTCTTACATGTTATATGGTAATGAGATGGTTATTGTGTTTGTCTACTATCTTACTCAAGTGGTACAATTAATGCAGAAGGTATGGATTTTAGAGAAAAATGTAAGCTCACTGTTTCTTCTAGATTTGTTTCTACATATCCCAGTATTTGTGCATTTGGAAGGTGGCTGCTTTGGGAGAGAGGTGACTGTGGCTCAGATGAAAAGACTGAATAAAGTCATAGTGCCACCACCTTTCATACACTAAAAAGGATATTCCTAAGAAGATACAAAGGTTAAATACCAGTTTTCATCCCAGCTCTAAATATGAGCATTTTTATCTTCAGTTTATAGATGGTTTACAACCAACAGTTCTACAGAAAACAAAATTGCATTTCCTTCAACAGAACATTTAAGTGCAATACAGTAACTGCTTACTCATATAAACCAGTTACATTCCTTAAGGGGAGCTTTTTGAAAACAATGCGTATTGGAATTTTCAAACACAGAGTTGGTACCAGAAGGAAACATTTGCACTATTAACACCAATGATTGCTATATAATACACATGGCAAATATAGTTTTTGCTTTCACTTCTCATGTACAGTGCTCATTTTGGGGGTTTTGTAAACCACTTTCCATTTTTAATATATATATATATATCTTTCTGTATATATATATATGTATAATCTTTCAATGCTGCTGGTGAAAATCCTATCTTTAAAGCCACAAAATCTTCACCTTTATTTCTTAATTAATATTAACCTGTGGAAAAAAAACATTTTTCTATTAACTGACTTCATATACATAGAAAAAAATTCTGCAATTTTACAGAAACTGTATTACCCATTCCCTTGACATCTGATGAAAGAGACTTAACTTTTAAAAGTAGAGAGCTGGATTTTCAAGAATGCTTTCAACTATCTACACAGTTACTGTAGTGTTTCTTATAAATTCAACAGATGTTTTCAGAATGTAGTTATTAAAATCTTATGTCTTTATGCAAGAACAGCCGTAAGGTTGAATATTTACATTGCTTTATAAAAGTTCCCCTCGATTTTCAATGTTCACCCACATACCTGGTACAGTAACAAAGATTCTGCAAACTTAAAACACTTTAATTAAATAATACTCAGAGGCACAAAGCAAACCTCAGGAATACATGGGTGAACACTTCCTTAAATAATTACTACATTCTAACATCTTCCACGTGTTTACCATTAAATGTGAAACGTTCCCATTAAACAACCAGAGATACAGTAAGAATTAAATGTTTTGTAGTTTCAAATAGAACATTCTTTTCACAAAACATAACAAATGTCTAAAATAGGTTCTTAATCTAGATAGGAAAAAGGTAAGCTTTTCACTTCATACGCATCTTTTTTTTGTGTGTGTGTGTGTTTTTGTGTAAATATACATACATATGCCCACACATGTTGTCCTGTGTGTGTGACCACATACGTATCTGTATATGCACATATGTCACGTATGAAATATTGCTTCTATACTACTTTTCATCTGGCTAAGAAAACACAAGATTTGCACCACAGTTACAAAAAATTGGCTTCTACAAGAATTTTCAAAACTCGAATGCTGCTCAAACAATTGAGAAAAAATAATTTGCGTTATCAAACTGTTCTAAAAATTCTCTTCTTCAAAAACGTATTCTCCTGCTTTGTTTTTTTTATTTTTTTTAATTTTTAAAAAGACACAAAATATGCATAGCTATCAACATTATGTCAAACAGCCGGGAAAAAAAAAAAAAAAAGGTCAGTGTTTATTGCAGCTGTAGTAATTGAAAAATAAAGTTTAAAAGATGAAAATTGTAAGCCACAGAAGGCACAAGAACAATTGTACTTGTGGGGGAAAAACTGGTATTTTGAAGGATTTTTTTTATCCTTCCGCTGGTGCATTTAAGGTCTAGGCACAGACTATAACCTCAAGTTTATATGCAGAAATAAATCTGAATTAGCAGTAAATGAATGGCAAGGTGGGGTTTCTACATGGATTTTGAAATTCTTTTCCTATGTAAACCTTGCATTACAACAAAAGTAGCCTCCTGCCTTTTAGCCATTTTTAGTGAAATAATATTGAGATCATTTAAAAGAAACTGGATTGGATTCTACTTAGAATTTAGTACAAGCTATGCCATGTATTCGTAATTTTAGGTGAATTGGGAGGCACAAAGGCAATATGGCTATAAAATGCAGGAAAATCACATAACTGAAATGATCAAATTATCATTTATTCCTTTTTCAGACCAAGGAGGTTTTTATTTTGCTTTTAAGATGAAATTTCTATTCCTAATTCCTATGCCTCATTTACTATTGAGATTATACTACCCATAAATAAATAAATAAATGCAACAACATCAAGTGTTGAGTACACAATTTCACTTATTTAGATTATGTGAATCCCATTGCTGCCAAATAATAATAATAATATTAATAATAATAATAATAGAATAATAATAGAATAATAATAATATAAAGCAACGGTAAAATCACAGGTTGAGATGGTAGCTAGTAGTATGTCCACATAATATGATTAAAGTATGGCTTTGCTTTCTTATGTCCAAGTTAACAATGCAAAGTAATATTTTGCATCTGATGGTATGCCAATGATGAACTTACTGTATTAAAACTTGAGCATTTTATGCCACTTCTTCCCATTAATCAAAAAAAGTGCATGAACACAATTTTCATCCTTTCTTACTTCAGAATTCATTGGAGTTACATCTTTATGAAGTGTAATGTTTACCAAATCATGCACACACACAGAAAAAAAAAAGGAAAAATGAAATAAAGAAAACAAAATAAAGTGAAAATAAAACGTAAGAAAATAAAAGAAAGAAAAAAAAATCCTGTCTACTGTAAGGATACGTACAGTATTAGGTACTCTCAGGGAGTCTAAGATCAAGATTTGTTTTGCTTTTAATGCATAGTGAAAATGTTGGCACTTCATCCCATGCTATTGTCTGCATTGCCTATACTCCACAGATACTGCCAGTGCTTGAAAAGAATGACAGGGAGTCGGAGGATTGTGCTGTTTAATTTGAAGTCAGCAGGTTTTTAAGGCTTTCTGCTAACAATAATTGCTTTCATACATTTCTGTCTATCAGCAGTATTTGTAAATGAAGTGAAATTGCAATGATCAGGTCAGCTCTTCAGTCACATGGGTAAACTTTCACTCTCCAAAGTCAAAATGTAATTTTAAAATAAAGAAGATACCAATATCCTCAATGGTCTAAATATAATTCACTGCTAATTAGGAGCTTCCTCTAGATTTAGATTGAATTATGTAGGGGAAAATAGTATTGATGATAACAATAAATTCTTACTGCATCCGTACAAAAGACGACAAAGAAAATGACAAATACAGTGTGCCATAGCATATTCAACCTTCCCCCAAACTTCTGGAGACGATTTCTTTCTGAAAACATGAGAAAAGGAGAGCCACTGAAGAAAGCATGAGAACTAGCAGCTAGCTTGCTTGCTTGCTTTCTTTCTGTCATATCGTGGTGTAGCATTCAGGCAAACCCAGATCCACCAGGGACTTTACACTAGTCATAGCTCAGGTTTTGGTCACCACTAGCTCCAGCTTCAGAAGACAAGTGCAGCCACATTGCTCAAATAGATTTTTTTTCTTTCTCTCTTTTTTTTTTTTTTTTTTAAAGCTGCACTTACTGTAATTTTAAAAATCCAATTTGGCTATCTGAACCCTGCATAGCCAGGAGGACACTGTGATTTTTGTATAATGCTTGATTAGATTTTTATGAAAATGTAATTTTTTATTCTTCTGATTAGGAAAAGACTAATTATATTTTATAGCTACAAACAAGCCTTTTTTTTTTTTTCCTTTGCCTCAGCACTGTGAGGTGAAGACTCTTCCACTGTATCTAAGATCGTTCAAAAAGTGCTTTTCAGGACAGATGTCAAATATGGACAGGAAATTTTGTGTGTTGGAAAGGGGATCTTGGGGGCCAGAATGGACTAACAAAAGAATAAATTTAGGGACTAATGCCACTTAAAGTAAGACCAAGACATGGCAATACATGATGTTGAAGGTTTCATTTTTACTCTATGGAGAGTGAAATGCTTCCGCTTTAGTAAGCTGACCATATTCCAAAATTAGTGTGGTTGATACAATATTGTGCATGAATTACTGGCCTAACCCTGCAAGAACAGTATTTGATTTGTGCAAACATCCCTTGCTGCAATTTAGAATAACAAGAACCTGGCATGTTGGTTACTGGTGCAGGGTATCTGTCATTTCTATAAGGAAAACATGAAGCATAGGGTTTGCTTTTTTGGGTGTCACTTCTTGGAGTGAGTACCTAAAACAGATGTATTTTTTGAAGTATGAAACAAAATCTAGTTATTGATTAAAAAGTATATAAATACAAATAAAAAAGCTCGAAGCTTATGAAGTGACTCCACAGAGTTCAGACCTTTAGCAGTATAAACATAATATAAACTTCATTGTCTGTAGTATTGTGCCATGACATTAGTCTCACCAAGACAAAATGCCACTTTGCAGCAAGCAATAAATCTGACAAAGCATTTTTAAACATAATGCCCTAACTTGCTAAGACAGGCTTTTACACGCTTCCAAACTCTTCTCCCTGAAAATTAACCCCGTTGATTCTTCAAATGTTAAGGGTCTCGGGCAAAAGTAAACCAAAGGCTGAAGTAAAACAACCATCCCCTTGGAACTGAACGAAAACTTATATCCAGGAGGGATCAGTCTAATTTCATATACATATATATATGTATGCCATACATATATATATGAAATTAAAATAGAGACACACATGACTTGGGCATCAGAATGGGACTGCTACTTTCATACATTCATAAATAGCTGCTGAACTCTCTACTCATGAAGAAGCTCTTGTAGGCAGTTTGGGGATTTGAAAATCTCAGGGACCTCACTGTCCAGCTTACAGATGACCTTGTATATGGCCTTCTTCCAGGAAGGATCAACATCTTTGCCTGCGATAATGGCATTGAAAAACTCCCGTAACGTGATCTGAGCCACTTCCAGGAATCTCTCTGGAACCTGCTGATACAAGGAGACAATGGCATTAATACAGTTTTCAATTTCAAGTCTCTGGTTCTTCAAAGGAAACTGAGCTAAGTTCTTTCTTTCAGAAAGGGGCTTACATAGCACCTGCATTTTCTAAATGTGGCAGCCCTCTATTCTCTTATGCAAAGCTGTTATATATAGTACTATAGCAATAACTTTTATAACATGTGTTAGAGATCTTTGTAAAGTCTACTGACAGAATGTAGGTAACAAAATGTTACTGTCTGAGTTGGGAGAGTAGGGGATTTATAGGATATAATTAGCAGGAGGGGAAACAAGCACAATTGTCTTTAAGGAAAGAAATCTCTGCTTGATATTTTACCCGTGCATTTATGGCCACGTTCCCCTCTCCATATGAGAACTCATATAAAAGTTATGCACGTACAGGAAGCCCTTTGTACCTTTGTGCTTGACTTTGGTTCCAACCAGTGCTGAAAGCAGTCAAAGAAATAGGGTATCTCTGAATGTTGTTTGTAGTTTAAAACCAATCAAGCAGGAAAGCCTTCAGCTAGTGGCTTAATTCTGTGGTTGTTATGCACAAGAACCCCATAAAATGGCTTTCTCAGGAGACACTGTGGTCTTTCCTTCTTTTTCAGGAGCACACAAACACCACCCTAACCTCTTTATTGGGTGCATTGTGCTCCAAGTGGCTTCTGAGCTGGGATGCTTTAAACTCATTTGTGGTTTCTAAATGTCACTGTCACTTCACGAGTCAAACACCCAGCTAGAAGGAACGTGCCACTCTCACAAGCCCCTGAACAATGGGTGAATATTAAAAACCACAGTTACCTCCAAATTTTAGTAATTCATTCTAAGTAGTTGTCTCAGGCACCAGCACCACCTTCTCACCCTTTGCCTTAAATGATTCAAAGGCAATCACTCTAATGAACTGTAGGGCAGTTGCAAGGTTGAGGTAATCTCCATAAAGGTATTATTTTCCATTTTTATCACGGAAATATGGCTTCACAGCTCTAGAACTGCTAATACACGGCCGGCCAGTAGCCAGCATGCTTATAATAGCAAGTATTCCCTCACTGCTATTCTTTATCCCCTCCGGCAAGAGGAGTTCTCCGACCTGCACTAGGAGCCACTTGAACCATTCCCAGGGCAAACAGACACTTGGGCAGCTCTCACTGTTTTACTGAATTCATATCACACTGCCAGAGCAAGGCCAGCTCCTTATTCTGTACTTCAGGCTTTTCTTCTTGTCCCTTTAGAAGCCACTTTCAAA